>NC_092873.1:448592130-449277130 GCF_028372415.1 Notamacropus eugenii | reverse complement strand
GTTTAGTCATCTAGTCATGCCCAACTCTTTGTGACCCCATTGACCATAGCATGCTAATCCCTTCTATCCTTCTCTATTTCTTGAAGTCTGTTCAAGTTCATGTTTGTTGTTTCCATGGTACCATCAATCCATCTCATGCTCTTATCATTCCCTTTTCATTTTGCCTTCAATTTTTCCCAATATCAGGGGCTTTTCCAATGAATCTTATCTTCTCATTATGTGACCAAAGTATTTAAGCTTCAGCTTCAGTATTTGAACTACCAGCAAATAGTCTGAATTAATTTTTTTAAGCATTAACTGATTTGATCTCCTTGCTGTCCAAGGAACTCTCAAAAGTCTTCTCTAGCACCACAATCTGAAAGTGTTGATTCTGCTGTGCTCAGCTTTCCATATATAGTTCAGTTCTCAGAACCATGCATTGCTACTGAAAAACGATAGCTTTGGCTATATGGACCTGTATTGGCAAGATGAAGGTAATATCTCTGCTTTTTATTATGTTGTCCCTAGCTTTCATTCCAGGGAGCAAGCATCTTTTGATTTCATGGCTGCAGTTGCTGTCTGTAGTGATCTTTCAGCCCAGGAATATAAAATCTGACACTACCTCCATTTCTTCACCCTCTATTTGGGTGAAGTGATGGGAGAAGTTGAAAAGATCTTCGTTTGATAATGTGAATCTTCAAGTCAACCCTTCCACTCTCCTCTTTCACATTTATCAAGAGATTTCTTAATTCTTCTTCAGTTTCTGCCACCAAAGTAGTGTTATCTGCATATCTGAGATTGTTGATATTTCTCCTAGCAGCCTTAATTCTGGCTTTGATTCATACAGCCTGGAATTTCACATGATGTACTTTATATAGAAATCAACTAAATAAGATGACAATACGTAGCCTTGTTTTACTCCTATTCCAATCTTAAAATCATCAATTATTCCATGTTCAGTTCTAGCTGTTGCCTCTTGGCCTGCATACAGGTTCCTTAGGAGACAAGATCTGGTGCTCCCACCTTTTTGAGGACTTACCACATTTTGTTATGATCCACACAGTCATAGGCTTTAGTGTAGTCAATGAAGTACAAGTAGATATTTTGCTGATTTTCCTTTGCTTTTTCCATAACCCAGTCAATGTTGGCAATTGTTGTCTAGTTCCTCTGCCTCCTTGAAAATCAGTCTACTCTTCTGGTAATTCCTGGTTCACATATTCCTGAAGCCTAGCTTGCAGAATTTTATGTATTATTTTGCTGAAATGTGAAACAACCATGCTTGTTCAGTGAATCTGAACATTCATTGGCATTGCCCTTCTTTAGGACTGGGATGTAAACTAATTTTTTCTAACCCAGTTGAACTGTTGAGTTTTCCAAATTTGCTGGCAGATTGAGTTCAGCACTTTAACAGCACCATCTTTTAGGATTTTAAATAGCTCAGTTGGAATTCCATTGCCTCCACTAGCTTTATTATTAGCAATGCTTACTAAAGCCCACTTGACTTCATTCTTTGGGATGTTTGGCTCTAGAACTGTAATCATATCATTATGGTAATTGGTGATGGGTTTTTCTTGCAGAGTTCCTTTGTATATTCTTGCCTCCTCTTCTTAACCTTTTCTACTTCTATTAAATCCCTACCATTTCTGACTTTTATCATTCCCATTATTGCATGAAAAATTCCCTTGATCTCATCAATTTTCTTGAAGACATCTTGTCTTCCCCATCCTATTGTGCTCATTTAGGAATACATTCTTATCTCTCCATGCTATTTTCTGGAATTCTGCATTCATTTAGGTATATGATTCCCCCTTTTCCTTCCCTTTCCTTTCCTTTTTTCCTCACCTATCTGTAAATTTTCATCAGACAGCCATTTGGCTTGTTCTTCTTTTTCTTTGAAATGTTTTTTGTTGCTGTCTCCTGAACAAAATTGTGAACTTGGGTCCATAGTTCTTCAGGCACTCTGTCTACCAGGTGTAATCCCTTAAATATACTTATCACAGCCACTTCACATTCATAAGGGATATTATTTAGGTCATGTACAGTCTGATGGCTTTCCTTACTTTCTTCAATTTAAACCTGAATTTTGCAATAAGAAGCTCATGATTTGAGCCACAGTCAGTTCCAGGTCTTGTTTTAACTGACTGCATAGAATTTCTTCACCATTGCCTGCAAAGTATGTAATCAATCTGATTTCTATATTGACCATCTGGTGATGTCCATTTATAGAGTCACTTTTTGGGTTGTTGAAAAAGAGTGTTTGTTATGATTAGTGAGTTATCTTACAAGTCTCTATCAGTCTCTGCCCTGCTTCATTTTGTACCCTGAGACCAACTTTGCCTGTTATTCCAATTTTCATTTGATTTCATACTTTAGCATTCCAATCCCTTATAATGAATGTGACGTCTTTCTCTCCTCCCTCTTGCCCCATTATTTCTAGAAGATGTTGTAGGTCTTCATAGAAATGATCAGCTTTGGTCTCTTCAGCACCAATAATTGGAACACACTCTTGTATTACTGTGATGATGAATGGTTTTCCTTGGATTTGATTAGATGTCATTCTGTAATTGTTGAAATTATACCTCAGTACTGCTTTTATCATCCTTTGATTGACTATGGGGCTACTCTATTTCTTCTAAGGGACTCTTGCCCACAGAAGCATATGCAATGATCACCTGAATTAAATTCATCCATTCCCATCCATTTAAGTTCACCGACTCCCACGATATTGATGTTTAATCTTTCTATCTCCTGTTTTACTACATCCAGTCCACTTTGGTTCATATATCTTACATGCTAGATTCCTACACAATATTGATCTTTAAAGCATCAGACTTTATTTTTGTCACCAGACACATCTGCAGCTGAGCTTCCTTTCAGCTTTGGCTCAGTTGCTTCATTAGTGCTGGAGCAACTTGTCATTGTCCTCCGCTCTTCCCCAGGAGTTTACTGGACACCTTCGGACCTGAGAGACTCATCTTTCAATGTCCTCTCTTTTACAATTTAATACTGTCCATGGAGTTTTCTTGGCAAATATACTGGAGTGATTTGCCATTTCTTTCTCCAGTGGATCATCTTTTGTTAGAACTCTCTACTATGATCTGTCCATCCTGGGTAACTCTGCAAGGCATTGCCCAAAATTTCATTGAGCTTTGCAAGCCCCTCTGTCATGACAAGACAGTGATCCAGGAGGGAAGGCTTAGGATACCTTGCATGTAAATTTTTGTGATAGTTTAACATATATGGGAAATAGGAAACATAGAAAACTGGCATATGTGTATATGCACATCTATGCTTGTTATATATATGTTGTTTATTACATTTAACATATGCATATATACATATACTAACACATATATTTAGTATATATAATGCATATATAGTCTCTGTTTATATACATACATATATACACCAACACTCACATTTACTAAAGTCACAATCTGTATGTGAATCTGAATTCAGTTTCTTAAGTCCATGTGAAAGAGAAAAGAGATGGGGATTAACTTCTCTGCTTGCTTGTTGTATTGTGAGAGGAATTGGTAGTATTTTCAATTTTCTTAATTTCCTTTGTGCAGCTGAAACCTAATACATATATATGTACTATATATATCACATGCAGTCTCAATCTTAATAAATTTATATATGCACCTACTATGCACTAAACATTATACTAAATTTTAAGGATATGAAGGCAAAAATGAAACAACTCTTGTCCTCACAGTATACATTCTATAGGGAGAAAATATGTACATACTACATATGTCAGATCAGTACAAAATGAATACAACATAGTTTTGGGAGGGCAGGTACTGGCAGCTGTGGAAATTAGGAAAGGTTTCATGTAGGAAGTTGTACTGCATATGAATCTTCACTAAAAGAAGGATTTTTAAAAGGTCAAAGTAAAGAGAAAGTGTATTTCAGGCATGATGAGAAATCAGAATAAAGTCCAGGAGGTGGGAGATGAAGTATGTCAATAGCAAGAATTCTCATTTGTCTTGTAATAAGGACATTAATGTTCAATGAAACTGGAAAGGTAGGTTGGAGACAGTAAAAGTCTTGTAAAAAGCTTTAAATGACAATGATAGGCATTTATATTTGATCCTAAGGGCAACAGGGGGTATTGGAGCTTATTGAAAAGGACAGTGATCTTCTTCTAAATGCACATTGTATGGAAGATGGATAGGGAAAGGGAGAGACTTGAAGCAAGAAGACAAATTAAGAAATGTTGAAATCATCCAGACAAGAGGTGATGAGGACCTGAACTAAGGTGGTGGCAATGTAAGTGGTCACTAGGGGATGGATGGTAGTGGAAGCAATAAGATTTGGCTACTAATTGGATGTGTTGGGTGATAGTGAATAGGGAAAGATGTGTGCTCAGGTCATGAATCTAGGATGCTGGGGCTCTCTGCAGAAATGGAGAGATGAGTTTTCAGGGAAAGATAAATTCTGTTTTGGACATTATGAGTTTGAAATGTCTCTAGGTCATGCAATTTGAAATGTCCAGTGGTTAATTGATGATATGTGACTGGAACTCAGAGGAGAATCTGGGGTTGGATATAAAGACTGGGGATTCATGTGCGTAGAGATAATAATTAAACCTTTGAGAGCTGTTGTCATTAAGTGAAAAGGTGAAGAGAGAAAAGAGAAGAAGGCCTGGGACAGAGCCTTGTAGTATTATTTCAGGTAGGTGATGTGTTACAGATAATGAATCAGCAATGGAGACAGAGGAGTGATCAACACATAGGAGAAGTATCAGAGAAGTAAGAGAAGAGAGAGTATTTAGGAGGAGAGGGTGATAAAGTGTCAGATAATTCAGAGAGGTCAAAAAGGATGAGAATGGAGAAAAGGCTGTCAGATTTGGCAATTGAGAGATCATTGTGAAATTAGTACAAGTTGAAAAGGTATGGATGTACCATTAACATGAACACTCAGTCAAAGAGACCCTTTCTGTATTGGTGTATAAATGGTTGTTTCAGGATAGAATACAATCTGAATGTTTTCATAAGCAATCCAAATGACTCCTCAGAATTAAGCAACAAAATATAATTAGAGTATCAGCTTTCTACAAAAAGTAAATTAGCAGACTTTTAAAATCCAGAAGTATTGTTTTACAGTAATGAGTAAATATGGTGGTTTACCCAAATCTTGATGTCCCACATAGGAAGTCCCAATCAATTGATTGGATATAGCAAGGAGTGGGACACTGGAAGAATGTGATGGACAAATGAAATGGAAGAAGGAATCTGCCTACAGAATACAAATCTAAAGAAAGGGCAGGTTCCTTTCTAATCCAGGAAGTTTCTAGCTTCCTGCAGGGGAAAGAAGAAAATACTTGGAAAGCAAGGTGTGAATAGGATTCTGCTTTACAAAGTGTTACTATAATATGACTGATATTTCAGGAAACAGCAGAATTCAAACATCCTAACAAATGTTAGGTCATTCAAGGAAAACCTCTAGGGAGGTCACACACTTATTTTTGTGAAGCTAGCATTACCCGAAACAGTTTTGGAAACCCTTTAAAAACTGCCTTCATAGTCTGCTCCATAATCTTTTCCAATCTTTATTCTTTAAGGATATATTTAATTTTTAGAAGAAGTGAAAAGTTGCTTTGATCCAACTTGTAGAATAACATAATTATATAATTCAGAAAATTGTCATTAGTTTAAAGAAAAGGAAAAGAGATACAGAAAGAAGAAAAGAAAAAAAGAAAAGGAGTCTAGTTATTTAGCCATAGTCAATGTATCTAGAATTCTGGTCTGGCTGATTTCACTTTCTATCAATTCACATAGGTCTTTCCATATTTGCCTCAACATTAGTATCTATTTTTATAGCACCATAATATTTTATTACATGAAAACACTATAATTTAGTCAGTTATTTATTAACTATATTACTAATAATTATAGTAAGTCAATTTTTTTTAAGCAACTAGGAATATTTTTTTCATGTAGATGTAGTTCCTATCTTTTTTTTAATAGTTCAAAATATTGGAGTTCTTTTCCCTCTTTTTATAATATTTTTAGATGAACATCCCAGCAATGTAGTTTTGGGTCAAAAGGCAGGCTTGGTTTTGTGACTGTTGGTACATTTCCAATTGTTTCTTTAGATGTCGGCACCCCTTTAAATAGCATCTCACTGAAAGTGTTTCAGGGAGTTTGCTTCTTCATACATAATTCCAGCTTGAATTCCTCGCAGGATTTTTACTTTTTTCAGTCTAACTGTGTATTCCATCAGCTCCAGCCAGGTTGAGGTAAACTTGGTTTTTGCCATATTGTATTGCGCATAATAAAGAGTTCTTCCACTGGAGATGTTCAGGATAGAGTATAAGAATGGTGGAAAGATTGGATCTAAAAATGTAGATTTGTGGGAATGCAGAAACCATTATAATTAGCATTTATAAAGTACTTTCTGAGTAACAACCCAGTAAGTATATGGTGGTAGAGAGGGGAAGCACTGGAATTTCCATTCTATTATATGAACAATACCATTTTAGAATAGACCTCCATTTTAAGTGCAAATTATTTTGTTTTGTTTCCAAGCACTCTAATTCTTATGCAAGGCCAGCTAAAACTCAGTCTCCATTGAGTTGATTCCCTAAGACCAATCACTAATGAATAGAGAAGAAAGTCTGCACTGGGGGCGACTTCTCATGCCTGAGAAGCAGGAAGTTCAGCCAAACACTACCTTACAACTCTTCCATACCCATGAAGAAAACACTTTAGGCTAAATCCTGTTTGAGAAATCTCAGAAAAAAAAATCACAGTGAGTAATTTTTTTCCAGATATGGTTGGAAAAGGGAGACAGACAGAGAAGTCTGCAAATACTAGGGACAGGTGTAACTAGGAATGGCAAAAGAGAATATTCATCACAGGGAAAAGTTATATATCAGGGCATAAAGAAGTCCTAGCTCCATTTGAGAGGAGCTCAAGTTCAATTAAAATTCCTGGAAGAGAGGAAGCTAATAAGAGGTTTTTTTTAAAGTATCAAAATATTTTTCTTAATATAAATGAAATGAGAGTGCTACAGGAAAAAAAATGAAAAAGAAACAAGAGTTAAAGAAGTATCAAAGAGCCATATCTCTTAGAACCAGAAAACAAAGTAGAAGAAAACACTGTTAAGTAGCCAGAAAACAAGAATTCAAGTATCAGAGAGCCACAGTTAGAACCACACATGATTTAGCAGTTACCATTAAAAAGGAGTGAAAATTTGGGAATATGATATTCCAGAATACAAAACATATTGTTGGTGTTCAGTTGTTTATGACCCTTTGTGACCCCATTTGGGATTTCCTGGAAAAGATACTGGAATGGTTTGCCATTTCCTTCTCTAGTGGATTCATTTTTTTCAGCCAATCAGAGGTTAGGTGACTTGCCCCAGATCACATAGCTAGGAAGTATCTGAAGTTGGATTTGAACTCAGGTCTTCCTGACTCCAGGTCCAATGCTCTATCCACTGAACCACTTCTAATGCAAAGTATATAGGCTTAAAATTCTAAGTGTGATTCTCTAGAGGAAAAAATGTACCTTTCATGAAATAGAAAACTTCTGATTGTTTGTGATGAAAAGGCCGGAACTGCATAGAAGCTTTGAAGTAGAAACAAAGAAGTAAGAGAAACATAAAAAAATAAACATGAGTGAGCAATCATAATGTACCAAACAAGGATAAACTGTTTATATTCTAATATGGAGAGATGATACATATATCTCTTCAGAACCCTATCATCATCAGGGATTATTGAGGGAATTTAATTAGACAGAGGGGCAACTAGGTGACACAGGAATGTCTGGGCCTGGAGTCAGAAAGAACTGAGCTCAAATTCAACCTCAAACTCTTATAAGCTCTGTGACCCTGAGCAAGTCATGTAACCCTGTTTTCTTCAGTTCCTCATCTGCAAAATGAGCTGGAGAAGGAAATGACAGACCACTGCAATATCTCTGCCAAGAAAACCCCAAATGGGGTCATGGAGAGTCAGACAAGACTTAACAACAACAATTAAACAGAAGGTCTGGGAGTGAGTCTGTTATGTTTTGATGATCTTAAAAGAATGGAAAGGGAAAGGAAGAGGAAACATTGTGGGGAAGGGGACAAGAAGGATCACGAAAATTACTTCACATAATCAAAGTACACAAATAGAAGTCTACACAAACAAGGAGGAAGGGGTGGGATAGCAGGTGACATTTGTCTCAACTGAACTGGTTAAAGGTAGGAAGAATATACATGCATATTTGGATATAGAAATTCATTTTATTCAATAGGGAAATAGGAAGGAAAAGGGATAAGGGATAAGATAAGAGGGAAAATAGATTAATTCAGTGATTAATTTGAAACAAAACAAATTCTAAGAAGATATAAAATATTTAAAATAGTAAGAGGTAGAAAAGGTGGATTTTCACTGATTGAAAACAATTTAATTGAAAAAAAAGATATTGGGAGATTCATTTGATTAGGGCTCTCCTGATCCATGCTCCATTTCTCACAAAAGTAAACCCAGGAGATAAGATCATCTTTTTTTTTTTTTTTTTCTGCCTAGGCACATTCCTAGTTATAAAACTAATACTATTTTAGGCTGGATGAAGAGACAAAGTATCTAGAAGGGGGTAGGGTAATAATTTTGTGATTATCTATCTTGGTCAGGCCACATCTAGGGTATTGTATTCAGTTTTAACTGTCACATTTTCATTTAGAAATGGGCAAGCCAGTTACAATATATTCAGGAGAGGATGACCAGTGATGTCTTTTTTTTTGAATCCTTAAGCAGGGTTTTTTTTTTTTTTTACCTGAGTGTATTGTTAATGTATTTTAATGTATTTTTGCATAATGAGAAAATCTTTTCCATCCATTAATAGCCCTGTGTGACCTGCTTGAGTCACATGGAAACCTGAGTGACATGAGTCTGTGGTGAGAATTCCTTCGTGAATGGGTGGAACAGGAATGGTGGAACAGGGCTGATAGGAAGTGAGAGAGACCAGTCAGATCTGGGAGAGATACAGGCAAGCAGACAGATAGGATTGGGAGTGTTTGTTTGTGGGAAGGCCCTGGGGGGTAGAGAAGGCTTGGAAATGGCATTGGCCCCTGTATTGTTAATGTGTGTTAACTTCTTTGTTACTATGATGAATTTGGTTTTCTGGTGTTGGGATTTGGTTTTCTTGTGTCTGTATAAATGTTTTTCATTGGTCTTCCATATGGGGAGTCTGCTATACTTTGTGATTCAGAACTACTCTAGCATATTCATAGTCTCTGTCAATGCTGTGAATATTGCCTTGACAATACACTGAGTCAATAATTGATAGTCAATAAACATTTATTAAGTGCCTGCTACATGCCAGAGACTGCGCCAAGTGCTGAGGATATAAGACAAAGAAAGGCAGATCCTAACCTCAAAGAGCTAACAATATAATGAGGAAGGATAACATACAAAAGGAAGCTAAAAAGTGTATAAGGGAAGTTCCAAAGTAGTATGGGCAGGTAGGAAATGAGAAGATGTCTAGACTGAGCCACCTCCTCAAATGGATATTTTGGAGTTCATGGATCCACCCTCCAATCAGAGAGTAGTAAGGCAGGATGAGTACCACAACTTATTAAATCTTATGGGTCTTTGAGTTCCATGGATCCCCAAGAAAGTTTATAGACAGATATCATGGGGTCTATGTATTTTTTATTAAAATAATATTTTGATAAATATATTTCAATGTAATTGGTTTCGTTGGTAAACCTATGTATTTTATTAATTTAAAAACAGTCTGAGAAGGTATCACCAGACTGACAAAGAGTTTCGTGACACACATGACAAAAGATTAAGAACTCCTGTCCAAGGTGGGGTCTTGGTCCAACAAGTTCTGGGTAACTTAGAAGGAGCTTCTTTTTTAATCCAGAGTTTCAGTTATGGGGTCTACAAGGGTGGTAAGAATGCTGATAGCCTGCTTGAGCTTTCCACAAGCTCAGGTTTAGGAATGAACGCAGGTCAGTGATTCTGTGGATACTGACAAAATAATTTGGCATATCAATTAGCTCAGGTAGAGGTATAGAAGTATCAGCTTTGGATAAAAGTATTGGAATCATCCAGTTTCGTGATCAAACTAACCTTTAAGTTACTGGAGAAATGGTTATAAATGTTGCTATTAATGTGGATGTTACATAAATTCTCTTGTAAGATAATTAGTATAATGTTAGAATAAAGATCCTAGATTTAAAAAAAAGTCTCTGTTTCCCCTTACCTGAAACTCACATAAACATTAAACTGCCCTCAAAGCCAAAGGCTGACTGGTTGTGAAACCAGCATGACTGTATATTCTGTATGTGGTACCTGTAGGAAATTCAGAAGCCCACTTGCCCCATTTCTCTAAGTACCCACTGATGCTTCTCCCTGCTGTGGCTGCCAGCTCAGGTTCCTTTATAGCTTTTTACTGACTTTTATTCTAAAGTAAGTGCAGGTTTTCTTTCCAGGACACATAGTTGGTATATTTATTATTACTGTCCTTTTGCTTATGTAGAAGCTTGGTATGTTGGATGCAAATGGATGAATTCTTAACAAATTCATTAAGGAAAAAATTATCTTAATATGCTCATTTATTTATTCAATAATTGTTTACTGATCAGCTACTCTCTTCATATCACTATTTGATCCTAAGCAGAATACAAAAGAAATGTAAAAGACAGAACCAGGATCCGGGAGGCTATAATTTTCAAAGTTTTTTTTCTCCAGAAATGGAATTTTTGGGGAGTTCAGAAGATAAGTCCTAACATGACAGCTTGATAATTAACAAAAATTCTGTAGTAATTCCTACCTCCTTTATTTTCTGTATGTGTAAGTTTACCTTTACCCATGAAAAAATTCTATGAGAAGGGATAATAATATCACATTATGAGAAATAACCCTTTTGGGGAGACAGGTATATACCTCCTGAGGAGAAATTTCTTTCCCCACCTGGTGCCCCATATTAATTCCTAGCAACAACTGGATTATGAAATTGTAAAGTGCAAACCATAGCATCTCACAATTTTCTTTGGGGTTTATACACAGCAGAGAATGGTATGAAACACATTGAAGCAGTGAGAAGCCCAGCAGAAGCCAATATGTTGCTATGTTTTCTAAGAGTTTGATTACTACTTTGAAACATTTTAGGAAATGCATAAAACTACTGAACATTTGAGTATTTTTCTTAGCCAGTGACTTTCCAATATAATGCATTTCTTCTTGAAAATGCCATTTCACAACTCTTTTACTCACAGAAACATTTCTGAATATGCAGTTAGTTTAACAGATTTGCCTGAAGCCATGACAGCTTTCAGCTCTGATCAGATCTTATGGACTAAGTTGGGTCTTGGGTGAGTAGCCTCTAAAAATAGCCTATGTTAAAATTTAATCCCTTAAGCAATGGGTCAGACTATTGAAGTGTTGATACTCTGTGGTAAAATATGTCTTATAGTCAGAAAATGGAGCAGTGGGAATCTAGGATGAGTACTGAGTACGGTTTGTTTTTCTTTTTATCTTCCCAGAAGGGCTACAGGAGGGGAGGAGGACAGAAGGAAGAGAGAAGATAAGAAAACCTTTGCAGTTTCTCTGACAAGAGAATAGCAGGATGACCTTTTCCATAGGAAGATTTGTGGTGAGAATACATTTAGCAGAGAATAAGAGGAACTAGCCAGCAAGCGGCTATGTCATAGGTACTTTGATCAGTAATATAACTGGGATAAACCTATATGGCTTACTTGCAATAATTCAGATCTAAGCAAGTATGGAATTTGATGTGAACTTCGTATTAACAGAGAAATTAGATTTCTTTTAGAGACTTTGCCAGGAGATCAAGGCTCAGCTGCTGGAGGAACACTATGTTGATTTCACTTAGCAGGTCAGGGTTGAAATCTTGCTTCATTCTTTTCAGGAATGAAGCAATTGAGGGAGGAGATATTGTGACCTGATCAAAAGGATATTGCAAAATAGTAACAGTTCTCGTAAAAATGACAGAAAGGTTTTCAATGAAGATTAAAGGGCAAAAGTCCTATGCTTGGGTGGGATCAGTGGAAATGTAGAGGAGAGAGTGGAGATGAGAGATGTTTTGGAGTTGAAATTGACAGGTAACTGATTGTGAGAGGTGAGAAAAAGGGGGAAGAAAAGGAAACATGACATCAAGGCTTTATTTCATTTCTTTATCTTGAAGTCTAGGTGAATGTTGGTATTGTTGACAGAAATGGTGAAACAAGGAATAGATGCAAAGTTTGCAGGCTGTAAGGACTCTTCTGTGTTCCAGTCCCATATCACTAAATGACCTGCTAGATGTCTCCATCCGGATGTTTTTTTGGCATATCAAACCAAACATACTTATTTGTCTTTCTCTAAACCCACTCTTCCAAATATTCCTGCTTTCATTCAACGCATGAACTAGTGATATTTTTTCAAGGTTGGGTTTTCCTATCTTGCTGAGGCTAGAAGCCACTGGTGGCTTCACCACTCATGGCCCAATTCTACTGCTGTTCAGTAGCTTTGACCTGCTCCATTTCCAACCTGGGCCAATTTGACTTTCATTAGGTAGCCTTGTGGGCATTTACTCCTGGGGTGCTCCTCATGTTGGTGCTGACTTCAGTCTTACTGTAGCTCAGAACTACAAGGCTCAAATGATTCACCGATCCTTCCCAGTAGTATGGATTACAGGTGTGTGACACCACATGTAGCTGAATTTTTATGTATCCATAAGATTTACTTTAAACTGATCAGAGAAAACTTCATGTAAAAGGTGATATTTGAGTTACATAGCTACAGATCATGGAACATCTCCACTTCAAAATAATTATAATTGTGGATTTGAAGCCTTGAAAGAAATTGTGGCTTTTTCAAGGTGTAGGTGAGGAGGGAGTGCATTCTAGGCATAGGAGATGCCCTGAGCAAAGGTGTGAAGACCAGAGATGGAATGTCATACGTGAGGAATAGAAAGAAAGATGGTTTGGTTGCACGGTAGTGTGTACTGTGTACAATGTATAATATGCCTGGGAAGGAGATAGGGCTTTAAATCACAAACAGTAGAGTCTGTATTTGATTCCAGGGGCAATAAGGTATTATTGGAATTTGCTGAGTAGAGGAGTGATATGGTCAATCTGATGCATTACACACACACACACACACATACACACACACACACACACACATATCTCAGTAAGGTGGTATTGGATAAGGGAGAACAATTAGAAATCTATTAGAAGGCTATTGCTATTATCCAGGTCAAAGTGACAAAGTGGCTTTGTGTTTAGAGGCTGTAAATATGAGAAATATTATAAGATAGAATCAGCAGGATTTGGAAAATAATTGGATATGTGGGGTGAATGATAGGAGTCAAAGATGATTCTGAGGTGATCCTGGGTAAATAGAAGACAGAAATAGAGAAGTTTGTAAAAGGAGGATTTTGAGGTCAAATATAAGGAAGCCTTTTTTGGATATGGGAAGTTTGATATGCCCTTGGGATATCTAGCTCAAAAAGTTTAGTAAGCAGTTGGTAATACAGGATTTGAATTTAGGAGGAAGAATTGGCATAAATGATATGTTGTTTTTGTCCAGTTGTTTCAGTAGTGTCTGATTCTCTATGACCTGATTTGGTTTTTCCTTGGTGGAGATACTGGAGTGGTTTGTCATCTCCTTCTCCAGCTCATTTTACAGATGAGGAAACTGAGTCAAACAGTGCTTAGTGACTTGCCCAGGGTCACACATCTAGTAAATCTTTGAGGCCAGATCTGAACTCAAGATGATGAGTCTTCCTGACTCCATGCCTAAAACTCTATCCACTATGCTACCTAGCACCATATCTCTCTATCTCTCTATCTATTCATCTACCCATTTATTTATATGAAGATAAGAATACCCAGGATAGATTAAAAATACCCTTGGGTACAAGCACAGATATGAGTGATGATCCAGCAAAGAGTAATAAAAGGGACCTATTCTACAGTTAGGAGGAGAACCAAAAGAGGGTCCTGTTTCAAAAAAGCCAGAGAAGAGAGGATGTCTGAGAGGAGATCACTAAAAGACACCTTCAAACCACCTACTCTTGAGTGTCCCACCTCCTTTTCCAGCTCCAGTTCTTCTATAGTCTTCCCCCATTAGAGGTAAACTCCTTTAGAGCAGGGATTGTCTTGACTGTTTGTATTTGTATCTCTATCACCTAGCACAGTGCCTGGAATATAGTGATCTTTTAATAAAAACAATATTCTTTCATTTCAAAAGCACTTATGGGCTCTAAAAGCCGAAGGAAAACAACATATTAATTAAGCATGAAAAAGTCATACTCCAAATTTTTTAAAAAAAGATAAAAGTTAATGTAAGCTTCAGATGGATACATGATAGACATAATTGGTGATGTACATTATAGGAGCAAGGAAGAAAATCTTTTTTCAGACCTATGAATAGAGCAGAAGTTCATCATCAAATAAGGGACATACAGGAACCAGAGAAGACAAAATGTATTATTTTCACTACATAAAGTTAAATAGTATTTGCACAAATAGAGCAGCTAAAATTAGAAGGAAAGCAATTAATTGGGAAGATATCTTTGCAGTAAGTTTTTTTGATAAAGGTCTCAGATATAAGATATATAATGAAAGGATTTTAACTTACAAGACTAAAAACCATTCCTCAGTAGATAAATGGTCAAAGGATATATACAGGCAATTTTCATTTATAGAAATCCAAGATATCAATAAACATATGAAAAAATATCCAAATCACTAACAATTTGAGAAATTCAAATGAAAGCAACTTTGAGATTCTACTTCATAGTCCTTATACTTTCCAATGTAGCTAATTTTGTTAAAATGGTTCTTGGGAAAGTAATAACTATAGCAGCAGTTCTCAAAATTTTGAGTCTTTGGATCCCTTCACACTGTAAAGAATTTTTGAGGATCACAAAGAGCTTTAGTTAATGTGATATTTACCATATTAATAATTTTAAAAATAAAACATTTTTTATAAAATATGTTTTACGGGGGGGGAGGAGCCAAGATGGCGGAGTAGAAAGACACACATATGCTAGCTCCAAACACACAGCCCATAAAATATCTGCAAAGAAGAACTCCCAAAAAATTCTGGAGCAGCAGAAGCCACAGAACAATGGAGCAGACAAGATTTCTGTTCCAAAGAGACCAGAAAACCTGACGCAAAAGATGCGTGGCACCCTGGACCTGGAATGGAGCCTAGCCCTGCCTTGGCTGTGCGGCACCAAGAGGAGCAAATCCAAACAGGCTTCAGGGATGGAATCTCCAGTGGCCAGGCAGGTCCCTCCACCCACAGGTGGTGGGAGTTGGTGAGAGAATCTTTTTGGGTGGCCGACAGGGGAGTGGGGTGTCCCTGTGGCTCGGGCCCCCTTGGGAGGCAGCAGCAGGGGCAGCAGTGGACAAGGCTCCCAGAGCAGGCAGGAGCTCAGATCCATTGTTGAAGGTCTCTGCATAAACCGCCTGAGGGAACTGAGCCCCATGAGGCGGCCCTGCCCCTACCTGAGCACCTGAATTTAATCTCACACTGAATAGCAGCCCCACCCCCACCCAAAGCCCTGAGGCTGGGAAGCAGCATTTGAATCTCAGACCCCAAGTGGTGGCTGGGCGGATCTGAAGGCATGGTGGGGGTGGAAAGAAAACTCAGAAGTCAAGTCACTGGCTGGAACAATGCCCAGAAAAGGGAACAAAAATAAGACTATAGAAGGTTACTTTCTTGGTGAACAGATATCTCCTCCCTCCCTTTCTGATGAGGAAGAACAATGCTTACCATCAGGCAAAGACACAGAAGTAAAGGCTTCTGTATCCCACACATCCAAAATAAATATACCATGGGCTCAGGCCATGGAAGAGCTCACAAAGGATTTTGAAAATCAAGTAAGAGAGGTGGAGGAAAAACTGGGAAGAGAAATGAGAGAGATGAAAGAAAAGCATGAAAAGCAGGTCAACACCTTGCTAAAGGAGACCCCCAAAAATGCTGAAGAAAACAACACCTTGAAAAATAGGCTACCTCAATGGGCAAAAGAGGTTCAAAAAGCCAATGAGGAGAAGAATGCTTTCAAAAGCAGAATTAGTCAAATGGAAAAGGAGGTTCAAAAGCTCACTGAAGAAAATAGTTCTTTCAAAATTAGAATGGAGCAGATGGAAGCTAATGACTTTATGAGGAACCAAGAAATCACAAAACAAAACCAAAAGAATGAAAAAATGGAAGATAATGTGAAATATCTCATTGGAAAAACAACTGACCTGAAAAATAGATCCAGGAAAGAGAATTTAAAAATTATGGGACTGCCTGAAAGCCATGATCAAAAAAGGAGCCTAGACATCATCTTTCATGAAATTATCAAGGAAAACTGCCCTGAGATTCTAGAACCAGAGGGCAAAATAAGTATTCAAGGAATCCACAGATCACTGCCTGAAAGAGATCCAAGAAGAGAAACTCCTAGGAACATTGTGGCCAAATTCCAGAGTTCCCAGGTCAAGGAGAAAATATTGCAAGCAGCTAGAAAGAAACACTTCAAGTATTGTGGAAATACAATCAGGATAACACAAGATCTAGCAGCTTCTACATTAAGGGATTGAAGGGTGTGGAATATCATATTCCAGAAGTCAAAGGAACTAGGACTAAAACCAAGAATCATCTACTCAGCAAAACTGAGTATAATACTTCAGGGGAAAAAATGGTCTTTCAATGAAATTGGGGACTTTCAAGCATTCTTGATGAAAAGACCAGAGCTGAAAAGAAAATTTGACTTTCAAATATAAGAATGAAGAGAAGCATGAAAAGGTAAACAGCAAATAGAAGTCATACGGGACTTACTAAAGTTGAACTGTTTACATTCCTACATGGAAAGAAAATATTTGTAACTCGTGAAACTTTTCGGTATCTGGGTAGTGGGTGGGATTACACACACACACACACATACACACACACACAGAGCAGAGAGTGAATGGAATAGGATGGGATCATATCTTAAAAAAATGAAATTAAGTGGTGAGAGAGAAATATATTGGGAGGAGAAAGGAAGAACTGGAATGGGACAAATTATCTCTCATAAAAGAGGCAAGCAAAAGACTTTTTAGTGGAGGGAAAAAGAAGGGAGGTAAGAGAAAAACATGAAGTTTACTTTCATCACATTCGACTAAAGGAAGAAATAAAATGCACACTCATTTTGGTATGAAAACCTATCTTACAATACAGGAAAGTGGGGGAGAAGGGGATAAGCAGGGTGGGGGGGATGATGGAAGGGAGGGCAATGGGAGGAGGGAGCAATTTGAAGTCAACACTCTTGGGGAGGGACAGGATCAAAAGAGAGAATAGAAGCAATGGGGAGCAGGATAGGATGGAGGGAAATATAGTTAGTCTTACACAACATGACTGTCATGGAAGTCATTTGCAAAACTACACAGATATGGCCTATATTGAATTGCTTGCTTTCCCAAAGGGAATGGGTGGGGAGGGAGGGATGAAGAGAAGTTGGAACTCAAAGTATTAGGAACAACTGTCAAGTACTGTTCTTGCTACTAGGAAATAAGAAATACGGGTAAAGGGGTATAGAAAGTTATCTGGCCCTACAGGACAAAACAGAAGATGGGGACAAGGGAAGGAAGGAATGACAAAAGAGAGGGCAGATTGGTGATAGGGGCAATTAGAATGCCTGGTGTTTTGAGGTGGGGGAAAGGGACAAATGGGGAGAAAATTTGGAACCCAAAATTTTGTGAAAATGAATGTTAAAGTTAAATAAATTAATAAAAATAAAATAAAATAAAAATTAAAAAAAATAATACCTTTCAAAAAAAATAAAATACATTTTACTTTAACATTGACAAATCCATTAGATATTAACAAGAGGGATGCAAAGAAGGGCAAAAAATAGTAGTCTCTGCCTTCAAGAAGGCTACCATCTAATGGAGTGTGATAGAAAATCAATTAGGTACAAGTGAAATGAGTAGCAGTAGAGGAAGTAACTTAAAAGGCAATCTAAAATTGGGATTTTGCAAGGTATGAATAAACCAGGGTAAGGAGACAAATGATTTCAGAGGAGATGCTGGCCTGCAGGAAAGTGAATCCATAACAGGTGTCTGGAGAGCACTGAAGGGGGAAGAACTAGAGGAGAATTTAAACCATCTGGATTGAATGGCATAGATTCCTCCTTTGGGAAGGAGGGGAAGGAAACATGCATTTATTGAGTACCTACTATGTGTCAGGCACTATGTAAATACTTCACAAATATTTTATACCACCTTATAAATATTATCTCATTTGATTTATATCAGTTTTATTGATTAATATTAGGGAAATACAAAAAATGTTATATAAGTGTAAAACACCAATATATATTACAAATGCACTGAATTCTAGAGTTGGGAAGGAAGGACCTCAGTGGCCATGTAATCCAACCTATCTCTGCAACACACTCATCAAACAATCAGTCAGCTTTTGAATGCCTCCAAAAACCCACTGTCTCTTGTACGGTGGGAGCCAAAGCCTGAGCACACAACTAATGACTCCATAGAGAATGTAAACTACCTTGAATAAATGTAAACTGCAAATGAAGATCCAACTATTCCATGAGAGAAATTGTATGTGTTCCTGGACCATCCCTGGCACTATTCCTTCTTCTGTTTCTATGCAGTACCTGGCCTGACCTGGGGTTAGTGCAAGGATACATGCACCATTTTGTCCTTCTGCCACCCAGGATAACTGGCCTCTTGTGAGTAAACTTCCCCATTAACCTAATTAACCCTAATTAAGCTTATTAGTAACCAAGCTGGCATGGACTCCTATTTCTTTGATATCTCAGTATTCTCTTGGAGGGTCTACCTCCCTACGATTGGCATGTTCAGAGCAGAATGAACCTGCCCTCTTACGTTTGGCATAGTTGGCAAGATACCAAAAATATAGAATTGGGGTGAAAGGCCTTTACAAGGGAAATCCTAACCAACTTCATTGCTGAGGGAGAGGTGATGCTTTGATTTGGGTGGGGTTGCCTGAGTTGTATGAATATGTATTTATTCACTATCCATATCATATATCCACTGGATATAAATAAATAAATCAATAAATATATGTACATACACACACACACACACACATATATATATATATATACACATACACACACATATATATGTATATATAAATATGTATATTTATATATAAATATGTATGTATATATTTGCATACATACATAATATAAAGTCTATACATACACATATACATTCAGAGAGATATAATATATATTATATATAAATATAGCATGTGTATAGACTTTCTCTCTCTATGTATATATGTAAATGCACATACATATATACATATATATCCTGTGGACTCTGATTAGGGCCCTTTAAAAGTGCATATCTTGTTTCTTTCATGTTCTGGTCTGACATTTCTCTTACTTTCTTCTATTTGCTTTTACCAATCCTATCACAAATAATCTTCACTTCACTGAGTTTTTTCTCCTCTGTCTCTCTCCTGTCCCTCTGACATGTGCAGTAAGAAAGGGAGGGGAAGGGAGGGAAGGAGGGAGGGAGGGAGAGAGAGAGAGAGAGAGAGAGAGAGAGAGAGAGAGAGAGAGAGAGAGAGAGAGAGAGAGAGAGAGAGAGATGAAACAAACAATAATGAAAGGAGAATGGGTAGAAAGTTTTAAAAAGTCATAGTTTGCACTGACAGTGTGAACACAAGATATGAGTATAAGGCAGACAAGGAAAAGTGTCTAATATTGGGGCCACTGTCTCACAGCTGTTGGTCTGTTTGTGTGCTTTTCTGTGCCTGTGTTTGTGTGTCTCTCAGAATCTGTAACTGTACACGTAGTTTGGAAGGAAAAACTTTGCTGGCAAATCTATCCCTTTATGTCTTGTTAACTCAACCTTTTCTGAAAGAATATGAACATCTATAAGTTTTCAGAAAGATTCTTCCTTTCCCTTTACATTCTTGAACTATGCCAAGTTCAGAAAATAGGCAGGGAAGGGCAGATAAGGAGGAAGGGATTTTTTTCCCTTAGACCTATACATGTAAACTGATGAGGAACTGAGTTTGGTATTAAAATGTAAATTCTCACTGTGAATTCCTAAATGTGGTTTAAATGTTATTTTTTTTATAAATATTGAACATTCTTTAGAATTTGTTTTTAAGGGAAATAAGAACACTCCCACCTCCACACCTGAATGACAGATTTATTATTTTGCAGCTAGAGAAGGTCATCTCACTTATTATAGTGAGACAGGTTTGGGGGTAGTGTCTGTGAAATATTAGAAAAAAAAATAGACCTGGCACTTAGAAACTGTCTACCTATATTCTTACCCCTTTCCTGGTTAACAAAAAGAGAAAAAGTTTGTGTGAATTAGGAAACCAAAAGATAATGATTATGATTAGAACATCTAGTTAGATCCCTAAGGAGTCTTACATATTCCTTAAGGCAATGTGTGGTGCAGAGTGCTGGACTGATCATAGACTTATCCTTTCCAAGCTAAATATTCACATTCATCAAAAGCACTGTCCCCAAGGCAAAATGACTACCAGAAAAATTAAGGTCAACAAGTTAGAGCTCTTCTCTGAGTGGGAACAGTTTGCTGTTGACTTGGAAGGAAAGTTGAGCCAACATACAGTTGGCAATAGTGGAGCAGAAAAGGAGTGGGCAGCTTTCAGAGATTTGGTATACAGCACTGCATTTGCTTATCTGCGTCAGAACACTCACAAACACCAAGACTGGTTTGATGAAAATGATGAAGAAATTCAGAAGCTGCTAAATGAAAAACAAGAACTCCACAGGATTTGCCAGCAGGGTAGTTCATCCACCTCCAAGAAGGCAGCATTTAATTCCATCAAAAGCAAAGTACATGCAAAGTTTAGAGAGATGCAGGATTCCTGGTTCAGTAAGAAGGCAGATGAAATTCAGTTTTATGCTGACAGTAACAATCCAAAGCACTTTTATGATTACCTGAAAGCTATTTATGGACCAAAAACTTATGGTTCTACTCAATGCTGATGATTAGTGATAGGGACATGATCATAGAGAGATGGTCTGAACACATCCATAGTGTTCTCAACAGACCATCATCAGTCAATGCTGAGGCTATTGATCATTTACCTCAGATTGAAGTCAATCCCTCCTTAGCTAAACTTCCAACTGAAGAAGAGGTTTTGAGGGCCATTAGGCTCCTTTCATGTGGCAAAGTACATGGTGCTGATTCTATTCCAGCTGAGATTTACAAGGTAGGGGGAACATTGCACACAAAAGTTGACTGAAATTTTCCAGGTTGTATGGCAAGAGGAGGTTATCGTCCAGGAGTTCAAGGATGCCTCCACTGAACATCTCTATAAGGGTAAAGGGAATAGATTGTCTGGTGACAATCACAGGGGGAATCTCTCACTTAGTCATTGCTGGCAAAATTCTTGCTAGAGTTATCCTTAATAGGCTGATCCTTTACCTGGAAGATGGACATATACCTGAGAGCCAGTGTGGCTTCAGAAAGTGCCGAGGAACAGTCAATATGGTGTTTGCTGCCTGACAACTCCAGGAAAAATACCAGGAACAGAAGAGAGGTCTGTACACAACGTTCGTGGATCCAACCAAGGCCTTTGACATTGTTAGTCATGAGGACTTATGGAAAATGATGTCAAAATTTGGTTGCCCAGAGAAGTTCATCAATGTTGTACATCAGTTTCATGATGGTATGTTTCCCCGGGGTTCTGGATAATGGACAAAGCTCTTGTGCCTTCCCAATTGCCAATGGAGTGAAACAGGGCTGTGTGCTTGCTCCCGTGTGCTTTTTAGCATGGTGTTTTCAACCACGTTGACAAATGCTTTCAATGAGGATGAACACAACATCAAGGTCAACTACCATACTGATGGTAAGTTCTTCAATTGGAAAAGGTTACAAACCAAGACCAAAGTGAAGGGAATGTTGGTGCATGGTTTTTTGTTTGCAGATGATTGTGCACTCAATGCAGCCTCTGAAGCTGAAATGCAACAAAGTATGGATCAATTCTCTGCTGTCTGTGCTAATTTTGTGCTAATAATTAACGCCAAAAAAACACAAGTGCTCCATCAGCCACCACCACACCATCCATTCGTGGAACCACCAGTTACAACAAATGGAGAAGTTTTGAATGCTGTGGATAAGCTCACTTACCTTGGTAGTGTACTTTCTAGGCATGTACACATCGACAATGATGTTGATGCACGTGTTGCCAAAGCTATCTCAGTGTTTGGGAGGTTCTGAAGAAAGGTTTGGGAGAGAAAAGGTTTTAGACTGACTACCAAGCTGAAGGTCTACAGAGCTGTTGTGCTGACCTCATTGATGTATGTTTGTGAAACATGGGCAGTCTGCCAGTGCCATGCCGGGAAACTGAATCACTTCCATTTGAACTGTCTTAGGAAGATTCTGAGGATCACCTGGCATGCTAAGGTACCAGACACTGAAGTTCTTGCTTGAGCTGAACTGCCAAGTGTTCAATCTATGTTTCAGAAAGCACAACTCCGATGGGCTGGCCACATTGTTCGAATGCAAAATGTATGCTTCCCAAAAAGACTATTTTATGGAGAACTTGAATGGGGCAGGTGACCACATGATGGCCAGAAGAAATGATGCAAGAACACTCTCAAGAACTTTGGATTTGACTGTGCAACATGGGAGACACTGACACAGGACTGCTCAGCATGGTGTGCCCCCATAAGAAAAGGTGCTGTGCTCTTTGAGCAAAGCAGAATTGAGACAGCAAAAAGTAAATATGGGATGCACAAATTTGGGGTATCCACACCAAATATTCATACAGACTATCTGTGCCCAACCTGTGGTAGAGCATTCTGAACTCATATTGGTCTGATCAGCAGCAGTCAGACACACTGAAATTTCACTTTACAATGGTGATGTCATTTTGGTCCTCTTTGAAGATGAAGGACAACAAACCACTCACCCACCCATCCAACCAACCAATCAACTTACATACTACAGTTTGTAAGCTTGCCATTTGAAGTAAAATCTTTTGGGACTGTAACTGATACTGTTTTGAATTTTAAATTCAGGTATAGTTGTATAATGGACCATTGTCAGTAACCCAACATTTGAGGGAAATGCCACAAGCTACTCACAAGAAGTGTGGTCTTGAATTGCAAGTGTATATCAGGGAAAAGAGAATGACCTCAGCATGGCCAAAAGTAGAATTCTCTTGGCTCAGTTTCCCCATTATGTTACTTTCTTTTGAACAGGAATATTTTCTACTTAGTTATTCCTGAATCTAGCTATGGGGTGAGGTTGTTAATGCAAAATTGGTTGTCAGGGGTGCTCTTACCTGAAAATAAACAGAGTTAAGGATATTCTATATTTGTATAATGTGTTGAGTCATTCTGTGCCCTTAGGCTTAGGTGTGGAGGATCAGTTATGATGCTGATATAATCTGTCCTTGCCTTTTCCTTTTTATGGCAAATTTACATAATCAGGGCAAGTGGTCAGAAAATATGAGGACAATGCAATTATGTAAGATCTCAGCTATTTTCAATCTGAATGTGTTCCACATCCCAAACAATGAAGTGAATCAATACTTGAGCTTATTACCTGTCTGCTAATACTTGCATAATCATGTATAAGATTAAATCCTTGAAATATCTCTCTTTTTTTAGAATGGTATGGGAAGAATTGGACAAAAATAAAAAAGTTTATGAAACAAAAGTATGAATTTATTAATTTGTGAGGTTAAAGTCAGAAACCTCTTCTATTTCTTTTAAGGGATAGAATTTCAATACAATCAGCCATCTTAGTGGAGAGTAATGTTTGTGTAACATCTCTACCATTTGAATATGGTTAACAAATGAACATGTTTTACTATAGACAGTCCTTTTGATATTCTGTATTCTCTGCATACAACTGGGAATTAATTATTTGGTGTATTTACACATCCTATCCCAGGTTTTTGTTACAATTGGAGTAAAATCAACTTCTAGTAAGTAAATGAATTTGTGTAACCATTGAACCTAGATGCATAGAGTCTTTACCTTCAAAGAGTGCTGTTATCTATGTTTTTATTTATAAGATTATGACCTTAATAGCATTTGACCCTAACAGAATTGGAATTGGACAGAGTGGAAAATTTGGAGAAAGTAACAAGATGAGGCAACCCTGTATGTTAAATACAAATGATTCTAATAGGGCATGTAAAAACCTAAATTCTCTGAAATTTCAAGTCAACTATGAGTCCTTAATTGGTGTTCTTTTTATAACTCTGTTGTTAATAAGTTCTGAACCATAGGTTTGAACTAATTTTTATTACCTGACCTAGTTATTGGAAGAGTAACATTTGAGAGGCTCTACTAACTTTCATTAAGATGTGTTTTGCATCTAAGTAGTCTCTACAAGTAACTTGGAATCAGAGAAATAAATCTACTAGAGAGGAGTCCACTTTAGAGCAGCCCCTGAAAAAGATGTTTCCAGAGACTACATGACTACATGAGAGGTCTGAGATCCAAAATAAAGATTGCTGATTAAATGGACATTGGGAGTGAGTTACTAAAATAAAAAAGGACTCAAACTATCCAGTGGGAAAACTTACACATGATCAGCTCTTGTTAGAGGGTGGGGCATTTTCATACAGAGTGACAGTTTTTGAGAACTGACAGAATTAGGAGAGAATGGAGTGGGTAGAGATTGTCTAGAGGTCAGCAATAGCTTGACTAGGACAGCCAACGACCACGAGATCTTCAAGACCATGACAGGAGTCCTCAAAATGGACAAACAGATAGATATGTAATTGTTTTCTTATCAGAGGAACTCAGGAACTCTGAAAGAAACAGAAATGAAGAATGCGATGGTTCTTACCCTACCTCTATCTTTTGTTTAATTGTGTATGTATATTTTGATTCTGTAAAAGAATATATTAAACAGATTTAATTTCACTTCTCACAAACACTTGTGGTTAATGCTATCCTTATGTTGCCTTGTGTTCCTTTGAGGAAAGAGAGGGTATGATGACTTTGAGAGCCACACAGGAGAAAGGAATCTTTCCTAGCTCAGGGGTGGGATCAGGGTATAGTCATGAGACATTATTTTTTAAAAATTCTTTAATTTATTTATATTTAGTTTTCAACATTCATTTCCACAAGACTTTGAGTTCCAGATTTTCTCCCCATCTCTCCCCTCCCCCCACCCCATATGGCATACATTCTGATTACTCCTTCCCTCTGTCTGCCACCCCTTTTATCATCCCCCCCATCTCCTTCCACCTTACTTTCTCATAGGGCAATATAGATTTCTACACACCATTGCTTGTACATCTTATTTCCCAGTTGCATGTAAAAATAATTTTTAACATTTGTTTTTAAAACTTGTAGTTCCAAATTCTCTTGCTTCTTCCCTCTCTACCCACTATCATTGAGAAGGCAAGCCATTCAATATAGGTTATACATGTGTTGTTATACAAAACTCTTCTATAATAATCACATTGTGAAAGACTGTATTTTCCTCCATCCTATCCTGCCCTCCACTTATTCTGTTTTCAACTTTGACCTTGTCCCTTTTTAAAAGTATTTGCTTCTGACTATCTCTGTCCCTGATCTGCCCTCCCTTCTATTATCCCTCCCTCCCCTCCCATCCCCTTCCCTCTTACTTTCCTGTAGGGTAAGATACCCAAATGAGTGTGCATGCTATTCCCTCCTTAAGCCAAATCCAATGAGAGTAAGGTTCACTCATTCCCTCTCACCTCCCCGCTTTCCCCTCCACTGTGAAGAAACCTTTTTATTGCCTCTTTTATGTGAGATAATTTTCCCTATTCTATCTTTCCCTTTCTCCTCCCAATATATTCCTCTGTCACTCCTTAATTTTATTTTTTAGATATCATCCCTTCATATTCCACTCATCCTGTGCCATCTATCTATCTATCTATCTATCTATCTATCTATCTATCTATCTATCTATCTATCTATCTATCTATCTATCTTTCCTCCAATTATCCTAATACTAAGCAAGATCTCATGAGTTACCAATATCATCTTTCCATGTATGAATGTAAACAGTTCAACTTTAATAAGTCCCTTATGATTTTTCTTTCCAGTTTACCTTTTAATGCTTCTCTTGATTCTTGTATTTGAAAGTCAAATTTTCTATTTAGCTCTGGTCTTTTCATCAAGAATCCTTGTAAGTCCTCTATTTCATTGAATGTCTCTTTTCTCCCCTGAGTTTTTCTGGGTAGATGATTCTTGGTTTTAATCCTATTTCCTCTCACTTCCGGAATTTTTTATTCTAAGCCCTTTTATCCCTTAATGTAGAAGCTGCTGGTTCTTGTGTTATCTGCAATACTTGAACTGTTTCTTTCTGGCTGCCTGTAATATTTTCTCCTTGATCTGGGAACTCTGGAATTTGGCTACAATATTTGTAGGAGTTTTCCTTTTGGGTTCTCTTTCAAGAGGTGACTGGTGAATTCTTTCCAGTTCTATTTTACCCTATGGTTCTAGAATATCAGGACGGTTTTCCTTGATAATTTCTTGAAAGATGATGTCTAGACTCTTTTGTTGATCATGGCTTTCAAGTAGTCCAATAATTTTTAAATTATCTCTCTTGGATCTATTTTCCAGGTCAGTAGTTTTTCCAATGAGATATTTCACATTGTCTTCTATTTTTTCATTCTTTTGGTTGTGTTTTATAATTTCTTGATTTCTCATAAAGTCATTAGCTTCCAATTGCTTCATTCTAATTTTGAGTTATTATTTGAATTATTTTCTTCAGTGAGCTTATAAGACCTCCTTTTCCATTTGGCCAATCCTACTTTTTAAGGCATTCTCCTTATTAGCTTTTTGGACCTCTTTTGCTATTTGGGTTAATCTATTTTTAAGGTGTTATTTTCTTCAGTATTTTTTTGGGTCTCCTTTAGCAAACTGTTGACTTGTTTTTCATGATTTTCTTGCATCACTTTAATTTCCCTTCCTAATTTTTCCTTTACTTCTCTTACTTGATTTTCAAAATCCTTTTTGAGCTCTTCCATGGCTTGTGTCCAATTCATATTTTTCTTGGAGGCTTTTGATGTAGGAGCTTTGACTTTGTTGTCTTGTTCTGGTTGTATGTTTTGATCTTCTTTGTCACCAAAGTAAGATCCTATAATCTGAGTTTTTTTTTTTAATGCTGTTTGCTCATGTTCCTAGCCAAATACTTAACTTTCAAACGCTTTGTTAAGGTAGAACTCTGATTCCAGTGGGTGTTGGTGTGGGTGTGGGTGTGCTGTCCTAGGCTTCAGAGTTTTTGCATCAGTGGCTTGATCCCCCACAGTCTATGGACCAAGAACTCTGGAAGCTGCTGCTGCCATAGCTGTGGCTGCTTCCTCCTCCACTCATGTGGTTGGGGCAGACCCAAGCCAGACTAGGTCCCACAGAGTTTTCCTCCTGACATTCTGTGTTGTCTTTGGTGTTTGTGGCTTTAGAAGACTGGAAACTGCCACAACTGCAAATGATTCAGTCCCCTGAGGTCTGCTCTGACCCTGTCTGTGTTGGTGTGGCCTATGCTGCTTCCAGCCTGGTGCAATAGATGTTCCTGTTAACCTGCCAGGCTGTCTTGTACTGGAGATTTGTTTCACTCCATCATTTTGTGGGTTCTGCAGATCTAGAATTTGTTTAGAGTCATTTTTATAGGTATTTGGAAGGGTTTAGGGGGAGAACTCAAGGAAGTTCCTGCTTTTACTCTGCCATCTTGGCTCTACTCCTTGGCATGAGACATTCCTAACTGCACTTCCAAATGCAGAATTTCTATGAATATAGGACATTTTAATAAATCTACTTCGTAGACAGGAACCAAAAGTAACCTGAAGATTGCAAAGGTAAAAATTTAACAAGAAAACTTGAACTGTAACAAACAATTTTGGTGCCTAGTGAAAGCTTCCACAATACTCCAGGACAAGCAGCTTGAAATATATACTCACATTAACCTCTTAAGACAAATCCGATAAAAAACTTTTTTTTGAGGTTTAGATATGTTTCCATGGAGACAATGACCCTTTTAGACCACTGCAAGGCTTCCACTGATGAGGCCACTTCACGGGATGGGGAGTGAAGGGCAGGCAGAATTTCAGGAGGGAGAAGCTCATCTGGTTTATAGCTGAGGAGGATGAACTGCCTACCTGTTAGTTTCTGATTTTAATGAATTATTTTTATTAAGAGATCCTAATTGCTGTCAGTGGCATCTAAATTTGAATTGCCTGGGCTGAAACCCAGGTGACCTGTTGTAGCTCTGGCTCTGGAGCAGGATGTTAAACTTGTTTTGAAAATAATTGAATACAGATTTCTGCAAAGGAGAGGGTAGTAATGTTTGCACAGTCAGTCATTTAAAAGAAACTAAAATTAAATGATCCTTTTTATAATTGATTCTTAAAGAGGTAGCATTCTATAATAGCAAAGGCAGAGGCTCTTGAGTCAGATGACCTGGGTTCAACTACTACTTATTAGTCATTTTCATTTGTGTCCAACTCTTCATGACCTCATTTGGGGTTTTCTTGGCAAAGATACTGGTGTGTGTAGCCAATTTCTTTTCAAGCTCATTTTACAGATGAGGAAACTGAGGCAAAGAGGGTTAAGTGACTTGTCCAGGGTCACACAGCTAAGCAAGCACTACTGCTGCCTCCCAACTAACTGACCTTGGGCAAATCATTTTATCTCCCCAGGCCTTGGTTGTCTTTAAAGAGTTAGACTAGATTGCTGATTAGGTGCATTCCACCTCTAAACCTATGATCTTATAATCCATAAAATTAGGAAAGTGTATTTGATTTTTAGTATTGATAGCTTATGAATTAAATTGATCATTTATTCTGCTCATCACCTTCACACACATACACACACACACTCATACATGCACACACACACAGATGCACACACACATGCACATGCACACACACACGCACACACCATGGAACCATGAGAGCAGGAAAACAAAAAAGCCCAAGAAAAACAACGATCTCCCCCTCCCCCTCTATCTCAGTTGCTGCCTGATACTGTATTTGAACAAAACCTTTTCTTCAACAAAATAGAGTAGGCCATTTGTCTCTTCTTAATCCTACATTCTATTTACCATCTTTGACCTAAGTGGAGAACCTTGCCTCTTTCATCTCTGAAACTGCTACCTTCCCTTGACATTCAGGCAGCCCTTTGGAAGTCACCCTAACAAACAACATCGGTGAAGGAGCATTACTTTACTGTGACAAATTCATTACTGGAGTCTTTGTTGAGAGAATCAGTGAAGACACTATTTTTCCCCACCACTGTAAGAATTTATCCTTTGAATAATCTGTGCCTGGAAAGGTTGAATTTTGTAATCATTATTTTGTAAGTGAGAAGAATGGCATGAAGTCCTTCTTGTAATAGAGCTGTGTTCTCTAGGGTCGAACAACTCTTATTTAGCTTGTGCTTTTTTCGATGGTGTCTGCAAATATAAATCATGAGGAAAAAATATGTATTTGTTGGGCTTCTACAAGGCAGTCAATTCAGCCAACAAGGGAATTTACAGAGAAAGTGTCCTTCCTCTTATTCTCAGAAATGTATTGCATTATTTTTGTATTTATAAACACAATTGTACATATAGATGTAAAATACAAAATTATAATCTATACATGCACATAATACAATAAATATATAAAATTAATGTGCATATGTAAATGTATTTATATATGCATACAATTTATCTTTTAATCTAATCTACATATACACATGCATAATACAATTTATTTCTGAGAGTAAATGAAAGGACTCTTTCTCTGCATGGTCCCTTGTTGGCTGAATACACTGCTTTGTGGAACTCCAACAAATCACCAGATGGCCAGATTTTTGGGTGTGGTGAAAAAACTGACCTTTTGAAGCTAGACTTCCAGATGGACTAGTAATATAAGATATCAGGTTAGGAATTGCTTTAAAAAAATATTGCTGCTATTAATTCAATGACATATTCTTCCTGAGCTTAAGGTTGTTGGCAAAGGAGACAAAATAAATCCAAATAAACAATCTTTAAAAATATTAAATTCATTTTAGCATTCTTATCATCTAATTGGAGCACACAGCCTGTCCAATGGCCATTTCACATTCTCACTATGTGACCAGCCTGTCATTTTTTTGGTCATACGTTTCTTTGGTAACATTCTTTACTCCTCTTTTTACAATTCCTTGTTTTAATGTGCTGCATCTTGTGTATACCTACTAGACAAACTTGTCCATTGCCCTTTGCATGATTTTTCAATTTAATTTCTTCAAACACTGCAGTGACTTAGCCCTCTAGGGACTTGAACTCAAGTCCTTCTAACTCCAAAGCCAACTGTTTACTCATTACATCACACTGTATGGAGTATACATTTTTATTGACTATTTACAATACTTCAAAAACTACATGATTTCATTAATGGAAGCACTATTGTCACTGACATATTTTATATTTCTTCCAAATTTTAATTGACAGTCTTTCTGAATTGTTATAAACAAAAATGTTTATTACAATGTGGTCAACTTTTTGATATTAAAATTTTCTAAACATAACTAGGTGAATTCTTGAATGAAACATAACTCATATCCATTCTCATGCCCATTCTCAAAGCCTCTGTAGCTTGGCAAAACTTACCAGAGCTTAAGCACCACTTGGACAGTCTTCAAGAACTCAGCATCTCCTTTACACTATAATGAGACATCACAGTAGGATTTTAGTGGAGGTATTTTTTGAATAATATTATGAAAACATGTTAGCTTAACTTGTGAGTACTCAATGTCATTTGTGCACCAGAAAAAAAAAATAAATGAACATATATTAAGAGACTTCAAGAATGTGGTTGTATTTGATAAGAAGTGATAACAAATAAACCCTAGGGTTAAAAAAGCAAGTCTGAGAATTAAAAAAAATTTTTTGAACAGAAATAAAATAAGGGTCATTCCAAGTACAATATTTATGGTGCCCTTTTAAAACAAATTCAAAGTGTGTTCAAACCACTCCGGTTAAGTATAAAGTAGTCACAGTTATTTTATACTTACTCTAATTTTCTTGTCATTTTTTGTTACTTAGTGTGTGCCTTTACTGATTGAAAGGAGTGATGTAAGTTATCATTCTTAATAGTTGTGTAATTTTAATTTAATGTCAGCATTTTAAAATATTTATCTTTTTGTAGAAAAAAATTACTTCTATGATCTTAATGTCTATTAATTAGTAGAGTTTCTTGATGTTATCAATGATATACTCACACATATACATTTATATGAACATTTCCTCAGAGGTCAGCTCTTAACTGTATTCTATCAGAATATAACTTCAGGTAGTTACTCTTCAGAGTGACTGAATTTAGTATTGCCCATTTCCATAGCCACCTCACAGCCAGTAACCAGCACATCTTGAAAGGTCAGCTATTTCTGCAACACTGAAAGTTAATTTTGACACCATCCATCCAAGGAAGGTGAGAAGTGTGATGTGCATGATTGATCCACAGGAGTCGGAAGGGAATGATTCTAAGAAAGGGGATTTTCCCAAGTAATCTTTATTCTATTTTTGAAGTTAACTGTGCCCTCCATTTTAACATCCATAAAGGCAATTGCTTTTCTTGCACTTTGGTCATCTTCAGAATCAGAAAAGTGTATATAGGGAAAAGACAAAAGAAAAAAGAACATATATTTTATTGTATCTGTAATATTTTCTGACAAGAAGAATGGCTAAATAAATATTACTGCATAAAAGCATGGGTAACAAGCACATTGATCTAGAGCTTAATGCATGGAATCTGATTTGGCTTTATAGGTATCATAGTAATTTAGCGGGACAAAACTTAATACTTGCAAATGGCTCTGGAAAAGTTTATTTTATTTGACAGGAATGGGTTAAAGAAGGGAGCAGGTAAGAGGAAGGGGGCCAAGCAGTATTACTTAAGCAACATAAATTAAGAAAATATATTCATGTGAGGAAACCCAGGAAGCAGAGGTAGGAAGAATGGTGAAGAACATTTGGTTGAGGATCATTGAAGGTAGTAATGCCTTTGGAGTATTCCATAGACCATCTGTCTTTTTTAAAATAGTATTTTCTTTTTTCCAGTTATGTATAAAGACAATTTTTAACATTCATTTAAAATTTTTTTTGAGTTCCAAATTTTTCTCCGTTCCTCCCTTCCTTCTTCTTCCCCTAAATGGTAAGCAATTTGATATAGGTTATATATGTGCAGTCATGTAAAACATATTTCCATATTAGTTGTGTTGTGAAAGAAGAAAGAGACCAAAAGGAAAAAAAAATAAAGTGAAATTAATATGCTTTGATCTCCATTCAGGCTCCACCAGTTTGTTTTCTGGATGTGGACAGCATTTTCCATCCCAGCTCCTTTGGAATTGTCATAATGTTGCTGTTACCGTGTACAATGTTCTCCTGGTTCTGCTCATTTCACTTTGCATCAATTTCTGTAAGTACTTCCAGGTTTTTCTTAAATCATCCTGTTTGTCATTTCTTATACCACAATAGTATTCCACTCCATTTATATACCATAACTTGTTCAATCATTCTCCAATTGATGGGCATCCTCATAGTTTCCCTTTTTTTTCACCATCACAAAAAGAGCTGCTACAAATATTTTTGTATATATACGTCCTTTACCTTTTTTAATGGTCTCTTTGGGATACAGACCTAGTAGTGGTATTGCTGGATCAAAAGCATGGTTTGATTGACCTTTGGGTATTGTTCCAAATTGCTCTCCAGAATGGCTGGATCAGTTCATAATTCTGCCAACAGTGTGTTAGCGTCTCAATTTTCCCATATCGTCTCTAACATTTTTCATTCTCCTTTTTCTTTCACATTTGCCAATCTGATGGGAGGGAGGAGAAGAGAAGAGGTCATGAGGGAAGGAGAAGACAGAGAGATGGAAGGAAGCCATGGACCAAAATTCTATAGGTGATGTCAGGAAAAGATAGAAAGCTCTCAAAAGTAAAATTCTGAGCTGGTGAAAACTGGTTCTACCGGTCTGGTGAGGGGAGACCCTTCCCTCTACACCTTTTAACTTCTTGTCAGAAAGGTACCTTTAGGCTGAAGTTCCCCATTTTTCTATTCCCCTGCTTCTTATTCCTTCCTCTTTATTAGGTAATTTAGAAAATACTCTCACTTTACTGATTCTACAGACAACAGTTTCCTATTGTTATACTGGTTCCTTGTCTCATAGGATGTATAAGTTGGAGCCTTGAGGGACTCAGGGCCTTGGATGGGAATGTGAATACCACTGCTTGTATGCTGCCCACTGTGGGCAAGGAGGCTGTACACTGAATCTACTCTTGTTATCAACTACTCTCCTCCCCATGTGAGTGGCAGTACAGTTTGTTAAAGCTATCTCTACATGGGCTGATGCTTTCCATCTGAACTCCCCTGCACTACATGAAGACACAGAGAAACAATTATTGTGAAGAGGAAAAAAGAAAGTTGATTCAAGATACCCCTATGGATGTATAGGACACTTGCTAAGCATGTTAGATTCTCTCTCTCTCTCTCTCTCTCTCTCTCTCTCTCTCTCTCTCTCTCTCTCTCTCAGAGAGGAACTCCTTCTAGGAGTACAAAGTGTAGAGTATCTGCTCCTGCCTGTTTTGTATCTATCCGTGGTATTGTGAACCAGATTAATTCCTGAGGAAGCCTGACTTCTGATTACCAAGATTAACCTCATCTTTCTTCTACTCAATGGCTTCTACTCAGTGGCTGCTAACAACCAATCACCCTATTATCCTGAGAAAGCACTAATCATAGTAATAGTTATAGATCAAAAGTCTAAAGGGTTGCCAAAGAAAGGGGGAGAAAGTAAAAACATTACCAATATACAAACAAAATTCAGGTTAAGTCAAGGTACTTTATTCCTATACAGCAAGGAATGCTAAACATAGCAAGAATCACACCTACATCACAACAAGACTACTACAGTGATATATCAGGGCAATACTTCAGATTTAATTTACCTACATTATTTATTAAAAGTTTTGTTCTCACTGTTTGGTTTTTTACACCCCTGTCAATTTCAAATACTTCCCCCCATCATAGAATCTTCTCTTGAGAAGACTTTTTTTTTTTAAAACCCTGTTACTATCTACATATCTTAACATCAGAGTTGAAAGGGACCTTAGAGATTATTCTAGGGGTGGGGAACCTGCTGCCTCAAGGACACAGGTGGCCTTCTAGATCCTCAAGGGTGGCCCTTTGACTGAATCCAAATTTTACAGAACAAATCCCCTTCATAAAAGGATTTTTGGACTTGAACTCAATTAAAAGGCTGTACCCAAGGACCTAGAAAGTCACACATAGCCTCAAGGTTGTAAGTTCACCACCCTGGATTCTAGTCCAATCTCCTCATTTTACAGAGAAGGAACTGAAAGAAGTACAGAGAAGTTAAGTAGATAGTAAGTGATGAGTTGAAATTCAAACCCAGGTCCTCTTTAAATGAAGCAAGAGTTAAAAAAGCAACAGCATCTTAAAAACTGGTATCAAACTCGAATAGAAATGGGGGTCATTAAATCATATATAAGCATCCCTGTGGGCAGCATATTGATTTAGCAGATTGCATATTTATAAAAATATAAATACGTTTCACATATTTTTTGTTAATATATTTGCACATTAAAATCAAATAGGAAGCACTGAAGGAACTGGACCTGTTTAGCCTGAAGAAGAGGACTTGAGAGCTATTTCCTTATATTTGAAGGATAGTCACAGAGAAAAGGACCCCAGAGGGCAGAATGAAAAGCAATGAATGGAGCTTGCAGAGAGGTAGATTAGAGATGTCCAAAAGTGGAACGGGCAGTTTTGGAATTTAGCTAGGCTCTTCTTCACTGAAGGTCAGGTAGGGATTGGATTAGATGAGTTCAGAGGTCCCTTTTAGCTTTGTGATTCTGTGATTCAGGGATATCAGCAAAGATTAAAAAGTTAAACTAATAAAAAGGTATGATGAGAATTCATTATTCTATCAAATAGCTGTTTTGTGGGAGACAAGAGCCTCTATTAACTTATATATGCTGACTTGATATTAAAATGATATTTCTTTGCAAGGGATTGGTGAGCCTGATTGAGGGTGGAAAAAAAAAGAACTTAAGGAAAAAAAATGCTTTGTATCCTGTAGCTGCAGGCTATGTTATGCTGAAGAACATAAAATATAGTATATGTTTATAATACATTCGTTATCCACAAAAAATCTTCTTGTGGGTTTTTTTCTCACTATCATACTGCTTTGCGATGGGCCTGACAGGATTAGAATGGTTATATTTTATTACTTCATATAAATAATGATGAACTGGAATTTTTGGATGCAATGTGACAGCTAGAATATGTAAAAGAAAATTTTTTTTGAATTTGCAGATTAAAAAAAAGTCAGCCCACCCAAATGTCTACATGTGATCAGATAAAATAAAATTGAGTAGTGGTAGAATTCCTAAATTGTTGATGCATTTATTAATTTCACAAGCATTTATTAAGTACCTAGTATGTGTTAGAAAACTGTGCTAGGCACTGAGAGTACAAAAACAAAAACAAAAAAATGAAATAAAGATGTTTATGTTATTACCAGAGGACTTCAAAATGTACATGGAGAAGTATAAACAACAAAAAAGCAAATAGAGTAATTTAACAAGTTTAAACCACACATGTGACTTTTGATGACTTTGCTGTGTTTTCAGCTAAAGGTTCTGTCTGTTGATAAAAGAGTTTGTGCAGGGAAGTGGGGTAAACCTAGATGAATCAAAGTTTATTGGGCTAATTAACTTTATCAGATAAATTAGGTTAACATTAGTATTTTTCTAGGTTTAGCTTTATTCCAGATCACCTTTCATTAACAATCTTGTGCAGCCATTGAGTGGCATCCAGGTCTGGTTTAAAGAGCCTGGTATCAGGAGAGCTAGATTCTAGTGCCAAGTATACCACAATTAACATTCATTAGCCTGGAGAAATCATAGTCCTTTTTCTTACACAGAGTCTGTAAAATATGAGGTAAAGCTATTTTGCTAATGTTTGGTTCTAGGGCTTTATGAATCTAATATTTGCAAGTTTGTATTGATGTTTTATTCTATGTAAATACAATATGGTTCACAGATAGTCAATTTTAAATAACTTAGAAATAGAGTTAAGGGCAGTTTCTTTATTTTGCATTTCCTTTGCTTTTCAGTTCTGACTCACTAATTTTTTGATGGAGGTAAAGAAAAGTCCCAGTTTGGAAACCGCTTTCAATGACAAAGCTGACTACTACTCTGCAGTCTTAGAGAATTGCTTGGGGGCACTGGGAAGTTTAATGAATTACTGATGATCACCTAACCAGCATGTGTCAGACAGAAGTCAACACTCGAACCCGCGTCTCTGTGACTCCAAGGTCAGCCTTGTAGGCACTATGCCAGGCTCTCTGTTTTGTAAATTTCACAATGCTAGTATCATTATTCCCATTCTTTTCCTTCCTTCTGCCCATGTTTTTGCCGTGAATCACTTTACTTATAAGAACTTCCATCAGAGATGGAACAGAGGAAGAAAAAGCCCATGAGCTTAGAGAGATGATCATTTTGTTAATGTCTGTAATCAAAATAATAATAGCTAGCATTTATATAGTACTTCAAGATTTCTCGTTGTTGTTTAGTCATTTCAGATTCTTCGTGACCTTATTTGGGGCTTTCTTGGCAAAAATACTGGAACAGTTTGCTATTTCCTTCCCCAGCTCATTTTGCAGATGAGGAAACTGAGGCAAACAGGGTTGCCTAGGATCACGCAGTAAGTATCTGAGGTCAGATTTGAACTCAGATCTTATTGATCCCAGGCCCTGAGCTCTAACCACTGTGACCTCCAAAAAGCCTTCTATAGACGTTGCCTCATTTGATCTTTACAGTAACATTAGGAGGCACATACTATTATTATACCCATTATAAAAGTGAGGTTCAAAGTAAGGTCTGAGAATTGTCTGCAGGCTTCAATCGTTTGTGTTAGCTTGTGCCACAATTAGCAAACTCATCCAGATCCTTAAGAATTGCTGGTTTTCACCTGATCTGCTAGTTACAGTACTGATAATAACAGGGATTTAAGATAGTGTGCTAGGAAACAGCTAGTGCAAGCAAGCCAGGGCCATTCACCTCCTAAGGGATATGTTTATTCTAGTTTTAGGTAGTTTGGAATTCTACTACTAAAGGCTACTATTGCTTTTAATCATTGCATCCTGGGCCACCTCCAGTCATCCTGATGGATATCTGTCCACTAGACCCAGATGGCTCTGGAGGAGAAAGTGAGGCTGCTGACCTTGCACAGCCCTCCCTCAGTCAAATCAAAGTCAAGTGCAAGTCATGTCATCATGTTGCTGATGTCATGGTCCTCTTCAAGAATGAAGGACAAAGCACTGGGGATGGATAGTTGGGCAAGCTGACTAACTAAGCAATGAATTAAATTTGTTTTCACTTTGACTACAAAAATGGTTTATTTAGAAAGATTGATCTGCCCTGATCTGTTTGCTTATTGACTTGTCACTCAGGGGTTTGTAATATGTCAGATGCTGCAACTCAGTTATTAAAGATCCAGATTCATCTCAACATAGGGTGCCTTTTGTATTAGACTTGCTCTTTTCAGAGTTCTTTGGTGAGAAGTTTTTTGGAGTCTTCAGGAAATTATCTATTGTAAAATCAAGCAAAACAGATTCTGAATCATTTGGTAGTAGCTGAAGGCGCAAAAAAGATCTCTTTTCCTGTGTATGTTGACTTATTACTATATAAATTATTTCATTTAAAAATCCTCTAAATTAGCTATCCAACTCTCCACTGAAAAGTTTGGCTATAATAATCCATTATTTTCTCCTGCTGTTGCTAGTGATTATATTTTGTAGTTTCTGTATTAAAAAAAAATAAAACCACTGAAGAATAAGAGTTCTGGAAATTTGCCAGGTAAGTGTATTCAACCTGAAAAAAAGCACAGCAAAAATGCTGTATTTCTGCAATACCTCTTTAAGAAAATACTTGGCTCTTCCATGGTCCTAGTTGTTTGAACCTGTTGATTGCCTTAGAGACAGCTGTCTAATCACATCTGAAATCATTCTATAAATTCCATGGGTTTTTCAAGTTTCTCTTGGCTCAGCAAATGCCTCTGTCTTCATTTGAAAATAATGTAGCCTGAAGATAAGCTCACAAGTGTACCTTATGTATGTACTATACAAGTGCCTTCTGGGCACTTGGAAAACAGCTTTGTGTGGGATAACAGCTATCTCAGGAGTTCTGGCCTAGTTAGTCAATTCATTTGCAGTAGAGTTGTCCAAAGTTGGCTTCATTGTTCTCTGGTTCAGAAGATAATGACTCTGCCAAGGTAAAGTACTTTACCACTAAGGTAAAGTAGGTAGGGTATGGCCTAAGAAAGTTATTTAAGTCCAAAAAATGGTTTGTCTAACAATGCATGTATAGCATTTAATTTTTTAAAAAATTTAAAAAATTATGCATTAAAACCAGCATTTCCATAACAGTGCAATAAAAAAAGATGATTATACATGAAACTGTAAATCTATTATGTACTACTTGCTTTTAAATATTTAATAAAGTTGTCAAGTAAATTCCTTTTTTTTCCCTTTTCCACACCTTGACCTAGAGATGGCTACTATTATGCAAATGTATATGTCATACAAATATACATTATATAAATGTGTATATATGTGTGTGTGTGTGTAAAATATTTCTATACATACTTTTAAATGAGTATAGCATTTAAAAATTTCTTTTTAGCTTTTGCAGCTACTTGCTTTCCTTTCCTTAAGTGTTTTGAAAAGGCTAGAAAAGAATGAGAGAAAGAAAAAGATATTTTTGAAGCAGGGAAAAATCCCCATCCTTTCATGAGAAAAAAAACTAATCTGGTGTTATTACTATTGTTAGATATTGTAAAGTTTTAAGGAAGAACATTTTTGCTTGTTTTGAAGTGAAAAAGAATGGTAGAAAAATGGAAAGTTTATGACTGAATTGCTTTCAGATTTGTGGAAGGAATGAAATAATGTCAGAAAGAAAAGAAAGATAGAAAAGAATCTTCAGAAAAATTTTAAAGTCTGTCCTGGGTATGCTTGCCTTGACTAGATGAATAACCTCTTGTTTTCTCATCATACTGAAGTCCTTTTAAAAGTTTGATGGATGTCATGGATCACTCCCTATTGGTGTGGATTTATTTTTCAATGGAAAACTTTTGTTACTCATCTCCAAGAGAGTCATCAGGAGATTCCTTTGACATTTTGATACCTTTGTTTTTGTTTCATACAAACAGCTGTTTGTTCGTGAACCATCTGAAGCTTTAGGGGACCGTAAGAAAACCTGTATACTGTTTTTAAATATCTCGCCTGTGGTTAAGTTTTTCAGCTTGAGGTTTACCTTCATGCCAAACTGAAGAGAAAAATTAGCCTCAGATGATGCTAGCTAACTCTTGTAAAATTTAATTATTAAGGTCAAGTCTTTTCTAAAAGTGGCTTTGAGTGAGTGGAAGGTTCAGTTTGGAGACTGATTTCCTTTGCTGTGTGTATGAGAGATGGTAATAACGTTTTAATTGGAGTATGTTTCCTTGGTATTGTCTTTTTTTTGTTTGTTTTTACTTTCTCATTTTTTCCCTCTTTTGTACCTATTTGTATTCATTTTCTTCAAATGACAAGGATATTCTGGAGTCAACATGCCTGGTGGGTGAATGGCCATGATTTCAAAAAAAATGAAAACAAAGTAATTTCATCAGATTTCTCTCTTTCCCTGTCTTTAGGAAAAATGCAAATTTCATGGTAATAGTCAGTGTAATTATTTATCATGAGTTGTTTAGTAGTTGTGTGTGTGAATTATTTTTTCTAAGTTATACTATCCTATTAGAGGAAAGTGAAAGCCAGGAAAAAAAATTGGAAAACAAAGGAGGAAAATTAAAAAATGGTTTTTCTTTTCATACATTTTTTCTATAGTGGATTCTTCTCATTTATCTCCATCTATGAAACAAGGAGCAAATGGCACACTCTCAAGATGTATGCATGCTTTCAGGCACCATCTCTATATATAGATGTGAGATAGAGGAGTGTGTGGTTTATTCTGGACACTTATCTAGCTAACTATACACCAAGTGAATCTTTGTATTGATGGAGAAACTCCAAAGCTTCTTTTTCCTTCTCAATATAGAATCATGTTGTTTGTTGTATGTTGGAAAGACATATGTATGGTGAAATTTGGGATGTTTCTAATTTCTTTTAAATATATGTTTTATCGCCATAGGCACTGGGCTCTTAACTTGGATCAGTGGTCCCAGTTTATAGCTATAATTGGTCTCTCCCTTAAGATATGAGTTCCTATTTCAAAAATCTAGGTTTTTAATAACAATATTCAATTTATTTCCTAATCCACATGCAAAGTACCCATGTACATTAGCTCTTTTTCTTTTTCCTGTTTTTTCTTTTTCCCTCCCCCTTCCTCTACCCTCTTCTTCCTCTTCCTTCTCCTCTCTTTCATATTTGGTATGGACCCATGTTTTCATTCATGTAAGGAACTTTTCTAGCTCTAAACATTTTATTCTCTGTTGCCATTGCGGAAATCACCTCTGCCTATCAATGCTGAATGGTAACTGTTCTGTAACACATGGGGTTTTCCAAAAGTTTTAGCACAGTTTTAGGTATTAAAGTTAAAAACTGTCACTTAGACTTTTGGAACACTTCCTAGGGTCTTAGCAATTTACCTGGGGGTACTGAGAAGTTAAATGATTTTCCTTACAGATATATAGCCACCACATATTAGAAGTGGGCCTTAAACTCAGGGCTTATTTACTCTGATATTAGCTCTCTATCCCTTGATCACCCCATCTTACATTTGTGGATATAAGAGGAATGTAACACTTTCTCTGACCCTGAAGCATGGCCTCTTAAAATAGGAATGACCCCTCTTTCCTATCATGCTTCTCAATATCTTGGAACCAGAGAACATAGCTATTGTCGTTATAGCTATATTTTAACACTAAACCTTAAATAGAAGAATTAAGCAAAAGGTAGCTCTGCTTTGTAGCCCATCTAGGAAAGGGGGTTCAATTCATTAAATAAATAAATAGCCCAGTAGAATATAAGCTCTTTGAGAATAGGTACTGCTTAATTTTTGTTTTTTGAATTGTATGGTAAGGTAGTTTAGTAAAATGAACCAAAAGGACAGTTGAACTCTATTTTGAAAAATGCTGTCAACAGTACTTTTAAAAAGGGCTCATAGTCCTTTCCAGATACGCTCTCACTTCCCCACCCACTTCACACCCAGTGAAGCTACCTTTCCAGAGAAAGCAGGAAATACATTTTCTTATATCTTCTCTGAGACTAATGTTGTTCATTATAATTACACAGTATTTAGTTTCATTTTAGGATTCTTTTAATTCATATTATTACAGTAGTTTGTTTCATCTTCTAGATCTTCTTACTTCTCTCTGCATCTGAATCTCTCGTAGTTTCTTATAGTGCAAATATTCTATTACATTTGTTAATCTCAGTTTTGTATGGCCATTTCTCAACTGATGGGCATCTACTTTCTTTCCAATTCTTTTACTGCCAGAAAAAAAGTGTTGATATGAATATTTTGGTGTCTATGAGTCTTTTCTGTCTTTGACCTCCTTATTATATATACATATATATATATATACATACAATATTACATATTATGTATTACTAGCAATGGAATCTCTGGGTCAAAGAATAAGGACATTTTAGTCACTTTGCTTTGCATAAAATTAAGTTGCTTTCCAGCGTAGTTGGATCAATTCACAGCTCCATCATCAGACTATTTTTGTATCTCTCTTCCTGCACCCCTTCCAAAATTGACTAATATTTCTATCCTCTATTATTTTTTCATGTTTCTAGAAGTGAGGTAAAACTTCTGGGTTATTTTTAAATTTACATATTTCTTTTTAACAATTTGGAACAATTTGGTTGTTGACAGTTTTTTGATTCTTTGCTTGAATTTTCCTCATATCTTTTAACTACGTTGGTATTGGGGAATGTTTTTATTATTATATGCTGGTGGTAATTCACTAGGTAGTTTGGATATTTAATTTCTGTAAGAAATGTTTGGTGGAAAGTTTTTTTCCCCTGAATTTACAATTTCTTTTTAAAAATTCTATCTGCATTGATTTCATTTGTGTGAAAGCTTTTAATTTATTTCATTCTGAAAATTGTCTATTCTTTTGTAATTGTTATTCCTCTTTGGTTAGGAATTTGCCTACTATTGACAGTTGTGAAAAATTTCTCCTTGCATTTCTCCTCTATTTTAAATGTAGCCTTTAACATTTAGAGTATCTATTTGAGATTATTGTGGTGTAAGGTTTGACATGATGCTCTAAACCTGTTTCTTGCCAAAATATTTTCTAGTATACTCAATAATTCTTATCAAGTAGAGAGTATTCCCCCATGTAAGTTTATTTTGGAGGGAGGTTACTGAACCCTGGACTGCTGAGTTAAATTGTTTTTGATTTTTGCTTATTCAGTTTGTTCTACAGATTTTCTTTGTTATTTTTGAGCCAGTACCAAATGGTTTTGATGTTGTATAATATGGTTGATGTCCTGTAGTGTCATTCTTCTTCTTTGCTATTTTCTCCCTACTATTTGTTATTATTTTGTCTAGTTTCATGAAACAACCCTTTGGTAGTTTGGTAAAGTATTAAATCAGTAATTAGGCAATATGTCATAATTTTTATTATTGGCAAATCCCAACTATAAATAATTATTTCTCTACTTATTTTTGTAAAGAGTGTTTTGTAGTCACAGTTACATCTTAAGTGTTTCTTGGTATCATTCCCTATCTTTTTTCAAGATACCTTTTGGTTTTAGCATTCTTGTGGTTTCAGGTAATAGGAAACAGTAGAATATGACAGTATAATACTCCAAATACTCTAAGGGGGATATATAGGATTAGTGCAGGTTGTTGAAAAGAAAGTGGTACTGCCAATTACTGACAACCATTCTCCTGTCTCCACTAGGATGGCATGCAAACCACTGGGGGAAGTTGTGGGGTTAGCAGCATTTTACTTAAAGACTAATCAGTTAAGACCATGAATAACCCTTGGAAATATCTGCTGTAGAGGATTCAGTGTATTCCACTATAGGAGACTGCTGTATCCCAGAAGGTTTGGAGGCAGACATATATCTGAATTTGTAAGTATTCACCAGATGAACATCATCTTTCATAAGACTTAGGGCTCAATAAATGTGTGGGTCCTGAAAATGACTTGTTAGAGGAGTAGTGTAGGTGATATGCATCAATGGGATTGTTCAGAAAGTTCTGAAGTACAGAGTCAGTGGTAATAGGACATGGTTCTCCATTTCTGAACCCATAGTGCTGGCCTAGAGAGTTCATTTCCCATTAGTCTACAGAAGTGCATACATACAAGCTAGATCCTCAGGTGGGTAGTTGAAGAGAGAGGCAGCCTGTAAGGTTTATGACTGGGAGGAAGAGGTGGTGGAGAAGAAAGAATCTTTTGAGTCCATGGGTTGTGATCAGCATGCCTACCTTCTCCAGAAAGAATTAAAGATGACTTCAAGCTGTAGTACCTGTTTGGGAGTTAGTGGTAAGCCTATTATAATTCTCTGCTTCTCTGGATATTGTAGAAAGGAGGATTTGAATTTAGTAAATGAATTTGATAGGTACTACTTTGTCACAGCTCAGGAGACTCAATAGATGAGAAGCTTGAAAGGCAAGTGTGACTGCGAGCTGGGAGAGTGTTTGAAAGATTGTATGTTATGATGCAAGTGACTAATCCTTTGATTTTATCACGCATTTACCAATATAATTAAACTTTAGCCATGTATATTCAGCTTTTAGTGACTGAAATGACACACTGGATTAGAAGGTTTGAACTGCTGGTTGATGAGGTAACTATATAGTGCAGTTAGTAGAACTCTCTGATTTTGGAGTCAGGAAGACAACTTCAAAATCTTTAGATACTAGATAGTATCTTACTGGATGTTTGATCCTGGGCCAATCATTGAACCCTTCTCAGCTTCATTTTCTTCATCTATAAAACAAGAAGGTTGGACTTAATGGCCTCTAAAGTCCCTTCCAGAATGATTGATAGACATTCTTCGATAAAAGGCTTGGAATGTACCAATGAGAAATAGAGTGCAGGTTGATAAAACACTGAGTCAGTGTTACTGTAGTCAGGGGAAGGCAGCTTCTTATGAAAAGAAGGTTCAGGACATATTCTATTATCCTGCTAACTGAGGGTTACGGGCAGTTTAGAAAAATACTTTCTTCTCAGCAATTCATGACTCTATATATGTCCTTTGGGTCGGTATGCTTTAATATTTAGATAGTGCTGTCACCATCTACCAAATGTGTTGATTTTTCTCACCAAAATAATAATTAATGATTAACTAGTCAGCCTCTACAGAATGATCAACGGGAGATATAGAGGAAAAACTCCTTTCTTATTTAACTGGAGGACTAGAGCATTCCTAGACCATTTAAAATAGTATTATTCACATGGAAGACTCTAGGGAACTACTTCTGGAAGACTACAGGACAACAGAATGTGGAGAAATTTTGTGTTAGCTATCTCATGGTTGTGAGGAGTCTTTCTTTTCCTTTTGGCTGTCTTGCTAGAACTTTCTGAGTGTCTGTAAAAGGGCCTGAGTCAGTTTCAGTCTTTTGGTGACCTCATTTTCTGAGGGAGAGGGTGACTTCTGGAGAACCCTCTGCTCTGGAGAAACCTCCCTTCTTAGGCATCCCTCTCCAGATGGTTGGTGGCTGCCTGAGGAGACCATTATTTCAGGAGGAGGGCCAGCTCTGCTTTACTTAACTCTCTGGACATTTTTTCCTTCTGCCTCTTCCTCACCAACCACTTACTCACTCTGACACCATTTCAGTCTTCATTTGGCTCACATCTCTTTGAATCTTTTTTCTTCAAGTTCTTGCATTAACTGTGAATTGAATATGAGATTTTATTCCCATAAATATTTCTGTAGAGTATTCAGGGGCATGCTGGAACCAGTTCGTATGAGTTTGCAAAAAGCTGATTGTTAACTTTTCAGTACGAGCATTTACATTGCAGAAATTGGCAAACACTACAAACCAGGGTTTGATTTATTATTTGTTGATTGGCAAATCATAAGACAATGCAAAATCAATTTAAAAGTTTGTTTTTTATACTCCCCCCCCACCCCCAGATAGTTGTTAAATATTTACCAGCATACCACCTGGCATATCAAGTGACTTACTTGTTATGTTTGGGTCTGTAGAAAATGTGATTTTCTCTCTTGATGCAACTCTTCTTTCTTTTTTTTAAAAAATGTTATACCAATAATCAAGTCTCTTCTCCATTCCAAAACATTCACTTTCCTTATCCAGTCATGCAACTTTGAACACCTTGGGGCAAGAAATGTTTTTTTTGGCCTGGGGAAAAACAATTCCTTTTAGCTCATCTCAGTCATGTTTTTTTAGCTGTTTTTATTTTTTTATTCTCATTGGTGGAGGTGATACAGTACTCATATAAGAATTATTCATAATGAATTTTTATAGCTAGAAGGGACTTCAGAGACCATCTAGCACAGTACTTCTTATTTTATATTTAGGGAAACCCAGGCTAAGACCCAGAGGTTGTGACTTGTCCAAAGTCACACAATGCTTTTAGTAGTATACAATTGTTTAACCTCCAGGGCCTCATCCTGGCTAGATATTGAGACAATAAATTTCAACCCAGCAACAGATCTACAAAGGAAGATTGAATTAGTTCCATTTAGGTCTGTAGAGATAATTTTAAAAGGGAAGGTGATCAATCTCTCCTATCCATATTATTTCCTACATTTAATAGGCAAATGCCTCTCTAAATGACTGATTTTTATGGTAAATCAGCGTCACAGAATGAAAGAAAAAATAGCCCCTGCACAAAACTTACCCATCCAAAAGAAATTTATTGAAGGATATTTCTTGTAATTCACCAAAGCCTAAGGATAGCTGTAGAGGGATGATACTCCAAGTTTTGTGCTTTCAGTAGCTGTGTGGGTGACTGCCTGTGGGAGGTGGATGTGGTGGGGAGTGAGAAGCAGCGAATATAACTTCCTAGTTTTTCTTTTTTTTAATACTCTGAAAGTCCCATCCTTGGTATGTTTATTTTGTTTTGCTAATTTTCTTCCATTTCCAGAATTCTTAGGCAGTGATTAGTGATGTGTGTACCTTAGATATGTTACATCTACTCCTTGATCTATACTTTGGGTTCTTTGTACATTGTAATTGGTTAAGGAATTTAAGGAGGGAGGAAAAAAGGTCACAGATTCTCACCCACTACATAGTTAACTTGGAAAGCTTAGTAGCCCTGTCTTCATAGAAAGAAGGGTCCATTCTAATGGCCTACATTGGATGAACTCTGAGAAACTTGCGCAGAAATTTATAATCCTTTGTAATGGTTTCATGATGAAACAAAGAAAGGTTCTGGTAAGTTTTTTAGTAGCCTTAATTTCTAATTTTAACTTTTAAGTCTTTCGAGCTAGTCTCTAGACTCTAAAGCCTATATAATTTCAATAAACAGGTTAACATTCACTTAGGACATTTTGTTCCACACTTTATAACTGGAATGACTTGCATTTGTGCCCATTGGAGGGTAATTTCTCCACCCCTACCACTTTTAGGCATTGCCTTCTGCCATTAGAAATTAAATTCCTTGTGGATCAGGGATTATCTTTGTTTTTGCTTGTATTTGTATCTCTTGAGCTTAACATAATGCCTAGTGCTTAGTAAACACTTCATAAATGCTTGTTGGTTTGACTGAATCACCCACAGCTCGTAAATGTCTGAGGTGGAATTTGAGATCAGCTCTCCAGATGCCAGGTCCAGCGTTCTTTATTCCATCTGTCCTCTTAACCGTTGACACTTTTATTATAATTATTTGATTGGAAATTCAATAATTGGAAAGCACAACTACATTGGACTGAAGCAAGCAAAATAGGAGTGGTATACATTTCAAACTTTGATTATTTTGTCACTTTTATTTCACATTTTTATTATCTTTTGTACTAGTAATGGCATTTGCCTGTCATGTTTGATACTTCACATTTTCTGAGTGGATCTTACATTTGAGAAAGTTTTAAAAAAGTGACTTTGACACTTATTTTTTAGCTTAACCTTGAGGGCCAATATTAGAAAGTAAGGGCTTCCCGATGCTGCTTTGTTAAGTCTTATAATTGCCTCTGTGTCATGTACGTAGAGACATGAGCATAATTTCTTTTTTGATAATGTCACATAATTCAGTAAGATTTTTCTGTCAGGATTCCTGTTGAATTTCACATATTGTTGATTGTATAGATTTTTTTTTTAAATAGTATTTGTCACGTACAATATCTGTACCTCAATCTTATATGGGATAATTTTGAGCATGCTAATTTCTGGTCTGTAATGAGTTTTTAATTTAAAATAAGGAAACTCTCATTGGCTGAATTTCCATGAATGAAATACTATTATCACATTTTTACCTTCACTCATTTTAAATGACTCTAGGTATATAAGGTCATTTCATTTGTGTCACTGATCTCATTTGCCAGTGTGATTGAAATTGTAGTAATAGGCTGGGTTTGTTTTTTTTTCCTTTCCAACATTGACATAGAAATTATATTTTAATATTTATATGGCAATTACAGACCTGATTCAAACCTAAATGTAAATGCTGAATGTAACTTTTATAACCAAATGAGATTTTCTTTTTCCTGGGAAAAAATCTTCATAAAAAGTTTTACACCAGTTATTTGGTGGGTGGATTACCAATAATAACTTTCCATAATTTTTTCTTCAATAGGAAAAAAAAAGAAAAGTTTAGTTGCTAGGAGTGTGTTAATGAGGATCACCATCGGGTGTTCTGCTTTTGGCTCACATTGGCTATTTGACCCTGGGCAAGTCACTTATCTTCTTATTATGCCAGATAACTCTTCAAGATTTTAAGCTGAAGAACAGTTGCAGATCTGCATTGGTAAGGGAGTTATCTACAAGAGTGAAATTGTATGTCCTGATATGGGGGAGGAGAATCAAACCAAATTTATTATCAGCCTTCTCAGCATGGAGATGACCTAGAGTTCTTGATGGAAGGCTAGCTATGTCAATGGAGAATAAGCCTTGGCAGGTCCTGTCAAACTAGAAAGGCTGTTGACTATGGACCTAGTGACAGGTTGTGCCTATCTACCCTCTGAGGATCTGCCTACCAGTTCTGGAACAGCTTCTCAAGCTAATAATTTTTGGACTCAAGAACTCATGAAAGAGAGTGTGTGTCAGCCCTATTTGGTCCCCCTCAAGGGCAGGTTACTGTAGCTCCTGAGATGTCTATGAATATTAACTAAATAATAATTCACACATTTAAGTAGGAATTTAAGAATGGCAGAGCCTTTCTTACCCCAAAACCATCATATGAAGTAAGTATTACAATATAATAATAATAAGATAATTACTAACACATAGCAGTTACTATATGCCAGGCACTATGCTAAGCACTTTACAACTATTATCTCATTTGATCCTCACAGCAACTTCAGGAGATAAGTGCTATTATTATCATCATCCCCATTTTACAGATGAGGAAACTGAAACAAACAGCCTAACCTGTTTAAGTTTTTTTTTTTTTTTGAAAAGAAAAGACTTGGTATCTATAGTAACTGGATATCATCATTTAAAAAACTTTAGCACAAAATGCTCACTCATAATAGAGAGGTTTAAAAGATCCTAAAACTTCTTTTACCAGCAAATATTTTCTCTTTTTGCTAAAAAATTCAATATGGTAGACAATAGCAATGCCTATTTAAAATGCAAGCTCATTTATGAAGCATTAAAAAGGGATATTATAGAAGTATTACCTCAAGAAATAGCACAAAAATGAGAACAAAATTACATTATAGAGGATTTTATCTAAGACTCTGTTAAGCCAGATCATCCTGAGTGGGTTTATAGGTGAACTTGGAAGGAGAACAACAAGCAGACTTAAAGTGGAACAGATCTGTTGGTATTTCTGTGTCTATTATCATCAGCCATTATAATAGAATCACCTAATTTCACTATCTAAGGTAAGTTAATCTTACCTTAGGCTAAGAAAATGAAGCCTGGGAAGAGAAGTTGGATCTTAACAAGTCCAAAGGAAAGAAAATGGTCTGGAGATGACACAATTTTCAAGGTACTCAGGGATTTTTCATTATAACTGAGAGGAAAGAAGATTTCTTCCCTTGCCCTCCCTCAATGAATGGAAAAGATTAGTGATGGTACTTTTACAAAAAAGCCTGAGAAGATCTCAGCAACGACTAGATGTGGTTTATTAAAAAAGTATTTATAGTGTTTATAAAGCTTATAAAAAAGTGTTTATAAAAATGGTGTTTGCAATGAATTAAGGCTATCCTTGAAGAAAACACAAGAAGTAAACAGAGGGCCCATCACAGATGAATTTCTAATGGCCTATACGTACATAGTTACACAATTGAAAAATGTATAGAAAATAATATATCATTGTGTATATTTATTGACTTGAAAAAATTGACTAGGTAAAAGACAAATGTTGTATTAAATACTCTATTCCATAAAAATGTCTGATATGTTTTTTAAAATCATTAAAGATTCCATGGCAGATGTGATGATAGAAATTTCTTTGTTTAACAATCTATTGAGTAATAGCATTGTATGTGACAAATCAGAAAGATACATAGCACATAAATATACACTAGTATCATGGAGGTTGTGATGTTAAGAGGCTAAACAGATGTATTCCCTACTAATGGTGAAGTTCACCATTCTACTGATTGAAATGTACTATTGTCATAATTGCTTAAAGCCCTAGAAAGCTCTAAAGCCTCCTCAGGGAACTCTTCAGTGAAATAGTCATTTGAAAGAGAGATCAATTTAATAATTCTCACTAGAAAAACAAAGTGGATGAAAATTGCAGATCACTCAAACTGTGACATACAAGTGGACTGGGTAGCCTGTATGTGTTAGCATTTGGGAAAAGTACTACAGATGGGCAGTATGCTGAGTCCATAACTGAGTAAGAGGAGTAGATGTGTCTGGAAGCACTACCACACATTGTCTAGATTAAAGGAGTAGAAAAATTTGAAGAAAAGCTTGACTTAGGCTGCCTTATTTCATACAAATAGTGTCCAAAATATAGGAGAAGAGGGTCCTGTTTACTCTTTGTTAGACCACAAAGGGAGTCGTGTTTTCAGTTCAGAACTTTTATGCTTTTATTGGAGAATGTCTTGGAGGGGTATGTCCAGCACAGAAAAGGGTCTTCAGGTCATGCCACGTGAAGACTGGTTGAATGAACTGGGAATGTTTAGCCTAGAAAAGAGAATATTAGTGGGGGATATGATAACTTTATTTCAAGTATTTGAAATTTCAAGTATTCAAAAGTCTATTTTAAAGAAAGAGGAACTTCGCTAGAAGACAGAACTAGGAAAAATGGGTAAAAGTTACAAAGAGGAAGATTTTGGCTTGATATCAGGGAAAACTTCCTAAGAAATAGAGTTAAAAAAAAAAGTCAAAGGATGTAACAGATTTTCCTTCATTAGAGGTCTTCAAGTGAAGGTTGGGAGGTCACCTATTAGGAATGTTGTTAGAAAAGATGGGTATGGGTTGGGCTATATGGTTTCTGAGGCCCTTTACAACCATGAGATTTTGTGAGTCTGTGCTCTATAGTCACATATATAGGAAGTGGCTGGCCTATACTATCAATTCCTGGTTTATGATTCAAAGCCCAGTATGCTTTCCATAATGCCATCACATTTGCATGCTAAGGGAGGCTGTTGTGTAGTGCAGATTTCTTTTCTTTTAGCTCCTTAGCATTCAGTACCTTTTGAGAACCATGCTTTAAGGCTGATGACATCATAAAGTGGACAGCATAGAATATCTGTTTTGCAGCAATGTTGTTGAATAATGGTCTTCATCTTTTGCTGTTACCTTACACAACAGTGAGCGTCTCTCTTTAGGACATCTCATTGATGAAAAGGATACCATATCACTTCTCAATTATCAATCTTCATTCTACAAGCACCAATCTCTATCTTGCTAAATCTTTAAAGTTTTTTTTGGGGGGGGTATGTTCACATTCTTTGCTACCTTACTCTAACCACTATGAGGCATAACAAAAGTTGGCTTGTCTATTGCTATAGCAAGTTGGAAAAATTCAAAGAGAACCTAGGGATTTTTGAAAGCAGGCTTTATTACTATTTGAGGCAGAGCTCTGAGGTTTATTTTTTTAAAGCAGTGATCCTTGTGTCCCTAATCCTTAAATTAATTACATGACATAAAATGTTACATGTTGGTATTTAAAATTTGGTGCAGTAATCATATGTCTTTCTTGTGTTCCTGGGAGCTGTTATATCCTTTTTGTTTTAAAACTCCACTTCAAACATAAGTGAGGCTCCCAAGAGGTCTCAGTATCCAATGAAAAGAAACACTTTTTAACTATTCTTTATGGTTTTATTTGCTCATTGGGGGTTGTTTGTGGTTAGGGAGGACTGATTCTCAATATATGGATTCATCAGATAGGGTAAATACAGGTTTAAGTAGATGAAATAATGCTTAAATGAGCAATATCTGTAGTTTTCTAAAAGAATGATTTTTCCTTTTTCCTTTTTTTTTTGGTCTCTGGCAGTGGATAGGAATGTTTTATCCAGTCTAATTTCCCTTGAAAGTCTAGTAGAGATGCTTTAAAAAAAACTGGGCTAAAAAGAAAGGGCTTGGGGATCTCTCTACTAAAATCTTGGGGAAACAAAGAGCCCTTGGCACGATTGTAGGAAAGATATGAGGTACCTGCAAAAATTATTACTGAGGGTTGATAATAGCTTCTCTTGGATGGTATTTAGTGAATAAATGACCCTTTGCTTGATAATGTTTCCAAGCTATTAATCTAGCCTAAACTGACGCATGATGGCACATAATACTCTTCTCTGGAGGGAACTTTGAATCTACCCAGATGCTCAATGCTCATCCAATATAGTAAAAAGCAGGGTTCTAACATAACCTCGAGAGAATATCTGTGAAAGAATAAAGTTTCTAGGAAACAAAATTTGTTAATACATTTTATCATAGAGGAGTTGGAGCATCAGAGACTGCTCCTAGGGCTAAAGAGATCTTTAGGAGTCATCTAAAACCTCTTTCTAATTCCAGATAGGAAGATATTTAAGCCTTCCTTAATGATAATTATCCCTCTGTTAAAAATATTTGAGTTTTCATCCATAGAAAGGAATTACAAGAAGACTAAGAACTCATGAAATATCTCTAGTGTGTGGGGAAGAAACGTATGTGGGCAATCCGTTATCACATGCAGATCTCTAACTAGAATTTTTTGCATCTTGAATTTTTGACTATATCATGCTGCTGCTGGCGGACACTGCTCCAATGGGGCTGGGAGGTGGGTGGCCAAAGGGACACTGAGACATAAGACCACTGTTGAGCAGACTTCCTTTGTCCCTTCCCCCCAGGAGAAAAGTAGGCCATTTAGTAACTGCCTATTTTAACCTATTTTAATTATTTTATTATTGATATTGAGGAATTTTCTTCCCTATCCCCAATACGTGGCATCTAAGAAACTTCATTATTGGGAAGGTAGGGGTGGAAATAGGGCATCTAGGTGGGGCAGTGCTGAGCCTAGAATTGGGAAGATTTGTTTTTGTGAGTTCTAATAAGACTTCAGACACTAGCTGTGTGACCCTGGACAAATCACTTAACCTTGTTTGCCTCAAATTCTGATCTATAATATGCACTGGAGAAGGAAATCACAAACTACTCCAGTATCCTTGCCAAGAAAATCTTAAACAGAGTCATGAAGAGTTGGATACAATGGAAATGGCTCAACATCATACTGTCCACATGTGGAACCATCATTTACAGTAAATGAAGTTTTGAATGCTGTGGATGGTAGTGTACTTTCCAGGGATGTACACATTGACAACGAGGTGGAAACACACATTGCCAGAGCTAGCTCAATGTTTGAGAGGCTCTGAAGGAAAGTATGGGAGAGAAGTGGTATTACACTGACTACCAAACTGAAGGTGTATAGAGCTATTGTGCTGACCTTGTTATATGCCTGTGAAACCTGGACAGTCTACCAATACCACGCCAGGAAACTGAATCACTTCCATATGAGCTGTCTTAGTAAGATTCTGAAGATCACCTGGTAGGATAAGGTACCAGACACTGAGGTCCTTTCTCGAACTAAACTGCCAATCATTCAAACTCTACTTCAGAGAGCTCAGGTCTGATGGGTTGGCCATGTTGTTTGGATGCGAAACAGACACTTGACAAAAGGACTATTTTATGGAGAACTTATACGGGGCAAGTGTTCACATGATGGTCAGAAGAAGCAATGCAAGGACACTTTCAAGGTAAGAACTTTGGAAATGATTGTGTGATGTGGGAGATACTGGCATAGGATCAGTCAGCATGGTGTGCTCACATCAGAGGTGTTGTGCTCTATGAGCGAAACAGAATTGAGACAGATCAAAGGAAATGCAGAATAAGCAGATTTAGAGAAGCCACTCCAAATGTTCAAATAGACTATTTATGCCTGACCTGTGCTAGAGCATTCTGAGCTCATATTGGTCTGATCAGCCATAGTCAAACACACTGAAACTTGACTCTAGCATAGTGATGTCATTTTGGTCCTCTTTAAGAATGAAAGACAATAACCAACTCTAACAGTAAATTATAAAAGTCCTGAAATTGGGCTCGTTCTCCTTTCTTTCACCCTCTGACAAAATCCCTCAAAGGGTCATGTTAGAACTTGAAGGGACCCTTTAGAAAACCTACGTCTAACCCATTTATTTTACAGACAAAAAAAAAGTTTTGTTCCAGAGCAGAACTTTTGACTCAGTCTAGGGTGCTTAAAATGGTTGAAAGTTTGGCTTTCCTTGGAAGACTGGAAGTATTATCCTTTCCCAAGCAGAGACTCCCAGTCTAATGACTCAGGAAGAGCATCTGGGCTGGGGTGAGTGCGTGAAGAATCTGTCCTGCCCTGTCGTCTCCTACCTGAGTTTTCTAGCCTTCTTCATCCCCAGCATCTTTTCCCCAGTGTGATCTGTGCTCAGAGGAAGCTACAACTGAGAGTTAGGCCTGGGGAAATAATTTCTCCATTCTCAGTGCAGCCTAACCCTGGTTCCTTGAAGGGTCTAGAGATCTTGAACTATCCCCATTCTGATATCATAGGACAGCCTAATACACTTTCTGCCTAGTGCTTTCAACCCTGGCCCTAGGAGGGGTTGGGGAGAGGGTGGAGAGAAAAAAAATGGGTCCAGGATCAGAGAAGTAGGAATATCCATAGGAAGACATGGTCCTCTAGTAAAGTCTGAGGTATTTTTCTATTATTCTGCCTTGTTCTGGTATAGGCCTACTCCCCCTAAGTTGAGGTGGGCACTTCCCAGTCCATCAGTAATCCTGAAACAACTTTGCTTTTATCCTTCCTCAGATAATAAGAAAGGAGATGAATGGTTTGGTCCCATCTACTTCTGCCCTCTCCTCTCTTTCAAGATACTGTACAAGATAGCTGGGCTATACTTCTTCTAATAACCTCCTTCTGCCCTCAGTTTCCTTTATGTTACTAGCTCCTCTGGCCACAGTGAAGCCCGTACCCTAACACCAGACTCTGCTTCTTCTTTTGTCTTAGAGAAGCATAAGTTCTGTCCTTTGGGACAAATTTTCCCACAGTTGGCAAAATGCCCATTCCCTATTCTTGTCATAGCTCTGGTCATATGCATGAATGAATACAGACCTCACTTTTGGAGGAGCTCTGTTCTCAGTTTTGTTAAAGCAGCTGAGCAAATAAGAGGGTTATTAATATGGGAGTCAGGTTTCAGAAGGATGTTACTTGAAAAAAGGATGGGAATTCACCAAAGGATAGATTTCCCAGTTTGAAATTCCTCACTACTCCTCCTGTTTAAGTACAACTGGGTTAAGTTTCCTGAATTTAATGATGTCCGTAAATACAAAATGACAGTGCGTAGAGCTGGTGCAAAGACAATGCATGCTGCCACCTCCCCTCATCTCTGAGTGAGATCTGTTGGGATGACAGATGGTGTGTTTGACAGCAAACTATTAGCTTTAACACAAGTCTGAAAAAAAAAATTTCATTCAGTACCAGTGCTGCAAGCCATGCTCAAATAGATGATTTGTGGCGATTGCTGAGGCCCTGTTGTTTTATCTAAGCAACGTGTTCCTCCACACCAGGCCAACTGACTGATGGTGGCTGTGCTCCAAATAATTCAGTCCACTCAGGTTTGAAAAGTTAAAGACCCCCATTTATGCCAAATCCAGGCCTTTGTCACAGTCGTTGGAGAGGTGTGAATTTGGAGATGCCTCAGTAATAGTGCTCATGTGTTATTAGACCATGTGCCTTATTGGTTTTTTTTTGCTTATCAGGCCATGGATTGGAAAAGAAATGATGCATTGATTTTTAGTAGAATACAATTTCAAACCAAGGCATATTTTAATCAGAGACTTTCTGTGACACATTAGAAAAGTTAGGTCTTAGAAATAGTCTTAATGTTGTACTGATATGAGAAAAGGAGGTGGAATAAAGAATAAGTTGGTAGCAACATATGCCAGAAATAGAAAAAAAACAACAGGATTATAAGTGCTGAGGGGAAAAAAATGTCAGAAGCAGATCTTTCGTTAATACATTTATAATGGCTCAAACTTGACATCTTGTAATTCATTGAATTTCAGCCAAAATTTGTCCTGTCACATTATTTTGTGACATACACAATTCATCTTAACAAATATTCATTAAGCTCCTACTCTATTATAATGCCCTCAATTTGTTCAGAAAATGTGCACTGGAACCTGTACTAGCATATATATCCATGTGTTGAGGGGGAGAGCTCTCAGAAAGATGATGAACTTCAGAAGCATATGGAATATTTTCACAGAATCATAGACTCACAAAATTTCTGAGTTGGAAGGTAACTCGGAGGACAGCTTGCCCAATTCATATCTGAGCAAGAATTTCCTCTTATTATATGTCTTTCAAGTGGTCATCCAGTCTTGGCTTAAAGGCCTCCAGTGATAGGCAAACCCAGTACCTTCCAAAGTATTCAAGTCCATTTCATATTTGGATAGCTCTAATTGTTATGAAGTTTTTCCTTATATTAAGCCTAACTGTATTTCTTTGTAACATATCCATTTTTCCCCTCTAATTTTTCCCTCGGGGGCCAAGCAGAGTAAATTTAATGCCTCTGCTGCATTTTTCAAGGACATGAATACAATTGTATCCCTCTTTAGTCTTCTCCAGACATGTTCAATTCTTTCAACTGGTCCTTAGAATGAAATTTTTTAAAAAAGCCTTCATCTCAATAGAACAAAAACTAGAGAGGAAATTGGTGAAATGGAGAAGTGGGCACATGCCTAATTATTTATTTATTCTTCTCACCATTCCAGGATTTAGAAGCTGGAAAGGGATCTTTATACACTGGAGGAAATTGAGACCCAAAGAGGTTCAGTGACTTTCCCAAAGTCAGACAGGTGATCAGAACCCAAAGTGGGATTTGAATTCAGGTCCTCTGATGTCATTCTCTTAGAGGACATCGAAAAGAGGCTTGACAACTTTGAGGTTCAAGAGAAAATAAAGGGTTAGGATCAGAAGGGACACTGTTCTTGAGATCAGTGGAAGTATGGGGAGATGTAGAAAACTGAGTGACTGGAAAGAGAAGGATCAGTCAATTTTACAAAATCCAGTCTAACCCATACACAAAGAAATCTCCACTACAGCCTATCTGACAAATAGTTGTCCACCTTCTGCTTGAAGACCTCCAAGGAGGGAGATCCTACCACCTGCTGAGGAAAGAAATTCCACTTTCAAACAGCCTGGATGGTTAGGAAGCTTGTCCTGACCTCAGGATTAAAGCTGCCTCTTTGAAAATTTCATTCGTTGTTCCTAGCTCTTCTCCTTGTGGACAAACCAAACAGGCTTAATCCCTCTTCCACATGACAGTCCTTCAAATATGTGAACCCGGCTATTGTCATGTCTCCCCAAGTCTTCTTTTCTCCAGGTTTAGCATGTCCAGTTCCTTGAACTGATCTTCACGTATCATTAAGCCAAGGCCTTTCCCCCATCTTCCTTGCCTTTATTTGGGTAGTTCACTAATGTCCTTCCTAAATTTCAATTCCCAGAAAGAAAGGTAGGAAAAGGAAGGAAAGGAAATAAGTATTTATGTAGTGCCTACTACAGTCAAAACACTATGTAAGTGTTCTTAAAAATACCTGATTTGATCCTTACAACAAACCCGACCGTTTGGTGTTGCTACATAGTTTGTAAGAATCTGAAGCCGGATTTGAACTCCGGTCTTCCTGACTCCAGGTTCAATGCTCTATGCACAGCACTAGCTAGATGCTAGAATTGCACATAATACTCAGTGAGCTCTGACAAGGCCAGGATACAGCCAGATTAATCATCTCCTTGGTCCTAGAAGCTATGTCTACCCTAATGCAACTGAAGATAGCATTAACTGTTTTGGCAGCAACATCATTTTTGAGTCCACTAAACTCCCCAGATTTTGCTTCCTGAACAACCAACTGCTGTGATATTTGTGGAGTTGAGTTTTTTTTAATACTCAAGTGTAAGACTTTAATTCATCCTTATTGAATTTCATTTGATTAAATTCAATATAATTGCAACTGGATGCCCCAGCCTATCATGATCCTATTGCCTCCTAACTCTACCATCAAGTGTTAGCTATCCCTCCTAGTTTTGTGTCATCTGTGAATTTAATGACCACTCAATCTATTCCTGTATCTAAGTCAATGATAAAGATGTTAAAGAGGTCAGGGTCTAGTACAGATCCCCAGGGCACTGCACTGGAAACCTCCTGCTCTGCTGAAATGTTTAACAAATATTTGAGTCCAGCCATTCATCTAGCTCTGAATTTATCTGATAATCTATATTATCATTTAACCTATCTTTTCCATGAGAATTTTAAGAGATAGTTTATTAAAAGCTTTGTGAAAATCTAGGTAAACTATATACACAGCATTTCTCTCATCCACTAGTTTAGTAATCCTATGAAGAAAAGGAAATAAGGTTAGTCTGGCATAACTTGTTTTGATGAAGTCATGGTTCTTTGGAATCACTCCTTCCCCTTATAGATATTTGCCAGTCATTTCTTTAGTGATTCTTTTGGGATTTTTTTCCCCTTAGTAAATGAAGTCAAGCTAACTTTATTGAGTTTAGACTCTGTTCTCTTTACTCTCTTGAAAAATGGGACAATATTTATGATTCTCCTGTCTTGTGGTTCCTCTCCCATTTTGTAAGATCATTCAAATATCACTTACAGTGACTCAGTGATTCCCCTATTTTAGGATTTTTTTTTTAGAATCCAATGATGTGGTTTGAGTTGAATTATTTAAGAGCAGTGAAATATTCTCTTATTTTCTCCTTACTTTTCTTGAGTGCCAACTTCCCGTTAATCATTTTTGTTTTGTTTTTTTCATTTTCAATATGAAGGTTATTCTCTTTTGTGGAGAAAACAAAAATAGCATAGGAATTGAGCAGAAGAGAGGCATTTTGACTTCTTTATGTTGTCAGTTATCACTGTCCCATCCACCCCATGCAAAAGTCATATCCCTTCTTTGCTCATCCTTTAAAACCCAATATCGCTAACAAAAAACACCCCTTTGTCATCCTTAGCTTTGCTTGCCAGCCTCACCTTATTCTGAGTGTTAGTACACCTGACACTTTTTTTTTTTCACTCGACTATGGTCCATATTTATACTAATTTTTTTAACTTAACCTAGCTACCATGTCCTATTAGTACATTTCTTTTAAAAATGTATGTTGTTAAGTTTCTAGAGAATCCGCACTAGTTTTTTTCCAGACAAATACCATTTTTTCCCTTTTTGATGAAGGATAATTCCATGTTTCCTTATTAATATTTCTCTCTTTCCTCATAATTTCATTCTTGAGCATATTCCATCTTAACTAGGCTGACTTCCCCTGGAAAACTTTTGCTCATTAGATACTGTTTATCTTTTCTTTGAATCCACTTAAATCAGCTTTCCCAAAACTCAGGATGCATGTCATATTATTTAAAATTTCTTTGAGGAGCACAAGTAGTTCTCTTGTCCTTTTTTCCCTGTAGTCAGTTGAATGACTCTAAAGACAGTCATCTGTGGGATATTATTTGTAAGGGAATACTTCTTCCCTTATTAAATGAAAGATGTCTTTAATTTGCTGGTTTTTGTATTGGTAAGCACCTGAGCATACATGGGGGACCTGCTACCACAGGTTCTTAGATATGCATTCATAAAAGGAAAGACAACTTTTGAGGGGTTAACAATCATTTTAATCAAGCATATGTGTCATTCCTTCAACTAAGCACATATATCATCTGTCTAGTCCAGGGGAGTCAACACCTTGAACTTCAAAGAAAATACAGAGAAATCAAAAGATCAACAGACATGGCTTCCTCTGCCTGAATTCAACAGACAGTTGAATGCCAACTGTCTGACCATAGTTATCAGAGAAGGAAGCACTGACATCTGCATTTTCAAGGTCAGGGAGCTCCTTAAGCAGCTTCCCAGAGTCCTTGTCTAGGCAAACAAATACTTCCAGTCAGTAAGTCCCAAAGGAAATCCTCACCCTCAGTCTTTATACACTTTTTAGAGCCATAAGGTCTCACATTTCTTGGGAACCAGTCCCTCATTAACAAAAAGTGTAGACCTTCCTACAAATCTTCCCAGGCCTAACAATGGGTGGGAAAGATCCTCCTTAGTCACATTCAAATAGTGACATTATACTTCTTGATTATACTAAAAACCAGCCAAAGATCCTATTTTACTTGCCATTACAGTTTTGCTGATAGAGAATTTGTAAATTGGAATGATAGGCATATGTCCTTATTCTCTTGCTTGCCTTTTTTTCTTTTGAGTACTTAAAATATCCATGATTTCCCAGTTTATTAATATTATCCTTTCATGTATCTGGAGAATTAATATCTCAAAAACCTGAAAATTGTCATCCCTAGCATAGACATGCCCTCTGCTATTTCTCCTTCCCCTTTTTCTTTCTCTTGAGAACTTGAATCATTTCAAGATTACTATTTCCTTTGCAAACAATGTATTGTTCCATTTATCATTGTATCCCTTGATTAGAATGTGAGATTCCTGAGGATGACTGGCTCACTTTTGGATTCATATCTCTAGATCTTGGCTCATAGCAAGTTTTTACTAGTTGTCTTTTCATTCATTTCCACTTTTATTTTCTTTAGAGTCATTATTGCCAGCTCTATCAGGGATTGTGATGTTAGAGTACAAATGTGGGGATTCCACTATTTCAGATGGGGTAAAAGAGTCTGTTATAGAAACCTTTATAGCTTTTTTCCATATTTCATCTGTAGTAACCTCTCAGTTTTATTTTTAATGGTTCTCAGGATGATTTGATTTAATTGGATTTCTTACCAAGTTTTCTGTAGTCTTGCTTTTCCTTCTTCCATTTCTTATCGTTCAATGAGACAATATTTTCATAATCTCTCACTATCTTCTGTAAGATTTTTACAAATGAATTCATATTCTCAAATGCTATTTCTCTTGGCTGTCATGTCTCTCAACTTGGAAAATAATCCAAATGTCTATTAGATTAGATTGTTTCTAAGATTTTTTTTTTTGGCAACTTCTTTGTGGTGATTGAAAAAAGAGGAAAATAGCAATTGTTAAAGAACTCAACAGACACACTAATGCCCTGTTGGTAGAATTATGAATTGGTTCAATAATTTTTCATTCTGAAAAATAATTAGAAACTGTAAACAAAATGTTTCTAAACAAGAGGTTCTTAACCTGCATTCCATGAACTTGGTTTTCATTTTTTATTTTGTTGTCTGTGTTTCAATATAATTGGTTTTCTTTGCAATCCTAAGTGTTTTAGGTGTCAAGATATTAGAAGACATTCTGATTTCCACAGCAAGCAAGCTGTGCCCTGAGCTTGTCATAACAGCAATCCTTTGCACTCACCCTGTGGTTAGTGAAATTTTGCTATTTAAGATAAAAATCCTTGGGACTGTAATTAGTAAATTATTTTGAGCTTTGATTACAGGAATAGTTGTCTGAGTTTTCATGAAGCCAATAGTATAAAATGGCAGGTGCTGCAGTCTGGGAACTGCTAAAGGTGGATATCTGTGTCTGGGGAAAGTTTTGAGGATGCCTTTGGCATGGCCCAAGGTAAAATCCTCCTGACTCTACTTCCTCATTGTGCTATTTCCTTTATGAAAAGGAAATTTCCCCACCTGGTTAATCTTGAGCTTTGCTTTTGATGCTCTTTTGATACATGATTGGCTGTCAGATGTGATTCATGCCTGGAATCAAACAGATTTAAGGGAGTTTTTTCCTCTGTTATGACATATGACATCATAACTACATCCTTTTACCTTTCATAGCAAATTTCTATAATTGAGAAGTTTTTGAAATACAGTACTAAATCTATTAAATAACAGATTGATACTAGAATATCTCTGAGTTCTATAATAGGACACAGGTATGAAAATCTTACAATTTTAACCTGTATTTGTGGTTAAATTATAATATAGGATGATATCCTCCTAAGGGGAAAATGATTAGACAAAGTAATAATATAAAGCTGTAATATAAAAAGTTTTCTAAAGAAATGGAATAGTAAATTTTGAGAAAGCAACAGGTTAAGACTGTTTTCTCTAAGAACTATATACATATGTGTGCCATTGGCTTCTAAATTTATTATGAAGATTCAGGCTTTCAATATGTTCTAGTAATAAGTTCTTAAAATTCGATTAAGGGTTTTACACATAAATTGAATGGATAATGGTAAAAAAAAATGAAATTATTTCCTCATTATTAAAGTTTCTGTCTAATGATTTTAAAAGGCAGAAAAGCTTATTTCATGGTTGGACCCTCATAAATTTTTAAAAGATTCTTATATCAGGTATAAGATTTAAGTAAGGAGAAGAACAGCAAATGGTATATAAACTGAAATTCACTGAAGTTTTAAAATTGAAGAATAAAATTTAAGTGATTGTACTAAATCATATTGTTAGACTTATCTAGGAACCTCTCTAGATTTGGAACTAGAGAAGCAGAGCCCCCTTTAGAGCTGTCCTGAGAATAAAGCTTATTGTCCAAGAAAAGCTATCTAGCATCCAGATAGTTACATGAAACATCTGGGACTTGAAATGTACTGTTTAAATGGATATTGGGATTGGGTTACTAGGATACAAGGAATCTTGATGTTAGTTAACATTGGTGATAATTACTGTGTTGCTTTGCATAGTTTATGTTTAAATTTTCTTGGTTACCTTGGTGACATGTAAATCTCCCTTCTCAGAACTAGTCCATTGTGAGCCCTCTAAGTAGTTTGATCTGTACCTGACCTGCTGTAATTATGCAATTATGGGAATTGTGAGAAAATTTTATTGCATTGTTTGAACTGGGAAACTGAACCATTTACCAGAAACTCAGATCCAAAGACTGATGCAAGGAGTTTCTCACAATTGTATATCTCAAGCAACCCATGTGTCTTATCTCAAAACCGACAATCAGTCATAGTTTCTAAGGGTCCCTACCTAGCCCTTCTGGTTATTTCCACAACTGTCAAACTTGTGAGTATATACTCCTGGATCATCTGAAGAAAGCCCCTGCTCCTGATTGGACAGCAAAACTCTCCAGGGAATTCAAGGTTGGTCTACTTTGGACCCAGAAGCAGCCAACATCCATAGGCAACAGCTGTTCCAAAATTCTGGACAAGGGCTGAATATGTTGTCCTAGTTTTTTCTCCTTTTCTCTTTTGTTATGTGCCCACCCACCAAGGCCTTGATTTAAGTGTGTGTTGGCATTTTCTTCCTCTACATTTTGGATCCCCCTCTCTTTTCTGCTTGCAAGCAAACAGTAGCTAGCTTTGATAACTGGGACATACTCCCCAAAAAGGTCCCCTCAGGGAACTAACTTCTCAGTATAAAAGTGCTTATCCTGGTCCAACGGTCCTCTTGTGGGTGTCTTGGCTTCTACCTTTCTCTCCTTGATTGGCCAGAAGGTTAAGGGTTCTTTTAGCTCCCCTTGCCCCTGCCACTTTGACTGGAAGGGGAAATGACAAGGTATTAGGAGAAACTTTGTTTTCTAAAACCAAAGCCCAGCAAGTAAGCTGTGTCCTGACCTTGGCATAACAACAACCCTTTGCACGCACCCTCCGGATGATCTCACTCTCTGTCAACATCCCATCATTATTGCATTGCTTTGACCAGCGTTAGCTATTGTCTGAGCTATTACCCCTCATTGTCAGGGCTACAGTTCGCTGTGTAACCACTGGTGTAAATACTGAGATCTCCTCACACCTCCGTAGGTGCCCCTTATTAGGGGTGGGGCCCTGGCACATGTGTCTAATTTGCCTCCTTGCTTGCAAGCCATTTCTCTCACTTTGAAATTAAACTCCTCTGATTCCTAACTCTCCTGTCTCTATCCTGCTCTGTTCAGTTCTGGCCATCCACAGATCCACAGATTAGAGTCAATTTGGTCTGACTGACACAGGTTATGCATTTAAAAATGTTATTCTGAGAGGGGGTCCCTAGGCTTCACCAGACTGCTACAGGCTGACCCAGAAAAGTTAAGAATTCCTATTTTAAGCTATACATGCTCTTTAATCCAGTGATTCTATTAGGTGCATATCCCAAGGAGAGTAAAGATGGAGGGAGAGGTTTATATTAACAAGAATATAGAGATTTCCATGGGAGTAAAGAACTAGAAACAAAATAAGTGCTCATCAATTGGGGAAGTCTTAAACAAATGTAGTATAACAATGAGTATGATGGATTTAGATAAACGTGGAAACACTTGTATGAACGGATGCAGAGTGAAATGAGGTTAACAGAACTAGGAGAACATACGATATTATGAAAAAAACTTGAAATGTTTCTGACCTCTGACTTAGATAGCAAATAGCAGAGCCTTCAGACAGAACATGCTTCCCACTTCTTGACAGACATAATGTTTTAGAAATGCAGAATGGCTATGTCCGAGATTGCGTATGCTGATGTGTTGATTGTTTTGACTATACATATTTTTTAGAAGGCAGGGCTTTTATATGGCAAAAGAGAGGGTGGAGCAGGCCATAGATTTATGGATAATGACAGATACAAAAGCAATGTATCAGTAAAACAATTTCAAAATACATAGAAAAAATACCAAAGGGGGAATAACAAATAGAATGGCTTTTTTACCACTCTGTTAATGTCTGTTATCATCAACTTACATCTGTCCTTCATAAAAATTACATAATAGAAATTCAAAATTTATTACAATAGCTGCTTTTTTGTCCTTTGTCCTTATACATCGAAAGGTTTATGTTTGGTAATTAAGCAGACCATGAAAATAATATTAAAAAAGAAAGTATTTATGAGGAGAAGTATGAAGTTCCCGTGAAGTCTACAAACATTTGGCTTGTTTCTGGTTCTGAAGTCATATTTTCCAACAGATTTTTAGCTATTCTCCTCTACTTCTACTTTGGTTTTGAAGTCATTGAGTGTTATTCTCAGAAACATTTCCTTCAGAATTCCAGCAAATTGAGAAGGATGATTTTTATATAATAATAATGCAACAGGGCATTATTTCCTCCATGGGTTTAAGCTAGGTTCATCGGGATCCCAGGGCAGGTTGAGTTGCAGAAGTATATTTAATAATGTACAGGATTTGGAATTCCCTGTTCCACATCTCCAAAGAAGTCTTTGATATCCATCTTGGGCAGAGCAGTAGGACAGGTATGAGTGGAGATCCCTCCTTCATTCTGTTATCCCCAAAAGGGGTACTGGACTAGAAGTATATCTATGCAAATCAGATATTTGCTGTTTGGGATACAATGGTTTATTTTGGGCTTCCAAACAAAATTCATTTTCTTTGGTTGGAAGGGGGGTAAAAATGATCTTCAAGACCCTCTCTGGTATATCAGTGCTGAATGTTGGGGACCTCAGAGACCTGGGGTGTCCCATTCTCAGGACTGCAGCACCATGCTGGTCACTGCTCACCCTAAAGCTTTTCTAGGGGAATCCTCTGTATATGTTTCCTCTAGACATAAAGCCTTGTGGGTAAACATGTCCCTGGCCCATGTCTGGTTAGGTTGGTGTTTACTTTGCTGGAGGATCCCTACCTTAGTTCTCTCAGGTATCTGACTGACCCTTTGTAAAGGTCTAAGTCAGATAATTCTATATATTATAGTTTTTACTATATTTCTTTATCCTTATTTGGTCTGTTGTGTTTACTATAGTGAAGTTCAAATGTTCAGGTTGTGAAAATATTCAAGTCTCATTGTGGATGGTAAGGAGAAGTTCCAGACTTTCGGATGCCTATTGACACCAACATTTCCTTGAGTAGCTTGCTCTCAAGGTCTCTGTCTTGGTTAGAGAATCCATATAGTGAAAATCATCTTTCGCATGACATCTTTGCAATGAGATGCTTTCTTGTTCCTGTTTTGGTATGCTTGTACATACTTGGGGAAATGGTCAGCCACCACTAAGAGATTTATGTTTTGTATCATCTTCCAGATACATATTCTATAAAACAAGGTCCAAAAGCTTTCTGGTACATTCTGATATATTCTTCAAGTATACAGCATGTACTGCTAATGTTTTTCTTTATATATATTTAATACAAATTCTGCTCTTCTTGGTGATATCTATAGATAACTTGGGCTAGTAAAATAAATTTTTTGTTAGTTCTAGAATTTTTTCTTGCCACATGTGCAAAGTCATAATGTAAGTAATTCATAGTTATTGAGTGGTATGTTCAGAGTAGTACTAGGTGCCCCATCGTTTCATGTGTGGATACACATAGATAAACAGCCTGGTACAATATTCATCTGCACAGCCCCAACCTCTACCAATGTCTCAGCAGTAAGGTGCCTTCTGTTGACTGGAACTTAAGGTTTTGAAAGAATATTTCCTTTCTCTTTGACTTCATACCTCTTCCTAATTCTTCATCAGTCACATGTCTTGCTGGCAGTCATCCACAGACCATTGGGGCAAGGAAGATTGGTTCAATGAAATAAGCTTTACATTTGCATTTGGGTACATTTCATGGTGAAAGTCTCAAGCTCATAGCTGTATCCTCACTTGGTTGTAGTTCAGCAGGTACCTCTCACATCTTTTTCTGGTAACACTACAGCTCTTGCTTTATGTGTCATTCTGAACAAGACATTTGCATCCACATCAGTCCTTACTAGACCTATAGTATATGCTAAAATCATAATTGACTATTGGTTCTAACCTGTCAAGCATTGTTCAACTTAGCACTGGTCAAAAAATTAATGGATTATTATGAGTCCAAACTTGGAGTTTTATTTCATATACATCTTTTATTGAATGTCTCAGTGATACTTTTCTTCAAGGCCAGGAGCTCAAGCTTGTGAACAGGGCAATCAGTCTCACTGTCAATCATTTGAAATGCTATTGGTCTCTGATGACCTTCACTCTCTTGGTTCATAGCAGCTTCCAAATTTTCCAATCTGGCAACTCTCTGGGTCTCTGTAAACTAATGCCTGTGTGTGGATAAGGCAGCTGATTAAGTATTTTAACCCCTTGGCACATTTGCCTGTGAATCTTTCTCCAAAAGGCGTTGTGGGATTTAAGACAATTTGGACTTGCTCTCTTTTCCTAGGTCAGATACAATGTTGATTTAGAACAAAATTTCTAATAGGCATTGGCATACTAAATGCTCATAATTTCCAAGCTGCATGAAATGAAAATATTTTAAAATATAGAAACCTAGCAAAAGAAAAAAATTGTGTAGAACCAGAATGAGTTCTGTATTAGCCTGTCATCCTGTAACTTACTGGAATTGTACTGAGGATGATTTTGGTGAACCTCCGGAATGTGATCCTATATCCAGATAAGTTTAGTCAACCTCAAAAAAGTTATTATACTGGCCTGAGTGATAGTCTAAAGCAATAGTGTCAAACTCAGATAGAAATGGGCCACTAAACTACATGTAAAGATTTCTGCAGGCTACATATTGTCTTAGTCGCAAATTATCATTACTTACGTTTGTAATTTTATTTATCATTTTCAAATTACATTTTAATCTGGTGTGGATCATACTCTGGAGTGTTGTGGGTTGTATGCATGCCATGTGTTTGGCAGCTTTGATATAAAGAATATTACATAAAAATGCAAGTATAGTGATTTGTCTGATGGTTGTCTGATGTCTGATATCTATCTGAACTCCAATGAACAAGTTGAAAAAAATGAGGTTCTACTGCTGAGAGTCATATGGAATTTAAAGTTTGCAAAGCATTTCACATATGGTATCACATTTGATCCTCACAAAAACCCTGTGAGATAGGGAGGGAGACAGAGAAATCATTTATTTACCACTATTGTGTTGCCAAAGCTATTTATTATCCCCATTTTACAGAGGTAAAAACCACTAGATTAGATGACTTTTCCATATTCTCACAATGAATGTGTTGGAGGTGGGATTAGAAGTGAGTTCTTCCTGACTCAGTCTTGCAGTCTACCACTGTGCCACCACTCTATCTATTATGCCACACCAAAAGAAAAGACACAATCCAAGTATAACCTGTTAATAATAATAACTGCTAATATTTTATAGAATTTTGTAAACTTTAAATTGCCATATATATAGGTGATCTCACCTGTTTTTGCCTACAACCACTCAATGAATATTTGGATGAAGCCACTCCAGGACAGGTCACTTCCCTACGACCACATAGCTAATAAGTGTCCAAGATAATATTTGAGCCTCGGTCTCCCCTGTCTCAATTTTAGCTTCTCCTGCAACTTACTCGACAATATAATTCTTGACCTAGCTTTTTTAAATAGCACATGGGGCCATTTACAGTGATGACAATGTTTGATATTATCAGTGTGGGAGTCAAGTCCCAGAATAATCAGTGTATGATTAATAGTATTCCCGGGTCTGTATTCTAGCAAAACTATCCCTCTGGATTATTTTTCATTATTTTTCTTTTGGTGCTAATTCAAAAAGCAACTACTAACGGTCTTTACCTAGATTTACTTTGCTTTGTTATTTGCAAATAACAGTAGTCATTACCCTTGCCCTCATGAATGAAAGTTAATACTTAGAACAGAAGCAAAATTGGCTTAATGATCCACTCTCATTAGTATAGCAACACTTTCATATCACATAAAAAGGAACCAGGGAAGAGACTTGTTTGCCCTAAGAAGTTTATGTAATCTAAACTAGTAGTTGGTGACAGCTGAGTCAAATTTGTAATTATCTTCTAGTGAAAATCCTTAGCCCTTGTTAAGGTTGCTTTTGGCTAGAAGATAACTGGGTCAAAAACCTCCCTGTATTATGAATATACTCAGGGGTTATTACACATTTTTAAGGATCTTAAGTCCTATGGAAAATGAAAACATTCCATTCTTGCCAGCACTGTGCTGCAAAATGATTACTACAACAAAAATACCTTACTCTCTGGAGGAGAGCTGAACATACACCATTTGTTTTCCCCTGAGGAGCTGGTTATTTGGCCTAATTTCCCTGGTAAGCTGATGAAGGGTCAGAAGCAGCAGGCGCTGACAGGGCTAGAGACAATATGTCTAGAAGAGACAGCAAAACCTGGGACAGAAACAGGTGGGTTGGCATCCGGTGAAAACCAGAAATAGAATCAGAATGCAGGCAGAGTCAGAACCAAGAGACTGAGGTTAACTGCTCAAAGCAATGGAGCAAGACTTTGAGCCCAAATGCCAGTCTGCAGGCAGAATCTGGGAGACCTGGGGTTAATGAAGCCTGAATCCCACTCCAAAAGCCCAGGACTTTTAAGCCCAGAATGAATCAAAACAAACAAACAAAACCCCTAGTTGGTAAGTCATGGAAGTCACCCATGGGAGATATCATAGGGTAGACTAGTCCTGAACTTTTGAAAGCTTGCAGATCTTTGTCTCTTTAATGGAGTTTTCCAATATCAACTTGTATTTAGATAGTTTTAGCTTTTACAAAGCCATTTATTCATAATAATCATGCAAAGCACATCATACAGATATTATTTATCCCCGTCTTACATAGGTAAAGAAAATGAGACTTTGGAAGTGTAAGTGATTGCCCACAGTCAAACAGCTGTGAATTATTACGACTAGGATACACACCTAGGGTCTTTGGAGTTTGAACATGCCATTCTTTCCACTGTGTTGTACATCCTCAGAATAGTTTTTTTTCTGGGTAGGAGCAGTTTGGAAAAAGGTATAAGAAGATCTAAAGATTTATTTCTCATCTAGGAGCCATTAAGACCAAGCAAAGCTTTATAAGGAGTTTGGGAGAGATGGCATAAGGGTTCCTGTAGATTTCTATGTTCTCTGAGTTCTTTCTCTTTCAAATCTGTCTCTCCATTGGCAAGTCCAAGAAAAAAGCATTCTTAAAGCTTTTACTATGGGCCAGGCACTGTGCTAAACTTTATGGGTACAAACAGAAGTAAAAAGCTGGAGAAGGAAGAAGCATTTATATAGCACCTACTATTTGTCAGGAATTGTGCTAAGTGTTTTACAAACATTATCTGATTTGATCCTTATACCATCCTGGTGAGGTAGGTTTTGTTATTATCCCCATTTTGTATTGAGAAAACGGAAATAAAAAGAGGTTAAGTAACTTGGTTAGGCTCACGCAGCTAGTAAATTGTTGTTTAGTTGTATCTGACGTTTGTGACTTCATTTGGAGTTTCCTTGGCGAGGATACTGGAGTTCTTTGCCATTTCCTTCTCCAGTTTATTTTATAGATGAGGAAACTGAGGCAAACAAGGCTAAGTGACTGGCCCAGGGTCACATAGCTAGTCCGTATCTGAGGCTGGATTTGAACTCATGAACATGAGTATTCCTGATTTCAAGCCCATACGCTATCCACTGCACCAACTAGTTGCCCCAGCTAGGAAGTATCCAAGGTGAAATTTGAACTCAAGTCTTCCTGACCCTTGACATAGAACTTTTTTTTTTAATGTTTAATCAGCATTATTATTTTTTTAAATTTATTTATTTAACTTTTAACATTCATTTTCACAAAATTTTGGGTTCCAAATTTTCTCCCCACTTCTCCCCTCCCCCCATCCCAAAATGGCAAGCATTCTAATTACCCCTATCACCAATCTGCCTTCTCTTCTAACATCCTTCCCTTCCCTTGTCCCCCTCTTCTCTTTTGTCCTGTAGGGTCAGATAACTTTTTATACCCCATTACCTGTATTTCTTATTTCCTAGTAGCAAGAACAATACTAGACAGTTGTTCCTAAAACTTTGAGTTCCAACTTCTCTTCATCCCTCCCTCCCCACCCACTCCCTTTGGGAAGGTAGGCAATTCAATATAGGGCATATCTGTGTAGTTTTGCAAATGACTTCCATAATATTGTGTCGTGTAAGACTAACTATATTTCCCTCTATCCTATCCTGCACCCCATTGCTTCTATTCTCTCTTTTGATCCTGTCCCTCCCCAAGGGTGTTAACTTCAAATTGCTCCCTCCTCCCACTGCCCTCCCTTCCATCATCCCCTCCACCCTGCTTATCCCCTTCTCCCCCACTTTCCTGTATTGTAAGATAGGTTTTCATACCAAAATGAGTGTGCATTTTATTCCTTCCTTTAGTCGACTGTGATGAGAGTAAGCTTCGTTTTTTTCTCTCACCTCCTCTCTTTTTCCCTCCGCTGAAAAGTCTTTTTCTTGCCTCTTTTATGAGAGATAATTTGCCCCATTTCATTTCTCCCTTTCTCCTCCCAATATATTTATCTTTCACCACTTAATTTCATTTTTTAAAGATATGATCTGATCTTATTCAATTCACTCTGTGCTGTGTGTGTGTGTGTGTGTATGTGTGTGTGTGTGTGTGTGTGTGTGTATGTGTGTAATCCCACCAACTACCCAGATACTGAAAAGTTTCAAGAGTTACAAATATTGTCTTTCCATGTAGGAATGTAAACAGTTCAACTTTAGTAAGTCCCTTATGATTTCTCTTTGCTGTTTACCTTTTCATGTTTCTCTTCATTCTTGTGTTTGAAAGTCAAATTTTCTTTTCAGCTCTGGTCTTTTCATCAAGAATGCTTGAAAGTCCCCAATTTCATTAAAAGACCATTTTTTCCCCTGAAGTATTATACTCAGTTTGGCTGGGTAGGTAATTCTTGGCTTTAGTCCTAGTTCCTTTGACTTCTGAAATATCATATTCCAAGCCCTTTGATCCCTTAATGTAGAAGCTGCCAGATTCTGTGTTATCCTGATTGTATTTCCACAATACTAGAATTGTTTCTTTTTAGCCACTTGCAATATTTTCTCCTCTACCTGGGAACTCTGGAATTTGGTCACAATGTTCCTAAGAGTTTCTCTTTTTGGATCTCTTTTCGGTGGTGATCAGTGGATTCTTTCAATATTTATTTTGTCCTCTGGTTCTAGAATATCAGGGCAGTTTTCCTTGATAATTTCATGAAAGATGATGTTTAGGCTCTTTTTTTGATCATGGCTTTCAGGTAATCCCATAATTTTTAAATTGTCTCTCCTGGATCTAGTTCCCAGGTCAGTTGTTTTTCCAATGAGATATTTCACATTATCTTCCATTTTTCATTCTTTTGGTTTTGTTTTGTGATTTCTTGGTTTCTCATAAAGTCATTAGCCTCCATCTGTTCCATTCTAATTTTGAAAGAACTATTTTCTTCAGTGAGCTTTTGAACCTCCTTTTCCATTTGACTAATTCTGCTTTTTAAAGCATTCTTCTCCTCATTGGCTTTTTGAACCTCTTTTGTCAATTGAGTTAGCCTATTTTTCAAGGTGTTATTTTCTTCAGCATTTTTTTGGGTCTCCTTTAGCAAGGTGTTGACCTGCTTTTCATGCTTTTCTTGCATCTCTCTCATTTCTCTTCCCAGTTTTTCCTCCACCTCTCTAACTTGATTTTCAAAATCCTTTTTGAGCTCTTCCATGGCCTGAGCCCATTGAATATTTATTTTGGATGTTTAGGATACAGAAGCCTTGACTTCTATGTCTTTCCCTGATAGTAAGCATTGTTCTTCCTCATCAGAAAGGATGGGAGAAGATATCTGTTCACCAAGAAAGTAACCTTCTATGGTCTTATTTTTTTCCCCCTTTTTTGGGCATTTTCCCAATCAGTTACTTGACTTTTGAGTCCTTTGTCAAGAGTAGGGTATACTTTGGGAATCTGTGAGATCTCAGTTCCTCCAAGGTGGCACAATCAAGTGTGTACTGGTCTGGATGCAGAGAAGGATTTTTTTTTTTGTGCCCAGAATCTTAGCAGTTACCTCTCCACAGTCACTTGGCTTCCAGTTCCACCAAGTCAGCACTGGGGGCTGATTTTCAGATAAGCTGGATGGACAGGGCCACCATTCAGTGTGAGACAAAGACCAGCTTGCCCAGAGCCTCCACACAGGGCTGAGGTAAGACTCAGCTCTTCAGTACCCCCAGGGGTTTTTACTATCCAACAGTGGAGCAGTCTGTATGACTGCTGTGCAGCCTCTGTGGCCACTGCCTGCTGCTGGAGCTATGGGAAGGCCCTTCTTCCTTCCTGGCCAGCTGAGAAACCCTGTCACTGACCTTTGGTGCCTGTGGGTTGAGGGATCTGAGGACGCCCCACTGTGACTGGAGATTCTGCCCCCAAGGTGTCCTCCTCCCAGAGTCTTGTTGCACCATGCTGCGCTGCCAAGGCTGGGCTGGGCTCTGCTCTGTGTGCGGTACAAGAGATGTTTCCCATGGGCCTTTCAGGTCACCCTGGGCTGGAAATCTCCTCTACTCTGCTGTTCTCCACTTCTGCTGCTCCAAAATTTGTTGGGAGTCCCTCTCTACAGGTATTTTGTGGGCTGTGTGGGGAGAGCCTGTATAAGTATGTCTTTCTAGGCCGCCATCTTGGCTCCGCCCCCTGAAATAGAACTTTATCTGCTGTAGCACAAGGAAAGCTCAAGTAACTCATTCTCATTAAGGAAGACAATGAACAAAAGGGAGTTGGAAAGCAGGTGTGAGATAAGGAGTGGGGTGAGGGGAAGGCATGTTGTTGGAGTAGTGGAGTTGAAACAGAGTCAAGATTGGCTGGCTTGGATACTTCCCCACATAACTCCCTGGGAAAAACTCAGCAGTGAACATGGTAGCAAAATCTGGGAAATCCATAGGTCTGAACTTGTGATTTCATCAGTAGGGAACTCCCAATGAGGAAAGACCCTTTATCAATGCCAATCATCATTTACTTTTAAACTTGTCATTTTTGAGAGGGGTCATTGGGAGTTTGTGACTCACCCAGGGTCACACAGTTCTATGTATTAGTCAATAAATATTTATTAAGTGCTTATTATGTAGCAGGCACTGTGTTAAACAATGGAGATAAATGTATTGTTACTTATGGTGAAAATGTTGAATTGTAAAGTGAACATTGCTTGAGGTAAGGTTTTTTTTTTTTAATCACACATTTTGTAATTGGGGATTTCTTGTGATTAAAACCATTTAGCATTGAGTTCCAGCTCTGTAGTAAAGTTGGGAAAGCTGTTCTGTCTTCATTCCCTGGATATACACGTGCAACCAAGAATTTCAAAGCCCTGTGAGGATTCTAGAAATTATGAACTGCCTTTTCTGTAACCTGTGTTTTTTGTTTGGTTTTTATACCCAGTTCAACTTTACCACAAGAAAATAGCTATTATAATTTTCATCTGTCCCAAGACTACGTAAGTCAAAATGACCAAATTTCCATTCCATCAACAACATTGTTCAATCCTCCTGTTTAAGACTTCCTCGGTTAAAAACTCCCCTTCTCTTCTATCATTGTTTAATCGTTTATTTTTCACTCCAGCCTATCTTCAAAAGTAATGTAGGGATGTTCTCCCATGAACCCAATGCAATGTGCCAGGAAGAGGAGATGGTATATTGTTTGCTTCTCACTGATGTTTCTAGGTCCTCCCCTTGATATCATTATTTAGCAATCTCTTGTCCTTTTGAGTTTCTTTTCATGTAGATTTATCACCTTATCTAGTTTCTGGGGTCAGTAACTTACTCATCCCCAAGTCATTGTTACTACTTAAGGAATTTAGCAGTAGTCTTCTCTTTGGAATTTTCCCTATACATCCCTCTGTCTTCTCAAACACCCTTGTTTCCCACTACATCAACCTTTTCCATGCCTGTGGCTTTCTCCTTCACTTCAACTTAGCTACATATACTGTAGGGATGGTCATGTCTTTGATCCTATATCACCTGCAATTATCCTGCCTCCAAGATGTAAAATGTGAAATTCTGACTACAATCTCCTATTTTCTCATTTTGCCTTGTGCTTCACTTCTAAATTTATTTTTAACCTCAAAATAACTTCCAATTCCCAGTCCATTATATTTACTCTGCCTCGTTTTCCTTCTTAAAAAAATTTGACCTTATGGTTAACCAATTCAATTTTATACTTTCCTCCCTTTGAAACTCTTGCCTTCTTGTTCTACCAGTTTGGTCCCCCCACTCCCTAACCTTCCATCCCTTAAGCAGCTAGTGCCAGGTTTGGTGAGGACAACTGATCAGTTTTAGCCCCACAGTAGCTCTGAATTTCTGAGCTCAAGAGATCTGTTGGCTTCAGCCTCTCTGGTAACAGGGAACACAGGTATGTGTGACCATGTCAGTTAGATTCCCTTCTAAACCTAATCCTTTCCTTGTGTCTTTAATGGCATACTCTTTCATCCTTTAAGGAGCTTGCCTGTCACATGAGTCACCACTCCCTTTTTTTCTAAACTTCTGGCTGCTTCTCTGTTACCTGAAAATCTCAGAAATCCCAGATCTCTCTACCCTTAAAATTATCACTTAATCTGACCTTCACAAGTTTTAATCCAATATATCTTTTTCTTAGTCAAATACTTAGAAGAATTTGTGTACAGCAGTTTGTGAATTAATTGGGACAAAGCAAAAATAAATATTGGCAGGCACTAAACTATGTAACTTTATACATCTTTAAAACCTTTCAATATTAGCACAGCTTTATTTCACTGTGATAACATGTATTATACAATTTGACAATAGGTTCAAAAGATTTTTGACACATATTCTTTAATTCATCATGAAATTATATATTACCTTAGATGATAAGCATATCTGAAGAATTCATTTTTCAAGCCTAGCTTTAAAAAAAAATTACAGATTTTTCTTTTCTTTAAAAAACAAATTTTATTGACATCTTTTATTTGTAGAAAACTTATATTTCCCACTGTATATTTCCTTAATACCTCCCAAAGTACCATACAGTATAAAAAAGAATAAGAAAATAAAAAGAAAGGGAAAAAATATTCTGCTAGACTAACCAATGAATCAGAAAAGTCTGGTGCTATTATGTAGTATTCCACACCCATAGTGTCCCCTTTTACAAAGAATCAGAGAAAAGGGTCTTCTCATATACCATTTTTGGGGCCAACATTAGCCATTATAATGCAATATTTAGTTTTGATAGGTGGTTGTTGTTGTTTTGATCTGTTGCCATGGTCATTGTGTGTTGCTTTCCTGGTGCCATTTACTCCTTTTGCAGCAATTCCTATATTTCTTTGAGTCTCTGTATTTATCATGTTCACTGTTTTTTAAGAGCCCAGTAACATTTTATTATATGGATATACCACAATTTGTTTAGAGATTCTTCAACATTGTGGCCCATAGATTTTTGGTGCTGCTTAAATTCCAGGCCACTCATTTATGTTTCTCTTGGATAAATTCTTTAACCTTTTGTGATATGTGGCATGGTACAAGTTCAGGTTGCAGGATGTCATTTCCTTTTGGGAATTTCTATAATTCTAGAACAATTCTACTTCCATTACGTAAACATATTTATCAGAGTTCATCATTCCCTTAATGGAGACAAGAATTCCAGGCTCATTGGAAATAAAACCAACTTTAAAGCATCATTTTGGGTGAATATATTAATCCAGTGAAAATACTCAGGCCTTAAAGACTCATTTGAAATTCTCTTAACAGTTTTGATATAGCTATGAATGAAAAAGTGAGTTCCATCAGCAAAAATTGCACTTCTCCAAGCTCAAATTCTGTAATTTTTAAAAATTGTTTTACCCATTTTTTTTTTTTTACTGAAAATGGTCGTGGTGTTATTCCAACTTTAATAAGCCTAAATCATTCTGAGGAGGAAGCAATAACAACCCTTCCAGCTTCTGGGTTCCTCTCGAGGTTTTTGCTTATTTTCTGAGGATTAATTAGGCTGTTGGACAGCAATAATTTGTCAATTCTTGTTGGTGTTTTCATTTTTGATTACACTTTTTTTCCATTCTTTGATGTTACTTATCTTATTTCACTGTGGACTTGAACGATGCTTGAAGTGCTTCATTTCTCCACACCAATCGCCAGTGAGATACACACACACACACACACACACACACACACACACACACACAGTGGCTGAAGTTTGTTTTATAAGAGCTACAACTTCATACATGCTTTCTTAGAGTAATATTCAGTCTGAGCTAAAAAAAAAACAAACTGCATCAGTAGTAAAAGCACCGCACAAAAATGAAATACATGTATGTGGCATTTAGTCCAACACTTAACTGATTTATAAAGATAGGGAAACCAGCTTAATCCTGTTTTATATGGTCAAGACCAGGCATTCTGTCTGAGTAATCCTCGTGTCAGTAGAAGCTAACATATATATGATCCTTACTGTACTAAAATGAATTCATGGCAAGAATTTGGGAGCATAATTTACTAGTTACAGCTCTGAAGTTTAAAATAGTTTGTCCTTTAACCACACATTCATTAAGTAGACATATACCATGCAGAAGAAGATAGGTGGTCCTCCTTCATTAGAACATGCAACCAAGCTTTCAAGTAATTCTGACTACAGAGATTAAATATAGATTGTGGGCTGAAATAAGGACAACCTTGCACTCCACAAATGCACTTTAGCTTTCCTGATGTCTAGCAGCTAGTGCTCCTTTCCAACGCTCTCTTGCTTTCATTTTGCATGTAAGAGTTGCATCTTGAAAGCCCAGAACTTAATCATGGAAAATGGGAAATAAGATACTAAATTAACTGTAAAATGTGGACATTCTAGATGGTTTTTTATGAGATAGAATGAGTTCCTTGAGTGAATTAGAAAGAAGTCAACAAGGTAGGATAAATAATATTAGGCTATGACTTTGGGTGGCTGCTAAAAGTCAGTATAGAAAGAAATAGGAGAAGAGGACGAATCACCTTCTAAACGGATGTAAAAAAGACACAGGGAGCTAGAGAAGGGGAAGCAGTAAAAACATTTTTCGAACTGGGAGAATGGGTGCATGGGTAGAGGTTGCTACCAAAAAAGAAAAGGCCCAGTACTCTAGGTTAGAGGTTATTTCGGCTTACTGAGCCCAAGGTATATAGGGACAGATAGGATGTAGCTGGAACACCTCTTCCCTCCTTCTCAAGGCAGTAATTTTATTTTCTCCCCTTTGGCCTCTTGTCATGTAAATCTGAAACACTTCCCTTTGAATATGGAGGAAATCTGTTTACTTTTTTTTGTTTTATACACTTACTTTGTCTTTATAAATAGCATTAGCCATTGGCCTATACTACCCTGGGTATACTTATTGAAAATACAATTGGAGTGGGGAACATTCTCAGAGAAAAGAGAGAGATGGAGATGTTTTTGCAGAGCACTGTCTCCGAATATACATATGTTTATGTATATGCGTTATATACATATACATGTAGGTATAGTCATCATACACACACATGTGTGTACACATTATGTACATGTATATTGTATATGTATACATATATAGGAAATCCTAAAGTAGGGAAGACGTAGTCCAATCAAATCTGAAAAAAAAAGCAAAATGGGGATCCCTCACTGCTGGGGGTTGAGATGGAGAGGTAAGATAAAACAAAACTAACAAATACAAAAACAAATGTCTTCTTTTGCCCTAAAAGATCAAATTGAAATAATCTGCTATTATATATACATATGTACATCACATATAATCTATAATCTATATGTATATATGTACATACATAATATAATATATATGTGACAGAGAAAGTGAAAGTGAACTCTTTTACCATTTTCTAGAGGAAAGAAGGAGTTTTTATATTTTTTCTTCATATCCCTAGGGCTTAGCACAGTTCCTAGTACATAATAGGTGCTTAATAAATGCTTATTGATTGATTTATTGCTCATGGCATAAACAACTTTTATCTAGTTATACCATAATCAGAGCCTTTTATCAATTTGTAATGTGGATTGAAATGTAGCCCTAGGTTATGTTAGAAATCCTTGAATCATCAGATTAAAAAAAAATAGTAGACTATTTCAATCTGATCTCTTAGGGCAAAATAAGACATTTGTTTTTGTATTTATTAGTTTTGTTTTATTTTAGCTCTCCTTTCCACCCCTCCCCCCCAGCAGTGCGGGATACCTATTTTTTTCCCCTGCATTTGATTGGACTATGTCTTCCCTACTTTAGGATTTCCTACCTGCATTTTTGAACCAGATGAATCACATTTAAATATTTCTGCAATTCCATTTTTTGACCTTTAGTTGTATCAAGGTGATGGAGTCTAGATCTTCCTCTGGATTAGATATTAAACATTGTGTCTAGGCTCCCTACTGTAGCATGGCATAATGTGAATGCATTAAAAGTTAAACTTGGGAGCACAGCTTGTAGTTCATTTTGACTAGAACATAATGTACATGAAGCAAAGACTAGGGCAGGAGTAGGGGGAGGAGGGCTGGATAATAGGATTAGAGAGGTAGGTTGGAGACATATTATGAATGGAAGATCTTCAATGCTAGAGGGAAGAGTTTACATAGGCAAGAGTTTACACAGTATATCCAAAAAAGGCTTATGAAAATATTATTTGAATAACTTTAAACTTTATTTGCTTAAAACTACATTGACTTTTGGAACACTCTGTGTTTTACCATAGAAGTAATAGGTAGTCATTGAAAATTTTTGAGGAAGGGAGTGATATAGCTAGACTTGTGCTTTAGAAAAAATATTTCAGTAATTCTGTTTAGATTGGAGAATGGAAAAAAAAAAAACCCAGGAGTCTATTTGGTAGGTTGTAGTGATGAGGGTTTGAACTGTGGTGGTGAGCATGTGAGCTGTAAGAATGTGATGAATTTGGGAGAGTTTGCAGAGGCAGAAGGTAGTGCTTGGCAGCTGATTGGGTAATAGGGATGAAGTAGAATGAAGAGCCAGAGATTATTATTATTATTTTAATTTGGCTGTCTATATTTTATTTTTTCAAATTGTATATAAAAACAATTTTTAACTTTATTTAAAAATTTGGAGTTCCTGCGTATCTCCCACCTCCCTGAGGTGGCAAGCAGTTAGATATAGATTATACATGTACAGTAATGCAAAACATTTCCCTGTTAGCTATGTTGCAAAAGAAAACATATACAAACCCCCCTATCCCCCAAGAAAAATAAAATTAGAAAAAGTATTCTACCTGCATTCAGATGTGATCAGTTCTTTCTCTGGTGGTAGATATTGTTTGTTGTTTGGAATTATTATCTTGGATCATCATATTACTGAGAAAAACCAAGTCCTTCAAAGCTGATCATCATACAAGATTGCTGTTACTATGTACAATGTTTTCCTGGTTCTGCTCCCTTCACTTTGCCTCAGTTCATGTAAGTCTTTCAAGGTTTTTCTGAAATCTTCCTGCTCATCATTTTTTATAGCACAATAATATTCCATTACATTCATATAGCACAACTTGTTCAGTCATTTCCCAATGATATACCCTCTGTTTCTAATTGTTGCCACCACAAAAAGATTTACTATAAATAGTTTTGTACATGTAGATCTGTAATGCCATTCACAGCAGCACACCTGAGAGACTGCTGCTATGATTAAATTTAAGGGTCTAATCACATAGCATAAAGAACTCTCTGTTCAGCAATAAACTAAACATTGTTCAGTAAAGTAAAGCATAATATTCATAGCAACATCCTTAAGCAAAATATATCATCTAATACGTATATATGTATCTCATAACACTCACTATGTCATATGTCACATAACATATATCATTGCATCTCCAAAGTCAGGGGATCCCAGGTGAGGGTCTTCTCTAGCATGATGCATCCTTAAGGGGTAGCAGAAAATACTATGCCATCCATCCCTAGGTCACCGTAAGAACAATTTTCTTGATCAACACAAAGTGTCCAAGTAAAGTCCTCTCTCATCTTGACTTGAGGCTGACTTCCAAATTCCACAGCTCCTTCTCAGTGGGCCAACTGCTCCCAGCTCTTGCCTGGGTTCACACACACTGCTCCTACTCCTTGTCTCAGCTCATGGGGACTGTTCTATTCCAAACTCTTCCTGTTTCGGCCTGATAGCAGGCTCCAGGAGCTTCTGCCCTTAACAGGGCTATAACTACATTTATATACATTACCAGCACCTTCATCTCAATTCACTCATAAAGACCAAGAGGACTTCCATCTGAGAAATTAACACAGATCAACAGACAAAGCACCAATATTGCAAACAATCTTTCTGTTAGGCTTCCTCATAAGCAATTTCCCCTAGCCTGCTCACAGTCACTTCTCTCAGCTCTGCTTCTCTCTCCAAGAAATACTATCTATCTATCTATATCTATCTGTCTATATCTCTATTAATCTGTCTGTCTGTCTGTCTTTCTCTCTCTATATATACATACATATATATACACTGTTTCCAATCAAAGATTCTTGATTAACTTAACCAAAGGCATGACTCAATCAAAGGCACTTAAGATTGGCTAACACTCAATTCAGAAAACAAAAAAATCCTACTTTGCTTGCCATTTCAAGATCCTTTTCTCTTTTTTATGATGTCTTTGGGATATAGACCTAGCAATGGTATTGGTGGATCAAAGTGGATCAAAGGGCATGCACAGTTTTATATCCCTTTGGTCATAATTCCAATTGCTCTCCATTATGGTTGGATCACTTTATAACTCCACAGGGAATTAGTGTCCCAATTTATCCATTTTATCCTCCAACATTTGTCATTTTCTTTTTTTTTTTTGTTAGCTAATCTGATAGGTATTAAGTGGTACCTCAGAGCTATTTTAATTTGTTCTAATCAATAGTGATGGAGCATTTTTTCAGATGACTATAAATACCTTTGATTTCTTTTTTCTGAAAACTGCCTGTTCATATCCTTTGATATTTATCAATTGAGGAATGACGCATAATGTTATAAATTTGACTCAGTTCTCCATATATTATCAGAGAGACTTGTTATAATTTTTTTTCTGTTTCCTGTTTTCCTTCTAATCTTGACTGAATTGGTTTTGATTATGCAAAAACTTTTAAATTCAATGTGATAAAAATTGTCCCATTTTGTTTTCTGTAATGCTCTGTATCTCTTGTTTGGTCATAAATTCATCCCTTATCTATAGATCTGACAGGTAAATTATTCTCTTCTCCCCCAATTTCCTTATGGGGCTACCCTTTATGTCTAAATCATGTACCAATTTTGACCTTATTTTGGCATATAGTATGAGATGCTGACATATACCTAGTTTTTGCCAAGCTGCTTTCCAGTTTTCCCAGTAGTTTTTGTCAGTGAGTTCTTGTTCCCAAATCTGCAATTTTTGTGTTTTTCAAACACTAGATTATTATGGTCATTTGCTAATGTGTATTGTGTACTTAATCAATTCCACTGATACACCGCTCCATTTCTTAGCCAATATCACATTATTTTGATGATTACTACTTTGTAGTACAATTTGAGAACTTGTACTACTAGGCTACCTTTCTTCACATTTTTTCCCTTTGATTCCTTTGATATTCTTGACCTTTTGTTCCTCCAAATAAATTTTACTGTTTTTTTCTAGCTCTATAAAATAATTTTTTGATAGTTTGATTGGTGTGGCAGTGAATAAGTAAATTAATTTGGATTGAATTGTCATTTTTATTATATTGGCTTGGCCTCTCCATTTTTCCCCAATTGTTTGACTCTGACTTAATTTGTGTGAATAAATGTTTTGTAATTGGCTTAATATAATTCTTTGGTTTGTCTTGGCAGATAGACACCCAAGTATTTCATATTTTCTAGTTGTTTAAAATGAGATTTCTTTTTCTCTTTCTGCTGAGCTTTGTTGATAATATACATAAATGCTAATTATTTATGTGGGTTTATTTTATATCTTACAACTTGCCTTAAGTTGTTAATTATTTCAACTAGTTTTTTAGTTGCTTCTTTAGGATTCTCTAAGTATATCATCTTATCATCTATAAAGCATAAGAGTTTTCTTTCCTCATTGCCTATTCTAATTCCATCAATTTCTTTTTCTTCTCATTGCTATAGTTAGCATTTCTAGTACAATATTGAATAATAGTTGTGATAGTGAGTATCCTTGCTTCACCCATGATCTTTTTAGGAAGTCTTCTTCTGGTTCATCTCCATTACAAATAATATTCTCTTATGGTTTTAGATAGCTACTAGTTATTTTAAGGAAAGCTCCATTTATTCCTATGCTTTCTAGTGTTCTTAATAAGAATGACTGTTGTATTTTGTCAGAAGCCTTTTCTATATCTATAATCATGATTTTTTTGGTTTGTTATTGATATGGACAATTATACTGATAGTTTTTCTATATTGAACCAGTTCTGCATTCCTGGGATGAATCCTAACTGGTCACACTGCATGATCAGTGCAATATTTATGTCATGAGAGGAATTTGGTAATATTCCATCCTTTCCTATTTTCACCCCAAATAGTTTATATAGTATTGGAATTGATTGTTCTTTGAATGTTTGATATAAGTTACTTGTGAATCTATCCGATCCTGAAGATTTTTTCTTTTTTTTTTTGTAGGGAGCTTATTGATGACTTGTTCAATTTCTTTTTCTAGTATGAGGTAATTTAAGTATTCTATATCCTCTTCTCTTAATCTAGGCAATTTATATTTTCATAAATAATCATTCATTTTACTTAGATTGTTAGATTTATTAACATATAATTAGATAAAACAACTCCTAATAATTGCTTTAATTGTTTTCTTTATGGGTGATGAATTCATCCTTTTCATTTTTGATGCTGGTAAGTTAGTTTTCTTTTAAATAAAATTAATCAATGATTTATCTGTTTTGTTGTTTTTTTCCCCATACAAGCAGCTCCTACTTTTATTTATTAGTTCAATAGTTTTCTTATTTTCAGTTTTTATTAACCTCTTTGATTTTCAGGATTTTCAATTTGATATTTTATTGGGGGGTTAATTTGTTCTTTTCCTGGGTTTTTTTTTTGTTGTTGTATACTCAAGTCATTGGTCTACTTTTTAAAAATTCTATTGATATAAGTGTTTAGAGATATAACTTTTCTCCTAAATACTGCTTTGGCTGCTTGTTTTATTGTATTGCCTAGTTGTCATTCTCTGTAATGAAATATTTTATTGTTTCTCTGATTTGTTATTTGACCCACTCATTTTCTAGAATTAGATTATTTAGTTTCCAATTGATTTTTAATCTATGTTCCCATGGTCCTTACTGAATGTAATTTTTATTGCATTATGATCTGAAAAGGATGCATTTATTATTTCTGCTTTTCTGCACTTGATTGTGAGGCTTCTAATACCCTAATACATGACCAATTTTTATGTAGGTGCCATGTATCTCTGAGAAAGAGGTGTGTTCCTTTCTATTTCCATTTAATTTTTTTCGAGAGGCCTATCATATCTAACTTTTTAGAGTTCTATTTATCTTCTTTTTTTTTTTATTTAACTTTTAACATTTATTTTCACAAAATTTTGGGTTACAAATTTTCTCCCCTTTTATCCCCTCCCCCGCCAAACCCAAGCATTGTAATTGCCCCTGTAACCAATCTGCTCTCTCTTCTATCCTCCCTCTCTGCCCTTGTCTCCATCTTCTCTTTTGTCCTGTAGGGCCAGATAGCTTTCTTTACCACTAACCTGTATTTCTTATTTCCTAGTGGTAAGAACATTACAGTTGATCCTAACACTTTGAGTTCCAACTTCTTTAGCTCCCTCCCTCTCCACCCCTTCCCTTTGGAAGGCAAGCAATTCAATATAGGCCAAATCTGTGTAATTTTGCAAATGATTTCCATAATAGTTGTGTTGTATAGGACTAACTCTATTTCCCTCCCTCCTATCCTGTCCCCCATTACTTCTATTCTCTTATGATCCTTTCCCTCCCCATGAGTGTTGACCTCGGATTACATTCTCCTCCCCATGCCCGCCCCTCTATCATCCCCCCCACCCTGCTTGTGCCCTTGTCCCCCACTCTCCTGTATTGTGAGATAGGTTTTCCTATCAAAATGAGTGTGCATTTTATTCTTTCCTTTAGTGGAATGTGATGAGAGTAGACCTCATGTTTTTCTCTCACCTCCCCTCTTTATCCCTCCACTAATGAGTCTTTTGCTTGCCTCTTTTATGAGAGATAATTTGCCCCATTCAATTTCTCCCTTTCTCCTCCCAATATTTCTCTCTCACTGCTTGATTTTATTTTTTTTTTAAGATATGATCCCATCCTCTTCAATTCACTCTGTGCACTCTGTCTCTATGTATGTGTGCATGTGTGTATGTGTGTGTGTGTACTCCCACCCAGTACCTAGATACTGAAATGTTTCAAGAGTTACAAATATTGTCTTTCCATGTAGGAATGTAAACAGTTCAACTTTAGTAAGTCCCTTATGACTTCTCTTTGCTGTTCACCTTTTCATGGTTCTCTTCATTCTTGTGTTTGAAAGTCAAATTTTCTTTTCAGCTCTGGTCTTTTCATCAAGAAAATTTGAAAATCCTCTATTTCATTGAAAGACCATTTTTTCTCCTGAAGTATTATACTCAATTTTGCTGGGTAGGTGATTCTTGGTTTTAGTCCTAGTTCCTTTGACTTCTGGAATATCCTATTCCATTCCCTTCGATCCCTTAATATAGAGGCTGCTAGATCTTGTGTTATCCTGATTGTGTTTCCACAATACTTGAATTGTTTCTTTCTAGCTGCTTGCAATATTTTCTCTTTCACCTGGGAATTCTGGAATTTGGCCACAATGTTCCTAGGAGTTTCTCTTTTTGGATCTCTTTCATGCGGTGTTCTGTGGATTCCTTGAATATTTATTTTGCCTTCTGGTTCTAGAATCTCAGGGCAGTTTTCCTTGATAATTTCATGGAAGATGATGTCTAGGCTCTTCTTTTGATCATGGTTTTCAGGTAGTCCCAAAATTTTTACATTGTCTCTCCTGAATCTATTTTCCAGGTCAGTTGTTTTTCCAATGAGATATTTCACATTATCTTCCATTTTTCCAATCTTCTCACTATGTTCTGTGATATCTTGCTTTCTCACAAAGTCCTTAGCGTCCATCTGTGCCATTCTAGTTTTGAAATAACTATGTTCTTCAGTGGGCTTTTGAATCTCCTTTTCCATTTGGCTAATTCTGCTTTTGAAAGCATTCTTCTCCTCATTGGCTTTTTGAACCTCTTTTGCCAATTGAGTTAGGCTAGTTTTCAAGGTGTTAATTTCTTCAACATTTTTTTGGTTCTCCTTTAGCAGGGAGCTGATCTGCTTTTCATGCTTTTCTTTCATCCCTCTCATTTCTCTTCCCAGTTTTTCCTCCACCTCTCTCACTTGATTTTCAAAATTCTTTTTGAGCTCTTCCATGACCTGAGCCCATTGGATGGGCTGGGACACAGAAGCCTTGATTTCTGTGTCTTTGCCTGATGGTAAGCATTGTTCTTCCTCATCAGAAAGGAAGGGAGGAAATGTCTGTTCTCCAAGAAAGTAGCCTCCAATAGTTTTATTTCTTTTCCCTTTTCTGGGCATTCTCCCCAGTCAGTGACTTGACCTCTGAATATTCTCCTCACACCCACCTTGCCTCCTGGTCCTCCCAGCCAGCGTTTGGGGACTGAGATTCAAATGCTGCTTCCAGCCTTAGGGCTTTTGGCGGGGGCAGGGCTGCTAGTCAGTGTGAGAATTAAGTTCAGGTGGTCAGGTCAGGCAGGGCCGCCTCTCAGGCTCAGTTCCCTCAGGGGGTTTATGCACAGACCTTCCACAATGGATCCAGGCTCCCGCCCGCTTGGGGAGCCCCTGTCTGCAGCCGCCTCTCAGCTTCTACCTCCTGGGGGGGCCCGAATCATGGGGGCACCCCACTCCCCTCTCGACCCGCCAAAGAGATTCTCTCACCGACCCCCGTCACCTGTGGGCGGAGGGACTTGTACGGCCGCTGGAGATCCCGTCCCTGAAGCCTGCTCGGGTCTGTTTCTCTTGGTGCTGTGGCTGCAGCAGGTCTGGGCTGGGCTGGGCTCCACGTCTGCAGCGCGACGCACCTTTTGCGAGAGGTTTGCAGGTCCCTCTGAGGGTGGAGGGACCCGCGTGGCCGCTGGAGATCCTGTCCCCATAGCCAGCTGGGATCTTTTCCTCTCGGTGCCGCGGCCGCTGCAGGGCTGCCCTCTGCTCCCAGTCCCGGCGCCCAGTCCACGGCGCGAAGGACCCCCTGCGAGAGGTTTGCAGGTCCCTCCGGAACAGAAATCTCCCTCGCTCCAATATTCCGTGGCCTCTGGGTGCAGAATTCGCCATGAGTTACTTCCCTGTAGCCTTTCTGTGGGTTGTGGGTTCGGAGCTGTGTGTATGTGCGCCTTTCTACTCCGCCATCTTGGCTCCGCCCCCTCTATTTATCTTCTTTACTGATTTTTTTTTGTTTATTTTCTGCTTAGATTTACCTAGTTCTAAGAGGGAAAAGTTCAGGTTTCCTATTACTATAGTTTTTATCGCTTATTTTCTCCTATAACTCACTTCTCCTTTAAGAATTTGGATGCACTTGGGTGCATATATGTTTAGAACTGATATTGCTTCATTATTTATGGTACCTTTTAGGAAAATGTAGTTTCCCTGTTTATCTCTTTAACTTAGATTTATTTTTGCTTTTGCCTTGTCTGAGATCATGATTGCTACTCCTGCTTCTTAAAATTTTTACTTCAGCAGAAGTATAATAGATTCTGTTCCAACTTTTTATCTTTACTCAGTGTGTGTCTCTCTCCTACAAGTGTGCTTTTTGAAAACAACATGCTGTTGGATTTTGGTTTTTAATCCATTGTTCTATCTGCTTCTGTTTTATGGGTGAGTTCATCACATTCAATTAGGATTACTAATGATAAATTCCTTCTGTCCTATTTTTCCTCCTGTTTATCCTATTCTTTTCCTCCTTTCACCCTGTCATTCCTCAAAAATGTTTTGTCCACTTGGTGCCTCCCCCAACGCACCATACCTTCTATCAGTGCCCCCCCTCCCATGACCCTTTCTCTTATACTCCTCTCCTCCTACTTTCCTGTAGGCAAGACAGATTCCTTTACTCAAGTGAGTTATGTATGTTATTCCTTCTTTGAACCAATTCCAATTAAAGTAAGGTTCAAGCTTTGCCCACCATCCCTATTCCTTCCCTTCCACTGTAAAAAGCTCTTTCTTTCATCCTTCTTTTATGTGAGATGATTTGCCCCATTCTACCTTTCCTCCCACTTTCTCCCAGTGCATCTCTCTTTCTTACTCCTTAATTTTCTTTTTTTCAAAAAATAATTCCATCATAGTCAACTCACACCCATGCCCTCTTTCTATGTATATTGCTTCTAGTTTCCTTATTAATAATAAAAGTTCTCAGGAACTATAAGTGCCATCTTCACATGTAGGAATATAAAGTTAAACATTTTTTGAATCCCTTATCATTTATCTCTTCTGTTTAGTTTTTTTCTTTCTTGAGCCTTGTGTTTAAAAGTCAAATTTACTGTTTAGCTCAGGTCTTTTCATCAGGAGTTCTTAAAAGTCCTCTATGTCATTGAATATCCATTTTTTCTCTCTGAAGGATTATAGTCAGTGTTGTTGGGTATCACATTCCCTGCCCTCTGATCCTTTAATGTAGGAGCTACTAAATCTTGTGCTATCCTTACTGTGGCTCTATGATATTTGATTTGTTTCTTTTTGACTGCATTATTTTCTCCTTTACTTGAGAGCTTTAGAATTTTCAGGAGGTGACCAATGAATTCTTTCCATTTCTATTTCACCCTCTATGATGCATAGGCTTTTCCCTCCATATTTTTCCTTTGAGGCTTTGCATGTGGCTGCTTGGATTTTGTTGCATTTTTCTGGGGTTTATATCTTTATCTTCTCTGTCACCATAGTAACTTTCTATGGTCAGGTTGTGGTTTTGTTTGTTTGTTCATTTTCCAGCCTATTTCCTGAATTTTAACTTTATGTCAAGGTTGGGCTCTGCTCCAGGACTAGAAGGGACACTCTGCTAAGAATTAGGTTTTTATTGATACTGTTTGCAGAACTAGTTCCGGGTTTTTGTAAGGTACCAAAGATGGTATGACCCAAGGAGAGGTGTGGTCATTGCTCTTCTAGTCTATTCTCTGCTCTGTGAGTAACAACAAGCATTCTTTCCTATCCTGTAACTCTGACCAGGGTTCTTGTTCCCCTTGGCCCTACAAGCTGGTGCACTAGTGCTTTTCCTTAACCTGGGACTGTGACTCAGAATTATGTATATGGCCCTACAAGCTGGTGCACTAGTGCTTTTCCTTAACCTGGGACTGTGACTCAGAATTATGTATAGGCAATGTAATAGTCCTTCACCTAGTGACAGCAAAGGGTTCCTTGTAATCTCTTTTTTTGACCTGTGGTCCAGCCCCCTTACTATCTGTGGGCTAAGAGCTCTTGAAGCTGTAGAAGCTGATGCAGCTGCCCTCAAGGCCTGCTATTGGCTTGATGGTCCATGGCCTATGTTTCCTTACACTTTGTGCCCAGTCACCACCTTCGTAAGACAGACCTTTCTTGCTCACCTTATAAATTGTTGGGCTGGAAAATTGTTTCACTCCAACCTTTTCCTGGTTCTTCTACTCCAGAATTTCTTTTAAGGCATTATTTTAAAGTTGTTTGGAGGGGAATTTAGCAGAGACTCCCAGGTGAGTCCCTGATGCTACTCTGACATCCTGGCTCACCAGAGATTATTTTAAAAATTAATTTTAATTATAAATTAATTTTAATCATAGCTTTTACATCCTTTTATTGCCCTCCCTTCTTTCCTACTCAGAGAACTATCCCTTAAAAATAGAGAATATAAAGAAAGAGGAGAAAAGGCAATTCAGCAAAAGGAAACAATGTATTAATTAAGTCCAATAGTTTGCATAGTGGGACATATCTATAGTTATTCACTTTGCCAAAAACGAGAGCATTTTTGTATCTATTCCTCATTTTTATAGAAATAAATTCCTCATATTTATATAAATAAATATATTTATTTATAATAGCCAAACTTGGTTATTATAAATAAACATTTGATTTTTTTTGTTTTCATTTCTATTTCTGTTTTCTTTACTCTGCATCACCTGATACATGTTTTCCCAGGCATCCTCTTTGGATTGTATGTTCTTTGCAGGCAAGAACTGTCTTTTAACTTTTTTTTGTATCTCTAGTTCTTGGCGCAGTGCCTGACAGATAATAGGTACTTAAAAATATTTATTGATTGATGCATCCCTTTATTCTTCATACTATTAAATTCTTATGATGTACTACTGTCCAATTACATTCATGTACCACAAATTAACTATTTTTTTTTTGGTAAATGGGGATTTTCTTTGTTTCCATGTCTTTCCTTCCTTTTATAAAAAACACTGCTGTATGTATTTTGATGTATTCAATAATAATAGCTAACATTTTTATAATATGATATATAATATAATATATGATAATAATAAAACATTTATACAATAATGACAATAATAATTAAGGTCTGAAAAGAACCTTACACATATTATTTCATTTAATCCTTGCAACTACCATGTGAGATAGGTGCTATTATTATCTACATTTTACTAATGAGAAAACTGAGGCCAAGAGAGATTATATCCTTCTAGGCTCAAACAGCTAGCAAATGTCTGAGATAAGATTGGAACTTAGATTTCTCTAATTCCAAGTCTACCATTTTATCAACAATGCTATGTAGGTGCCTTTGTGTTTGGTCTTTTTTTGTATATGGGTTGTCCCAAAAGTCTTATTGCCATTTTAAAGTGAACCAAGACTTCTGGGATATCATGCACATGCACAAGAATGGAATCTTTGGGTCAAAGGGTAGGGACATTTTAGTTACCTTCTTAGCTTTATTAGAAATTGCTTAGTGGACTAATGCTTATTTAAAAAGACTTCAGGCTAGGTGGTGTAGTGGATAGAGTGCTGGACCTGAATTCAGGAAGATTCATCTTCCTGAATTCATTTGTAGCCTTATACACTTATTAGCTATGTGACCTTGGGCAAGGTACTTAACCCTTTTGCCTCAGTTTCCTCATCTGTGAAATGAAGTGGAGAAGGAAATGGTAAGACACTCTATTATCTTTGTCAAGAATACCCTAAAGGGCGTCATGACTGAAGAACACCATAGAGTATGAACATTCTATAATTTACTAGATAAATCATAGAGATTTGTCTTAGCTTCAGAGAAATTAGGGGTCTTAACCATGGTTATATAGCTAGTTAGTATCAGAGGTAACATTTAAATCATGTCTTCTTAACTCTAGGTCACATATTCTGCTACCAGCCTGATTTTGTGGTATTTCTACCAAATGGTGGGTTGAAATTGGGGTAGAATATTCTAGAAAGGTGCCAGAGGCATTAAAGGAGAAAGCACATCAGATCAGAATATAGGTGAAATTAGATTCTTCTTTCCTTTGTGATGAAGTATTAGAAAATGAATGAGAGAAGCATCTGCATTGTTGACAAGGGCTTCTTGTCCCTTGGGACTTCATGTTTAATTGCTGTAGTTAAGAGACTCTGGGACTTGAATGTAACCAGTTTGTTGTCAGTCATCCGGGATTATTAGTTTTTTGGGGGTGGTAGTGGGATGGTGGTTGTTGTGATTTTGAGATTCCATGAACCAAATCTCTAAACTACTACCTATAATTCAGATGCTAATACCCAGAAACAATTGGATATTCTCCAAAGGAAATTGGTGTGAGCTGATGTGGAACAGCATCTAACAGCTAATTATCATTTTAGGGGAAATTCTGGGGTTTCTGGCTCCTAAGAGCAGGTTGAGGTTTTGTATAGGAATTGGCAGTAATGTGAGGTTGATCTACTGGGTTTCAGCGTATGTTGCTTTGTTTGGGATTAAGTATAAATAGCTACACTCCATCATTTGCTGTTAAGCACCCAATTAAATTTATTGCCATTGATAGTTTTCAAGTGCCTTGGGTCAAGGCTATTGAACTGTAATTTTATTTTGGCAGCATCTTGAAAATGTTTTCTTAGTTCATGTCATGGCTCCTTTCTGCTATCCAATTCAGCATAGGTAACATTTTTCTGCTTATAGATTTTCTGTTTAATTCATGGAACAGGGACAATTTTGACTTTGTTAGCATTATTTGGATGACATTATAGTGACCATTCTCCTACCATGTACCTGATTTTTAAAAATTTGCTATTTTTGCCCTTTAGTCAATTAGCAACCTCTCTTTTGAGCTCCAGTGTCATATCACCTATTGGACATTGTGAACCAGATGTCCTAAACACATCTTAAACTAAGCAAATCCTACACTGAACTCATTGTTTTTCTCTCCAAATCCTCCCCTTTTCCTAACTTTTCTGTTACTGTTAGGATTATCACCATCCTCCCAGTTACCCAGAATTGCAACTTTGATATATTCCTTAACCCCTTGCTCTTTTTTACTCCCCAAACCCAACCTGTGGCCAATGTCTATTGATTTTATTTTTATAATACCTTTCATATGCTATTTTCCTTCCTCTGACACTGTCACAAACCAGGTATAACCAATCAATCAACAAGTATTTGTTAAGTGCTTACTGTGTGCCAGACAGTATGCTAAGTACTGGGCATACAAAAAGAGGCAAAAAAAATCCCTGCTCTGAAGGAATTCATAATCTGATGGGAGTATTTGGGTTAGAGGGCACTGGCATTTGGGAAAAGGGATCCAGAAAGATTTCATGAAGAAGGTAATACCTGAGCTGCATCTTAAAGGAAATAAAGAATTCTGAGGTAGAGCTGAGGACAGAGTATATTCCAGGAATGTGGAATAACCAATGACAAGGCAAGGAGAAGAGAAGTGAAGTATATTATTTGAAGAGCAGAAAGAAGGTGAATGTGGTTAGATTAGAGTGTAAGAGGAGGAGTAATGTCCAATAAGTTTGGAAAGATAGGTTGCAGCCAGGATGCATAGTTCTTTACAAACTAAATGGAGGAGTTTATATTTTGTCTTACAGTCAATAAGAAACCACTGGAGTTGATTGAGTAGCTGAATCACATGGCCACATCTTCATTTAAGGAAATCACCTTGGAAGTTATACATGTTGTGGCTAAGGACCAAATATATCAAGATTAAAGAACAAACATTTATAAGTCTGTTCCTACAAAGAACAATTAGCTATTAGCTCTAAGGATCTTAGTTTTTTAAAAAATGATTCCATTATCAAGGTTGATCATTTGTTTTCTTTTTTTTTTTGGTGATGTTTGAAATACAATTTTTTAATAATCTAAATATAAATGAAAAAGCAATGGGAATAATAGTAATGAACAAGTTTCACCATAAATGTCATAATTGACTTTAGCAGTCTCATTCTTGAGACCCAATGGAATACAATTACAGTCTTAAGCAGCTAAATCTGCAGGTCCAAAATAGAAATTATGTATTTTGTTAAACTTCCATATCCATATCTGAAACTCATTCATCCCTTTCAATAACCCAAAGATTGAGCATGTGTTCTGCTCATTTACATAATAAGGTATCAAACATTGGATATCACAGGGTGCTGATATCAGAAGATGATACTGGGAAAACAATCTCTAGCTTCATTTTGTTATAGGTGGTCACCATTGTCAATGCATCCAGTAGTCTGAGCAATCTGTAAAATCTTCTCATACTTGATTTACTAATGCTAGGTCCATGACTGACTGGAGGGCAGTCATACAACTTTTATTAAGTACTCCTATTTGCCAGGACTTTATCTAACTACTAAGGGTACAAAGAAGGTGAGATACATCAAATATCTAACATAAATTGAAGCTAATCTCAGAGCATAGATACTAGCAGTGTTGGGTACAGGATGAGAGAGGAGAGAAAGATTCCTGCAGAAGGTGGAATTTGAGCTAGTCTTGAAGGAAATAAGGGAAATAATGAGAATGAAGTTAGAATGAAGAGTATTTCGGGTATAGGAGATAGTTAAATGCATGGAATCAGAAGATGGAGTGTCACATGTGATGACCAGAAAGGTCAGTGTAGTACACAGAAAGGAATTATTGTAAGAAGACTGGAAAGGTAGGAAGGCGTCAGGTTGTTAATGGCTTTAAATGTCCTATAGAAGCTTTTATATTTGATCTTAGACGTAGTAGGAGGTCATTGGTGTTTGAGTATGGGTGTGGAAAGGATGACATGTTTAGAAAAATTACTTTTGACATTGAAGTGAAGGATAGATTTGTGAGAGATTTGAGGCAAGGAGATAAATTAGAGGATTATATCAGTATTGCTTGTGCAAAGTGATGGGGGCCTGCACCAGAAAGTCAAGCAGACGTAGCAATAAACTTCAAATTAGGTTTTCCAACAAATTTTTGAGAGAATTAAAGCAACTTTAATTATAATTATAGGTTATAATTACTTTTAGCTGAAATATCAAAATACCATATCTTCCTAAGGAAAATGGATTTCACCTTGTATTGATAATGCATTTTTTTTTTTTTTGCTTTAGTACAATCAAGTACCTCTGATTGAATAATGTGATTAAAGAAGGTCTTCCTCACCTGTTAATGGGCCTGGGATGATTTGTAGGAAGGCCCGTACATTTTGTTAATGAGGCACTGGTTCTCTGAAAAGTAAAAATACTCTCAGGTGAGGTTTTACTTTGGGTCTTACTCTTTGGAAGTGTTTGTTTAGCCTGATGAGACTCTGGGAAGCCTCTAAGAAGCTCCCCGTCTTTGAAAACCCAGATGTTGGTGCTTCTCTCTCTGGTAACTATGTATGTATGTAACGGTCAGACAGTTGGATCTGTCTGTTGATCTCTGATGTATGTATTGCTAATGTCAGACAGTTGGAAGCCATGTCTGTTGATTTTGATTTTTTCTGTATTTTATCTGAAGTTCAGGGTGTTGATGTTCCCCCCGAACTAATGAATGATACTTGTGCTTGATTAAAGTTATTGTTGACCCCTCAAAAGTTGCTTTCCTTTTATAAAGGCAGATCTAAGAAGTGATAGTAGTCTCTCCTATGCATGTCATGGTGTTTGCCTTTTCACATCGTGATTTCTCTGTCCTTAATGTTTCTCTGGTGTGGCTCTCATGATGGTTCTTTTGGAAGTGTTTGTCTTCATCTGATTGATCTCATCATTTGTTTGAATTAAAAGGTGATCTATTGATAAAAGCCATTAAAGTCTATGACTAAAGGAGAATACATTTGAATTTCCACAACTATGTTTAGTTTAACACATTTCACATTTATTCAAAGATTAATTTAAGGGCAGCTAGATGGCACAGAATAGAGTACCAGATATTTTCCTGAGTTCAAGTCTGATCTCATACACTTACTATCCGTGTGACCCTGTGCAAGTCACTGAACCCTATTTGCCTCAGTTTTCTCATTTGTAAAATGAACTGGGGAAGAAAATGGCAAACCACTCTGGTATCTTTGCCAAAAAAAGCAACAGTCCTAAATGGGGGTCACAAAAAGTCAGATACAACTGAAACAATGGAACAACAAAATTTAAAGATACACAAGAAGTGTATTGTGATGGTGAAGAGATAGATTTGGAAACAGACATCAGAATTTATTAAAAGAAATGAGCATTTTACCAAGAAGCTGTATACTTATGCCAGTGATATTGCTATCACTCTGAAGAGAGTTGGAGACACAGGAAAATCAGTGCAATGGTCTTCTAAACATACTATTACAAAAACCACACAAATGGTATTAAATTTTATCACTTATTTTTCAGATTTAGACTTCAAAGGGATCTTACAAATCACCAAATATAGCTCTATCTTTTTACAGAAGACAAAATCGGAGTCCACAGAGATTAAATGATTTGCCGAAAGTTATATAAGTAACAAGCAGTTGAGCAAGGATTCAAACCTAGGTCTTCAGTTCCAAGTTTAGTGTCTATCCCACTGCCCCATGAATCTGACTTGCTTCAGAAAAGAACCCATTCACTATCCAAGGAAATGATTTGCCACTGAAGGGAATTCCAAGGGAAGGTTTCACTTCATATAAAATTTGGAAAAGGCTCTCAACCATCAAGTCATTATCTTTCACCATATGTAGATGCATAGATTTTTTTATGATTTTGTTAATTCTGTAGGATTTTGCATAGTAGCCAACAAATAAGTTGACTTATTTCTCAACAAGCGGTTAAGCACTTATCTTGTGCCAATCACCTAACTTAGAGTCTTAAGATACAAATAAAGGGGAAAAAAACCAATTCTCACTCTCAAGGACCTCACAGTCCAGAGTGGGAGACAACATGTGAATAACTAGGTAAAAATAAGATATACACAAAATAAATGGAAGATAATCTTAGAGGGAGGTCACTAACATTTAGGAGGACTAAGAAAAGCTTCTTGTTTGTATAAGACTTTTAATCTGAGATTTGAAGGAAGCCATGGCAGAGGTGAGGAGAGAGATGGAGATTATAAATCAGCCAATGAAAATGCCTGAATTCAAGAGATGTGGTATCTTATTCATGGAAGAGCAAGAAGGTCAAAACCAATATATCATAGAATATGTAGAGGGGGAGGGTAAGGTGTAAGTAACTGGAAAGGTGGAAGGGGGTCAGGGTATGAAAGGCTTTAAAATCTGTACAGAGGATTTTATATTTGATTCTAGAGGTAATAGTCATTGGAGTTTATTGAATAGAGGGGTCTGATCTTCATTTTAGGAAGATAAATATGACAGCTGAGTGGATGATAGACTTTATAGTGCAGAGAGACTTGAGGCATGGAGATCAACTAGCAGGCTTTTGTGATAAGCCAGGTGTGATGTAAAGATGGCTTGCACTAGTGTGATGGCAGTGTCAAAGGAAAGATGGGGTGGGGGTAATAGATTGTTATGAAGGTAGAAATGACAAGTATCAGCAACAAAGTAGATATGGACAGTGATAAAGCACGAGGAGTCAAGGATGACACTGAGATTTCAAGCCTGGGTGAATAGGAGGACACTGATACCTTTGAGAGGAATAAAGACATTAGGAAAGAGGGAAGATTTAAGGGGAAAGACAATGAGTTTGGTTTTGGACATGATGAGTTTAAGAGAACTATAAGACATATAATTTGTGATGTCTAAAAGACACCCAATATTCAATTTGCAGCTGTTATGGATAAAAAAGTTGACAAATACTAAGTCTATATCTATGTCACACATTAAGGAAATATGTCCTGATAAGTACTTGATCTGAGTTCGTTTTAAAAATGACAGCATCTATGCAACCATTTGCAAATCTAACTGATTTAATTATAATAGTCTCAGTTATTGGAAGCCTTCTAATTTATCTCCTGTTTTGGAATAGATTTGATCCCAGGGTTAAGGATCATCCCTGTCCAAAGGACTTTGGAAGACCTTTTGCATAACCGATCATTTTGGTTTGCTCTTACTGAACAAACACCTATGTTGATATTGGTCAGGGGAGTCTGCTGGAGGGCAAAGGGTATTTATTATTGTAAATTATTACCAAATTTCATGGTTTACTTAATCATTAGTTCTTTAGTGGTATCTTTTTGTTGTTGTTTATTTGATTAGTGTGTCCAACTCTTCATGACCCATTTGGGATTTCCCTGGCAAAGATACTGGAGTGATTTGCCATTTCTCCCTTCTGATGATTTTGCAAGTTAGAGAACTGAAGCAAGCAAGGTTAAGTAACTTGCCCAGGGTCATATAGCTAGTTAATGTCTGAGTCCAAGTTTGAACTCAGGTCCTCCTGACTCAAGGGCCAACACTTTATCCACTCCACCACCTAGGTGCCCCTGAGTGGTACCTATCAATATACAAGTGCTCAATAAATGCTTTCTGGCTGATACACTTGAGGGACTAAGGTTTGAATTACTTTATTTTACTCTTTCATCTTCTTCTGTATCTTTATAGTGCAATGGTTGATCAGTTCTTCCCTATATCCATTTCCTTTTTTAATGGTTGACCAGTTCTTTCTTCCCTCTATATGTTTCCTTTTTCATTCCTTTTATGTTTTTTTCTGTCTACATTCTTCCCTCCCTTCCACCATATCCTTTCTATCTAGCCTTCTATTATTTCTTTTCACCTCCTCTTAATATTCTGATCCTTTAATCTTTCTTAAGTTTACTTTACTCCTCCCCTAATGCTGGTATCTTCTCTCTATTAATTATCTCCAACTTTTCCTATAAATATCTTGTTTATATATAATTTTTTGCATGTTGTCTTCCCAGTTAACTTTTAAAAGTTTTTTTTGATGTGTGTGTGTGTTCCTGAGTACTGTGACAGTTCTTGACACATAATAGATCCTACTTAAATGCTTGTTGACTGACTGACTTTTCTCTCTGCTATGGCTCCCACCCATTTTCTTCTAAGCTTAGATCAGTGGTCTTTGTTTCTGCTTGACTTTTACTTCTTTGATTTAATTACTTTCCTTGTTTCTGCTTTCCTCTCCTGAATTCAGGCACATAATACTGATTGCCACTGTGTTATTTACATGCTTCTCTGGTTTTGTTTAGCTTTCAGTTCCATCAAAGACAGGAGGCACTATGATAGAATTTTGTGCTATTAACTCCTATTTATCCACCCTAACAGAGGAAAGAAATGGTATAAACAGTACAAGAAGGCAGATGATAATAAAATAATCTCTTTGACTTTGGAAAGTAGTATATAAAAACCTTTGTTCACCCTCTTTTTCAGCTCCCCGAAGCTTTACTTTCTTAACCGTACTTTTTTCTGAAGGTAATTGGCTTGTATTCCCAAACAGCTGAAGATGGAGAATGGGCCATACTACAGGGTGGCAAAAGACAGCCAATCAGAGATAGCATATTTGTTTTCGATAATGGAGAATGAACTGTTCTCATATTTTGCTTTTTTGCAGTTAGAGGCTTGTAGGATTCAGAACAGGAGGGACTTTATAGATTGTGTCCTTCAACCCCCTAATTTTTTAAGCTGAGGAAACTGGAAAGTGAATTTCTCTGGTTTGCCTATAGTTGTCTTAGTGAGGGCATAATTCAGGAAAGAACTGTCTGACTTAGTTTGGGCACTTTTGTTGATATAAGCAAAGCAAAATTGTTCGCTTCATCTAGGGATGTCTTCATCTATGTCTCACTTCATGTCCAAACCAGCTTCACCCAAGCCACTTTATTGCTCAAAGACCCAGGATTTCAATTTTTCACCCCTAGAGAATTCTGCCTTGGCCCCTTCTGTCTTGATTACTGATTGGTGGTTGTTTCAGTTGCCCATTATTTCTAGACTGTGGGTTCAGCTATGCTACATGTCACTCTCCAGTCATCATCTCACAGTTTGTCTTTCTTGTAGCCACAGGTGAGAAAATGGATAAAGATGGGCAGCAAAGATGGATGAGCAGCCTTGGAAAGGGCTTGGCAAGCCCTCCCACCAGAGGTGATAGACCTTTGCCATTGCATGTATACCATTCCTCACAGAGCCCCAGACTCACTTGGTAGTAATTAAACCATAATTCAACTAACTACATCATTGCCTAGAAAGGGTAAGCCAGTCTATTCCTTTGTGGTTGTATTCATTATTCTTGACATTTTCCAATCCAAAATAGCCCCCTTTGGCCCCCCACTGCCCAATGTCTGCAGTGTCCCCTTATTAGAATATAAGATTTGAGAAGGTAGTGGCTGTCTTTATTTTTTGTAATTGCATCCACATTGTTAAACACAGTACCTGGCCCACAGTTGATGCTCAATAAATTATTTTTCATTTATTCATTCATTCAAAGAATCCAGTTTTAGCCAGAAGAAAGTCTGTTATTTCCACACGAGCAACTTGAGGCATTTCACCCAAGTATGCTTCACAGAAAGAGTCCATAGTGATGTGTCAGTAATGTGCCCTCTGGTTGACACCATTTCAAGTTGTAAGTCATTTATCATGTAGACGGTAGATATCCATTCAAGCCCTCATATAACTGTCAGAGTGCTGTTCATCCTATACCAACAAGAGAATTTTCTCAAAATGCACTGAAAGCCTTGATGTGTGACAGAATCCAAAGGTAAGGACTTTCTGAAAGATGTCTATTCTTGGAATTTTTCCCTCTCATGATATATTTGTGAGGCAATGATAATATCTGAAATGGCGCTAAAACAAGATATAGCCAGACAGAAAACATTGCCGATGACTTTGGGATGTTATCCAGCCACCCAAGTGAGAGCCCCTTGCAGGGTTTTGTTGGGACCTGAAATTAAGGGATGTTGACAACTGCTACACTTCCATTTTGAAGTCTTTTGTTCATCTATGGTGAAGTTATGACTTATCCGTTGCTTTTTTTTTTTGCTTTTAAACTCTATAGAATTATATCATTGTTAGATCAATGCAGTCAAATGAATAAATCATAGTACACATTGCATTAGGTCTGGGAGCTTTTCCCATTCTCAAATTCATTCTTGATAGAGGTGAAGGTATATGGTATAGTGGATAGAGCACTGGACCTGGAGTCAGGAAGATTCAAGTTCAAATTTGGTCTTAGACATTTACTAAATGTAACTCCGTGCAAGATACTTATCCTGTCTGCCTGTGTTTCTTTGTCTGTAAAATGCAGTAGTAATAGCACCTACCTCCAGTACTTTCCCTCCTTTTATTATTTCCTATTTGTCCCATATGTATATAGCTTGCTTTCTAAATATTTGTTTGAATTTTGTCTCAGTCATTAGATTGTGAGCTCCTTGAGGGCAGGGGATGATTTTTTGCTTCTTTTTATATTTCCAGGCTTAGCACAGAGCCTGGCATAAAGGAAGCACTTAATAAATGTTTATTAAATGAATGGATAAAATGAGGTAATATTTGTAAAGCACTTTGTAAACCTTTGCTGTTTTAATGCTAGCTATTATTAACATTATTTTGTCAAACTTTTTTTTTCTTCATAAAAAAGGGAAGTTTGGGGATGAGTTTGGAAAAATGAATGCTTTGCTATAGTAAAAGTTAATCTACCATTAAGACATTTGGGATATTTATGGCATCAGTGGAACAGAATGGACTGCTCTTAACACACATGTCAAGGTCTATACCAAAAGATCAGATGGAGAGTCACAACAGCCTGGCATAGTAGAGGAAGTTGCAAAGACCTGGGTACCAATGCTACTTCAGACACTACTAGATTTTTGCCATCTTGGGCTGCTTCACCTCTCAGCCTCAGTTTCTATTCTATAAAATGGTGATAATAATAGTAATGTCTTCTTCACAAGGTTGTTCTGATGTATATATATATATATATATATATATATATATATATATATATATATATATATATATATATATATATATATATATATATATATATATATATATATATATATATATACACACACACACACACACACACACATGCACACACACACTATATTCATGCAAGCTACTGTTTTATTAGCCTCTACTTTGATTTGTTGAATGGTGTCATAGGAAGGGGAGTTGATCAGCCTAGCGTGAAAGGAGCACAGATGGTTGAGGCAAATCAACAGCATGTCTGGAAAGGTTTGCCATTATATCAGAGCCAGAGATTCTTCTTCAGAATTACTATGTGGTCTAAGTACATTTAAAAAAATCACTTGACCAAAGGCAGTTAATTTCTCCTTGCTTCATCTTGCTACACAGGCAATTTGATAGTCCAGAGGGTCCCTGTAGGAAGTAGATATGCCTAGTTCAAGAAACAAATTTAATAGTTATTGCGGAAAAGTTATAACACCCATCATTTTGTCCTCACTGGGGACATAGTAGAAAGCAAGCCTAGTTTTCGTCAGAAGGTATTTGATTTTCAGTCTATACATTCATGCACATGCTTTTATGTAATTGTGGTTGATTAAACATATAGAGAGATACACAGTGCCTTTATTTCTAGTATTACAGTGCTTAAATTGCATTTGTGAAAATTTTTCATGTTTGAAGATATCAAATTCTTAACTCTACCTTCACTGAAACTTAAATTTCACTTTTTTTTAGAGGTTAGGTTTTTTTTTTTTTTTTTTTTTATTACAGGGACATTGAAATAGAACAGAATGAATCCATTGGTTAAGTTTTTTTCCCTTTCCTAATAATAAATTGCCTAATTATTACATGAAAATAAGTATACCTGTCACTCTCTGCTTGTAACTCAAGTCATCCCTTTTAACTTAGACGAAGAAATAAGATAGTGTCCATGTAGCTATGAATCTGATATTGGGTTGATCAAGGGTTGGCTTAGAGTAGATAGTGGAAATAGAAGCTTCAAGTAGAAAAGCTGAGAATGTTTTAAAGTCATAGGCAAGTATGTGTCAGAGACATAGGGATGGGAGATGAAATATGTGTATATATCCATATACATTTATATGTATGTATACACATACACACACACACACACACACACACACACACACACACACACACACACACTCTAAAATAGTTTTAATGTTGGACAGTCGACCTGCAGTCAAAAGGCAAAATTTTCTCTTCTCTAATTCTTTCCTTTTGGAACTGAAGACAAAGCTAATCTTTTCCTTTAAAGTTCTAAGAAGGGCTGATGAGGCTACTGGCAATGCCCAGGCTCATAGTAATTTCACCTTTGGAAGCGTGATTATGTAATATATGAATGACCCATATTAGAGAAAACTCCCTAATAATGAATGGCCTAGAGGATTGGGAATATCTGTCTGTCATGGGAGTTAAAAATCTTCTTTGTCTCAGGTAGGGCTACTGAGGGAGGATTGATTAGGGGAGGCTTGTTTTATATGAAGGCCCACACCTTTTACTGATTGCTAATGGGCACTAGGTCATGAAAGGTGGTGCCCTCTGGCTCTGAAAAGAGTATGTGTACTCTGAGGTGAGGTTTTGCTTTGGGGCTTAGCTTTTGGAAGAAGGTTTGAGTGCCAGATGAGACTCTGCACAGCCATTTTAAGAAGCTACCAGCTTTGAAAACACAGATGTTGGTGTTTCTCTCTCTGGCAATGATGTCCTATGGTTGGACAGTTGGAAGCCCCATCTGTAATTTCTGTTTGTATTTTCTCTGAAGTTCAGGGTGCTGACTTTTTCCCCTTCGGAAGTGAATGATACATGTGCTTTACCAAAGTAGATTACTGACCCCTCAAAAGTTGCTTTCCTTTTAGAAAAGCAGATCTAAGAACCTGTTCAGCAGGCCCTCCTGTGTATGCTGGGGTCCTTGCTGAAACACTGTCCTAGAGGACTAGAATCTCTGTCCTACATGAGCATATATCACTCTTTCCTGTGTGGCTTCCAGAACTGTCCTGAGCCCTCATCCATGAACAAAATGATGCAAGGAAATAGGGTCAACATAGGTGATTAAGAGAAATAATGTTATCTATAAGATGCTTAGAAATAGGATAAGGATCACCAGTTTCTCCATTTTCCCCATAACATATCAGCACTTAAGTCACCTGAACAAGCATATATGATTTAAACAAGTCTTATGCCTTGCTTCCTGATCTTTTAGTTTTCTTCTCTCCATTCTCCTTGGAAGAATAGGGGTTAGGAGGGTAAATGATGGTGTACAGCTGCTGCTGTCACTACACAGGAATGGGGGAAGTGCCAGTCCCCCCGCCCCCACATTTATTACTCTCCCATGAAATTTTCAAAATTCCTATTTTAGCAGAAAACTCTGCTCTCTGGTTCTGTGCCTGTGTTACTACCTTCCTCTCTTCCTAAGAGAAGAAAGTTGAGATGAATGAACTGGTCCAAAGAGCAAGATACGGGATTATACCATACCTAGGCTACAAAGGAAATAAAGAGTCTAAGAGGAGGGGTTATAAGGAAGGAGTGACTTCTTGGGTTATAGTTTGTTCAAGGTCATAGTTGTAAAATGTTCCCTTGGGGAATTAACTAAAGAGCAGGTCAGTCAATAAGTATTTATTAGTGTCTGCTATATGCCAGACGTTGTGTTAAGCCCTGGGATTTAGGGTAAAGGACAGTCTCTGCTCTCAAGGAGCTAACTGTTGGGATTGGAAGCTCAATTTCTTGTGGACAGTCTCGAGCGGGTAAAGGTGGGAGCTACTAAATCTTAGTGCTCTCACGAGACCCCCCCAGGAAACGGCAGGGAATCGAGGTGAACCGAGCTATCTCGAGTAATTCCACCTCTTCCCGTGAGAAACATGATGGGAGAGAGATCTCCCCGCCCTCGAGATTGTCCCGGATCTGGGCACACTATTGTTATCTAACAGCACGGTATTCAGATGCAAACTGTGCGGCTGAAGGTTAAGTAGGATTGAGGAAGCCTGAAAGCTCTCTTAGCACGTGAGGAGGCAAGAGGACAGTAGGCTCTGCTTTTCTTCTTTCCTCTCTCCCCTCCCCCTCTCTCCCCTCCCCCTCTCTCCCCGCTTGTACTTCTACTTGCAATCCCTTAAGATCCTAGCCTCCTTAGGAAATCTCCCCCTCTTCCTCCTAAGGAAGACCCCCCTGCACTTGTAACCGAGACCCTGAAATAAAGCTCAACCCTTGTTCGACTCTGGAACGTCCTTTCTCTCATATGAGCATCCGGTTTTGGCCAACCGAAGACCTCGGAGGTGAGGTAAGAAGACTCGGGTAGCCCACACAGGCCCCTAGGCCTGGCAGCTAACAGTCCAGTGGAAGTAGTTTGGCTGGCATGTACTGCAACTTAAAGGTACTAATGGGACTTTTATTGAGTAACTTTGTATGTAGAGTTGGGAGTGAAACTATAGAGGTCTTAAAACCTCTATTTGTGTTTTTTCCTAGCCATTGAAAACTTCTGAGCAGGGGAGTGACATGATTGGAACTTTTGTCGTAGAGGTATTTGGTATCTGTGTTGAGAATGGATTGGATAGTGACAGACTGGGTGAAAAAACTGACCAATAAGTGAGTATTACTATAGACTATAGGAAAAGTGATAAAGGCTTAGGTAGAGGAATGACCATAAGGATTCAGAGAAGGGTACATATGTGAGAGATCCTATGGGTATTCCTTTGGAAGACAGAGTTCAGTTTCTTCTTTTATCTGTCAAACCAGTTCTTTCAAGTTGACCTTAAGTTCCAGGAGGGTCTAGGGGCTCTGGTCTCTCCAGTGTTGCTACTCCTGGGTATTTTCCTTACTTTTCTCCTGAGTCTGATCCTGACTCACCAGATCTTCACCATGCTCTTGTAGCCCTCTCACTCAGGGAGATCCTTCCACCTAGTAATTCCTCCCCCCTTTCTCCTGTTAATGTGAGTTATTTCCAGGACTTCCATTTTGAGGTAGGGCTTAGGTCATCCATGTTTCTTTAATCATCTTCTCGCTCCTTCTCTATCTCTACATATTACTTCTCCCATCCCCACTTTTTCCGTTACCTTTTATATTTTGTCTTTTCTCATTAGAATCTAAGCTTCTTGAAGAAAGGAACTGTCTCTTTGATTTTATTTCTATTCCTAGAGCTTAGCACAATACCTGGAGCATGGTAAATGCTTCTTAATTAATGTTTATGGTTGACCTGTGCCTCAAATCCATCTTCAACCTTAAAGATTGTGATAGTTCTATATTGTACTTCCTGAAGTAAAGCTTCTTGAGGGAAGAAACTGTTTTGTTTTTGTCTTTGTATGACAAGTGTGTAACACCAGGCTTAGCAATAATAGGTACTCAATAAATGCATATTGAATTGAGGATGTACACTAAGCTACCTGGAGAATAATCTTCCTTTTGAGTCACTTCTCAGGTAGCAGTCACCTTTGCATATGTGAGCTTTGATTATCAATGGGTGGGCCATTGTTTCTCTGCTTTGGGTTAAATGAAAGACTTAAAACACTGGTTTGCCTTAAGCATATTTCATTGTATAGAAGAGATGCCTAGAAGAAAGCAAGATATGTGGCAGTGGGGAGGAAAAGCTGGAGCTTGGATTTTGAAAGTTGAATGCATTTAGCTTTTGCTATTTTCTTCTTCCAAATGCTCTAAAAGAAACTACAAAAAAAATCAGCAACAGAAGGGATTCCAGGGAGATTCATGCTGAACAATAAGACGGATATCTTTGTACAATTGTTAAGAATTCTCCTTCTCCACAGTCAAGTGACATGGAGTAAACACTTTGAAAAAAGAACAATTTTCCAGGGTTGAAAAGGTTGTTTGAGCTTGTGGGTGAGAGAAGGGAGAGTAAGAGTCCCTATCATAATGGAAGTACTTGTAAGAGCAAGATTACAAATCAAACATATTGAAATAGTGAAGAGAAATATGAGTTTTTCAAAACTTTTAAGTTGGTGGAGAATTGCTATCCTGGATTTATATGTAATTCCGTCTCTCCCCCTTTTTTGCATGTAGGAAATAGTCATCAGATTTAGGCTGTAATGCCATTTTAATGCTTGTATGAGATGTCCAGTCATTCTCTAGGGATATATAGATAAAAATCTTCTTTGCTTAGCTTTATTTAATCCTTCGTGTTCTTTTCTGAGTAGATTGGCATGTACAGCTAGACCTCTTTCCCCTGCATTTAATGTGCCTAAAGAGATAGTAGGACTGTGGAGGGGAGAGGGGAATTTCTTTCCACGGCTGGTATAATAGGGAAAATTACATTTGCCCATTTACCACAAATGAAACTCACCTGGGGAATAAAAAGAACCCTTTCAATTTTGTTTACTGTTATTTCAGAAGCAATCAAATATAGAGCTATAAAAGACAAATGAGGAAAAGCACTGATAGATAGGCAATCTGCATGCCTCTTTGGGACTGTCATTATTTTGGTGTACAGGAGAAAAATGTGCTTTTAAAAGATGGCAAATTCCAGTCCAGCAGATTAATTCATCTTCTGCATCAAGGATAATTCCAGCTGCTCTATCCACAACAATGAATTGTTGAGGCATTAACTATATTGTCATCTCTGTTCCACTTCATCAAAGAATACTTAATGTTTCCATTGTATTCCAAGACTCCTCCATTAGCAAATTGCCCTGAGATGGTCTCTAGATTTGGGGATATGATACCAGATGCCTTTCAGCATTAATTTGCAATCACATATACATAATGCAAAACAAATGTGACAATGGTAAAGAATGTAATGCTTTGTTTTTTTCTTTCTTCAAGTTAGGTAGCTCCAAAGTCATTTGTCCATAATCATTATACATTAATCATTTTATATTCCTTCATATCCTTTTGGAATTTATATTCCCTTAACCAAGACAGGTGATTTACCTTTACAATTTATTTGTCTCCATAAATGGAAGGTGGTTTTATTAATAGACTATATCTTGTTGACTGACATGTCAGGAAGATTCTTTCTTTTGGTAAATATAAAAGCTTGGTGCTGCTCCCTTTCCTGATTCCTTAAATATTTCATTAGAACTGTTTTCCTCTCCTCTTCTCTTTCCTATTTACTGTCTCCTTTAGCTTAATGGAATCAAGCAGGTGGTAGGGTTGTCAGGCCCATGTACCATTAATACCGTCTCTGACAGCGTGTTGTTTTCTTTCCCTTATTTTTCTTACTATTGAGTTTCTTAGTAGTATAGGCTTGAAAGGCAGATGCATGGTTTGGAGAAAGATAGTTCCTGCTTGAAATTGAGGTTCAGATTTTTTTTTTTGTTATGACTAGTCTTATCCTATTAAAAAAATCTTTGCAGTACATCAATTCTGGACTCATAAATCTTCCTATGATTCTGAATTATCTGTCTCCCTATGATTCTGAAAATAATTCCCTTCCCTTAGTACCAGCAGCTGTCAGATAGCAGTCCTGGTTAGAGAAGAACTGAGATTGTGCATAGAGGTATGATTGGACCAAAGTAAAACATGCTTCCAGATTTTTTAGCTATGATTGTGGCTTTGAAAGATTTAGACAGCTAACTTTCTCTACAAATGATTCTCAGACCTTTCCATCCTTGATTGTTCTATGACACATTATTAAAAAAAAAGTAATTACTGAATGATGGCTAGTGAGCAAGGATATTAAAAACATATTTTTCTACAAAGCTTCACAAATAACTTTCCTCTTAACAGTCCTATAGTTAAAGAAATTTTGTCCCTCTTTTATAGATGAAGAATCTGAAATTGGAGAGGTTAGGTGACTTCTCCTGGATCACTAGACTAGTAAGTGTTTGCATTTAGATGCAAATCCAGGTGTCCTCAGATTCCAGAACCCACCCTTTTTTTTTTAACATCCCTACCCCCACCCCTCCATCAGTAATGTGAAGTGTGTATGCTGAGCAAGGGAAGAGAGAAATGAGTTTGTAGAAAAATAAGAGAAAAAGACACCAAAAACAGGCTGCAGCTATGTAATAACTTTGTTTTGGATGGGTGCTGCCTATACATCAGGTAGTTCATCCTTTAATTAGCAGCACTAGTCACTGCTTCTAAGGCCAATGATTGTTAGAAATTTGGCTTCTATAACATATAATGCTAATCCTAATTTTTTTCCACATTGTAAAATAATACTTAAGAAACAATGTTTTTCTTTTCAATCGTAAAAACATCTTAACTAGGAATCCATTTTGATATTTTGAAATCATACCAGATACTGACTGTATTATACCTTTACTATTGGTTTATTTCCCATTGAATATTTACGTATGTTTACATATACATACATATATATATATATACAAACAAATTGGCTATTACCGTAAACTCATAATCACAGAAACATATTTCCTACCAAGTCCTTTTTCCAATCCTATTCTATTACTTTTCTCCCTTGCATAAATTAGCTCTCTCCAACCTTTATGAGATTTAAGACAGGCTAAATGGGTCATATAAAAGCAAAATATAAAACAAAAGAATAATTTTGTGCATTTTCAGATCTTATGTTATCAAAAAGAGTATGTAAAATTCTTCACTTATCCCCTTGCCTCATTTTTATTGGGATATTATCTATGATGGTAGCAAATTTATATGGGAATTATGGATCAAAGGTTTCATCATTATAGTTTGATACCTGTGGAATAAGAACAATTGTAGGGGGCTTCTACTCCAATATTCCAATCAATCTGTGATCTCAATGATATGGGTATTCTCTTTAATGATGGAGATAGCAAGCCCATCTATTTCTGTCCATCCTGTGTGACTCTTGTTCATGTGCTATCATTAATTTTTCTCAGGGAGACCAACCCAATGTGCTAGGGTCTTCTTTGAGTTCTTCTGACAGGCCAAGGATACTAATAGAGCATGTAAGCTGTCCATCAGTCATGACTGGCCCTTCCCACTTGATCTGCCCAAGTTTTTCAATTATAATTTTCTTTGAGGAAATCTTTTTACTCATCTTCATAATCCGTCATTTTCAGCCACTTTTTTCTTACATGAATAGACTAAATCCTTGAGTGATTATGGATGTCCCTCAAGAGTCTCTGGAATGTTTCAGGACTTGATACAATCAACATAATATCCTATAAAAGTGGGAACACCTATAAGATCTCACCATTTATTAGTAATCCCTTCTCAATTTGAGCTCAGTATTAGAGCCCTTCCTTGCTTTATAGTAACAATAAGAGGACCATCTAATATTTTCTCTCATGCGATGGCTAGCGAAGAATTTATAATTTTAACATGTCAATGAGTAACTGCAGGAAGGAGTCTTTAAGGTAGAATTTTGCTCTACTGACAAATGCTTTTTTTATAGCTAATAAAACAGTAAACATTGTGAATCTTGTATTCTCTAATCTTTAATTAAATTGTGTGATGATAAAGATGTGATCTATTTTAGTATATCATTTATGACAGCCTATCTGTTTCCTTTTAATATTCTCTCATTAAAGCTGCCTTCAAACAATGTTTATATTGTTATCTTGACTGTCTTTTTTGGTAATGACAAGGGCCAAGATTTCCCCCACTATACACATCTTTGATATCTTTTCTTTTTTCCAGATATGTTGAGTATCAATCGTTGTGTGTATTGAAAATTGTGTTGCCTTTAGCATGAACCTCGCTAAATATTCTTCATCTAGTCTAGCTGCTATTCCAGTCTTAGCTTTCTTCAGTGTTGTTCCTACTGCCTCTAGGGGATATGTAGGGTTGTGCTGTTATAATCTACAGTCCATACTCCTTGATGATGAAGAGTTAGTTATTCATTTGTAATTGTCTTGCTCTCTTGCTTTCTTGGTCTCATTTAAATCTTCAACACTCTTTCATCTTTTGTCTGTTATCCTCCTTATCAGTCCATCCTTAAATGACCTGGGGATGACTTTCCTTAGTTGGATCTGTTTCCAAGTTTTCTCTAAACTGATTTCTCCTTCTATAAATGCTCATCTTCTGATGTAATATTGTTCAGAATCTTCAAGAATCCTTGTCCATAATACTTTATAGACAAATATGCAATTTAGACCACTTTTGACCTTGCATGCCATATTTCTTTTCCTGGCAAGTTGGTCAAGTGTTTGCTGCCTGCTGATTTTTAGGTTCCTTTGTTGCCATTCTAGCCGTTGATTTGTACCAGCTAAACATCTATACATAATTGCCTTAATCATCATCTTTTTCTCCATCAATTTTCCATTTTCATGGTCAATAACTATTTAAAAGAGATCAGAATGGAGTTGCTACAATTTACATCTCATATCTTTCTCATTTTTGTTCTTTCTTTCAGCTTTGTACTAATTTTGCTCTTTGCTCTTACAAATTGGTGGCTTGATGGTATACAGATGCAGCTAATTCAGGAATAATTTCCACATCAGTAACAAGCAATTTCTTACCTGTTAAAATATAATCAATTTCATTTTTATGTTATTCTATTCTTGCCACATTCAGCATCTTCCATTTCTTTTCTTAAAGTATTCATAATATAAAGGCATGAATTGGATCAGTAGTCCTTTATCATGATAATGAATTTGGCCTACTGGGTAGAGACAGTAACAGTGGGTCTTAGATGATTGCACTGTAGTTTTACTAAAAGGAGGCACTGAGCATTATGCTTAGCTCTCCAGCTAGGCTGTTAAGGGATTTTCCCTTCACCTTCTTTTTTCCCCTTTCTACTTTCTGTTCCCCAAGCTCTAGTTTCCTGCTTCTACCAGAGATTGATTTTATCTAGCAACAGGATTAAAAAGCATCCTATATCAAGGCTTTTATAGTAATTTTTATTTTTCCCTTAATCTTTGTCTTCTTCAACTAAAGATGTTGTTTCTAATATTTCCCTGTGTGCAAATCTAACTTCTATTCCTTTAATATGAAGAAATAACCTTTTTTTAAAGCTTCCCCCAAATCTCTTTATTGTTAAAAAGTTATTTCTCTATATTGATCCTCTGATTTCTTCAAGGATTCACTTTAAAACTTCATCTGTACTGTTTTCATTATTAAAAACATTTATTAAACATCTACTATGTTCAAGAAAGAGGCATTATGGTGTGGTAGATTGTGTCCAACCCAAGAGTCAGGAGTTCCTGGGCTGGCCTCTGACACTAGCTGACTGACCCAGGATAAATCATTCAGTTTCTATATTCCTTCAAGGAACTACCTGGGACATGTTAACTAAGTCAATGGTGTCAAACTGAAAAAGAAAGAAATCCCTGCCAGTCACATATTGACTTAGAGAGCCACAAATTAACATTATCTATGCTAGTATTGTATTTTTGTTTATTTTGTTATGCTTTTCCCAATTACATTTTAATTTGGTTTGGACACACTTGGTCTGGAAATGGGACACTTAAGCTCTTAGTCAAAGGGCATCCCAGGAATTCTCCATTCTGAGGAAATCACAGATCCTTCCCATATGTGGATATGATCAAAGCACTAAGGTAAGTGCATGAAGAACGTAGAATAAGGATAGATAAGGACTCAACCTGCATTGATAAAGGGGAATCACAGATGAGAAAACTCCCTCTACCAATGTAGGAGAACACCTTTCCCCCACAGAACTTAGTCTAGAATTGTCTATAATGCTGAGAAGTTAAGTGCCTTGCCCAGGTTCACATAGCTGGTATATACTAGTGGCAAAACTTGAATCTAGGCCTTATTGTCTCAAAGACCAATATTTTAACCCCTAATTAATACTGCCCGTGGGGAAGACACAAAAATAAATAAGACCCAATCCCTGTCTTAAGAACTTTATAATCCAATAGAGTTAGTAAGGCATGTATAGAAATTATAATATGATTTATCAATTACTGAGTACTTAGAGATAATTTCTTCATTCAATTAGTATTTTTTAACTTTGCCAGGCATTGTGTTAAGAACCAAGGATATAAAGTAAAAAAAAAAAAAAAAAGACAGTCCCTGCTGTCAAGTTATGTTGTATTGATCTAGCTCACTACTATAAGCTAAGTAATTGGCACCTAGCTATACCTACTTAATTTCAAACTTCTCCAATCTATCAAAAACAAGAGTTTATTATGTTTACTACGCCAGAAGATGCTAAATGCAAGGGATAAAAAAAGTGAAACAGTCCATGCCCTAAATGAGCTTATATTCTAATGGAGGAAAAAAAAAGCAGGTATATACAACACAGTCAAAACAGACAAAAAGTAACTTTGGAAAAGATGGCAATGGCTCCTGAGGAGACCAGGGAAAGCATCCTACAAAAGGTGATGCTTGAGCTGAGTCTAGAAGAAAATCAGGGATTCCAAGAAGTGGAGGCGAGAAGAGAAAGCATTCCAGGCATGGAAGACACTCAGCATCAAGGCCCAAGGACAGGAGATGGAACGTCATGTGTGAAGAAAGTCAAGTAGGCCAGCCAGTACGGCAGGACAGTATGGCATGTGGAGGAAAGGAATCGGTAAGAAGAACAGGGAGGACTCTCCATTTTCAGCAGGAGTAGGATGAAATATAATATAACCTAAGAAAGTTTTGAAAATTATATTACCATGTTGGAAAGTTATGCCCTCTAGGTATTGCTGTCCTTGGAAAGCTTTGAGCATTGACTACATCAATGTGATTTTTAAAAATCATAAAATAAACACTAACATGTCACGAAAAACAAAATTTTCTGACTTAAAAATGTGCAATTATTAAAAGTAATATTAAAAATATCCTAGCCTCCCCTTTGCATTGTGCCTTAGGCACTTCCCTTTTTTGATGATTCTAGTTTCCAGCTAATCATTTTGATATAACCAGTAGATACAGATATGCCTTACTAATTAGGTATTTTGCAAGGAGAATGGTATGTCACTTCCCTCAACATGTCCCTCCTTGTTTTTGTTGAGAGTGCTATCCTTATGGATTTCCAATCTAACATTATCTTTAATTTGTTACCACCTTTGACTCCTATGGGGAGTAGGTTATGTATGAAGGGGCAACATGACATATTGGACAGAGTACTGACTTTGGAGTGAGTAATATCATATAATATAGTATATCATATAATAATATAGTATATCATATAATAATATAGTTCTGCCTCTGACATTGTCATCATAGACAAATTACTTAAACTTTTAGTGTCCAAGCAACTCTACAATTGTAATTTGAATCAAAGTTGCCAATCTGTAAAAGGGGAGGGAATTTCTACACTGGAGCTCCCTTCCAGGAATGAATATACAATTGGCCCTGCAGCCATTATCCTCTGTAGCTTGTTGTGTAAGGTGTCACATTTTTTATGTATGGTATTTCATCTCTATCATCATATTCCCAAATCTCTACCTTATTGCCTTTTCACAGAAACTTCTGTATTATCTACTTAGACATCTCCCCTTACCCACTCAAAGGTCCATGCTAGTTGAATATATATATATATATGTGTGGTATACATACATGCATATACATATATATACATACATACACATATATACACATACACACATTTGGTATATGTGTATATATATACATATACATATATATATATATACATATATACGCACATGTACACACAAACATACACGCATCTGTCCAGAATAATCATCTAAAGTCTAGAAAATAAGATTCTGTTTAACATCCCAGTCATATTTGTCTCTTTCTTTCAGCTAACACCTCCTTTGGATGATTTTGAGACATTTCACCTGTTTGCCATTACATATAAGGGGTACCCATTTTTTTAAACCACATTTACTCCAAAAATTAACCAAAGATATATCTGCCCATGCCATAGACTGCTTCCAACATGCCACAAAAGCAAAATTTCACTATGATTTGCAACATTGAAATCTAAACAATGACAACACTGGAGTCTTGTGTCAGTATTTCTCTTTTGTTTTTTAAAATTATTCTTATTGGGAAACTGCTTTGAGGCCTGATCTAGATTTCTTCCAAGAGTTGGGCCTAAGGGTCTGTGCTAATTAGTGTGACTGCATTATGGATAATGGCTTAATCTCCTCTCTCTAGAGGGTCTTTTCATACCGTTTGTTGTCTTGATGTTGTCTCATGTGGAGCACGATAATTTTGCTTAAACTGAAGCATGTGGCAGTATTAAGACAACGTGGGGGGAAAATACAAACTGAAGGGATAATTTTCCTCCCTCTTTCCTCCCTATCATCTTCCTTCTCTGGAGCAGAGGGAAGAGCTAAGAAAGAATGAGAAGGAAAAGAGACAAAATGGGAGGGAGAGAGGGAGGAAACTCAGGGTGGAAGGACAATTTTATATTCACTTAGCAATAGAATGCAATGAAAAATTTCTAAAGTGACTTGTTCCTCAATACCTTATAACATTGATCTTTGCTTATTTTAACTTATGTGTAACTTCAATGTAGCTTTCAAATGTTTCAAGGGAATGTTACAACTGTTCCTGTTCTATTTCATTTGAGTTTGCTATTTTGGGTGACCCATTGACATGGGATTGTAATCCTTCCAGGGCTGCACAAAGAATAACCTCTATTCTATAAATTTACATTGCTGAGTAGTGGAAAGACTACTTGATTTGGAGTCAGGTAACCTGTTTGCATCTTAACTCTTCTACTTATTTCTTGCCTAACTTTGAAAAGACACAACTTCTTTGGGGATCATTTTCCTTATCTGTAAAATGAAGGGTTTGGACTAGATGATCTCTAAGTCTTTTTCAGTTCAAAAAACTGATTATTTTCACCTCTGTAGAATCTACTGGATTTCTCTCTCTCTCTCTCTCTCTCTCTCTCTCTCTCTCTCTCTCCCCCCCCATTCTCAGATGGGTTAAAATTTTCTTTCTTTAAAAGGTGCAAAAAAGCAATAAGGGAAAATACTATTCTGCATCTGATTTTCATTAGACAAAAGACACTTATTGCAGAAATGAAAATGATGAAATCTTTGTGGGGAAAGGGGGAAGAAGAATGATCACTCCATCTTAGAATTAGTGATAGAGAAAAAGAAGTTAGGAATAGTTTGATATTTATCCCATATTTTGAAAAGGCTTTATAAATATTCAGACAAAATGTACTTAGAATCCTATGGACTAAACTTATATAAAGACAAGTAACTTAGGATGGACAAGAAGCTTTTAATAATGAATAGCCTAAGATATAAAGAGAAATAATTCCATCAAGGAGGAAAGCACAAATTATCTAACAAAGAAGAGGGAGTTTGAGGCTATGAGGAGGAAGGAGCTGCTTGTCCTCCAAAGAGTACTGTGGGAGAACCATAGAAGCTATCAGGAGAGAAATTATTCAGTTTACCCAGTAAGCATTAGAGGAATAAGGGAAGAATGACAGGAGAAGATAAAGGCAAGGCAATAGGAATTTGCACTTATGATAACTAGGTACTGTGCTAAGAAGAGGAGATCAAAATACAGGCAAAAAGAAAGAGAGCTCCGAGGAACCTGTATTTTGATAGGGTAAGACAATGCTCAAAAGGGGGCTGAAAAAGGGGAAGGAGGAAAAAAGGTACTCAGGTGGAGCAAGGGGTGAAGTTGGAGAGTCAGAAGAATGAAGAATGGATGACCTGGATCTGTTTCTACAATGGAGGCCCCAGAAGGAATTCACCAATGGGAGAAGAGGGTTGGCATGGTAGAGAGATGATGTAGTATGAGAAGACTCCATCAGGTACCGAGGGAATCCCCAAGGCAAAAAAGATAGCTGACATATAGTGCCCAAGTCTACAGTGTCAGAGCTCAACTGGGAGAAGAATGAGCTATGACCAGACTGGGTTGGTCCTGAAAAAGGAGACCCAGGAAGGAACTCATTAATGGTGGAAGGAGACCATGTTTATAGAGGGTTGCACCAGTATTAAAAAGTCCTAGGACCTGGAGAAAGTACTGAGGTAAATGTAGTACAGAATACTGGTCTTTTCAGGACAATTATCTAAAACATAACAAAGAACCTTCCAAAACTAAACAAAATGGGTGAAAGTTACCTACTTCTACTACTCAGTTTCCTGCAGTGTCCCCTGATCTCCAGCTTCAGGTGAGAAGAAGAGCCAGATATTTTACTGACTGCATACCTTCCATCTTCTGTGTATGAATCCTGAGGGAAAATGGCAAAGGGCTTACTGAATGATTTCTACCTGCCCCTAAGTGACTTACTCCTACCATGACTTCCTACTGTGCCTCCCCCATTTTCAACCTCAGGTGAGGAGAGGAGCCAGAACTTCGTCTGACCATGTGCCTTCTATTTCCTGTTGCCTATGTTCTTGAGGAAAGGATGCAAAGGGTCAGTCTGGTCCTACTTCCATCTGTACCAGCACAAGGCAATTTCCATCTTCTACTACTAACCTGATATCTCAATCATGATGTGGAGAACCTCTGATTCTAGGAGGAACAACCTTCCCTTTGACCTTAGGCCTTCCATCTGCTGCTGCATATGTTCTTTGAGGAAAGAGCAAAGTAAATGGGGAGTGGGACTTCCTTTTTCATTCTATGCAGGCTCAGCTTCCATCTTCTGCTGCACCATTTTCTACCTAATCTTCAGTCTTTATATCAGCTACTCTTTGGAGGAAGATGACTAACCATCTGACCGTACAACTTCTATCTCATGCTGCAGTCTCTCCAGACCTCCCTCTATGGGGAAGAAGAGTGCCTTCTACTCAAGACTGAACATTCTCATACCCACTCATACCTTACACATTCCAGTGATTATCAAGTGCTATAGGACATCTTCCAAATGCTTATTCTAATCCTCCTAAACCAGGGGTGGAAAACTTGAGGTCTCAAGGCCAAATTTGGCCCTCTGGGTCCTCAGGTGCAGCCCTTTGACTAAATTCAAACTTTGCAGAGCAAATTCCTTTAATAAAAGGATTTGTTTCATAAAACTTGGGCTCCATGAAAAGGCCATACCCAAGGACCTAGGAGGCCACGTGTGGCCTCCAGGCTGCAGATTCCCCACCCTGTCCTAAACCAGCTCACTTCAAAGTTCCAATCAAAGTTCCCTTTCGCTGAACGCTCTGGCAAAAACCAAACAAAACAAATAAAGCACTTCCTTTCATCCAAAGTCTTTTCTTATCCTATTTCTTTCATCTTCTAGCTATCACTGAAATCTGTTTTTCTCCTGATAATATAGTCTCCCAGGTCTTCCATTCTAATACTGCCTACATCTTGACTCATAGCTCTTACCTCAATGGTTTAGGTGGGACATTGGTCTCATTTAGGTCAAAATAAGGCAAACTGAGGTACAACATTCTGAAGATGATCAATTTATTAGTAAAGTGTAAATTTACCAATAAACAGGATCTCAGCTTCCTTAGTAAAGCTAAGATCTGGAGGTGGGGAATAATGATCCTTTTTATAGTTTTTAGGGAAGTGCAGATCAAGGGACAGAACTTTGTTGGCAGGGAATAAATTATGATTGGTTAAAAGAGCTCAACATCATAAATGGAAAAATCAATATGATAGGTTACAGAGCTGAGATCACTGTGTACAAACATGCCCATGTCTCTCTCATCCTCAAAAAAAACTCACTTGATCCTTCCATTCCCACTAACTTTGGTTGTATATCTCTTCTGCCCTTTGTGGTTAAATTCTTTGATAAAGCTTTTAATAAGAACTTCCACTTTCTCTCCATTCACTTTCTTTTTAACCCCTAACGATCTGGCTTTAGACCTCATCGTTCCACTGAAACTACTCTTTCCAAAGTTGCCAGTGATCTCTTAAGTGACTCAATCCTCTTTCTCCTTGAACTTTCTTTAGTGTTTGACTCTGTTGATGACCCTCTCCTCTTTGATACTCTCTTCTCTCTAAGTTTTTGAGATATCATTCTTTCATAGTTCTCCTGCTATTTATCTGACTACTCCTCATTCTCCTTTGCTAGATTCTCATCCAGATCATGCCCCTCTAACTATAAATTCAGAACCACTGAATTCTGTCCTGAGCCCTCTTTTCTTCTCCCTTTACAACTACTTGGTGATCTCATCAGTTGAACTCCCATGGATTTAATTACCAACTTTCTGCTGATGATTCCAAATCATAGATATATATATATATATATGTATACACACACACATACTTGAATAAGCAAACAGAACAGTTGCTTTCTGCAGATGATATGATGGTTCAATTAGAGAACCCTAGAGAATCAACTAAAAACTGAAGTTGTAGGGTACAGGATACAATTACATAAATCATCAGCATGCTGAAGAGGCTATGAGGAAAGAGAAAATTATACACTGTTGGCCGAGTTGTGAGTAGGTCTAGCTGCCCTGGAAGAAAAAATGGACTGTGTCCAGAGAGCCATTAAACTGTGCTTATCCTTTTACCCAGCAATGTCACTACTTGTTGTATAACCCAAACAGGTCAAAGATAGAGAAGAGGTCCTTCTTCCTCTCTGAAGAATGACTGAACAAATGATGACATGTGCATGTGATGAGACACTACTCTGCTGTTAGAAATGATGAAGGGTTGATTTCAGAGAAGCCTGAGAAGACATGAACTGATGCAGAATGAAATGAGCATATAAACAGGAGAACAATTTATATTATAACATTTTACCATAACTTTTAAAGACTTAGGAACATTGACTAACATAACAACATAATATTTGCAGATGACTTATGAAGAAATATACTGCTCACCTCCTGCTAGAGAAGTGATGACATGCACACTGAGACACCTTATTTTTGGACATGGCCAATGGGGGAATTTGTTGTGTTCATGTATATGTGATTGTAACAGAGTTTTTTTTTTTTTAATCTTTCTTTCTAAAGCTAAGGGACTGGGGTGGGGGGGGGAGAGACAGTGAAGTACACTTTATTCATTGAAAAAATAAATTTACTAATAAAAATAAGTGCACAGTGCAATATTAAATGTTACATGGATAAAGATGTAGTTGGCATCACCTGGGGAAGATGATACTAACCTGGGGAAGTAAACTAACATGCTAGCCAAAACACTTTTGATAGGCTAGAGAACTTAGTCAAATAAAATAAAAATTTCTTAAGCATAAATGTAAAATACTTACTCTTGGGAACTTCAGAAATATAAGATGGGGAAGGAGTCTTTAGATAGTAGTTTGTCTGAAAAAAGTCTTGTTTTAGTAGACTGTGAGGTTAATATGATCCAGTAGGGTCATGTGACAGCCAAAAAAGACAATACAATCTTGGGCTGTATGAAGAAAGACTTAGCTTCCGGGAATGGAATCAAATGCCATATGGAATTCATATGCCATTATTTGTTCTGTATTCTATCCTCAGACCTCATCTGGAGCATCTTGATCAGTTTTAAGTACCATAGTTTAAGAATAATGATAAACTGAGAAATTTCCAGAGAAGGGAACCAGTATGGTACAAAATGTTAATTCCAAGAATGTTAATTCCAGGAATGTAAATTCCTATATGAACATCAGTTAAAGGAACATGGAGAGGAGAAGATGGGTTGGAATATAACAGCTGTTTTCAAGCATTTGAAGGTCTGTTATGTGGAAAACAGGTTAAATTTGTTTTGTTTCAACCCAGGAACTTGCAAGATGGAACTTCCAGAATCAAATTAAACTTGATTTCTGGGAAAACTTCTTAATTGTCTGAGCTCTTTAAAACTGGAATGGGTTGGCTTGGGAGCTAGTGGGTTCCCCAATCTTATAGCTTTTCTTTTCTTTTGGAACTTTTTAAGCAAAGGTTGGATTTGTAGGGTATATTGTAGTGCAGAATCCATTCATATGAATTGGTCTAGGTGACTACTGAGGCCCCTTGCAGCTCTCAAATTCTATGATTCTAAGACCAGTGAGGATGTATAGTGAGTCGACTTATATTTTTAAAACATATTTTCACAAGATAATAGCAAGGGTAGGTAACAAAAGAGGAATACAAAATCATTGGGCATTATTGTAAAAATATTGTCAAGAGTATAAAACTCTGAATGAGCTTACTGGAAAGGAAAGCTGAGAAAAACAAAAAGGACTTTTGTTATACTGGAAAAAAAAGAAGATCAAAGAAGATATAGGATTACTACTCAGGGTGGATGGGATGACAATCAGACATCATTTAATCTGACTAATTTATTTCATGGATAAGTAAACTGAGACCTATAAAAAATGACTTTCCTAAGTCCATACAGGTAGTAAGTAGCAGGGATGTGATTGAAATTTACATCCTCTGACTTCAGATCCAGGAAGCTTTCCTACAACACTATAGTTTGTAAAAATTTAGAAGGGGAAGGGGTGATCTTCAAGGGACATCAGAGAACCTTGTTTTCTTTTTTTATGAACAAGATAGAGGAATGTGGCTAGATGATTACACAGTTCACTGACTTGAATGAGAGCTTAAAGGACATGCTTGTTACATTTATAAGTGACGCAAATTTGCAAAGTATTGTGAACAGGCTGATTGACAGAATTTTTGTCCAAATGGTTGTCAATAGCTTGGAGTACTGGGTTAATAAAAGTTTGTTTAATTTAAAAATTAAAATTTGCTCTGCTTCATAGTTGAGTTTCAGTTGAGGAGAGTCAAAATAATATAATTATTTCAAGAAATCTTAAATTAACCCAACACCGAAATAAAAAGAAAACCAATGCAAGAGGACAAGAAACCTAAAAGAACTGAAGTAAATTAGATTTATGGGGCACATTGTAGTTGTCTTTAAGTATTTTAAGAGCTAGCACCCAGAAACGGATTAGATTTTGTCCATTTAGACTGAGAAGCCTGAATGAAGAACAATGAGTAGAAGTTGCAGAAGAGCAAATTTGTGCTTGATGTGGGGAGGGGGGACAATTTATTGCTCTCTGAAAGTATGGGTCTACCTCAATGGAGGTCTTCAAGGAAACTCTGGATGACCATTTGTTGAATGTATTGTGGTTTTCAAGTATGAAAAATTGGGTAGCCATTGTGTTTCCTTTCAACTTTGATTGTATGATTCTGAAACCTCTAAAAACACCTTGCTATTTATAAGAAATAATGATAAACACTTTGAGCACCTGGTTTTCACTGCTCTCATGATGTCAAGAGATGATGGATTTGAATAGAATGGAATTAATCAACCAAGTAGTTACTAATGACATTTGCTCAGAGTTAATTTATGTAGTTATTTGGTTCAGCGGAAAGAGTGATGAATGTGGAATCAGAAGACCTTGGTTTAAATACTAGGGCCACTACTTAATATCTGTGGGACCTTGGGCAAGTCACTTAAACTTTCCCAAACCTAAATTCCTTCTCTATAAAATTAGGGGGTATGGCTAACTGGTGTCAGATATCTTTTCCACCTCCAAAACTATTGTTCTAAGGATTACAATATGTTCTTTAAATTTTTTTTCTTGTTCTTTATGGAATTTTTCCATAGTCTTTATGTTGAAAAATAAGTTAATTTTTGTTTTATTTTATATATATATATATTTCATTATGTAAAAGGGTGGGTGAGTGTGGAATGGTGCAGTACTTCATTTTTTATATAACTCCTTCTGGAGCCATTTACCCAACTAATATTTACGATGGCAGGGTGGAGCCCCAAAAGTCAATGCCTATCTTTCCCCTTGGGGCTTGAGGTATTGAGGGTTCTAGTCCTGTTGCACTTCAGTCCCTAATGGTGTACTCCCTGTTGTCAATCAAAATCAACTGAGTTACATTATGGGGGACTTAATACTTTTAAGTTTTTAAGGGCCAGACCCTCAGAGAGGGATAAGATTTATTCTACTTAGACTTAGAGGACTAAATGAGAAACAATGGATAGAAGTTGAAAAGAAGCAAATGTAGGCCTGAATGTCAAAGGGAAAAAAACCCCCCACAACCTTTCCTAATAATTTAGAGCTGTTTCAGATTATATGGGCTTCCTTAGATGTGGTTGATTCCCTTAAGGGGAGTTCTTCTAGTATTTATAGAATTTTTCCATAGTCTTTATGTTGGGGTTTCCTGTAAAGGTATAGATAGAACAGTAGTTATAAATATTCCTCCTCGAACCTGATACCGTACTCTCCCATTACATACACAAGATTCCTTGAGAGATTGGGCTCAAAGTATGGTGGTAAGTCACTTGCATAGAGAACATACATGACGAAAGGATACCTCTTGATTCCTAGAACGGGAAGTCCTTTTCTCCCTTCATGAAATCTTCATGAGGTTCCTCTGAGATGTTATTCTCTTCTGGACTCCAAGGATCAGAACTTTTCTAAAGTTTGTACCCAGCACTTCTTTCTGTCATAAGGGGTCACAATCCATGAAACTTCCCCTGTCCTCTGGTTGTTGTCTTTCCACAGCTGCCTACAGGTGTATTCTTTGTTGTCAGTAATTTCCACTCTGGTGGCCACTGTTACTGACTCTGTCCACTGGTGGGACCTTTGGATGGATTCTCCGGATCTCTTGAACTTACAAAATTGCTTCCTGGAAGATTCTACCTCAGGATGCTTGTTAGCCTAAAATCATGGAAGAATAAACATGAAAGAATGTGCTCATAGACACATGATATCTAGGTGGAAGATAGAACAATTTCCCATTGGGAAGCTCACAGCAGTACTTGCCTCATTTACTGGTAGGGAGTAAAAGACACTGAGAGGTCATCAAGTTGTCCCTTTTGTATGCTCACTATGACCTAGCAGTTTTTGAGTCAATGGCTCTTGTGGTTCCAGAACCAATTAGATTTTTTCCCATCACCACATATTACCACCTTTTCAGCCTTACACATCTGGAAACAGGATTACAAAGTTCCATCTGATGGATTGCAACCAGATAGATAATATCTGCATCTATGCTGTATAACCCACCAGGAAGGCAAATCCAAGTATGCTCTGGGCACTGGGACGTCATTGGCAAGTTTCCCCATTGCACCTAACTTTTTCTCTTGTTGTTAACAACACGCATTGAACACTTGCTATATATATGTTACTGTGCTTAGCATACATAATGAATGCTTTAGCTGCTATATCTGTTATAGCATCTAAAGGAAGTGACTAGAAAGCAAAGTAGTGGGAGGAAGCAAACCAGCTTTATCAGATATGCATCAAAACCCTAACTTCCTAACTGTGATGTAAATGTCCCACTTGGTCAAAATCTCATACTATTCTGCAAATGAATGGCTTCCTTGAATAAACCACAAATGAAGGTCAATGCCTCTAAAAGCTCTTGGGCAGAAGGACTCAATTGTTTCTTTTCCTTTATATTTATAATGCCTTTTTTCAGTTTTTTTGTATCAATACACAATTGTAGATGGAGATTACATTCTTATTTCACTTCTACTATATGGTTAGAATGTTTAATAGTAATAAAAATAATAATGGTAATAAAATGACAAATTTAAAATGGATTGTCTGGATGTTCATGAGAGAGATGTAATGGTGCTTTTTTTGTCTTGGATTATACTACTTGACTCATATCCACATTTACTGGAGTTTCTCAAAAGCCTCAAGAATGTGATTCACAGGTTATGATTCTTAAGATTCTCATCAACCTTGTTTAAATGTCATCTACAGAACCAGTTGTTAGAGATCATAATACAATAATGGGAAGATAAGAACTTTAATAATTCAATTGCATTTGTCAATTGCTGTTTATTGGTGCAGACCAGTGCACAGTGCCATAAGAAGTGACACTGATTGGTAAATGGAAAGGCGGAAAGAAGAGAACAAAGATTCAAGGATGTTAGACCATACTTTGATGATATTATGAAATAGAATCTGATTCCTGTTATATTTTTTATCTTGACTAGTTTATTAAAACCTTCGACGATATATTTAGCTGGAAGGAAAGATCGTTGATTAAAATGAGTTTACTAGCATTTTTAAATCTGTCTTTTAAAAATAATAATTATAAGCATAAACCTAGAGTTTGGGGTCCAAAGGTAATCTAATTCAGAGGTGTCAGACTTGAAGTCCATAGGTTGCAAATCCACCAGCTTAAAATGTAATTAGGAAATTTTTAAACAAAAAAAATATAGGTATATGTAGAAATAATATATGTTATCATTTATAATGTAATATAATATAGATAATGTTAATTTGTGTATTTCAAAATCAATATGTGGTCCACAGGGTCATATAGCCAGTGTCTGAGGCTCTTTTTGAACTCAGGTCTTCCCAACCCAAAGTTCAGCACTCTATACACTGCACCCCACTTAGCTGCTTCTTAGTTACTATTGCTCTATTAATATAGTTTATGATTGTCTAAGTTTGTCTGCCATGTCACAGTACTAGATCCTACAAGTTGTTTAAAACCAGGTAGATAGTCTTCACATGGACTTCTGTGTGTCCACTTCTTACCTACCTCATATTTCTGCATTGAGTTTTTTGGTCTTACATATCCTATTGGGCAGCTGGGTGGCACAGTAGATAGAGTGCTGGCCTGGAGTCAGGAGGACCTGAGTTCAAATATGACCTCAGAGTTTACTAGCTCTGTGATCCTGGGCAAGTCACTTAACCCTGTAGGCCTCAGTTTCTTCATCTGTAAAATGAGCTGGAGAACGAAATGGTCAACCACTCTAGTATCTTTGCCAAGAAAACCCCAAATGGGATCACAAAGAGTCAGACATGACTGAAACAACCAAACAACAAATTCTTTGGGACCTTAATTCTTGCTAGGGTATTAGATGATAATGATTATTAAGGCTTAAAGTATTCTCATTCTCTGGAATATTTGCATTTTATTGGTTGAGACTTAATGACTAAAAAGCCTTTACTTTAAAGAAACCAATTTTTAATGATCAGATTTTAGACTGCCGAAGGAAATACTTTAAGGGCATGGAGATGCTCAGTAAATCCTTCCTCAGACACTTACTTAGCTATATGACCCTGGCAAGTCACTTACCCTCTCTCAGTCTCAGTTTCCTCATCTGTAAAACGGAGATAACAAAAGCAACTACCTTTCAGGGTTATTGTGCGATTAAAAGTGGTTTTCAAATTTTAAAGTGCTATATAGACAATAGATATTAGTATTACCAATAATAGTCATTACTACACATGGCCATATAAAAAAGAGATTGGACTGGAATGCATTTGGGAATCCTATAGCCCCTTCAATAGTATTAAGCTGCTTATTATAAAAGACCATCTTTATAGTACCTATATTCTTCTGGTGATGCTATATTATGGTGGATTCTGGAAAATCATGGAAACCAGTAGAATACAAGGTCCTTGAAGTCAGTGACTGCCTTAGTTTCGTCATTTTAGTTTGAGCATCCAGCACAGTGCCTGATGTAGAACTGGCACTTTAAAAAATGCTTGTTAAATCTTAGAGGACTTAAAGTTTCAGGTGATCTAAAAGGCAGTGGAAAAGTGCAAGGTGAGGGTAAGCAGGCTACAAGAAATTACCAATGAAGACTTCACTATGAGAAATTGGAGCCGAGATGATTATGGTGGGAAAAGGAGAATCAGACATGTAACTGGAAAGCTAGATGATCAATGCATAGCCCAGAAGCTAGATTTTTTTCTGAGAGACATTTAAAGAATTAAAGGAAGGTTTTCAGTTCTTTGGGGGATTCCTGATAGCAGAGTTAGGAAAGGACTTGAGCAACTTTGACTCTCTCCTCCATCTTTCCAGGCCAGGTGTTTTACATTCCAGACCACCCCCAGAGTATCACAGTACCCTAAAGGGTTTAGACTGCCCCCACCCCCAATCATCTTGTCTCTGCCATTGGTTACCTTCCACTAACTATGTTCATCTAAATTTTTAGAGAGCTCAAGCATAATTGTTCCATCTAACTATTTAATGGTCAGATTACTTTTTACAAAGAAATATTTACTTCAAATATTTACTCCAATAAGAGCAAACATACAAGTATTTCTCCCTCTTCCTAACCTAGGGACATACTACCCCTTATACCACCTTGGTCTCTGAGGAGGGCTGGGGGAATAGGTTCACAATTTAACTCAGTTCCTATATAGAATTAGTCACACCAAATTGGAGTGCTTCCCACCAAGTTGCTTCCTAGGAACATTGCTTCTCAGGGTTTCCCTACTAATCTAGTTGCAACATATGCCCTGGAATCCTAGTTCCAAGGTCCCCATGGCTCAAGGTCCCAGTTCAGGTACTCTAATTGCCATAAACAGAACTGAAAAGGACAAATTCAATGAGGTCAAAATCTCAAGACTGTTTCTCCTGGTCATTGGGCCTAAGGGGAGGGAAAGTATCTCTTAGGTGTTTCTCCACTTACTTCGTGGTGTTACACATTCTGTCCTTCACTTGATACAAGTCGAGAGAGACAGACAGAGACAGACCCTGATTCAATTTAAAGATGCAGGGAATTCTGATTACACAGCTAATGGAAAGAAGTTGCTTCCAACTATGTGGCAGGCCAACACAGAATGTCCATGTCTGCATCCTCTTATCTCTCCGGTGTCTTCTATGTGGATTCCTCCATCTTAAATCTTCTGGGCATGTGCCACATACCTCTTACACTTCAATGAAACTTCTGTGGGATGATAAGGCGTGGTGACATATATTATTGAAAGTAGTACTTACAGAGATCAGCTTAGAGACACAGATAAGAAAAGAGAAGGAAAAACGGAATGAGAAATTGGGTAGTGAAGGTAGAGAAGAAGGAGAAAAAGAGAAGTGGTGTTAATGGTAATGGTAACAGGGCTGAAGCAGGTGGGCAGTGGTGCCCTCACAGTATGGTTTTGCACTGCTTCTGATTTCACCTACCTTTTCTGATTTATTTCACATTATTCCTCTTCACATACTATTCCAGTCAAACTGACTGACTTCCTATCTCTTAAAGTCAACATTCCATCTCCTGTTTCTGTGTGTTGCCCCAGCTCTCTTCCATATCTGGAAAACTCTCTCCCCATCTCTTCTTCTGTGAATTCTTAGCTTCCTCCAAAGGTCAATTCATGTTCTATCTATGGGAACCTTTCCTCATCCACCTCGCTTTTAGTATTCTCTGTGTCTTCCTCAAATTATCATTTGTAAATTACTACAAATATATTCTACAAACAGTAGAAAGCAAACTTTTTAAAGGTAGTTGTGTGTTTTTTCAGTTTTGTTTTTGCAGCCATTGTACTTAGCATAGCCACGCATGTAGTATGCGTTGAATAAATGCTTGTTCCATTGTTGTAAACTGCAGAAATTAACTAGAATTGTGGATATATACCTATTTAGGGTATGGTAGTATATAAAGGCATATGAACCTTTTGGGCCATTAAGTTACCACTTAGTAAATAATAAATTAAGTGCAACAAATTATAAACTACAGCATACTTTCCCACTTTCCCACTTTCCCACCTTTCCTCACTCATCCTGTTCTCTGTACTTCTATGAAATCTCTAAAGCTCTCGAAGAGATCTCCTGAGTCCATTCAATAAATTTTTCTCCTCTCTCTCCCACATTCCACTGGGAAGTATAAATGCATACATCAGTTTTAAGGACATATGAGGGAAAGATATTCAGTCTTAGCAGCCTCTCTGTTTGACAGCTTTCTAATGTCAGTAGTCCTGAACTGACTACCCAAACTATGTTAATGACTGCAGTAGAGCCAAATGCACCCCACCACAGCGCTGCAAACCTTTCATGTATCACCATCTTACCAGCTCCTAAGGTTTATTTTTGTACAACTGTACTCTCCTTCTGCTGGGCATAGAGTCAGTGGAACTAATGAAATCGGCATTCTTTTCTACTTGCCTGGCATCATATAAATGGTTATTTCAGATGAATGGCTATTTGCAAGGCTATTCTAGGAAGTGAGAGGCCTGTTTGAGAAAGCCATTTAAAAACTGAAATGTTCTTCTCAAGGGCCCTTTATTTTGACAGTTGATTGTCACATCCTTCATACCCCACATCTAACAATGCTATAAAGGCATGCATCTTATCAGAGAAGAGTTGTGCTTTAGACCGCTTATGATACAGGATATAATGTAGTATGGTGGGGGGAACACATACATGGAGATAGTAAATGTATTCAGCCATTTTTCTCAAAGGCTGAGTGTTTTGCAACCTGCTGTGCTCATACTCAGACACGGGTTCTTTATCACCAATTCATCTTCAGACAGACATTGTGGATCAGGCATTTTTTTCCCCCTAGTTAGAATTTAAGAAATGGTAGTTAGGCAGTGAAATCACGAAGGCAGATGTCTGCTAAATTGACAATACACATGACTATTTAGGAGCTGTAGAATGCATGGCTCAATATTTACTGTGTACTGTACAATTAAGGTAACATTGCCAATTTGTTTATTCTAATGCCTGCCTTACTGATGATGGAGCATATTTTACTTATTATTTGGGAACAGAAATGCCACTTGCTTCATGCATAGTACATTTTGAGTGCTTGGCTCTGGATGATAACTCTGTAATGAGGTTGGGATGTACTTATCTATAGGGACTGTATAAAGGCTAAGTATAGCTGTCAGTGGACCAGCCTTTGCTTTGGGAAACAGATTTCAGGAACATTTAAGGACACACTAAATGCTGAATCATGTCTACCTTCTCTCTTACTGATTGTAGGGGGCTTTGGCTATACAGCCATGGAATGGGCTTTTTAATGAAGACACCTGATCTTGAGGGCAGTAGAAAATTGTGGGTAATGGATTTGAAAGAGATATATTCCATGGATCTAATGCATGTCCTTTTAAGAAAGGTTATCTAACATGGTGTAAAAGCAGGCAACAGAACCTTGTACCAAATTAATAACCATAGATTGATTTCAGGCTCTGTGTAATGAGAGGAAGGGAGGGAGTATAGGTTAGGACCTCCTTAGTGAATGGCTTAAAAGAGAGAGAGAAGTCAACTTCATCCATATTTCAAGGGGCTGTCTTAATAAGTTTATGACAAGCTATTTCCCTCCTTCAAGTAGCAGTAGGGAGGTGAGCAGTTTTAATAGAATTTCCTGGTATTTATCAAGAGAGGCAGTGTTATATAATGGGAAATGCAAGATTTAGAAATGGAGGACCTGTGTTTGAATCTTACTACTAGTGAAATCTTGGATATGTCAATTCATCCCTCTAGCAATCTGTTTCCTCATCTGTATATGGAAGGAGTTGGACTAGATGTTATCTGAGGGCATTTCAAGCTCAAATTGTATGATTTTATGTTTTTCCCCTCTGGCTAGAATGAACTATGTGCTGTTTACTAAATCCCATATTTTCCTACATCTAGTTCCTTTGATCATACTGTTCTCCATACTTACATAGAATATACCATGGCTTTAAGATAATAGCACACGTCAACCTGTCCCTGTAGTCTCCCTTGACATTGCCACTCAGAAGTGATCTCTCCCTCCTTTGTACTTTGTACCTCTCTTATGAACTTATCATTGTCTACTTCTTATTGTTTATTTCTTTTTAGTGCTTTTTTCTTTTTTTAATTATTGAAACTTAAATACATGAAAAAAGAAACATTATAAACTTGAATATTGAAACTTAAGTACAAAATAAGAAGAGAAAAAAATATCATGTGCACAGCAGAATTCAAAATATATAGCAACCCATTTCTGCAAATTGTAAAAATAAATAAGAGTAGGGGCAGAACAGAGTTCCTCCTCAGACAATCAGAGAAGATCTGAAGAAAAGTCTCAGGATGAGATTTGGTCCCCATGAAGAGCAAATACCTCCAGGCTAAGTCCTAAATCTACTTAAACAACAAGCAGCCCTGGGATCAGCTGGGTTGGGAGGCTGCCTGGAAGAAACTTTTACCCCAGGACAGTGAAGGGTGTTCAGCATCTGAGCCTGGGAAGATCAAAGGAATCTGTGCTGACAAAGAACACCAGATCCAGCTATGCTGGAGAGAAGCGATGTGGGTGAGAAGGAACTAGCACATACTTGGTAAGTGCAGAAGCAGTGAGGTAGGGATGCTGCTGGGTGTGGGCAGTTACAGGAGGCTGGAGGTCTTGCTTCTAGTTTCATGCCAGTGCAGAGAACTGATAGAGGATCTGAAGACAGGGTACCAACCCCCATTTGCCAGGGCAAGAGAGTAAAAGCAAAAAGAATTCAATCATAATTACTATGCGAATAGAGAAGACTGGAGTTCATCTTCTGAGGAGATTATGGAAGCAAGAAAAACCCTCTTCTATCCCTAAGAGTAAGGTTAAATGGTCACCTGCTCAAAAAGATTTTGTAGAAGAACTTAAAAAAGACTAAAAATCAAATGAAAGAGATTAAGGAAAAACCAAAAAAACAAAAAAATAAAAGAATAATTCAAGAAAAACAAGATTGTGAAAAGAAAATCAACCAATTAGAAAAGGAGTTCCAGAATTTTAAGGAAAAAAATGACTCCTTGAAAATCAGAATTCGCCAGGGGGATGCCAATAAAGTTATAAAAGATCAAGAAATAATAAAATGAAATATAAAGAATGAGAAAATAGACAAGAATGTGAAATATCTCATAAGAGAAGCAACTACGGGGCCAAGCCAAGATGGTGGAGTAGAAAGATGCATATACTTTAGTGTTTCCCCCACAGCCCACAAAATACCTGTAAAAAATGACTCTCAACAAAGTCTAGAGCAACAGATGCATAGAACAGAGAGAAAGAGGTTTTCAGCCAAAGGTAACCTGGAAGGCTGACAGGAAAGGTCTATCTCACTGTGAACGCTGAGCAAAGCTGACCCCAGCCCTGGCCATGTAGCATGGGGAAGAACAGGACCACAACAGGCCTCCAGGGCAGAATCCCCAACAGGGAGGGTCCCAGATACCTCAACCCACAAGCAACAAAGAAAGCTCCAAAGGTCAGTGTGGGAGGGCTTTCCCAGCTGGGTGAAAGGGAAGGGGTTTCTCCAGCAATAGCCCCAGGCAATGGCTGAGGCAGTGGCAGCAGACTGCCTGCAGCTACGGTGGCTGGGAAGCAACCTGGGTCCATTGTCTAGGTTGCTCAGCTTAAAGCCTCTGGAAGTAGAGAGCAGCTGATCTAAATGGCCTGAGTGATGGCCCCACCCCCACCCAAAGCCCAGGGGAACCTAGCAGCTAACTCTAATCTCTTGACAAAGGATTTAGAAGTCAAGTAACTGGATGGGAAAATGCCTAAAAAATGGAAAAAATAAGACCATAGAAGATTACTTTCTTGGTAAACAGGTGTCTTCTCCCATCCTTTCAGATGAGGAAGAACAAGGCTTACTGTCACAGGAAGTTAAGACCCCCGCCTCCAGGGCTTCCAAAGTGAACTTAAACTAGACAGGCAATGGAAGAGCTTGAAAAGCAAGTTACCAGCTTGCTAAAGGAGAACCAAAAAAATGCTGAGGAAAATAACACTTTTAAAAAGAAGCTAACTCAACTGGCAAAAGAGGTCCAAAAAGCCAATGAGGAGAAGTAGGCTTTAAAAAGCAGAATTAGCCAAATGGAGAAGAAGGTTCAAAAGCTCACTGAACAAAATAGTTCTTTGAAAGAGAGAATTGAGTTCAGGGAAATGAATGACTATGAGATAAACCAAGCCGTTAAAAAACAAAACCAAAAGTTTGAAAAAATAAAAGATAATGTGAAATATCTTGGAAAAACAACTGACCTGGAAAATAGATCCAGGAGAGACAATTTAAAAATTATGGGACTACCTGAAAGCCATGACCAAAAAAAAGAGCCTAGACATTATCTTCCATGAAATTATCAAGGAAAACTGTCCTGATATTCTAGAACCAGAGGGCAAAATAAATATTGAAAGAATCCACTAATCACCTCCTGAAAGAGACCCAAACAGAGAAACTCTTAGGAATATTGTGGCCAAATTTCAGAGTTCTCAGGTCAAGGAGAAAATACTGCAAGCAGCTAGAAAGAAACAATTTAAATATTGTGGAAATACAATCAGGATAACATAGAATCTGGTAGCTTCAACATTTAGGAATTGAAGGGCTTGGAATAGGATATTTCAGAAGTCAAAAGAATTGAGATTAAAATCAAGAATCACTTATGCAGCAAAACTGAATATAACACATCAAGGGAATAAATGGTCATTCAATGATATATAGGACTTTCAAGCATTCATGGTGAAAAGACCAGAACTGTATAGAAAATTTGACTTTCAAACATAAGAATCGAGAAACATGAAAAGGTAAACAGAAAAGAGAACTCATTAAAGACTTTCTAAAGCTGAACTGTTTACATTCCTACATGGAAAGAAAATATTTATAACTCTTGAGACTTTTCTCAGTATTTGGGTAGATGGAGGGATTGTACACACACACACACACACACACACACACACACACACACACACAGACAGAGAGTACAGGCTATGTTGAATAAGAAGAGATGATATCCACAAAAAAAAAATGAAATAAAAATTAAGAGGTGAGGGAGGAAAATACTGGGAGGAGAAAGGGAGAAATGGAATGGGGCAGGCTATAACTCATAAAAGAGATAAAGAAAATTCTTGTTCAGTGGAGGAGAAAAAGAAGAAGGGGAGAGGGAAAAAGTGAAACTACTCTCTCCACATATGGCTTAAGGAGAGAATAACATGCTCACTAAATTTGATATGAAAATCCACCTTATACTACAGGAAAGTAGGGGAGGAGGCTACAAGTGGGGTGAGGGGAATGATAGAAGGGAGGGCAAATGAAGGGAGTAACTAGAAATAAACACTTTTGGGAAGGGACAAGGTCAAATGAGGGAATAAAAAAGAAGAGGGGATAGAGTAGGATAGAGGGCAATATAGTTAGTATTACACAACATGATTATTATGGAAGTCTTTTGCAAAACAACACATATTTAGTCTGCGTTGAATTGCTCGCCTTCTCAGTGGGGATGAGGAGGGAGGGAGAAAAGTTGGAATTCAAAATATTAGAAATGAATGTTGAGAATTCTTATTGCATATAACCAGGAAATAAGAAGCATAGGTAATGGGGTATAGAAATTTATCTTACCCTACAAGAAAAGAGAGAAGATAGGGATAAGGGAAGGGTGAGGAGCGATAGAAGGGAGGGTACATTGAAGAAAGGAATATTCCGTATGCAAGGTATTAAAGGGTGGAGGGAGGGGAGAGATGGGGAGAAAAATTGGACATGTTAAAAAATGATGTAAAAACAATTAGTATTGAAGCAATTGATTGAATTAATTACTGAGACTAAATCAGAGGCATCTTTAGTTTGGGGAAAAGAATTTTAGTCTAAGTTTCCTAGAGGCAGGTAACTTTGGGTAAAATTTGGCATTGATGGAAAAGTTAAAGTTTTAATGGTAAATTTGATTTTATGATTGTTATTTAAGCAGGAACTAGAACATGGATAGAAAGGCATGTAAGCAACTTAAGACTTGTCTCACAAGATATTCCTTAGCCAATGTGAAATTATAGTCATATCTGAAACCTGGTTATTGGAACTTTCCATTTTTAGATGCTATGGGACTAATAAGTGACTGTTCTTCTGAGTCTAACTCCAGGCACGGATAGCAAGAAAGGCAGTCTGAGCCTCCAATCCATGATGCCAGTAAGCCTGTGAGATGCTGGTATGAACTGCAGAAGGTGATCTCATGGGAAAGGTGGGAGAGCGGCTGTTCAGCCTGGGCCTATCAAAGACTAATAAGGAACTCAATAAGGACAGACTGTTAGCTTTTTATGTATCTAAAATGTATGTATAAAATTGTTATCAGTAATTACGTGGTTCATAAGAAAGAGTGGGATAGACCTGAGTATGATAGAACTATAAAAAATAAAACCATTTAGGAACAGCTAAAAAGAGTAATTATTTTATACAAATGAGGTGCAAGAGGAATTTGAAAGGGAAGGAGGACAGTTCTGGAAAGGTATTTTCCTTGGGAATGGGTTTAAGAGAGAATAACATGTATATATTTAGAAGAGTACAAAAGTTTTCTAAATTCAGGAAGAAATGAAATGCTAAGGGGATGGGAAGAGAGGAAATGAAATGCTAAGGGGATGGGGAGAGAGGATAGGGGAGGGATCTCTATAGATGAGGGTGAAGGAACAGGTCAAAGGGGGGTATAGAAGGATGTTTAGATTTATGGGAACAGGAAGATAAGGGAGGGATCTTTAGAGTGGAGGAGGCTAAGTAACAGGAGGGCAAGGTATTGGGTAGAAGTAAAGTAGAGGAATTAGGAAGGATAGGAATTGAGAGATATGCACAAAGGTTAAAAACAAAGATCAGAAGCAGAATTTGTTAGAGAAAGTTAGAGAAAATATATGTCTATATATGTATGCATATACATATGTGTGTGTGTGTGTGTTTGTGTGTATCTATATATCTATACTTTGCATGGGGAGAAAGGAGGGAGAAAGAACAAAATTAAAAATGTACAGCAGAAAACTAAAGATACAAAGAAAAGATGGCCAGCTCTCCACCCCAATGCATGGTATTTATTATGTAGGCTTTATTGTGTTTATTTCTATATGTGCCTTTTAAAAATGGTTTACCAGTTTACGCAGTCCTTGAGGGCAGAGACCATGCCTCATTTATTTTTGAGTACCTAGCACAATGTCTTTCAATATTACACACACACACACACACACACACACACAGACACAGACACACAGACACACACACACATACATATATATGTGTATATATATACACACACACCTATATACTTAATTATTTTCTTTTTTAAAAAAATATTTTTAACACTTTTAATTTTTGAGTTCCCAATTCTCTCCTCTTCACTTCTACCTCCCCTCCCCCACTGAGTCCCTCCCACCCACTAAGTTACATTTTTTTAAATGAGAAAAAAATAATAAGCACCCTGAATGAGAGGCAGCATGGTATGAAGGACAGAGGACAAACCTTTGATTTGGGAACCGATGATGAGTTTTAAATGTGCATTTGGGGACAATGTTTCCATACCAGGAACCCTAAGTCTGAATTAAAAACATCTTAAGAGGATGGAGGAAAATACCCTGCAGAGGCACCCCCCCACCAAATGTGATAATTTTGAAGGCAGAGGACCTGAGTTAGAATTCTGCACCTGCCACTTTTCTACCTGTTTGACAAGTTACTTCACCTCTTTAGCTAGGACTCAGTTTCTCAAAGTATATTACTTAGATGATCTCTTATCTCCCTACTAGTTCTAAATCTATAAAGTTACGATGATAAAAGTAAGAAATTTGCAATCTGATCATTTTTATGTGGCACAATGCCTTAGACGTAGTAGGTTTTCAGCAAATTTTACTAAAGATGTTGATACTCTAAAGACTGTAAATACAAAATAAGAGAGACAAGTATTTTCCTGATACAAGTATTTCCCTGTCTATTTTCTGTATGGCTGGGTTCTCTGGACATCGCTTCCTGACTGGATCTGCCCCTATTCCCCTGCTTCTACTCTGACTTTGGGCAAGGAGGTATCCAGATTAATTGTGCTAGTCATTATTAAGAGTAAAAGAGGAAAAGAAAAAGTGATGAAGATATGGGGCAGGATGTGATTGGTGGTTAAGATACATAGAAGGATTTGGCAAAGATGTGTCTCTCTGTAGCTGAATTGTCTACTTTCTTTTTCAGTGGCAGTTGGGGCTCCAGGAAAGACATATCAAAATGGAAAGAAATTGTTAGCACAACAGTGGTTTGATGGGATGCAATTAAGTCAATATGCCATTATAGGGTTGGGGGGTGGCAGTAGGTTGTGATGACAGGGTAAGTGGATGAACCTAGGTGAACTGAGTCAAGGCAGGAAGAACAATGCAACACTCAGGCAAGAGAATAAATCAAGACTAGGTAGTAGCTGGAAACTACTAGATACCATGTTGGTATATGAGTCTAGAATCAGGCAAACAGTATTATGTGTACGAGTAAAGAGGAAAAACAGTGAATTGGAATGAGGAATGATCAAAAAGTCAGAGATATTTTAGGACAAGGCAAAGAAGTTGGTCAAAGGTGAGGCACTGTGCTAAATGCTGGGGATACAAAAAAAAAAAGTCAAAAGACAATTCCTGCCCTCAAGGAGCTCCTGTTGGAGGAGGCAACAAGCAAACAAATACGTACAAATAAACCATATACAGGATAAATAGGGAACAATTTGCAGAGGAAAGGCACAAGAATTGAAATGGTTTTAGAAAAGGCTTCCTTTAGAAGTCAGGATTTTAGCTGAAACTTGGAGGAAGCCAGGGAAGCTAGGAGGCAGAGATAGGGAGGGTTAGAGCCTTCCAGGAAGGGGGATAGCCAGAGAAAATGCCAGGAGCTTTTGTTTGTGGAACAGCTAGAGGCTGGTGTCACTGGAACAAAGAGTATGCATAGATATGCAAGTGTTAAGAATTCAGGTGGAAAGGTGTATGGTTGGGGGGTGGCAGCTTGGTTATGAGGGGCTTTGAATATTTAACCAAAGATTTTGGAGTGATAGGGAGCCACTGGAATTTATTGAGAAGAGAGGTCACAGAGTTGGACTTGCACTTTAGGAAACTGATTTTAAGGGGCAACTAGGTGGTGCAGAAGATAGAGCACTGACCCTGGAGTCAGGAGGATCTGAAACGCTTTATGCTTACTATCTGTGTATCCTGGTCAAGTCACTTAACCCTGATTGCCTTGCCTCCTCCCAAAAAATGATTTTAGCCACTAAATGGGGGATAGATTAGAATGGCAGGGGACTTGAAGCAAGCAGACCCGACTGACCAGCAGTTATTGCAATAGTTTAGACATTAAGGCCCTGCCCCAGAGTGGTGGCAGTGTCAGAGGAGGCATGGTGGTATGTGAGAAGTGTTACAAAGGTTAAAATCAATAGGCCTTGGCAAAAGGTTGGAATGGGGGTGAGAAATAGTGAAGATTTCAGGATGACATCTAGGTTGTGAGTCTGGGGTCAAAACCAGGGAAGAAAAAATTGGATATAAAACTAAGTACCTGGGGTTGAGAGGCTGTAGAAGCCCCAGACATAGGTAGTCTGGACAATAATAATGAGGTAATAGAAGGAAAAAATGGAACTTTTTCCCCAAGGCAATCCTGCCCCACCCAAGTGTCCCATATGCTTTCAGCTAAGGCATGAAATAGTCTAAGGCACCTTATCTAAGGTCTGTATAGGAAAAAAAAGGCAAGTGAGCAACAAGTCATATTTATTTTAAAGTTTACAATATGTTTTGCATAGATTATCTCATAGATATTATTCTCTTTCTGTAGGTGAGTAAACCATGGCTCAGAGAGGTTAATTTCCTTGCCCGTGGTTGAAGCTGGTTAAATATCAGAAGAAGGAGTTAAATGTAGATTTTTCTGACTCCAAGTCTAGCATTCTATCCATTGTACAGCTCCATGTGGTTGGAATGGACACTACCTTTTGCTTTGGATTCCATTGTGATTGGGCACTTCATGAGAAGTGAGAGTTGTGATAGCTATCTTTCACCTCTGAATAGGATCCCTGAAATAGTTTGACTGGCATAGGAAAGAGACCTCATCATTGTTCCTCTGTGATTTTTGCATTTTATGTTTCATGCTTTGGATAGTAAGGATTGCTTTGTTACTAGTCGAATACTCCTTCAGGTTGGCACTGAACTACATTTTATAATCATCAAAGCTCTTTTAATGCACCTTACCTTATTTGATTCACTGCATAAAAGGGGAGTCATGCTTAGGGTAGGGATTGACCTACATTAACTCTAAAGTCTATTTCCACTCACAGGATGGAAATTTTGTGAAGGAGGTGGGCCAGGTGGTGTTCTCTATTTTACCGATCGTGAAACTGAAAACTAGAGAGTCTAAGTGAATTATTTAAGATTGCATACTATATAATGGAGCCAAGATTAGAATGTCTATATTCCTTGTACTACACAATACCACCAAATGTTTTTCTCCACTAGGCAGTCCATAAAAGATGGCCCCCTTATAGCAGGCTGACACCCTCTCAGTCTTCTATTGTGAGTACTACAAAAACCTGAATGCAATGTCATGAAAGAAAGAGGCTGTTGAAAAGAAAGACTTAACGTTGTTACATTGGAAATACTCTCCACTTCTATAGACTCTCCCTCTGATGGGACACCTCCTCCTTCTATCTCCCCTGAGAATTTCCATTTAAGAGAGTGCCCAGGCCACTCTTGTCTCATTCATTTTCAGGCTGTTCTCTAGACTTCCTCTACTATGCACCAAGATAGTTCCTCCTCTCCATCCCTTCCCACAAGCTTCCTTTCATGTGTTACCTTTCCCTATTAGAATATAAACTCTTTGAGGAAAGGGCTTGACTTTCTTTCTATTTGTATTTATATTTTCCACACTTAGCACAGGGCCTGACACATAATAAATGCTTAATAAATATTTGCTTTGTTGACTGACTGGAGGAGGGAGATACGATTTTCCTATGTAGTCAGTTCAGCTGATGTGATCACATTTGATGAAGTCATAAAAGGCTTTAATATGTAAACAGCATTAATTTATGTCCTATGTTTCCTTTATAATGTATGAACTTCTTTGGGTTGAGAAGGGAATAATCATGAACTGAGAAAAAAAGTCTTCTAGGGACCTCAAAGAGTTGGATGTACTTTGGTAATGCCAGTTCAAGAGATGGAGGCAGTTATGAAAGGAGATAGGCCAGTTCCTGAACCAGAGGGCAACCGGTAGGGAAGGGGATTTTCTCTTGTTTGTCATTGCAACACACACTGAGTACAGACACTAATTCAGAGAAGGCCATTTGGAGGTGGCAGCTTCATGGAACATGACTCTTTGTAGTGGTGGGGAATATCACCTTTGGTTTCAAGAAAGGAACATATCTTCCCTTTGACCTTAGACCTTCCATCCCCTGCTGCATATGACCCTTGAGGAAAGAGGAAAGTAGATGGGGAGTGGGACTTCCTTCTCATGCTATGCAGATTCAACTTCCATCTTCTGCTGCACCATTTCCCACCTAATCTCCAGCCTTTATTATCAGCTTCTCTTTGGAGGGAAGATGGCTTAACCATCTGACCATCTGATAATGTTCCTTGCATCTCATGCCTACCTGAGAAACTCATTAGACAAAGTTGCTCTCTAGAGAAAAAGGACTCCCAGGCCCCACAGTACCAAGTTGCCCTTAGACATATGTGTAGCATTCCTATTATACTATAAGTTTGAACCTATTCTCCCCCAAGTACTGAGTATAATTGTAGAAGAGTGTGCTCCGGGTTTGGATAAGACTATTCTTACCACATCATGGTAGTAAATGACTTTTCTAAAAGTTAATTAAATTTACTAGCTGATTATTAAAGGGAAGCACACCAGAGGCTCATGAGATAGTTGATAAACATTTATTAAGGACCTACTATATTCTAAGCACTGTGCTGGAGATGCAAAACTGGAGATACAAAGAAAGTCAAAAGATAATCCTGTCTCTCAAAGAGGTCTGGTCATCCCTAGCATCATAGAGCAGCCAACTTCTTAGGGACTGAACTCATAAGTGTAAATTAGAAACCCAGAGGGAGTGTTTCATTAGTATTAGTTTTATGCAAAATCAGACCTGTGATTTCATCAATATAGGTAGTTCTAGATGTGAAAGCCCTTTCACTGATGTAGACATCTCAGTAACTTATCAGTAACTAAGTACTTCATCTAGTCTCTAGGCAAATACATTATTTTCTTTAAATTTTATTTTCTAAATTTATAAGTATTTGTTTTTCTTCCTCATAGAAAGAAAAAAAAATCAAAACCTTTATAACAAATATGCACACTCATGGAAGACAAATCCCCACATTGGCCTTATCTTTACCTTGAGTTCTTCACTTCTCTGTTGGGTGGTAGATTAAAATCATTGGTCTTCTGGAACTGTGGTTGGTGATTGTATTAATTAGAGTTCTTAAGATGTTCAAAGTTGTCTTCACAATGTTGTTGATATAATATAAATTGTTTTCCTGGGTGCTAAGTTTCTCTGCAAGTGTCCCTTTCATCACTTCTTACTGGATAATAGTATTCTGTTGCATGCATATTACTAAAGCATGTTCAGCCATACTGTAATTGATAAGCACTCCCTTATTTTCCAGTTCCTTGATGCCACAAAAAGAGTTTCTATGAATATTTTTCTGTCCAGAAAATAAGAATGAGAAGAAAACAGTTGAACAGCTAGGAGAACCAAGAAAGAGCCCTGTTATAAAAACTGAGAAAAGAGGGTCAAATTGTTGTTGAGAAGGATGAAAATTGAGAAAAGACCTTTAGATTTGGCAAAATATTTTTCAAAATGTGATATAAAAATTTATCTAGCTACATGTCTAATAACTCCAGTAATTTCAAAGTTGTTAAATGGAAATAATACTTCATATGAAAATATCTATGATTTTGCTTCATAGCAAAGTCATAGGTACTACTAAAATATGGTAGTTTGTGGCCTATATTCATTATGGGATGAAATGATAAATTTCAGATGAGTGAAAATATAGATGTAATATTATTTGCATCCAAGTTCATATGCCTTCTGAAAACTGCCTGCTGACTGGACCACGGATCCCTAAGTATCATTTTGAAAAGTGTTAATGCAATGTAATTTATCCCTTTCATTAAAGACATGAAACCCCAGTGTAATAGTTTTACATTGATTGCATTCTAACTCTTCCAATGGGACTACACTCAATAATGTTATTGGCCCTAATAACGGAATATTTGAAACCATCTAACAGTGTTAGGTGGGCCAAGCCAATGAAGAGCAATGATGATGATGACAGTTTTATTCTACATTTTCAAAAATTATTATTTTTTATTCTGTAAAGTAGGAATTTATGATAATTCAGGCAATGTGTATGAATATTATAGATTAAGAAATTAAAAAGGTGACTTAACAGCAATTTTGTGTTTATCAAAAGCTATTTTCTAACAGACTCATTGCAAATTCTGCTGTTTTATTCATTTCATCAATATGTGCATTAATTTAATTTTGACTTAAATATGCACATTTATTCATCCAACAGTAAAGTACCTTATATTAGCAAAGCATCTGCAGAGAATAAAGAATAAAATTCACTTCTTGTCCTCAAGAAGCCTATAGACTAGTACAGTACTTCCCTCTATTTAGGCTATAAAATTCTAGTATTATGGAGGCTACTGTATGGTTATTGCATTAAAAAAAATGAGTGAATAAGTAAATGAATGAGCATTTATTAAGTCCTAAGTGTGTACCAAATGCTGCGCTAAGGACTGGGGATATAAGTAGAACAGGAGATAATCCCTGCCCTGAAGGAGTTCACATTCTAAAGGTGGGGGGGATTGCATCTATTTTGGTTGGGGTTCGGGTACAGTGTAGCAGATGGGAAGGATTGATTTAAGGATGCAGTTAATAGAACAGATAGAAACATCTGGGTATCCTTAGAATTCACTCATGATTCTAGAGAAAATAATGGCAGGACATAAGCTACGATCTCTTGTGGGTCCCAATTTCACTAGAATAGTAATTGGTAGCTCCCTGCTTACCCAAGTGGTAGGATTAGATCCATTCGTCAAGGTGGGGTGGGCAGAGGAGCTGGAGAAATGACTGTTGTTGAGAAGGAGGAGTGAGGACCTAATAGCTGGAGTGGAACAGGGACTCTGATTCTCTCCTGAAGTAAGGATAAAAAACAAGGTTGTCCTTTAGATAGCAGGGATAAAGGGAATATGGCTAGGGAGGTTTGGGGAAAAGGCTTAGGAAGGGCCTGCTCCTTCTGCACCATCGGGATAGATCTAGGAGGGATGACTGGGATTGAATTAAGGGGAGAGCACTTAGTATGTCATGTACTTTAAAGAAATAATTCGCTCCCTCTCCCCACCATGCATATGTGAGTATTTTAAATAGATGTAGATTGTGTTGTAATTAAAATAAGATACAAATTGATTTTAAATGATATTAATAACAGCATTTCATATATTTTTTCATTCAATACTTCATTCAATTAGGAAATATTAATAGTACATGATTTTTATGGAAGGAGAAAGAAATTCTCAAGCTAAAAAAATTACCTTATGTGCTACTTAAAAAATCCATTTTATGTTTTTGGCAATTTGAAAATAAACCTTATTAACTGGGAATGAAGGTCAGGGACATCTGAAGTTGGTGAAAAAGACCAAATTGTAATATCTGGTAAAAAACAACAACAACTCAGTTTTATAACATTCAAGCATTGTCGATGTATAGATTCTCTGTCTGCGTCAGTCTTTCTGTCTTGGTTTCTCTCTGTATCTTTTTCTGCACTTTCCCCTTTCCACATCTCCCAGTCCTTCTTATAACTTATGGATTTCACTGATTTAGACATGACTGTCCCTCTCCTAATTCTCAGTTATTAAGGTTCCATTGTATATTTCAGAAAACACAAAAAATTGATGGCCATTAAAAAAGATCACTAAGATAACCCAGAGGTTTTGTATAAGAACATCCTTGAAAATGGAGTTCAAATTAGGCTGGCTTGGAGATCATCAACTGCATTGAATGCTGGCTAAAAGGCTATGAACCAAAGGTAGAATAGTGATGAATGGTAAGGCATTAGTTGTGAGAAAGCATTTAATGGGGTGTGGTAGGTTTGGGTTTTGGGTATGATCTTACTGAACATTTTTATTAATGACCTGCTTCCCTGAGGTAAGATTCTACTGGCAGATTTTTCTGATGCCTCTGAGAAATGATAAATACCACAAAGGGACTTTGAGTTACAGAAGTATCAGCACAAAGTCATAAAATGAGATGTAGTTTAGAAAATTGAAACCTCATCCATCCGAGGGGAAAAATGTAAGGGGAACCTATAAAGAATGAATCAATGGATAGGAAAAACTTGGAAAAGGGGAATGGAGATGATAGTGGAAAGTAAATTAGATGTGAGTTTCCAATGCAATATGGAAACAAAAATGGTTATTACTTGAGGGTTTTTTAAATGAGGCTGCAAAACAGAGAATACATATTACCAGATAGTAATTGTTTACTGACAGAAGAAGGATGAATTGAATGATGTTTGGATGTAATTTCCCTGGTGAGTTTCAATGAATCATTGGATAGATTACTATTAAAAACAAAACCAAACCATTCTGTGACTTTTGGGATCACCTGATGATGAAAAATAGGGAAGGTTAGTCTCATCAGAATTTCAGACCAATATTCCTCCTGCTTTGAGAGAGAACATTTTTGCTGGAAATTGAGCTTGGTTTCTATGATGGCTTCTCTTCTTCAGGTTGTTCTATCACCCAATAAAAAGTCTTGTAATATAAATTGCATTTGTAATGATAAATGCTATATGTAGCCATCTGGGAGGAGTACCCAACTTATTAGAAGGTTAGATTCCTGGAAATCTCAGCCACATAGAATACATCTGAGAGCAAAGAGTCAAAGAAAATGGCCATTGAGCAGCTTAGGAGAGACTTTTCTTGTTCTTTAACATGAGTGCCTTCCCTTTGTTGATGATTTTCCAATTTATTCTATATGTAACTTGTATGCATATAGTTGTTCCATGTTTTCTCCCTTAGTAGACTGTGAGCTCCTTGAAAGTAGCTGTTTTTTTGCCTTTCTTTGTGTCCTCATTGCTTAGCACAATGCCTGGAATATGGTAGGCACTTAAACACTAGTAGACTGTCTGACAACATGAGGAAGCAAATACAATATCATATTGCTTCTTAAATTCAAAAATTCAAAAAACAACATTGGGGGAAGGGCTCAGATTAAACAGAAAGTGCTGGAAAAAATTGAAAACAGTCTGGCAAAAATTGTTTGGACCCTCCATCACATACCATATTACTAAGGCATGTTCAGCCATACTCTAATTGATAAGCACCCCCTTATTTTCCAGTTCCTTGATGCCACAAAAAGAGTTTCTATGAATATTTTTCTGTCCAGAAAATAAAAATGAGAAAGAATAGTTGGACAGCTAGAAGAACCAAGAAAGAGTCGATGAATACATTCACATCCATACGTATGTATATGTGCATATATATACATGTATGTATATGTATATACATATGCACATGTGTATGTACATATATATGTCACAAAATTTTACATTTAGGAGGACCCTTTATTTACAATTTTAATAGGTTTGGTGATTTGGTTTCTCTATCCTTAGAAGATCAGAAGTAATAAAGTTGTAGGGAGATATATGCAGGATGGGAGAAGGGACAGCTTGAGATAGGAACAGAATCATGTGCGATGAATGATAGGAATGAGGCAGAATATAAAAAATAGACAGAAGAATTAAAAAAGCACAGCAGCCTGCAGCAAATATCTTTGTAGACTTCAATGGCCTCTCAGGGCATCATTGCATTATACCATAATATAAAATTCATGTTCGTAATAATTACCCTAAGTAATAGAGAAAAAGATAAAATATACAAGTGTCCTCTGTTTGATGGGGCTGGAAAGCATATATTTGATTTTAGTAAGGTTTTGGCTAAAATGCTTTAAAATGTGATACTTACAGGGGAAAACAAGTTATGTGGAAAATTAACTTAATATGGGATCCTTATTCTCTTTTGCCACTTTGTAAATGACTTGTTACTGAATAATATGTTTATAAGATCAATTAATATGATACAGGGGCAGCCAGATGGTGCAGTGGATACAGCACCAGGCCTGGAGTGAGGAAGACCTAAGTTCAAATCCAGTCTCAGACACTTATTAACTATGTGACAGTGCGCAAATCACTTAACTATTGGCCTCAGTTTCCTTATCTGTAAAATGAACTGGAGAAGAAAATGATAAACCATTCCAGTATCTTTGCCAAGAAAACCCCAAATGGGGTTACAAATAAGTCAGGCGTGACTGAACAATAATACAATTAATTTTCCTAGAATCCCAGAATTTTACAGTTGGGAAGAGCCTTAGAGAAAATCTAAACCAATTTTCATTTCACAAATGAGGAACTGAAGTCAGAGATGTTGATTAGGAGATGTTCAAGTTGGATAGCTAGTTGTGGCAGAGTTAGTCCTAGAACCCAGACATCAGTATCCTTTTCGTTCTACCACACTGACATGTTTTGGAACAAATTTTAAATAATAAACATATTTTGAATGTTCAACAAATCATCAAAGCTCACCACCAATCTCCAGTTCTGTTGAATCCCTCTATGATCTCCAACAGTTCAGATGATCATACAATGACCTTTGCTGATGGAAAGTCAAAGATTCCATGCCTACAGGTGTCAGCCATTTCAGAATTTAACCCTAGAGCTCTTCTACTTCAGGCCTGCATGAATTAGTACATTTTTTGATAAAACAGAAACTGGTATAAGTCTTGTAATTTGATTGGAGTTATAATTTCATAAAATCATAGGTTTAGAGCTAAAAGAGATCCAAGAGGACATGTACTCCAATCTTTTCATCTCCCATTTTCTATTTTTTTCAATTCTCTTGTTTGATTATTTCCTTTCCACTAACACCTTTTCTCCATTTGACCATGCGTGTTATAAGTACCTGTGTACACTTTAGCACAAATTAATGAATCTTCTTAACTAGTTTTTCGTAACTCTGATCTGAAGAAGGGGCAGACTAGATTAAATATATTTTTATGAAGAGGAAAGAGTGAGAAAGGTATAGACAGAGGGGTGGGGAACTTGTGGCCTGGAGACCACATGTGGCCCGGACACCACATGTGGCCCTCTAGTCCTCACATGAGGCTCTTTGATTGAATCCAAACTTCACAGAATAAATACCCTAATAAATGGATTTGTTCTGTAAAAGTTGGACACAGTCAAAAAGCCACACCCAAGAACCTAGAAAACCACATGTGGCCTCCAAGCTGTAGGCTCCCCAACCCTGTTAGAGCCTGGATCTCAGAGCAGAAAGGAAAGATGAGGCAAAGATAATGTAGCTGTAGCCCTGAGTTGGGGGTGGGAGAGGGTTGCAGCACTTGAACTTTGGACTCTGATTGGGAAGGCCTTTAGGAAGACAGATAATTGTCTAAAGGCAAGGTCAGAGTTAAAGACAAATTTATCTACTTTACAATCCTAGCCAGGATTGCCTGTGATTTCTGATGCCCACAGAACAACCCAGAAAATCTTTTTATGTAAAAGCCCAGTTTAAGGGGTATCTCCTGATTCCCCTCAGTTCTCGGACTTTCTTTATTCTGAAATTACTATGTAATATTTTTTCTCTTGTTTCCCTTTATATACATATGGTAGCCCTCTAAGAGACTGTAAGATCTTTGAGGGCAGGACTTTTTTTTTTTTTTAAATCTTCATTTTCCCACTGTCTAGTACAGTACCTGGAATATAGTAGGCACCCAATAAATGTTATTGAATTGAATGAGACATTCATCCCTCAACTTAAGTAGCTGGCCACTAAAATACTTTTTCCCCTCTCAGGAGTAGTTCATAGGCCAGTTATTTTACAATGATCTATATGCTGCTTCTGGTGGCAGATTCTGATGGCAAAATGTTTATGTATGCATTTCTTCTCTTTTGTTTTCCAAGTTTATAAAAACCATAGAGAACTTTAATTCACCCTGGGAACAAAATGCTTCTACCAAACAAATAGATTTTATATGTTTCTTATTGGTTCTCATGGTTTGCCCTCCTCCTACTCTGTGTCACCTTGCCCTTGGTACCTTATCTCAATCCCAAGTGAAATGACTGATGTTCCAAATATAAGTATCGGCAACTGTTAGAACCATATTCCATCTCCAAGCCTGCCAAGTACCCCTTTGGGAGTTTAGAAGGCTTTCCAAGTGTGGAGGGTGGGTCTTATTCTCCAAGTTAAATCCCTGGTGACCAACTCACAGGAGCTGTAGAGATGGAGAAAGCCCTTACTGAGGATGGATGGGGAGCATGTTTATAATTTCCTTTCATCTCTCTTTGCCCACTATTCTAAATGAAACACTGAGGACTGGGGATTTCAGAAGTAAAGGAGGTGGCATTTTGTTTTTTCCAATACACTGAATTTTATCAAATCTATTTTTCTCTAGGCTGATCCTCTTCATGCTGTCTGGAGGTTGACATCAAAATGGCAACTAATTAAAAGTGGAAAATCTTGCATCTTTTGAACTTAAGCATTTCTTTGGAGATGAGAGAAGGAGCTGTCCCTGATGTGTGTATTTTTGTACTAAGAGCTGCTTACTTTTAACTCTTTGGACCAAGTGAGCATCATTCTGGTTTCCTAGTGAAATCTGTAAGCAGATTTGCTTTTGATAAAGAGAAAATTTGTTAATCCTCTTACTGAATTTGGCAATTGAAGTAGAGTGCCATTCTACATATTCCTCATCATTTGGGATTTTCTGCCCTTTTTGCACTTGTGCTGTGTCTGTATGAGTAGGATCCAAATGATAATTTTTAGAGAAAGTGTAGGTTGGTGGTATGTGTGTATTATATATCACTTTAAGTCTTTAATTAAAATGTTTCATACGTATATATGCATATGAGATCTTTTAATGGTTGTGATCCCTCCCCTCAAATTGCTTATGTCTTATATTTTAGGTCTAATAATAACAGATGAGCCTTATGTACATCAGCTCTTAGCTGCTGTAGCCAGTTTAAAACAAAACATTACCCAGGTCTTAATTAAGACAATTGCTAATGAGATAATAGATAAGGCAATGTACTAGGACTTCCTGAAAAGCATAGCTTGTTTGGTGTAGAAGATGGCATGGAAGGAGTAAGGAAAGGCAGTAAAGGAAGACTTAAAGTCCTAGGAGGAGTACGTGAATTAGAGTTGACACATATTTCTCGTCTTTTTCAAACTACAAAAAATTGGAATGCATGGTTTGACAAAGGATTTCTTTTTGCAAGCCTAATTGAAAGTATACTTTTGTTTCTTATAATCAAGACTTTCTTAGAAAATCCAGGACACACAGGTCACTGTACCAATGTGGTATGAATAGGTCTAAACCTATATATCTTTTAACGCTGAAAAATTCAAGTTGATTTATGTATTGGGTCAACTGTAACAACTGTAACAATGATTTAACTAAAGAGGGAAGAAGTACGACCAATGTGTATGTGTGGAAATTTCACAATGGTGGATTTTGTTTTAAGATGAAGTACTTTCTAACAGCTGGAACTGATTAGAAAATAGAAAATAGAAAAAAAGTGCTTTGCTAGATGCTGAGTTTCTTGTCCCTGGATATTTTTAAGAAGAAATTGAATAATCACTTCTAAAACTATATAGCATGAGTCCAGCTGTCTGGTTGCAGCCATGAGTAAGTCATTTAACCTCTGTGGTTCTCAACTATAAAATGAAGACTTGGACAAAGGGATCTTTAAGGTTCTTTTTGTCTCTAGATTTATGGTTCTTATGGGTAAGGGATGCATCAACAATTCTCATCATGTATCTCCTGGTGATAATACTTCACTTTAAATATTGGCAGCCATTCACCTAGCATGGTATGGTGGAAAGAAACTGGATTTGGAGTCGGAGGAGGCAGAGGTTCAAATGTCAGCTCAGTTATTTGCTATTTATTCTTGTTGGGTCTTTGAGAGGAAGTGGAACCTATAGGAGACAGGAGTCGGAAAGATCTGAGTTCAAAATCCTCTCTCAGACACTTATTAGCAATATAACACAGGCAAGTCCAGTTACCCTCTTGGCCTCAGTTTCTTCATCTAGAAAAATGAAGATAATAATAGCATAAGGTACAGTTTATGATAGTTATAATAATCATTATGATAACTAATATTTTTGTAGCATGTACTATCCGATGGCCTTATGTTCATAGAGAGTTGGTTTCAGAGTCAGGAAGACCCAAGTTATAAACCTGTTTCTGACACTAGCTCTGGTGTCCCTGGCCAATCCACCTCACATCTCTCAGGTTCAATGTCCTCATCTGTAAAATGGGGATAGTGATAACATCAACTTCACAGAAGCTGTTGTGAAGATCAAATGAGATAAACATTTTTGTAAACTTTAAAGTGATATAAAAATGTATCTTTTTTCTGTTGTAATTTTCATCATCTTTTGTCAAGGAGCCCAACAATACAAGGACCAGACATTTCAATTGATGCATTAAAAATTATAATTTTATTTTGAAATAATTTTTTTAATCCTGTTTTCTTTGCCTTATTAAAAGAATGCATTGTATCAGCTAGTATAGCTTGGTTCTTTGAGGTAGTCTTAAATTCTCATCCTTTTAGTTTGGCAATCTAGTAAAATGAGTGTGTTAGACTAGTTAAGTTCTAGAGTTTCTTTAGGGTCTAAATCCTATGATCATACCCAGGTTATTGGGGCTATACTTTTCTATTACCCCAACCTTTCTGGGCTTCCTATCTGACTTCCTTGTGGAAAAAGGCTAGAGATTTTCTCCTTTTCCCATGCTGTCTATAGCACTGCATCTCGTGTTTTAAATAGTGATTTCCTACAAGACAAAATGCATAATGTGAGGCAGGTCCAGTAATGGCTAAACAAGGGGAAGAAATTTGTAAGTTGAAAAGATTTTTGCCTTTGAATGCTAGTCCCAAGTATTAACTATAGGGCACTCAAACTACTGTCGAACAACTTCCTCCTGACTTCCATTTCACTCGACCTTGATTTTTAATTCTGTCCTACCTGTTGCTATGGATTTTTCTGGTCAGGATATCACATTTCCACTCTCCAGAGTCTCTTCTCTAAATTTCAATGAGGGGTTTAAGCTTCTGTAGGAACTTCCTTCCTGTAGCTGGCCAGCTCAACCATCTTTTGGATTCTTCACCAGATCTACTCGTTATGAACTGAGAATCTCATTCTCTTTTCAAGTCTCTATCAATCTACATTCTCTTCCCCAACGAGACCCCAAAGCTACTTTTCCCTTTTGGATTTTAGCCTTGTACTAACACATCATTCTTTGTAGTTCTCAAGACTCTATTTTCTGGAAGCTATTTCATTTTCTTGATCTGTTCTTTTACCCTGGTGATATACTTGAAACAAATTTCACTATCAAGATTTTTCTGCCTGACTTGGCCCTTAACCAAATACTTTTTTTTCTCTCTGCTTCATAGTCTCTGTCTTCTCTTAAGAATCAACTCAATTACCATTTTGTGCATGAATCCTTTCCACATTTCCCGGATTGCTAGGATCCTCCCTCCCAAACTGCCTTGTATTTAAATACTTTGTATATTTTTGTAGTTATTCACTAAATTTTTCTGCTGAATATATTTACATATGTCCTTGTTGTCTTTCCCATTAGAATATAATTTCTTGGTGAGTTGTCCTTGTGTTCTTTGTCCTTGTGTTTCTTGCAGCCCCAGTACCTAGTACTGTGCCTGGTACATATGTGCTTAATAAATATTTGGCGATCATATTGACTAATTCCCTTGTACCTTAAGTTCTTCCTGACCTTGGGGCACCACTCTGTTCACAATTGGTTTTTAGGCTTAGATGAAACTTCTGTTTTCTTCAGAATGAATGAATGAATGAATATAGCATTTTTTAAGAGCTTATTACATGCAAATCCACAGTATTCAAAATTTTCCATTTACTGTGACCAATGGTTTCTTGTAGTGATAGTGTGGTGGCAGTACTCTCTCTAGGGCTGTCCACATAGATAATGAAGCTGATGCACATATTGCAAGAGCTAGCTCAGAATTTGGGAGACTCCAAAATAAAATGTGGGAGAGAAAAGGTATGAGGTTGAATACCAAACTGTAGGTCTGTAGAGCCATGGTGTTGACTATACTGTTGTACGGCCGTGAAACCTAGACAGTCTATCAGTGCCATATGAGAAAACAGAATTGTTTCCACTTGAATTACTTCAGAAAGTTCCTAAATATCACCTGTAAGATAAGGTACTAGATGCTGAAGTCCTCTCTAAAGTTCAACTGCCAAATGTTCAAATTCTGTTGCAAAAAACTGAATTCCAATGAGCTGGCCACTTAGTTTGAATGTGAAACACAAACTTACCCAAAAGACTATTTTATAAAGAACTCATAAAAAAGTAAGTACTCACATGATGGTCAGAAGCAGTAGTATAAGAACACTCTCAAGGTATCTCTGAAGGACTTTAGTATTGACTGTGAGACATGGGAAATGCTGGCCTGCATCAAAAAGTTATAGAAGCACAAAGAAACTGTGAACTGAAAATTCAGTTCCACTTACACTTGAAATGTTCTAATGTATCACTTATGCCTGATCTGTGGTAGTGCCATTGGAACTTGGAACCTTGAGCTGTAGCTCTACATACCTGTACCCTGACTCCAACATTGTGATGTCACTGTTCTTCAAAAATGAAGGATGAATAGTAACTATGTGCAAAGTATTGAGGATACAAAAAGAAAACATGAAATTCCCTCCTCTCAAGGAGCTCATATTCTAATGGGAAAGATAGAACCATATGGACAATTTCAGCTGCAAGTCAGATGGACCTTGGGTACAAGAACAAAACAGATGGTATTGCCTTTTCTAAAAAAAGTCATTTATACTAATAAAAGTATATCAGTTTCTGATGTGCTTTTGATAGTTTCAAGGGCTTTGATGGCAAGAACTTTTGTTTTCTGGGTCTTAGGACCTATGACTCTAACATCTGCAGGAGCAGTTGCCTGGTTATATCTTCACAATGGTTGCTTCCCAAGATGATGTTTGTGCATACTGGGCTAGAAGTATTTCCATTCCAAAGGTTTTTGGGTACAGGGTCCTGAATGGTCTCCACTGAAATCTGAAGGGATCTGGTGGTCAAGGTGGTGGTGATGATTTGACCTGTTTGTCTCTGTAGTGTAAAGAGAATTTTTGTTCTTAGAGTTTGGTTTCCCAGGATCCATTGCCATAACAATCTCTTGTTACCCTAAAAAATATCACCTGTGTAAATTGTAAAAGCCAAACAGCAGTTGTATAGATTGCAAAGGCCCTGTAAAGCAGATTGGCACTGGGGAAGGGGTTGGGAACTTTTAGGATAGAATGCACAAGTTAGAATGCTGTGTGTGCCTTTACTGGCCCCCATCAAGGCCTAGGGAAAGAGGAGACCTGAAAGAGAGAGAGAGAGTGAAGGGGGAGCCTTTAGGGTTGAATGCACAAGCTGGAAAGCTGTGTGGGCCTTGACTGAACTCCATCAAGGCTTGAGGGGATTTAGGAGAGTACATTAGTTGTGCTTGTCTCAACTGATCCCATTGAAGTAGTTGCTCCTCCCCCCTTCTCACCATCCCTTGCAAGAAGAGTGATTAGGGAGAGCTGTAGGAGTGAGTGATCCCATTATCAGCAACCCTTGTGAGAACCCTGGAACATTGAACTACAATAAAGTAAGATTATTAACCCCTTGGAAGGTGTCTGCCTGACTGACCAGATCAAGAATGAACCTGTGCTAGCAGCCCTCAAGAGTGCTGTGTTAATTGGGGAATACAGTCATATATAACCTCCCATTTCTCAGGATACCCTAGTGCTTCAGCTAGTTTGGATTACCTGCCCTGAGAGTAGAAATTAGTCAGAAGGTGGGGTTGGATGGACCGTTTAGTCAGCAGTTGTTGCTGGGCAACAACTCTACTCAGTGATAGCTGTTAGGACTAGACTAGATGCAGATCTAGTGATTTGAGGAATATTGTTATTCCTAAGGTGTTGGGATTCAGGCTCCTGTGCTATCTCTATCTAGGTATAAGGGGAGATGATGGTCAAGGTGGTGATGTGACTTTACTGGTACATACTGCCTCACAACCTTTTCTCAGGGTAACTTTTTTAAAAATTAATTTATTTGTTTTCAGTTTTCAACATTCACCTCTGTAAATTTTAAATTTTCTCTTCCTCCTTCCCACTCCCTCATTGAGATGGCATGCAATCTTGTAAGGGTTCTAGACATACATTCTTCTTAAACATATTTTGCAGTAGTCATACTGTATTGAAGAATTAACATTAATGGGAGAAACCACGAGAAAAAACCAAACCAAAACAAAACATAACACAAGAGAAAATAGTCTGCTTCATTCTGAGTTCTGATTGCATAGTTTTTTCTCTGGATGTGGATGCCATTTTGCATCAAGTCCTTTGGGAATGTTTTAGGTCCTTGCATTGGTATAAAGGGCTAAGTGTATGAGGAACAGTCCTCACACACAGGGGCTGTTACTGTGTATACTATTCTGTTACATCTGCTCATTTCACTCAGCATCAGTTCATATAAGTCTTTCCAGATTTTTCTGAAGTCCATCTGTTTGTCATTTCTTATAGGACAACAATATTTCGTTACACTTATATATCACAACTTGTTCAGCCATTCCCCAATTGATGGGAATTTCCTTGATTTCCAGTTCTTGGCTACCACAAAGAGAGTTGTTATAAATATTTTTGTACATGTGGAACATTTTTATGATCTCTTTGGGATACAGCCCTAGAAGCAAAATCACTGGGTCAAAGGATATATACATTTTTATAGTCCTTTGGACATAGATCCAAATTGCTCTCCAGAATGGTTGGATTAGCTCACAGCTCCATCAACTATGAATTAGTGTTCCAACTCCTCCACATCTTCTCCAATATTTGTCATCTTCCTGTTTTGTTATGTTAGCCACTCTGATAGGTATGATGTGGTACCTCAGCATTGTTTTGATTTGTATCTCTCTAATCAATAGAGATTTAAAGTAGTTTTTCATATGACTTTAGATAGCTTTAATTTTTTCCTCTGAAAACTGCTGTTTATATCCTTTGACCATATATCATTTGGGGAATGACTTATATTCTTGTAAATTTAACTCAGTTCTCTATATATTTTAGAGATGAGACCTTTATCAGAAACACTAGTTGTAAAAATTCTTTCCCATTTTTCTGCTTCTCTCCTCATCTTGGTTGCCTTGGGTTTGGGCAAAAACTTTTCAATTTAATGTAATCAAAATTATCCATTTTGTATTTCATAATGTTTTCTATCTCTTGTTTGATCATAAATTCCTCCATTCTCCATCAATATGACAAAAAAAAAATTATCCCTTACTACCCTAATTTATTTACAGTATCAGCCTTTATACCTAGATTGTGTACCCATTTGGACTTTATTCTGGCGTATGGTGTCAGGCATTGGTCTATCCCCAGTTTCTGCCACACTATTATATGGTTTTCCCAGGAGTTTTTCTCAAACAGTGAGTTTCCATTCCAGAAACTTGAATCCTTGAGTTTACCAAACAGTAGATTGCTCTAATCATTGAGTACTTTGTCTTGTGTACCTACCCTATTCCACTGATCTGCTCTTCTGTTTCTTAGTCAGTACCAAGAGGTTTTGATGATTACTGCTTTATCATACATTTTGAGATCTGGTATGGCTGCACCACCTTCCATAGCATTTCTTCCATTAATTCCCTTGATATTCTGGACGTTTGTTCTTCCAGATGAATTTTGATATTATTTTTTCTAGCTCTAGAAAATAATTTTTTGTTAGTTTGATTAGTATGGCACTGAATAAGTAAATTAATTTAGGTAGAATTGTCATTTTTATTATATTGGCTCGGCCTACCCACGAACAACTGATATTTTCCCGCTTACTTAGATCTGACTTTGTGTGAAAAGTGTTTTGTAATTGTGTTCGTATAATCCCTGGGTTTGTTTGGGTGGGTAGATTCCCAGATATTTTATAGTGTCTACCATAGCTTTAAATGGGATGTCTCTTTCTATCTCTTGCTATTGGGCTTTGTTAGTAATATATAGAAATGCAGATGATTTATCCTGCAACTTTGCCAAATTTGTGTATTATTTCAAATAGTTTTTTACTTGATTCTCTAGGATTCTCTGAATATGTCATTATGTCATCTTCAAAGAGTGATAACTTAGTTTCTTTTTTGCTTATTCTAATTCCTTCAGTTTCTTTTTCTTCTCTTATTGCTAAAGCTAACATTTCTAGTACCATATTGAATAGCAGTGGTGATAATGGACATCCTTGTTTCACCCCTGATCTTATTGGAATTGAATCTAACTTGTCCCCATTACATATAATGCTTGCTGATGGTTTTAGGTAGATACTACTTATTATTGTAAGAAAGGCTCCATTTATTCCTATGCTCTCCAGTGTTTTCAATAGGAATGAGTATTGTATTTTGTCAAAAGCTTTTTCTGCATCTACTGAGATAATCATATGGTTTCTGTTAGTTTTGTTGTTGATATGATCAATGATGCAATACAAAAACAATAGTTTTCCTAATATTGAACCAGCCCTGAATTCCTGTTATAAATCCTACCTGATCATAATGTATTATTCTCGTGATAAGTTGCTGTAATCTTTTTGCGAGCATATCAGTTAAAATTTTTGCATCTATATTCACTAGGGAAATTGGTCTATAATTTTCTTTCTCTGTTTTGGCTCTTCCCAGTTTAGGTATCAAAGCCATATTTGTATCATAAAAAGAATTTGGCACAACACCTTCTTTGCCAATTTTCCCAAATAGTCTACATAGTATTGGAATTCACTCTGCTTTAAATGTTTGATAGAATTCACTTGTAAATCCATGTGGAGATTTTTCCTAGGGAGTTCATTGATGACTTGTTCAATTTCTTTTCCCAATATGGGACTATTTAAGTATTTTAGTTACTCTTCTGCTAATTTGGGCAATTTATATTTAAAAAAAAATATTCATCCATTTCACTTAGATTGTCAAATTTATGGGCATACAGTTGGGCAAAGTAATTTCTAATTATTATTTCACTTTTCTCCTCATTAGAGGTGAGTTCACCCTTTTCATTTTGATATTGGTAATTTGGTTTCCTTCTTTCTTTTTTTAAATCAAATTGACCAAAGGTTTATCAATTTTATGGTTTTTTTTCATAAAACCAACTCTTAGTTTTATTTATTAGTTCAATAGTTTTTTTTTAATTTCAATTTTATTAATCTTACATCTTATACTTATGAAGATAACTTTTAAAAAAATTCAGATATAAGAATATAAATGTACTCCTAGGAAGTCATGCTTTTTTAGTTTTGACCAAACTTTTTAGGTTGTCCAAATCTCTTTTGACTTCAACTGCATACAACATGTTAGCTCTGCTGCCTAATTTTGTGCTGTGTGTAAATTTGATAAATATTATGCCAATACCTCTAAAAGTCATTAATAAAACTGGTAAACAGGAATTTTAAACTTATTTTCTTGCGGTCTGATCCCTTTTCCAATTGGTAATAGCTTTGGTACTCCACTTGAATAATAATAGCCAACGTTTACGTAGTGCTTTAAGGTTTACAAAACACTTCACAAATGCTATCTCATTTTTTTTTCTTCCCAACAACCCTAGGAGGTGGGTGCAATTATTATTATCAATTTACAGATGAGAAAACCAAGGCAGAAGAGATTAAGTGGCTTGCCCAAGGTCACATAGTTATTACATAATTATAGTACTAAAGAATGTGTTTTTTCTTTTTTATTAATTAATTTACTTTTAGTTTTCAACATTCTCTTCCATAAGATTTTGAGTTCTAAATTTTCTCCCCTTTCCTTTTCTTTCCCCTTCCCATGATAGTATGCAATATGATATGGGCTCTACTTACACATTCATATTAAAGATATTTTCATGTCAGTTAAGTTGTAAAGAAGAATTAGAACCAATGGGAGGAAGTATGATAAAGAAGAAACAAAAAAAAAAGTGAAGAGGAAATAGTATGTTTCTATCTGCATTCAAACTCCCTAGTTCTTTTTCTGGATGTGGATAGCATTTTCCATCATGAGTCTTTTAGAATTGTCTTAGATCCTTACCTTCCTGAGAACTAAGTCTCTCATGATTAGTCATCACAGATTATTGCTGTTACTATGTACAGTGTTCTGGTTCTACTTACTTCACTCAGCATCAGCTCTTGTAAGTCTTTTCAGGTTTTTCTGAAGTCTGCCTGCTCATCAATTTTTATGGAACAATAGTCTTAATAAAAACTATTAAGCATTACTGGGGCCTAATTTGAACTCAAGTCTTTCTAATTCCAGGCCCAGTGCTCTATCCACTGTACCACCTAGCTGACTTCCCACTAACCAGAACTCCTTTCTTAAATAGGATATATTCCCTCTGTACCAAGGCAGATAGTTTTAGTTTTAATTTAGTTTCTTGACTCTGTGGATGAGTATGCCCATCAGTGGATTTAACCAAACAAATGTTTGCCATTTTTATTTGTATAGTTTGTTTTTATATCACTTTTGTTTCTAAATATATCCTTTTCTCTCCCTTCCCTAGAGAGCCATCCCTTGTAAGAATTTTTTTTTTTAAAAAGAGATTCCCCCTACCTCCCAGCAGTTCATCAAAACTAACCAACACTTCAGGTGAATCTGACACTACATGACATATTCCACACCCAGGGTCTTCTACTTCTTCAAAAAAGGACTGGGGTGGAGGGAGAGAAGTACTAAAACAATGTTATACTGAATGAAGTAATGGAGACACTACATACTCTTCTCCTTATATAATTGTTAACAGAAAATAGATTGAAATCCTAGTAGTAGAAAGGAAAGCACGATTTACTCTGTTTACAATTTCAATAAAAGGAAAAACATGCTTTGTGTAAACTTCGGCAATTATCTTGCATATTTTATTTGTAGGAGAAGCAGCCAAGCCTGGATAGTTAAAGCAATAAAGGGAAATGAGTAAATCCCAGACCTATTATTATCTTTTAGATCCTGAAGATCTGTAAAAGTCCGACACGAAGGCAAAAGAGGGGGCAAAGCCAAATAGCTTTTGTGAGAAAATTTTAATGCTGGAGAAATGCGTTGAAGTCTCATAGCTGCTTAGTTTCCTGCTCCAGACTCGGGAGTAAACAAACCTTGACAATTCTTGAAGAACAACTAATGTCAAACTGGTGTGTTTTCACTTGTGACTAAGCAGCAATATATCATTTTAACAGTAAGAATGATGATATCAGCTGACAAATGACTTCACTAGACTTTATTAGGATTTTGGCAGCTGTTATTGTTCAGCTTTTCAAGAGTACTTCTGTATACCATATTTATGGAGGGTTTCTCAGTTCCATTTAGTCACTGAGTTGGCTCTATGGGAATCTTTTGTGTGCACATGAAATTATGACTCAGGAGTTGATCAAAAAGATGCACAGAGTGGAGCAGAAACAGGTGTAGAATACTTGTGCACATCCTGAAATCCATGGAGGGACTGCATCAGGCTAAGCATGCTGCATGTATTCAGAAGTACTGAGTTTTCATTGGCCAGTCCTCTGTTTCAAGTTCAATTTAGCTAAGAATACAATAGGAGGCTTTCTAATCACAGAAATGAGGTGATTGTCACTTGAGCAATACGTACAAACAAAAACATTTTGTTAAACTGTTGAAAAATAATAAATAGTACCTGACCATTCTATAAAGGATTTCAAAACACTTAATATTGAACGGACTTATTAATATCTGAGAAATTTTGAGAAGAGAGATACAATGAGCATTTAAGTACTGTCTCATTTCCCCCCATTCTTTAGGTTAGTGGTAAACATGAAATGCATATTTATGATATTGTAGAAAGTTTCTCTTGAGATCTAGGAGAGGAGGGTGGGATGCAGGAGTAATAAAAATTAGTTAACTTTCATTTTAATGTACAAGGTTTTCTCTGAGGTGAAAGAATGAATAAATATTAAATGAAATTTGGTAGTTGTAAACTATACTTGTCCAAAAATTGGAGGTGGGAGTTAGGAAGTGGATTGGTTATATATCTTTTCAAATGAACTAGAGATGTATACACTGTTTCCTATATGTTAGAGAGAATGTGGAAAAATTGATACAATAATTCATTGTTGGTGGAATTGTGAATTGATCTGACCATTCTGGAGTGCAATCTGGAGTTATGCCTAAAGAGATTTTAAACTACCTATACCCTTTGACCTAGCAATATCCCTACTTGTTCTATTTCCAAAGACAATTAGGGAAAGTGGAAAAGAACCTATATGTTCTAAAATGTTTGTAGCACTTCTCTTAGTGGTGGCAAAGACTTGGATATTGCCGGGATGCCCATCAATTTGGGAATGGCTAAACAAGTTGTGGTATGTGATTGTGATGGTGCTATAAGAAATGAAGAGCTCAGTGATTTTTATTAAAAAAGCATGTAAAGACTTAAATGAAATAAGGAAGGGCAAAATAAGCAGAGCCAATAGGATATCATATACACTAACAGTAATATTGTTTTAAGAACGACTTTGAACGAATAAGTTATTTTGGCTATTATAAATACCCAAATTAACTATAAAGGTAGCTATCTCTAGGGCAAGTGGTGTAGGGGAGGGAAGAAAGAAAATAAAATTTACCTGAAAATTTTGTGTATTTGAAAGGAACAACATATTATGCATAGTAGATTTTCAATTTCATGTGTGATCATCTTTTTTATTGCACTGTGTTATGGAAATGCTTGTTCTGTTCCATAAATAAAAAATAAAATAAAAACAAAACACAAATAAACCAGAGAAATGGCATCCATTTCCATGTTACTTTAACAATGAAGCAATCTGAGAAAGATTTGCTTGTTGAGCAAGTGAACTTAGCCACTGAAAACACTATGTAATGACGTTATTAGATCTTAATCTGTTTTTTTTTTTGTTTTGCTGCAGAAACCCCAAAGGTTAATTTCAAAAGCAAGATATTTTTATTTTTCTTAAGTTTTATTTTGATGTCATCAAATTTCATGGAGTAGGAACCTTTGTTCTTAAGTGAGATAAATCAGCTTGCCCAGATGACCTTTTCCTATCCCATTTGTTATTTCCTATGAATTCACTCACCATTTTTTCTTTGCTCTTTTTTCCCTCAGCTGAGTGAGTTGTGTCTACCTAGTATTTTCTGGTGCACAAACTCGTTAGGGCTGTAATCAGTTTGGCTGTCCTTTGGGAGAATTTTTCTATTTCAGTAATATTCTTAATAAGATGAGTTGATCAAAACTGAAGGAAGAATGCTTGAATGAAAAGAAAGGCTTTAGATAATCCATTATAATACTTTCTCTACTTTTCTCTTATCCTCACTCAGTTATTTTATACTTTCGGATTTTATTTATCTTTCTTTGAACTGATTTTACACATTGAACAAATGTCTTCATTGAGTTCTTGGAAACAGCTCTTAAATCTCTTCCTGGAATGCTTGCAGCTAATTTAGAAGCAAAATTGGATGAATCATTTACATTATCAAATCTGCGCTCAGACATTTAGGAGCCATGTGACCCTGAACAAGTCATTTAACCATTTCACTTTCTTAAATTGTAAAATGGGGATAATAATATCATCTACCTTCTCTTAGCATTGTATGTTTTTATCTACAAGTATTAAGAGAATTTCATTTGTTGGGAGAATTCTCTACAAATATTAGGGATATCTCTCATCTTCCTTTTTCTAGTGAAAATATGTATACATACATATGCATATACCCATACACATATGTATACATGTATGTATGTATAGGATCTATATGTAGAACTCCCAGTTTGGAAACCTTGTCAACAAATTGAGAGCTCATCAATAATTTATTGTCTTAGAGCAGTGATTCTTAAACACTTTGGTCTCAGGACTCTTTATACTCTAAAATTTTTGAGAAACTTACAGAATTTTGGTTTTGGTTCTAGTATTTATCATACTAGAAATTTAAATGAACAAAATTAAAAAATACCTATGAATTCATTTAAAGTAACAAACCTATTATATGTTAACCTAAAACTTTTTATGAAAAATAATTATATTTTCCAACCACCCCCCCCAAATTTAGGGAGCAGAATGGCATAATTTTACATATTTTTGCAAATCTCTTTAATGTTTGGCTTCAGAGAAGAAAATTAGGGTCTTATATCTATTTCTGCATTCAGTCTTTTGGAACATAATCTTTAGGTTGAAATATCTAAAGAAAATGCAGCCTGATATAGATATATAGTTGGAAATGAGAGGACTATGTTAATAGATAACATCTTATTATTATTGTGAAAAACAGTTTTGACCTAAAAGAGCTCTCAAGGATGTCCGGGACAACTTGGACTACACTTTGAGAAGCATGGCTTTAGAGAGTTGTCTGAAGCACTGAGACGCATTAAGCAACTTGCTCAGGTAGCTAGGGTAGGGCAGAGGTGATACTTGAACTTATTTTCTGGACTCTAGGCTGACTCTCTATTTGGTATGAAATGTTGACGGAATAGTTAGGAACAAATAATTGGTGAAGGGAATCATTTTGTGCTTTTTTCTGAATTTCCTTGTAAAATTGTTCTCTCAGGTTTTTATTATTGATACCCCCATATATATATATACACACATATATATACATATATGTGAATATATGTATATACACATATATAAATGTTCATTTTTCATTTTGATAAAATATTCAACAATGTTCTGCTTTCAAGTCATTTAATTTCTCAGTATTCTAGGCAACACTCTAGGACACAGGTGGGGAACCTGTAGTCTTGAGTCTACATGTGGCCCTCTAGGTCCTCAAATGTGGCCCTTTGACTGAATCCAAACTTCACAGAACAAATCTTCTCAATAAAAAGATTTATTTGTTTTCTAAAACTTGGACTCAGTCAAAAGACTGCACCCAAGGACCTAGAAAGCTACATGTGGCCTTGAGACCATAGACTGCAAGTTCCGCATTCCAGCTCTAAGACCATAAGTTGGAGAAGTGTTGTCTTGCATAGGCAGAGAGCATTTGTTTCTCTTTATCAAAGGAATTACAGATGTAATCTCTATTTCTATCCTTTATTAATCAAGTTTTATTTCTAAATCGTTCATTGTGAAATGTGGAGCTTTTTCTGGAGCTCTGGAACAATACTTGAGGACATTGTAAAAGTTCTCTAGTTTACCAATTTCTTTCACTTACATTATTTAATAATAAAAAATAATAATAACTAGAATTTATATAACACTTTAAGGTTTGCAAGACACTCTAAAAAGATCATCTCCTTTTATCCTTACAACAACCTTACAAAATGGGTGCTGTTATTATCTGTATTTTATGAGAAAATGGAGATAAACAGAGGTTAAGTGACTTTTCCAGGGTCACACAACTACTAAATGTCTGGGGATAGATTTGAACTCACATCTTTCAGAATCGAGTACTCTGCCACCTAACTGTCTTATTTGAGCCTCAAAACAATTCTTTGAAGGAGACAGAGAAGCAATTGCCCCAAGTCACATGACTAATAAATGTCAGAAACTAAATTAGAACCCAGGCTTAAAGACTAGTCGATTAATGTATTTTCTGATAAACTCAAGAAAAAAGAAAAAAAGTTCTTTTCTGTACATAAATTTGTGGCATCATTCTTGTAAGTGTGAAATATGTAATCAGTTGTATATTACCTTGACTGATGCTCTAAAAACAGCCAGTGAATTATTAATTGAGGTCCTTTCCATGCTTGCATGTTTCTCATTAGATTTCATTTCATCTTACTTTTAACTTTTTGACGTCATCAGATTTAAGAGGGATCTCTTGTTCTAAAGGCTGGAATTTTCTCATTATGCAGGTTTACTCAGTTGGCACCGCATTTGTTATATGAGTGAGACAGAGTTAAAATAATTCTTTTTGATTGGCAGCTTAAGTATGTGTTACTATTTATACATTTCCCCCAAAAGGTGCCAACCTGCAGTTTAATAAGCGTTCTTTGATTAAACTCTCTTGGTGTTTGTCTGTTGTAATGCAAGGCTAGATCGAGCAGAAAGAAGACGTAGATAGGACTGATAATGGCTTTTCATGTTGGAAATGATTTAATTTAGTTCAACTGCAGGATACATAAGGCTGAACTTGCTAGTGTAAAAGTGTTTCTAATTATGTATGTTAGAAATATAGGCAGAATGTGTTTATTGCCTTGCAAAAGATTTAATTGAGTGTATACAGTTTAATTATTTGCTTTTAAAATATAAAATGACCAAAGAGTACCACATTACAGGTTTGCAACATATATAGTTAGATACAGAATATTCTGCACCTTTATTTACTTATTCATTTAACACCCCCCTCTGAGATTGAGTTAATTTTGTGCATTAAATATATTTCTTATTACATATAGATTTGTAACTTAAAATCAACTTGACACAATCATATAGCTATTCTTTGAATTAAAACTCATTTTATTCCTAGAATCATACAATCCTGGAATGCTAGACAAGGAAGTAAACTTGGAAATCATTGAATTCAATCCTTTATTTTTTTTAAAGAAGAAACCAAAGCCCAAAGACTCTTAGACATTATTTTGACAAAATCATAGGATGCTTTGGGCTTCACTTCTTGGTGATATGGCTTTGGGTGAGTCCCTTATTTCCTCATGGGCCTCAATTTCCTTATTGATAAAATGAGAGAGTTGAATTAGAGGGATCCTTATAACTTTACATCTTTATATGGTGAAATAGACTTAACTTTACTCTCTTTTTTTTCAGAGTACACCTTAAATCCTATGAAAGAAAGACAGCTTTCATTCAAGTACTATCTAATAATCAGTCATTGATTATATGTATGTGGGGAGGGATGACAGAAACATGTAAAGTTGAATACAGGGATAAGAGATGGAGGGATGTAATGATTCTTTTGGCTCTTTCTCTAAGGGGTTACTGTTGATCAAATGTTCTCTTTTAAATAATATTTTATTTTTTTCCATTCACAGGTAAAGAAAGTCTTCAACATTCACATTTACAAGATTTTGATTTCCAAAGTTTTTTAATCAAATTTTCAATGAAATAATTTCTGATAAATTGATGTTTGAATTGGCTTGAAAATTGAATTCTGCTGCCTCATAATATTGTGAAAATGACAGGGTTTTCAAAAGTTGTGCCACTGGAGCATAAGATTAAGTTAGAGAGAGTTAAGGTACATTATATGTATATATGTGTGTATATGTATATGATATGCATATGCATATGTGCTTGAGGCAACTATTGGTGCAGTGTATAGAATGATAGGCTTGCAATCAGGAAGATTTGAAGTTTAAATCTGTGCTCAGACATTTAGGAGACATGTGACCCTGAGCAAGTCATTTAACCATTATTTACTTCAGTTTCTTAAATTGTAAAATGGGGATAATAATATGACCTACCTTCTCTTAGCATGTCAGGCACATAGTAGGCACTATGTAAGTGCTTATTCACTTCTCTTCCTCCTCTCTACATGTGTATCTATACATACATATATGTATATATGTACCCACAGTATATATACATAGTATATATGTGAATATATGTGCATATATGTATACATTATATATGTCTGTATCATAGAAACACATGCAACTTTTCTAAGGCATAGAGGGATTACAATCTTCATCAAAATCAAGAATAACATTGAATAAACTACACTGAGTAGCCACATTGCATTAACATTTTATAGATCATAACCTTTGCTTTAAGATCAAAAGTTAATATTAGATTTTTGCCTGGATGAACACTGAGCGATTTGTTGAACCAGAGTGTACTGCATTATAGATAATTCTTGACCATTGGGACAGTTTTACCTTAGTTGTAGTCTATTCAATTAAAAAAAATGTTTATAAGTTCCAGGCACTAAGGATACAAAAATAAATATCACAGAGGTTCTTTTCTAAAGACATTTATAATTGAAAGGGACTGGAATTATATGAGCTAAAAGAACTATGATTCAAGGTAAAGTGGAATAAATATAAAGGAGAAAGCAAGAATGGTCTGGGCAAAAATACTCTAGGAAATTTGAGAAGTGATAAACTATTTTCACCTGCAAGACAGCAGTATTGGGTCCAAGAAAGTTTCATGGAAGAGGTGACACCTTAAAAAAATGGAGAGATTCCAACAACTGGAGGGCTGTATCAAGGATAAGGAAAAGTGGGAGCAAAGACGTGGAGAAAGGAAAGGGAAAGATGAGCAACAGCAAAAGATGGTAGTCCAGTTTGCCAGAGCGCAGATTGTATGAGGTAGTGTAGCATTAAATAAGGCTGTAGAGATAGATTGGACTCTGATGGCAATGAGCACTGATGCCAAGACCAGCGTTTTCTACTTAAAATTGCTGTCAATGGGAAACCCCTGAACATTTCCAGACAGAGTAGCATGTGTTTAAAGTGATTCATTAGGAAATCTCTCGGGTATTGGTGTGAAAGATATAGTAGATAAGTGATAGAATGGATATACGAGCAACAAGGACAGTAAGTCTGGTGCTTTAAGATCTGTACTGTATACATTTTTATCTTATTTTGTATTTTACTCATCTTACCTCTTTTTATCTTTACAACGTCCCAGGAAAGTAGATGGTATGATCATTCCCATTTTACTAATGCCAAAACTGAGACTGAGAGAGATTAAGTGACTCACATAGGATCATACAGTTAGTGTCTGAAGCCATATTAAAACTCAGTTCTCCCTTGTACACAAAGCAATATCATATGATGATCAATTGTGAACAACTTAGCTCTCCTCAGCAATATGATGATCCAAGACAATTCCAAAGGATTCATAGAGAAAAATGGTATCTACCAGCAGAGAAAGAATGGATGGAGTCTGAATGCAGATTGAAGCAGGCTATTTTTCACTTTTTTTCTTTGAGTCTGTGTCTTTTTTCACAGCATGAAATATGGTAATATGTTTTGCATAATTGAACATATATAACCTATATAAAATTGCTTACTATCTCAGGGAAAGGGAGAGAAAATTTGGAGCTTAAACATTTTTTCAAATGAATCTTAAAATTTGTCTGTACATGTAAATGGGGAAAAATAAAATATTATTGAAAAAATCAGTTCTTTCAGTTCTCTTTCTGCTATCCCATGTTGCCTTCTCTAAGAAGAATAAAAATGTATTAAAATAGTAAAATTTAAAGATAATTAAGGCTTCAAATAGAGTAGTATCAGTGAGAATCGAAAAATGAGGGGTCAGAGGTATAAGAATTGATAGGGCTTGAAAATTGTTTAGATGTAGGAAATGAGGAATAATGAGAAGCTAGAGATGACTGAGGTTTAAGCCTGGGTGACTGGGAAAGTGTTGGTGTCATCAATAGAAATAGATAATTTAGGGGTAGAAATAAAGCTTTTGAAGTCATTTGCAGAGAGATGATAATTAGTGCCATGGAAGTCGATCAGATTACTAAGAGACTGTGTGTAGAGGGAAAAGAAAATCAAAGACAGGACCTTTGAGGCCATTCATTTTCAATATGTTAGGGAGGATGAGGAGTGAGTAAAATAGACAGAAAGAACAGACAGAGAGAGAAGAGGATATCTGAAGGTTTTGATTTCCAGAAGTTAGTTAACTTAAAAGGTTGTAAAGGTGGTCAGTCTCTCCTGACTGTTCACCACAATTTAGTAGGAAATGCAGGTTATAATGCTAATATGTCAGAGGAATGAAATGCTAAGACCACCAGTGAAATGTTCATATCTTCACAAAATTAACTGAAGGATATAGTTACAGATAACTGAGTCTTGAGAGAAGAGCTAGAACTAAGAATGTTATTTTTCTGGTTTCCTCATCTACTTTCTGAGAAATGTATCTTTGTGTAAGACTACAGACTGAATCTCATACCAAGGACCAGTGGTCACATAAGCATCAGTGCCCACAAATGTCCCTCGTGAGTTGGCTGTAGTGAGAGAGGATGAGTCTGTGATCTCCTTACGGAGAAAGAACTGCATCCCACATGTATTCTTTCCCTATTTCTCCTCACTCCTCAGGCAATGGTAAGCCTGGGTAATCCAAGAGTAGCTGCACATAGATTTATGTTTGATTCTTATCGTCATTTGAGGCTTTGGGCTGGGGTCAATGAAACTTTTATCTTTATCTTTTCAAGGCTGAGGGGCCATAATACGACTCCCTCTCGACCATATATGGCTACTATAAATAGAGTTATAGTTCTTTGCTGAGATGGGACTTCTCAGCAATTTAGAAATGTGAAAGAAAACACTTTGAGAGCACAAAAGTGTTAGTAAATAGACAGAAAGAGACAGTAAAATGTATTCTTTTATATATATATATATATACATATATTTGTGCATGTGTATGTGTGTAACATATATAGTTACTCATACACAAATACATATGTTTGAAATAGGGCTTAGTCTTGTCATGTTACTGGTGTAGGATGCTCCCAGGTAAGGAAACTCCTAAGAGTACAAGCTGACATCTTCTCTGAAAATGTAATCTTAGAGAATTGTCTAGATAGAATACTAAGAGATTAAATGATTTGCCCTGGATCACACATCCAATATGTGTTGGAAGTAGTACTTGAACCCAGATCTTTCTATGAGGATCAAATAATTTACAGTAAGTAAAGTACTTTGCAGACCTTAAAGCAGAAATAATAGTAATAATGGTAATAATAATGACGGTTACTGTTGTTTTTAATACCTGAACATGTTTTTCAGATGAGAATGCAGTATAGAGGGAGAAATTAAAAATGCATGAATGAGAAGGAATAATTTCAAGAGAAAGCTCAAGGTAAGGAATCAGGGATACAAGCAGAAGGTTATTGTTGACAGTTGGAAAGGCTACTTATTACTCAGAGGTTGTCTTTAATTATCAGCCATTCTCTTTAACTTTAGAATTTCTACATCTTTGTTTTATTGGTGATCTCAAAATATTGGAGCATTGCGTATGCAGAGAATGTTCAGATTTAAGTAGGACTCAGCTCCCTTCAGTTAGGCCCCCAGGCACCTACTCCTTCATAGATGAGGAAGTCCTAAATCATCTTTCTCTCTCTGACTTTTATAGATAAGAGAAAAATTTGAGGCCCAGGAGAAGAAGCATCTTAACACTGATTAATCTATTGGGATCGTGGGGTAAGGTATGGGGTGGGGATTGTTTATTTGAAAATCTGTGGCTGTGAAAGCTGTGAAACTAGAAATCTGGTCTGTTTCCCTGAAACTTCAGATCTGTGCTGGTAAATAGACCTCTTTGTGAGTCTTGGACTGAATTCATAGGTCCAATGAAATAAATGTTCTTAGTGCTGTCTGAGAGTCTTTTCTTCTGCCTGCTGGAACTGATAACTTGACTGTAAAAAGCTAGCGTGGTCTGTAGCTGTGTAAATTTGTGGGCTGTGGGTATTTAATACTTAATTTTCTGAATGTTGAAATATTCTGATTCTGAGATCTACAGGGTTGGTTATGGGCACACTAGTCAGCATTATAATTAAGATGGTTAGATAGTAAGTGGAATAATTCCTTAGCAGTGATTCCTTTTTTCTTTCTACTATATTACTTTGGCAGAGATTTTGTAGATGTGCGGATACAACCTGATAATTCAAGCAGCAAGTCTAAAAGTCTGAGCTGGAGGGAAAAAAGCTCTAAACTGTGGAACTAGATTTGGTCAAGACTGAAATGGAAGATTTTAGGCATCTTTTTCACCATTACTAACTGTGGAATTCCTTGAATTTTCAAATGCTTTCAAACAATTATGAAGACCCAGCTAAAGACAAGTAAAATCTTTGCCTTCTGGGCAAGGGTAGGTGATACAATGCACAGAAGATTAGATGAAGATAAAAAAGACTCAAGTTCCAATCTGCCCTCAGATATTTACTAGCTCTGGTGACCATAGGCAAGTCAGTTAATCTCTGTCTGTCTCAGTTTCCCCAATTGTAAAATGGAGATTATAATAGTAGCTACCTCTCAGGGTTGTTGTGAGCATCAAATAAGATAATATTTGCAAAATGCTTAACACAGTGCCTGGCACACAGTAGGTTGATTGTTGTCCTTCATTCTGAAGAGGATCAAAATGGCATCGCTATGGGGTTAATGTGTGGTGTGTCTGCCTATGGCTGATTAGACCAGTACAAGTTTGGCAGGCTCTACCACAAGTCAGTAATAAATAGCCCATATGAACATTATAAGTGGGGATGTCACCAGATTTGCACATCTCACATTTCTTTTCAGCTACTGCAATTCTGCTTTACTCATAGTGCCTTCTTTGACATGGGCACGCCATACTAGATGATCCTATGCCATTGTTTCCCACATCTCCCAATTGATTCCAAAGTTCTTCAGAGAGACCTTGAAAGTGTCCTTATATTGCTTCTTCTGACCTTCATGTGATCACTTGTCTTGTGTGAATTCTTTATAAAATAGGCAAATGTACATTTGGCATTCCAACAAGATGGTCAGCCCATTGAGTTGCACTCTCTGCAATAGAATTTGAATGCTTGGCAGTTCAGCTTTGAGAAAGGACCTCAGTGTCCAGTCTCTTAATCTTTCCAGGTGATCTTCAGAATATTCCCAAGACAATTCAAATGGAAGTGATTCAGTTTCCTGGCATGGCTAGTACAGTATACTGTCCAGGTTTCACAGACAACAACAATGAGGTCAACCTAATGGCTCTTTAGATCTTAAGTTTGATAGCCCAATACATTTTCCTTTCACAATTTCCTTCGGAGCCTCCCAAACACTGAGCTAGCTCTGGCAATGCGTGTATCAACCTCATCGTCTATGTCTACATACCTGGAAAGTATACTGCCAGGGTAAGTGAACTTGTCCATAGCATTCAAATTTTCTTTATTATCTGTAACTCATGTTTCCATGAGTGGATGATATGGTGCTGACTGGTGAAGAGCCTCTGCTTTCTAGCACACAGTAGATGCTTAATAACTGCTTGTTGCCTTCCCCTTAATAATAATGAAAACTCTCATAAGTATGAATATTATCCCCATTTTACAGATGTGGAAACAGATTGAAAAGTTAACTCACACATTGTCATACAACTAATCAGTATCTAGAAGAATTGAAAGCTTTTATAATAAAGGATATTTATAAAATCAAAAACAAAATCTTCTACAGATTAGCACTATCTCATACACTTTGAGCATACTTCCCCAATACTAGCTAGCACAGGTAGAGGATGGTTCATTATTTTCCTCAGAGTTCTAGGTGAAACCCTGAGGGTTTCTGGGGCTTTTCCTACTGTTACTCATTATTCCCCCCTAATGTGCTTCCCATTGATTGATGATCATTTTCTTTGTATTGAATTAGAAACCACATATAAACACATCTTAGGAAGCTGACTAAAATCTTTTGTACTTTTGAACACTTCCTTGAAATGGAATGCATCCTGGAGTTGGACAAAGAAAGTAAAAAAAAAAAAGATACAAAATCATTTTAAAAATGTCATATAAATGTTTTCCTCTCTCCCTTTCCTCAAGTGAAAACTTTTGAAAAGAATATCAGATACCTAATATTTTTAGAAAACAATATAAACTAAATTTTCATTGTTACATAAATGGCATGAATTGCTTTTGCATAGAGTTCTTTAATGTATTTGTTGTATTTCATAAATGACATACATGCTTTATCCTAGTAGGTCATTTAAAATAACCTTTACCTGGATACATATATATATATATATATATATAATTAGAATAAGTAACATTTTATTATGCTATGCTTATGTTTCAGAACAACAAAATATGGTGGCATCCTTAAACTATTGTTGCATCATTTTAAACTATAAATTTTATGATCACTGGGGCAACACACTATAGCTAAAATGACTTATGTTAAGATCATTATGTTTTCTTTATAATGATGGTTTTCTTGATTAGAATGCTAACACATAAATCAGGCCAACAAAAAGGGTCCATCTTAGTCCCTCTAAAGTCTTTAATCATTTAAATTCAGAAAATTTACCCAAAATAACTTGGCATAATTCAATAAGATAAACATTTATTAGCAGTCTCTTACCTGCTCAACACTTTTAATAAAAGGAAAAGATAAAATAGTTCCTGTCTGCAAGAAGCTGACTTTTTAATGGGAGGAAATGATATGTTCATGAAAACGATGAATACAAAGGTATATAAAGTAATTTGCACAGAGAGAATACCTAAACAACTAGGAGAATTAGAGTAGTCTTCATATAGGAGCTAAAATGTGCTTTAAACAATGTTGGGGATTTTACATGATGGTGGATAAGGAGAGTGCATTTCAGACACAGAGGATCACAGGTACAAAAGCAGAGACAATGGGCATGAAAGGTGACGAGTTAGGGTAATAGATCAGTTTAACTGGAATGGAGACTGCATGGAGGAGAGTAACATGAGATGACTAAATAAGTAGGTGGGAGCCATAAAAGTGGTCACCTGGCATGGACTCTGCAGATAGTATTAGATTAGACTCCAAAATGGTGCTAATGAAGCAATGACTTAGGTCCCAGTGTTCAATTTGACTTAGTTTGTTCCTTGGCAATATAATATGATGGAGAGAACGATAGACTTAGAATTAGACTTAGTTAGAGTAAGACTTAGTCTTAGGTTGAAATCCTTACTCTCCCATTTACTAGATTTGTGATATGGGGAAAATCACCTAATCTCTGTGAGCCTCAGTTTCTTTAACTGTAAAATGGCAATAATTGTGATAATGATGATGGTAATAATAATACTTGCTTACCCCTTTTAAAGTCTGTTGTAAGTTTTGCATAAAGATATGTGAGTAAAACATTCTCTAGCTGGTAAGTATTAAAACAGTATTAGTTTCACATTGCAGACTACCATCCTATCCCCTTGTATACCTTTCATCATGGAGGAGACTAGTAGTAGCATGGGTCAGAGTAATGAAAATGCATTGATATTATGACTCAGTTGTTTTATTTTTAGTATGTCAGAAGTATCTTTGATATGGATAGTATTATATTACAGACTTCATTCACCCTGGCCATCTAGATCCTGTATTTCCTAGCTCAGACAGGCAATTGTGGGGATTGTGTATCCAAATATGGTAAATTAGCTGCACGTAGTATGTAGTGTGATCCTTATGTAACTCTTTGTTTTGCTTTTATCATATCATATATCATTTTGCATTGTAGTTCTTTGTGTATGCTTTGTGTCCTCTCTTAGGCTATGGGGTCACTATCTCTGAAATTGCTAATTCTTCCAGGGATTGTTTTGTTGCTGTTCACACAGCAGGCACTTGTTAAATGTTTGTGGAACACAACACAATTATAATAAGATCTGTATAAGAATTGTCTTACTGCACTGGAATGTTACAGAGATTGAGAAAATACTTATATAAGAAGCAATGACTTTTACATCTTGTGTTCTTCCACAGCATCTGGCATAGTCCCTTTCATGTAACAGACATTCATTAAATATGTTGGATAAATGTTGGATATGTTGGATAAATAGATGGATGAGCCAATGAAGATAATGATTTCTTAGGTTTATAAGATTTGGAGCTACAAGGGAACATAGAGAACAACAAATTACACTTCCTCATTTATATGGAAGAAAGGAAACTGAGGAAGGAAAGGAAAGGACACTGAGGCCCAGAGATCTTCGATGACTTGTTCAAGGTTGTATAGCTAGTAAGCAGAAAAGCAAGGATTTTTTTGAAAGAAAAGATTAGAAGAAAAATCAAACACTTCAATTTAGGGGAAAAAAAGATTAAAGTGGTATAAAAACTGTGGAAGATTTTCTTTACTCTTAGGTCTCATTATTAACCTATCCTTTTGGAGCAAGGCATTTAAACTTAGAAATGGAGGCCAAAAGCCACAAATGAGCTGAATTAATGGAGTGCTCTAGTTGTAGTGCTCAACATTGACACTTGTGCAAGGAACTGGGGTGAGCTTCAGAAGAAACAGGCTGATTTCCCATTTTCTTTCAGAAATAAGGCAGAGGTAGATGACTCAGTTTGACTTAGTACAAGTAACTTGAAAATTACTGATGGTCCTGTTGATGTTTGCTTCTTTTTATCCTGAATTGACTCTTTTCTTTGAAATCAGAGCTGTCCCTTCTGTATTCACTGCCAGGGTTGTTGAACATGCTACCTCCCACATTTTTCACTTTTAGCTTTTTCATCCAGTGGGGAACAGATGACAAGTTCTATGAGGCCAACTTTTGTTTGATGTCAGGAAAACTTGCTAACTCTTAGAGCTGTCCAAAAATGGAATGGACTATTTGAGGTCTTCAATCAGAGACCGGATGACCACTTGTCAGGTATGTTATATTGAGGATTCTTTTCTCATATGGGTTGGACCAGATGGATTCTGAGGTCCATCCATCTCTCACATTCTGCTGTTCAGTAAGGTGGGGTTGAACAACCAAGATATATTTGAGACACTCCTGTTTTTTCATTCTGCTTTGTGTCATCTGGTGGGTTTGGAGGGATACTTTCTTTTTTCTAATGAGATGATCAGGAGAAGTTATTAAGGAGGAATTTTTCTTTCCCTGATCCATTAACTCAATCTTACCCTTTGAGTAACTGTTCCCTTCCTACTTTTCCTTTAGAAGAGTATATTCTAAAGCTACAAGTTCCAGATGTTTCATAAGACACGAGTGTTATCTCTTTATCACTATTAATCAATAAACATTTATTAAACACATGCCATGTGCTAAACACTGTGCTATGTGTCCAATGAAAAGACAAAATTGAAAAGTTATTGCAACATGTAGGGTTAAGACAGTAACTACTGAGAGGATCAGGAAAAAGCCTTGTGGAGAAGGTGCCAATTAAACTGAGTCCAGGAGGAATCCAAGCATTCTGAGAAATAAAGATTGGAAGGAGTACATTCTAGGTTTGGAGCATAGTCAGTGTACTGAGGTGAAGTTGGAGTGTCATGAAAATGAGACTGAAAAAAGTAGGTTGAGGTCAGGTCATGAAGGGCTCTAAATGCTGAGGAAAGGCATTTACATTTGATCTTGGTCAAAAGGAACCATTGAATTTTATTGAATAGAAGAGTAACATGATCAGAACTGTATTTGGAAAAAATCACTTTGCCAGCTTTGTGAAAGGAGAAGAGGAGATAAACTTGAGGCAGGGGAACCAATGAGGAGGCTACTACAGTGGTCCAAGTGAGATGCTCTAAGGTCTTGAACTAGGATAACTGGAATCTGTGTGATGGTTAGAGAAAGGGATGGAGATGAGAGACATGTTGTGGTGGTAGAAACAGTAAGATTTGGCAGTTGTGTGGATATTTGGGGTATGTTAAAATGAGGAGTCGAAGGTAACATCAAGATTAGAAACCTGAGAGCCTAGAAGGATGGTGGTTTACTCAACAAAACTAGCTAATTTCAGAAGAGTGTTGGTTTTTGGTGAAAGATAAGAGTTTAGTTTGGGACATGTTGAGTTTGGGATATGTGCAGTATCATAAATTAGAAATGTCCAGGAGGAAGTTGGTGATGTCAGACCTGTATTCCAGAGAAAGCCTTGACGCAGGAGAATTAGCAGCATAGGGATAATAAGCAAACCCATGAGGCACTGAGTTGACTGTAAAAAGAATATAGGGGCTAGAAAAAAAACCTTGAGGCATACTCACAACAAATATGAAATGGAATTTTCTCACCATGAATTTTTTTGTCCCCTTTAAAACGGACAATTCCATGGGGCATGCAGATTTTAGTGGTAAGGTATGGTATGAAAAGTGGAAACAATTTCCTTAGGTTAGTAGTTAATAAACATCTCTCATCTTATGATTGTAAGATCTTAGATTGAGAGATGAAAGGGACCTTAGAAGCCCTCAAGTCATCAAGTTTACCCCTCTCATTTTATGACTGAGGTCCAGAGATGTTAAGTGATCAAAGAGATTATCAGGTGATATAGGTGATCAAGGTCAGAATCCAGGTCTGTGAATTCAAATCCTTTACTCTTTCCACTGTATCATAGCTGCCTCTTCTTCTTAGAACTTTTAAAATAGATCCCCCAGGCTTTCAAATTGCACACAATTAATTACACTGTTGGCCAGTTTTAACATTAGAAAAACCAAAACCATCATGGCATTAACTTTTAACAGTGTAATAAACCTGTAATGACAAAGTCAATAGCAGCACTTCCACATAATGGAGGATCTAGGCAGCTTTTCAGTTAATGTAACTTATATAAAATAAATATTTGTTTACAAATCTTAAAGTAGAATTTGATCTATGTGGCAAAAATGATTGAAAACACTGAGCATTTACGCTGTAGTCTGGCATCATCTCTTGTTTCTAAGTGAGAAAAAGTTGGTCTATTTGATATTATAATATACCCATTTTTGTTTATATTTGTCTAAAGTTTGTGGTTGTGTACTTGTGAATTAATTAAGCTAATTATGAAAGACAGAAAGGGGTACAGAAAACAAAAATACCAGAACATGCTGGCAGTCAGGCCAAGAGCTTATTTGGAGAGAATGTAGCTTTTTCAATTTGATTTTTTAAAAAATGGCATTTTCACATGTTGAATGTGAGTTTAACAGTTCAGCTGTAGCTATCTGGTAAAATCTTGACTTCCTGTGAACAAAGATAAAAATATGATTGTCTGCCCATGAGAATTTCAGGAAATCTAGAATTACTTACACACTTTAACACTTGCCAGCAAATTACTTTCTATCTTACATATGTTGCCGTTTGGCAGGAAATGGATTTCTTTTCTGACTTCCTTCCAGGCAAGAATTTTAGGGATTTAGGAAGACTTCAGGTGTTTACAGATAACCTGTGGAAGAAAAGATTTTTTTAAAGGTAAATAACTTTCCAACATAAACTTCAATATTTGGAAACATAATTTTATTTAAAAAAAACACCACCATTATGAAAGATAGAACCAGTGGATTCCTCTATATTTGGGTGAATTTGGAGCCTGAATTAACTATTCCAATGAAGAGTTCACAATTTTGGGGGGAATTACACTTCTAACAATGTATGGTTATAGAATTATTCTAGATTGATTTTGATAGTTGATATGAAATTCATAGATTTATTCATTGATTCACTAGACATTTCTTGATTGCTCTGTGTAGAGTACTTTTCTTATGTCTATAACTGTGGCATTGGGATTACACAGATAGTCACACACAAACCTTTTCTGCTGGCTATGATATCTTACTAAAGTTTAATTATAAAGAATATAATCACAAAGATGGGATTGGGTCATTTGGTCAATTCAACTTAAATTGTAGACAGAAACCAATGTGTAAGGCATGTGTCCTGCTAAGCTCTTTAGAGTCATTATTACCTATTTTAAATAGATTATGGTTTAGTACATCTATTTGATATTTGGGTTCCTCAGTTCAGTAACTATTCTGTGCAAGTGGGGATCCCATTTATGCTTACTAGAGGTTAACATCTTAAAAGCAATAAATTAATGGAATTTGTTTTTAGCACAGTTTAAACTTAAGTATTTCATATTTTAACTTAAAAAGACTTGCTAACATTTAGCAACATGATGGTATGCAAAAACAATGTAATTCAATTCAGTTCAATTAAAAATGTTTTTATAAGTTCTTATTTGTACAGAGCATTGTGCTAAGCATCCGGTGCAATGCTCAGCATAGATAAGATATTGTTTTTAACCTCAAGGAGATTGAAGTCTAGTAGGATGATTCAATGTACTTGTAAATAGCTATAAGACAAAAGAAATATGAACAAAACCTTCTGGAGCTCTGAAAGGGGGGAAGCTATGATCAGCTGTTGCAGGTTGGGGAGGGAAAGGGGAAATCTCCCTCAAGAGGGTAACAGTTGAATTAGACTTTAAAAAACAGGTAACAATTCAATGGGGAGGGTCAGGGAACTCCAGACATTATGAATAAATCTTTTCATAGTTATTATAGTGAATCCATAGCGAACTGGAATCCTCAGGGATGGAGTCATTCAGGAGAATCATGTTTCTTGGATAACTAAAAGTTTAACCTTTTGAAGCACCAATTTATTTTAAACTTAAAAGCATTATGAATCACAATTTTCTAAAATATATTATATGCTTCTCTACCTAGTTCTTAAATAGACTAAATGTTAGCCTTAATTATTAATCATCCTGAAGACTATTTTTTTTATGGTGATGTTATGACCCCAGAGTCTGTGGAGATGAGTAGAAATGCTTGCTCTTACACCAACTTGGTGTATTGGACTTCTCGAATCCTTCAATTCAACAAATTCTGACTTCGTATGTAGGCTTTATTATAGTTTTTCTACCTTCTTTCTTGCAGTCATTTGTTAATTCTCCCTTTTCTGGGTCTAGTAGATTTCATGTCCCCTTTCTAATTTATTGCTGCTCATTTTCTGTGGGCTTGGATACTAAATAACTAACCTTGTTACAAATGTTTGTAAAATAAGAATAAATATATCCTGATTGAGGCCTAAAAATCAGGCCCTAGGGCCTCTTATCAAATGATTATTGTGGCTTTGGGAGCACCTTAGATTAAATTTTTTTAAGTATTTATTTTTAATTTTTAATTTTCAGTTTCAAAATGCCCTCCATACTCACTAAGAAGGCAAGGAAAAAATGATGCTCATCATACATATGAAGTCATGAAAAACATTTCCATATTAGTCATCTTGCAAAAAAAAAAGGCAAGAAAGAGAAAGAAAAAATGAAGTTCAGCTTGTACTCAGAGTCCATCAGTCCTCTGTCTGGAGGTGTATATAGTATTTTTCATGCTGAGTCTCTGGAATTGCTGTGGATCATTATATGGATCAGAGGAGCTAAGTCTTTCACAGTTTGCTATTGCTTTTAACTGTGTATAATGTTCTCTTAGTTTTGTTCACTTTACTTTGCCTCAGTTCATATAAGTCTTCCCAGGTTTTTTAGGAACCATTATCTTTATTATTTCTTAAAGCACAATGGTATTCTATCACAATCATATTTAACACAACTTGTTTAGCCATTCTCCAAATAATTGGCATTCCCTCAATTTACAATTCTTTGTGACCATAAAAAAAGCTACTTTAAAAATTTTTGTACATACAGGTCCTTTTTAGTTCAGGATTCTTAAGTATGAGTCTGTGAATTTGTTTTTAAAAAAACTTTTTATAACTGTAATTCAATATAATTGTTCTTCTTTGACATTCTCTCTCTTTTTAATTATGCATTTAAAACATATTTCTGAGGGGGGATCCATAGACTTCACCAGACTGCCAAGTGGGTCTAGCCTACAAAACAGACTGGGGTAAAAGGTAGGGAGAAGGCAGGTAGAGGAGGGTTGTTTGTGCAAATATTCAAAGTCAAACACAAAGGCTTTTTTACACTGTAGAAAAGCTTCCTTGTTGAATCCCCATGCCCCAGATACCTATTCAGATTGCTTCCTCAGATATGGCCTACATAGCTGCCATTAGAGGTTACTGCTTTCCTTAGGTGTAGAGCTACAAAAACTCCCTCTGAAGACATGATCAGCCATGGAATCTTTCAAAAAGTATGGAGCATACATGTAGGAGAAAAGGGGGAAATCCTGATGTCCCGGTGACTATCTTTTCTGTGACTATTTTTTCTAAAATTATGAATTCTTCTTTCTCCTTCCATATCTTTGGCTCCAAGCTGCTTCAGCACAATACTGGGATTAATATAAAACTGACATTCCTCTGTATCTGAGTTCCTAGTAAAATATCTTATAAACAACATCCACTCCCATGAATGACCACGTCTTTGAACATGTTTGGTCTTAGTGAACTCAGTATTTAGGCACATCCCAACCTTTGCTGCACTGATTTTCTCTTTACTTTACTGATTTCAAGGGACCAGAGCACTGGTTTGGGTTTTAGAGGACCTGGGGATGATGTCTGATAGGACAGACTGTTCTTTATAGTCTTGGGTAAGTCACATCACTTTTGTGGGCCTCAGTTTCCTCATCAGTCAAATGTGAGGGCTAGATTAGATTCTCCTGAGTGTCCCTTCTCACTTTAAATCTTATGGGCCCAATGTCCTATGACGTTGAGGGACTTTCTCAGAGTTAGGTACATAGTATTTGATGTGTGAGTTTTGAAAAAACTATTTTGACTTATAAGTCTTTAATTTTATCTTACTTTCTAGTTCTCAGTTGTTACTTTATTTTTATATGGGTAATCACTAATACATTCATAATTTCTGGGATCTGGTGATGAAGTATGTCAAGTGGAGAGAAATAGGTTGAGAGGCAAACTCCCCTTCATTGTCAGATCCAGGAAGGGGATGAGTAAATGTTCTTATACAGAAGAAATCATATGCTGTGCGCATAGCAGACTAAAACTTAAATGCTTGTTGATAAATTCTTGTTTTAAAGACACTAGGACACTAGAATCATTATTTAGGCCAAGAATAAGCATCTATTTTTTTAAAGTCTAAAACTGATCTCCTCATAATGCCTGAAGAAGCTATTCAGTCATCACAAATGATCTCTCCCTCTCCCTCTCCATCTCTCTCTCTCTCTCTCTCTCTCTCTCTCTCTCTCTCTCTCTCTCTCTCTCTCCCTCTCTCTCTCTCTCTCTCTCAGAGTGCTTTATAAAAAATGTCCTCCACACTTAATTTCCTAAATTATATAGTTTCCATTTGGGCTATCTTGATGTGCAACATTCCAAATATACATGCAGGATACTAAGCATATATTATATTCCATTAAAATTTGAGTTTAGGAATGGACTACATGTCTGTCTTTCCTTTCTCCTTTCTTTTTCTGTCTTTCTATCTCTACTCTGTCTCTGTCTCTGTCTCTGTCTCTGTCTCTTTGTGTGTTTGCCTCTTTTTGTATCTTTGTCTGTCTTTGTCTTTTTCCCCTCTTTCAAACACACACACATACACACTCATTTGCTTGTGCACACTCATATTCAGTTATAATTAACACCAAAAAGAATTTCAAAGTCTTTCTGCCTTAGAGTGTCAAATACAGGTAGGTTTTCTCCTCTCATGTCAGTGTTTCTAGGATTCTTCTCTACCTTAATACAAAGTAATAACCTGGGATCAGAGGCCTTTAGGATTTCCCTTCTGTCTTTTACCTCCTTCACTGTGATACACTGAGTATAATGTGACACTCTTACTTGCTTTGGATTGAACTAACCCTCTTGTTATATAAACTTGAATCATAGTAATCACTAAAAAAAAACTGTGAGATTTCGTTAGAGTGCAGATCTCATTTAAAAACTCAAATGCATCCCCTCTCTGCCCTAACTCTGTTGTCTCTTGCTGTTACTTGCAGATGAGCTGTTGCTGGAGAAGGCCACAAAAACCACTCTGACTGGATTCCGCACAGATTCATGCAGTCTAACCCCAACTGGGCCTTTACTGTTCCTTAGCCAATTTTTTTATTCGTTTCTTAAATCCCTGTTGAGTTTCCTTGAACAGCTGTTCCAAATCCTTTCCATACTCATTAAACCCTCAGTTCCATCCCTGCCTCCCTTACTCTTAGCAGGTTGAACTTGCCTACTACTTAACTATTTTTGGTGCTGACTGAGGTTTTAGGAATTTCCGATTTTTTCTCACTCAGAATTTCTCTGTCTTAACCAATCCTCTCTCCCGTTGTTCCTGTCTCAGGGAAAGGGGTGCCCCTGTTCATTTCTAAGGCAAACGACTTCACTTTTGCTGTTGATTCATTTTTCTCAAATTTTTTGGGTCCTTGATTCGTCAGTTCTCATCTTTTATTCCTGTATCTTCAGTCTTTCCTCTTCCCTGGCTCCCCCTACTTTGACTAGAAAAGTATTCAACTATTTCCTCTCCTAAAGATTATTCCTTTGTCCCTGGTGTTTTTTTTAAGCACATCCTATATTTCTTCTTCCTCTTGTTGAAATTTTTACACTTGTCTTCCTTAGTGCTTTACTACCCACTTCAAATCAATGTTTCCTAACCCAACACGACAAAAATTGCCCTCCAATGACTCTCATTAAGGATTTTCTAGTTGATATAAATATATTGGCCTTTTATAAGTCTCTTCTTTGAAAACATCACTTGCTCCCTCCTTTCTGAAATAGTGATGCTTTCATCAGTTCTTTATTTCACCTATATATTGGATTCTCCCACTTTTCAGACTGTGTCTCCTTTGTCTCATTCAGTGCCTTTATTTTTTATTCTATTACCCAAATATAGGCATTCCCCTCAGTTCTGCCCTCAGCTGTCTTCTTTCTATATTCTCCTCCTTGGAGATCTCACTCACTGCCATTGTTTCAACTATCACTGAGTCTACAGATACTTTCTAAGTCTACATCTCTAACTTTGACTTCTGTTCCTCATTCTAGTTTTCATATTATGACTAGGTTGTCCTGTCAGTTTCTCAAACTAAGTGTGTTTAAAATGAATCAATTACGTCCCTTTCAAACTTCTCTAGTTCTGTTAACATTATTGTTCTCCCAGTAACCCAGGCTTCTTTTATCTTTAACTTTACCTCACAATTACCAATTCAGGATTTTCTTTCATCATATGTTTAGACTATCTCTTAGACTTCTAACCGATTTATTTCTGTACTGAGAATAAAGAGAACATTAACAAGGAACCAGGGAAATCAGGATATACTTCATTTAGGAAGTAGTATCTATGATGAGGTTTGAAGGAATTGGAAGATTTTAGGAGGTGAATGAGAGGAGGGAGTAAATTTTAGATATGGGGGCAAAGACAGAAAATGAAAGGCTGAGTTTAGAGAACAGCAAGTAGGTCATGTTCTAATCGTGGAGATGCACCTAGGACAAAAGTAAAGAAAATGTTTCTGGAGTAATAGCTCTTCTGCAAAATAATGCTCTTAAAATTTTAATACAAAGTTTCAGTGTGGTGTCAGGAGAAAAGCTCTTAATTTGGAGACTGAGAACTTGGATTCCAATCATGACATTAACTCTGATTTTAGGCAAGTCACCTAATGTTTCTAGTTCCCAGTTTTCTCAATTCTAAAATGAAGAGGTTACATTGGCTAATCTCTAAGATGCGCTTCTCCCTCAGCATCCTGGGATTCTGAGACCCTTTTCTTTTTTTTTTTTTTGTTCTTTATTCCACGCCAGGTACAGAATAGATAGTAGATAAATGCTTATTGATTGATTGACTGACAGGCTAGGAGCCTGACAATGGAATAGTGGAAAAAAAGATAAAGTTTCTATTAATGGAGGAAGATGATGAACTCAAGTTTTGACAACCTAAATGGCAGGTAACAGTGAGTGATCTGAGTGACGATATTTTGTAGGTAACTGGAGACAAGAAAATGGAAAGAAGAGTATGTCAGGTCTAGAGATATAAATACATAAATCATGTACATTACACTTCTATCAATACTTCTGACCTGCTGGCATCAATTTCACTTGCTAGAGAAGAGCACAGGATGAAGAAGGAAGGTGAGATCTCATTGTGGTGTTTGGGGACTTTTAAAGGTGACTATGAAAAGGTGACTATGACGAAAACTGGTCATCAGAATTGGGCCATAAGACTTTAAAAGAAGCTTCATATGCTTTGGGGCACTAGCCAGATCCAGGGAGAATGGGATGAATGAGGATTAGGCAGCAAATGAGAGAGATCCTTCACTCTGTATTTTTAGTGTATTCTAATCTGTATATGTTTTCCAATTTTTCTTTGTTTTTAAATAATTTTGTTCCCCATTCATAATTTGGAGTGATATTTTTATTTAACCAGCATTTTGGGGTAGGGGCCTAGTCAGTAAATACAAGATTGGAATACTTCCTTTCCTTTAAAGGAATAGTAGTCAGGAGAGTAGCTTTCTTGCATTAAACCTGCTGTGCTCCTAGAGGACCAACATTTAAGAGGGACAAATAAATGTAATTCTTGTCTAATATTCCTCTCAGAGAAAAGATGAAAGAGCTCTTAACATTGTGACTCTTATTCTCACCTCAAAATGGGGCTCACAGTCACCCCTGAAAAAGGATGTGCAAGGTTCTAAAGATATCTACCAATGCCACTTCTGGAGCCATCTGTCTATATGTTTAGATATCTGATGTGGACATACAAAACCTAGGTAGGCAACATATATATTTTACGTGTGATTTCTCCCCTAATTATGATGTGAATTCCTTGAGAACAAAGGGTTTTCTTATATCTTTCTTTGTATCCCCAGCACTTAGCACAGTGCTTTGCACATAGTGAGTTTTGAATAGATACTTATTCATTCATTCATTCATCCTGAAGGGGAATATGTGAAAGAAATGAAGGGCCTATAGTCTTAACCTATGGTTAATGGATGAGGCACAAGAAAATATTGAGTAAGGACCTCAGAAGCAAAATAGTAAGAATGATGGGGAGAGAAACACAATGTCACATCCTCATAGAAGGCAAAAGAGGAAGCAGTTTTCAGTAGGAGGTGGTCAGTATTGTCTCCAAAAGAAGAGATACCAAGACGGCAGAGAGCAGACAAGTAACTGTTGAATTTGATTTGGAAGAGGGTCATCACAATGCTGAGAAGAGTGAGAAGAAGCTATCACAAGAGAAGACAAGTTGCTCAAGAAATTTTTAGAAGTAGGAAAGAGGTGGGATATAACTGATAAAGGAAGTCATGAGTGAAGATATTTCCACTTGGATTTAATGGAAATTTTCTTTTAGTCTAAAGAGCTAAGCATTTGAACTTCTAATGGTTACTTAACCATGTCTGCTGGTGGTTTATTATTCACTAATACACTGTTAATTATAGTTTTCACAGGCAAAAGTAGTTGTTATATAGTTAATGAGTGGTTTATTAGAGCACTAATGGTACTCGTTGGCCTTTGCCTCTTGACAAAACCATCCAACAACTCATTAACTACTAGTGATGAGTAATTTCCTAGAAATTGCTACTCAATTTAATGTTATCTGAGCAGTTTTCCCTTTGCTCACAGTGAGTAAACAATAAACCAAACCAGTCACTAAATTTTAGAATAGCTATATTAAGAGATGTGCATGGCTCAAACCTTCCACTTTGATGAATAGCAACCCAAACTATTGAAGAGTCCCTGTTAAGATGTCTGTAGGTCTCTGTATGTTCCAATGACTTATTTTTTCAAATCAAGTTTGCTGCCATGCTGAAGTTGTGAGAAAGCAACTTCAGACTGCTGAATGAGAACATTTTGATGCATTTCTTTATGTGATAAGAGGTTAAAGACTCCAATCAAATAGAACTTAATGTTGGCTGTAATTTTGAATGCAAAATAATGACTCTTGCTATGCCAAAAGTACTCTTCATTTTGTGAGGCCCTAGAAGCAAAAAGGCAAGAAATCTGTCATTATCCAAGTATAGTGTTTTTTTCTTTCTTGGATATGTGATATGGATTTAGAGATTTCCTCTTTCCCACTCAGTTGCTTCTTGAATCCCTCTCACAGTTACCCAAGGGTACTTACGATTTTCTTCATTCATAATCAATGAGAACTCCAGTGAATTTAGAGTAAAAAAAAAAAGAAAATTGGCTGGGTGAACATATCAAATAGATGGATTATCTTGGCATCTTGTGGACACATTCTAAACTTTAGTGAGCTCAGCACTTTTCTGTACTGTTTTTCCAAGACATCTCTTGAAGTTTTAGCTTGCAATCATTTTATCTGAACTTTTTCTCTTTGTCTTGCTGAGTTGGAGAGTGGAGGGTTTGTTCTCCTTAGAGAGATGTGCCATAGATGGCATGAATAATTGAGGCTTTATTTACTGCTGAAAAGTAAACTAATGCTGACATTTTTATTACCATTCTGGGACTTCTGTGGATCATTTTCTAAGACTACCGTCCTTCAGCCCCATTGCAACTTGCACAATCCAGCAGAGAGAGAAAATGTAATTGCATTGAAAATTCCCTTTTTAATTACTTAGGACTTGGAATTTCAATCCAGGAGATCAAAGCCATACTAAAATAAATAAATAAACTGATAAAAAATGGAGAAATAAAATCCTAACATTGTTAAACATTTTCAAAAACTCAACAGCTTTTGCAAAGTAGGCTACTTACAACAAATAGTAGTGCAGATACTACTAATGTACACTTCTAGACCTATTACAAAATATCTGTAGGTCTGCATTAATTTTTGTCAATATTCATTGAAAATTTATAAAGATGAAAAAGCTTATCTTTGCATTCTAATCATCAGAAAAGGTAGAGAAATTTGAGTTAAAAATTCAATAGTAACAATTTTAAAATATGTATTCCAGCTTCTCTCATTCTTTTAAGAGAGGTCAATACATTAATATTATAGAATTCATATAATTTTTTTATCATAATAACTTTACTTGGAGTCATGCAGACCTGGTTTCACCTCCCAGTCTTGACAAGGTGTAACATCAACCGAATTATCAAACTTCTGAGACTTAATTTGTTCCTCTGTAAAAGGAGGATAAAAATGTTCTTGCTTATACTATCCACTTCACAGGGTTCTAAGGAAAGTACCGGTTCTTTTGGCTTTAAAGTTCCATATAAGTATGAGTTTTTATAATGAGGAGAAAGCTAGTTTCTTGCTTTTTCACTTTCCAGTTGTGTGACCTTAGACAAGTCACTTAATATCTCTCTTAGCTGATTTTCTCAACTGTAAAATGAGGTTGGACTAGATAGTTTCTAACATATCTTTCACTCATAAAATTACTTTGATAAGGGCATTACATTCTTTCACATTAAATGGACTATCTTTCAGTTTGGTCCTCCCATTATTTTCTTTTCCCTTTTTAAAAATAAGGTAGAGTCATTCAGAAAACAGGCATTTTTTTTTTTTTATCATTTCACTGCCTGCTGAGTCTTAACACCTCATCAAGTACAAAGAACAGTAGGGGAGATTACAAAATTGGGACAAATGGGGGAAAAGCTGGAAAAAAAGAGAAAATTTACTTTCTGCTGTAGAGGTCCAATTTTGGAAAAAAGAGAAATGAATTTGAACTTACTGATGATTATTCATTGCATTCTAAGGGCAACTCATAGACATCCCTAAGAGAAGAGCCTGTGGAAACCAAGAGTTAGATTCTGGAATTACAGCAGATAACGGCTATGAAGCAATATGATACAGTAGAAATTAAACTGGATGTCTGAGTCAGAAGATGAACTCTAATGAGACACAAAAATTTAAATTAGAGAGTCAAAACTTTCTCTAAATGTAAGGAGCTTTCCTAACATGGAGCTTTGAACTACTGTGATTATAATAATAATAACTTTCTGTCTGATACATACTTCATAAATGAAGAAAAATGGATCACACGGACTTGAGGACTATCATATTGCTCTTAGACTACAGATTGTACAAATTATTGTAATAGGGCATGGCTAATTAAATTTCCATCTTCTAATATGAAAAAGAAAATGGGGGTCACATTGGAGATGGTTGATCTGGGTAATAATAATGATAATAATGATCATAGCTAACATTCATTGAAGTGATTATCATGTACCAGCCACTGTGTTAAGCACTTTGTAGTTATTATTTTGTTTGATCCTCACAACAGCCCTGGACTAAGGTAGGTGATTATTATTTCCATTTTATAGATGAGGACACTGAGGCAAAAAGTGGTTAAGTGGCTTGCCCAAGATCATATAGCTGGTAAGTGTCTGAGGTAGTATTTGAACTCAAGTCTTACTGACTCCAGTCATGGTACCCTATCCACTGTGCCACTTGGTTGCCCCTTAACAATGCCTGGTTGAGATTCAACTCCAGAAGGGAAGATGGAACAAAAGTACTTGAGCAACTCTTAATGGTATTATACTAAAAATCTAGGTAAGCTATCAACATTTTTCTGATCTTCTGATTAAGAAAATTAGTTTACTACAACAGCAAATATCTTGGCATACATAAGAGGGACTGCTGTACAGGTTCTTAGATCTGCTTTTCTAAAAGAAAAGTAACTTTTGAGGGGTCAACAATCTACTTTAACCAAGAACATATATTATTCACTTAACTCAGGGGAAAAAGTCAGCACCCTGAACTTCAGAGAAATACAGGAAAATCAAAATAGACAGACAGGGCTTCCAACTACCTTACCATATGCAATACATACATCACAGATTAACAGACAGATCCAACTGTCTGACCATTCATACATTGTTGCCAGAGAATCACCAACATCTGGATTTCCAAAGTTGTGGGGTTCCTCAACAGCTGCCCAAAGTCTCACCTGGCCAAACAAACACTTTCAACAAGTAAGCCCCAAAGTAGAACCTCATCTCAAAGTATTTATATACTTATCAGAGACAGAGGGCATCACAACCCTTGAGAACCAGTGCATTAAAAATTAAGAAAAGGTGTGGACCTCACCTAATCAAACTTCCCTTAATGGGGAGACCAGTCAATGGGTTTGGAACATCTTTAACTCTCTAATTAACATTACAGGTACCTTTATTGGTTATGCCTTATATGACATCTTGATAGCTCCAGGCATGCTCTTAATAATCCTCCTTTGCCATATGTTTACTAACCACCTCCTTCATGGTACATTCAGGAATTTTCTTGGTAACTGAAGTTAAGCTCCTTGTCCTTTAGTGTATACACAGTTTTATCCCCTTTTTTGAAAATTGGCACAATACTTTTCAATTTTGTTTACATCTCCTTTTCACATCCTTTATGTTGCTTTGGAGAAAAATTATTTATTACTTTTTGCTATCGTTTGTACAACATACTCAAAGAACCTGCTGGGATTTATAGGAAAACTCTGAAATCATGAATTTAAATACTATATTTTGGTGATACTTAGCCCTTCTAAACTTATGCCCATAAACTTTGTAGTTTACTTTTACCATGAGAAGCTATATGTTGTAGAAAAAGAGTACTGTACCTGGAGTTAGGAAACCTTGATTTAAATCCCAGCTCTAATGCTAGTTAGCTAAGTGTCCATGTGCAAGTTACTTACTGTTCCCATATTCTTGTTTCCTAATTTGTAAAATGGGAAAAGAATACTTTTACTACCTATCTCAAATGGTTGTATTGAGGAAAACACTTTGTAAGCCTTAAATCACTCTATAATTGTGAGTTATGATTATTACAATGTGGGGACAATAGTCATGAGCGAGTCTTGATGGGACATTTTGTGTATCCTTGGTTGTGTTGGCTCCTATTCATAAAGGCCAAAAAGAAATGGAGATTGAATTTCAGTTCAGTTCAATTCAACTGACATTCATTGAGTTCTTACTATGCTGCAGGCACCCTGCTAGTTCCTGGATATACTTGAAATACCTTGACCTCAAGGATTTTATCTTCTATAGAAAGGAAACAACACATGCACACATCTAATAAAATCTTTAAAGTAATATTGTAGGGAGGGAACTAATAGCTTGAGAATCAGTAAAAACCTCTTTTAGCACTGAAATTGAGCTTCAAAAGGAACTAAGTATGCAAGGAGGCAGAAGTAATGAGATCGTATGTTCCAGATAAGGGGGACAACTATCAGGGAGAGGAAAGGTGAAAAATGTGGCAAATAGGCTGAAATTCATTCTATGAGGGGAGTGATGTGTAAGCCTGTAAATAAATATGAAAATCAGATGGTAAAGGACTTTAATTGTTAAACAGAGGTCTTTGAGTTTATTATAGAGGCAATAGAAAGCCATATAAGTATCTTGATGGGAGAGTGACATGGCCAGATTTGTGCTTTAAGAATATCATTTTGGCAATTATGTGAAGGACCGGCTGGAGAAAGGAGAAGATGAATGTTGGGATGCCAGCTAGGAGGTGATGAGCTAAGGTAGAAATCTATAGAAGCAGAGAAAAGGGAAGAGATAAGGAGATGGGATGTGGAGGATTTTCTTGCTGCTTCTGTAGCATATCCCTGTTTTACTCCTAACTAATTGGTAACACTTCAGATTTATGGTCTTGGCTTAGGAGCTTGGATCTGCTAATATGGTACAGCACATTAGAGGTTCTCTTCATCTGGAGTGTGGAAACCAAGTTTTTATTCCTTTATGATCTTTCTCTTAGATTGAATTCAAAGCCCCTACTTTCCCATTATCAGCATATCATCATCATCATCATCATCATCATCATCATCATCATCATCATCAATTACGTAGTGCTCACTATGTGTCAGACAATCTATTAAGCACTTTGCAATTATTATCTCATTTGATCTTGAACATTATTTAGAATAGTATTGACATAGTCCTTTGCTACTATCTCCTGTTCTTTTTATCTTTTTAATTGAACAGAAGCCTATCAAACTCTTAATCTACCTTCCAATAATGAATAACCCACTCAATTTATGGGCAAGTTCAAGGGATGATGAAAAGGCAGGGAGTGCCCTGGTTTCTAGATAGCTAGTAGAAAATTTGAATAATTTACACAACTGATGTTCCTTTCTCAAATATCAGACAGTTCATTGAATTGTGTTGGCATTCTCAGACACTAATGCACATAATGAGAGAATATTCTCCATTATACATGACATCTGGACTAGGAACAAAAACAAGATGTCAACAGATATAGGAAAGGTTATGAAAGTGGTTACAGCCAATCTGGCTGATGGTAGCTGGGTGTTGTTTTGACTGCCCATGGGTGAAACAAGAAAATCTTTTAACAAACACACAAACATATTCACATGAGAGATCATATTTTGAGAAACTGTCAAATTATTAAAAAAATTAAAACTGATTGGTGTGATCCCTTCTTAGGAGTTGCAAATTTAGGAGCAATGTGCTTTGGGACTGTATTTTGTGAAAATCATTGACATTGCTGGACTTTCTTCCTTCTTCCACACAACAGAAAATTTTTGAAAAATTTATTTAAGAGTTAGTAACTGAGCCAGTGCCAACATGGAGATTTTGGTGTCCAAGTTGTTTCCCAAACTTCCCCTCTGTGAGCATATGTTCATCTTGGCTCCTACGCATTGTCTGGAGTATGCCACTGAATTGGCTCTGGAGCATAGTTAGCTAAAGAGCACCTGATCTCACTTCATTCCCCTGTTATCTGACTGAAAGAGCTAATCATCAGTAGTGGGTTGGCAGCATGAATTTTGAGCTCTTTCCATTGACACTAGCCTGCACCATAATCAGAGGCATATATGAGGTCTGGTTTGGGGGCTATAATATCTATATTGACCATATCTTCTGACATTTGAAGTCCTTAGATGCTCTAAAGACAATTAGATCACCAATATGACAGCATTTCTCAGGGGATGAAAACAATTATAAAACAGTGCTGACATTGGAGGGAACTATAAATCTCATCTAGGCTGAGATTCTTCTTTTTGTTTAATAGATAAGGAAACGGAGGTCCAAAGACATTGTGACTTATGTAAGGTCAGGCAGTTCATTAATGACAGAAGCAAGTCTAGAACCCATGTCTCCTGTCTCCTAGTCTAGTAATCTTTTCACAATGACATGAATACAATGACTTGTTTATTAATAGAGAGAAACATGTACTACTTTCCCCCTCATAGGTGGGAGAAAAGAATAGTGACAAAAAAGGCAGCATGATTCTTTAGGAATGTGGTAATGGAAGGCAAAAGTGTATCATCATTTAAAAACATTAGCTTAGTCAAACATTTATTAGGCTTCTGTTGTATTCAAGGCAGCACAGGAAGTACTGGGAGAGCAACTAGGAAAAGGAAGCAGCACCTTTGCGTCCTCAAGAAGCCTATGGTATCCTTGAGATGCAGAGAGGTTATATTTAAGACATGCATATCAGTACAATGTTAGGTAGAAGTAGATTGGGATAGAGGTGTGCAATGTCAAACAATGTAGCACACCTGAGGACTGCTGCTGGGAATGATTTCAAGGGTCTAATCATAGTATAATGAATTCTTTATTCAGCAACAAACTAAGTATTGTTCAATAAAGTAAAGCATGATATTCATAGCAACATCATTAAATGAAACATTATTATATATATATGCATATATATGCATATATGCATATATATATATGTGTGTGTGTGTGTGTGTGTGTGTGTGTGTCGTGACAACAGCAACATCCTTAATCAATACCAAGTATACAAGTAAAGTCCTTTTTCAGAATACCACACCATCTACCCCTAGGTCACAATAAGAATAATCTTAATCAATATCAAATGTCCAAATAAAGTCTTCTTTCATCTTAACTCATGGTTGACTTCCAAGTTGCATGATTTTTCCTCTGTGGACTAACCATTCTCTCCTAAATTCACATGTAGACAACTATCTACTTCTGCTCTATGTCTCAGCTCATGGGCACTGCTCCAGTCTGATAGCTTTCTCCTCTAGGAAAATAAAGCTCGGCAGGGCAACAACAATACTAACACACACCACAAGCACAATCATCTGAATTCACTCATAAAGACCAATAGACAGGGTTTCTGTCTGAGAAATTAACACAGATCAACAGACAGGGGTTCTGTCTGAGAAATCAACACAGACCAACAGACAAGAGGAGGTCTTCTCTCTCAGCTCTCAGAGGTCTCCTTTCTCAGTTCTCAGGGATCTCCTTTCTCAGTTCTTGGAGGTCTCTTCCAGGCTCTCAGAAGTCTCCTCCTGGCTCCCAGAGGTCTTCCTCCCTACTCTCAGAGGTCTTTCTCTCTGTTCTCTTCTTCTCAACACTAGCTCTCTTCACATGTGCTTCTCTCAGCTCTGGCACTCTTTATATAAAGTTCTACTCTGATTGGCTAGAGCCCACATGTATCTGATTGGTTAGAGTTCACTTGCACATGTATGATTGGTTAAAACTAGTTTACTTGCAGTTACAAGGTGATATCAGTTATATGCAATAACAGTTCTCAATATTTGTTTCTAATACTTTGAATTCCAGATTCTCTCCCTTCCTCCCTCCCTACCCATCCACACTGAGAAGGCAAGCAATTCAATACAGGCTATATATGTGTTGTTTTGCACAAGACTTCCATAATAGTCATGTTGTATAAGACTATATTTCCCTCCATCCTACCCTGTCCTCCATTTATTCTATTCTCTCATTTGACCTTGTCCCTTCCCCAAAGTGTTTACTTCTAATTACTCCCTTTTCCCATTTGCCCTCCCTTCTATCATCCCCCTCACCTCACTTGTCCCCTTCTCCTCTACTTTCCTGTAGTGTAAGATAGATCTTCATACCAAATTGAGTGAGCATGTTATTCCCTCCTTAAGCCACATGTGATGAGAGTAAGCTTCACTTTTCCCCTCTTACCTCCTCTATTTTCTCCTCCAATGAAAAAGATTTTTCTTATTTCTTTTATGAGTGAGTTTGTCCCATTCCATTTCTTCTCCCAATATATTCCTCTTTCACCCCTCAATTTTATTTTTTGTAGATATCATTCCTTCTGATTCAACTCAACCTGTGCTCTCTGTCTATATATATGTGTGTGTGTATAATCCCTCCACCTACCCAAATACAGAGAAAAGTCTCGTTACATATATTATCTTTCCATGTAGGAATGTAAACAGTGCAGCTTTAGAAAGTCCTTTAAGATTTCTCTTTCCTGTTTACCTTTTCATGCTTCTCTTGATTCTTGTGTTTGAAAGGTAAATTTTCTCTTCAGTTCTGGTCTTTTCATCAAGAATGCTTGAAAGTCCTTTATATGATTGAATGGCCATTTTTTCCCCTGAAGTATTATACTCAGTTTTGCTGAGTAGGTGATTCTTGGTTTTAATCCTAGTTCCTTTGACTTCTGGAATATCCTGTTCCAAGCCCTTTGATCCCTTAATGTAGAAGCTGCCAGATTCTGTGTTATCCTGATTGTATTTCCACAATACTAGAATTGTTTCTTTTTAGCTGCTTGCAATATTTTCTCCTTGACCTGGGAACTCTGAAATTTGGCCACAATATTCCTAGGAGTTTCTCTTTTTGGGTCTCTTTGTGGATTCTTTCAATATTTATTTTTTCTTCTGGTTCTAGAATCTCAGGGCAGTTTTCATTGATAATTTCATGAAAGATGATGTCTAGGCTCTTTTTTTGATCATAGCTTTCAGGTTGTCCCATGGTTTTTAAATTGTTTCTCTTGGATACATTTTGCAGGTCAGTTGTTTTTCCAATGAGATATTTCACATTATCTTCTATTTTTTCATTCCTTTGGCTTTGTTTTGCAACTTCTTGGTTTATCATATAGCCATTAGCTTCCCTGAACTCCATTCTCATTTTTAAAGAACTATTTTGTTCAGTGAGCTTTTGAACCTCCTTTTCCATTAGGCTAATTCTGCTTTCTAAAGCCTTCTCCTCCTCATTGGCTTTTTGGACCTCTTTTTCCAATTGAGTTAGCCTATTTTTAGTCAGCATTTTTTTGGTTCTCCTTTAGCAAGCTGCTAACTCTCTTTTCAAGCTCTTCCATGGCCTGGGTCCATTGTATATTCATTTTAGAGGTACGAGATGCAGAAATCTTGACTTTCTTTGAGAGTATGCTTTGTTCTTGCTCATCCAAAGGGATGGAAGGAAATACCTGTTCACCAAGAAAGTAACCTTGTGTGGTCTTATTTTTTTTCCCCTTTTTTGGGCATCCTCTCAGCCAGTTACTTGACTTTTGAATCCTTGTCAAGAGGAGGGTCCTAATGCTCCTGGTAACCCCAGGACTGTGCTCAGGGCTGAGATTCAGATCAGCTGCTCAATTCCCCCAGAGGCTTTATGCTCAGTGCTCCAACAATGGAACAATGGATGCCAGCTATTGCCTGCCTGGGGAGGCCACTAAAAGCCTCCACTGCCCAGCCTCTACCCCACCTTAGACTGAGGCCAGGGGTGAACTCTGCTCCCTTCTCACTCAAGTTGAAAACGCCCTCTCACTGACCTTTGGCACCTGTGGGTTGAGGGATCTGGGAACTGCTGCTGCTTCTGGGGATTTCATCCCTGAGGTCTGCTCTGGTCGTCCTCCCTGTGCCACTCAGTCAAGGCTGGGCTGAGCTCTGCTCCATGTCCAGTGTGACAGAACTTTCCCATTAGCCTTCCATGTCACCCTGGGCTGGAAATCTCCTCCACTCCGTCTTTCTGTGACTTCTGCTGCTCTAGAATTTGTTGAGAGTCTTTCTTTATAGGTATTTTACAGGCTGTGGGAGAAAAGCTAAAGTATGTGTCTTTCTACTCTGCCATCTTGGCTCTGCCTCCCCAATTCACTCATTTTACAGAAGAAAAAACTGAGGCACTGATAAAACTGAGAGAGGTTAAGTGATTTATCCAAGATGACACAGGCAATAAGTAGCAGAGGTGTAATTTTAAAGTTCTGAAGAAAATTCTAGGGAGAGAGAAATAATATTTAGCTGAGGGAATTAGCAAAAAAAAAAAAATAAACACATATCCACTTTGTGCTCCTGACCTAAAACTTTTTGTTGCTGTTGTTTTAAACAGCTCAACATGATAATTTTTTTCATGCCTGGATCATCAAGGATTTCTTATAAAAGGAAGAGGAGTAGGGGAGAAGCTGCCCCATTTGCATCTTGGGGAATGATTTTCCACACAGTTACACTGTTTATAATGAAAGCCATATGTCTAAAAGGAGAGATCATATGTGAAAAATAGCTTCAGTTATGTCTTTGCCTTATATAGTTGCCATATTACAGCTCTGTTTTCATATGATACAATTTAAATAGAAATGGTGGTTTTTACAAAAGTAAGGTGATTGATTAGAGTATAAGATTTGTTAAAAGAAAAAAGGCTTTATTGATGCATCATGTTTTTATATCAGTCATTTCTAAATATACACCTTTTTTCTTCCCCATGAACCTTTTGTAATAAAGGAGGATAAGTCCTAAACCAACTGATATTGGAACCATTTTGGATAGTGTATGCAACATTTCATACCCATGACTCCCTACTCTTCTGATAAAGGGAGTGAGGTACATTTTTTTTCTCTCTATTGGGGGCTAGAATTATTTATTGTGACTATATTGTATTTGACATCATTTGATTGCTCCTCCATTTTCATTGTTGAAGTCATTGTGTATATTGTTCTCTTGCTGTGTTTATTCCAAATCAGTTCATTCAAGGTATGTATTATAGTAGAATTTTTTGTGTATTCCAATTCTTTAATAAAGGAGAAAGGAGAAAATTCTAGTATATTTTATTGTTCATAATTATCAAAATGCAATAGATTCCTTCTCTCTACCAGTAATATTATCATCAAATAGCCAGTTTCTGCTTTTTATGTTTTTGAAAATTCAGTTTCTGTGAAATGTCCTTGGTCCCAACCCATTCTGTTAAAACTTTTCTCCCATTCTCAAAGGATAAGATGTTTTATTTGGTTATTTAGCACTGGGGCAATATGTCCCAACTGAGCATTTGTGCAGAACTGTGAAGAGGAATATGAAGGGAGAAGAGAGCAAATTATAGCCCTTACCAAGTGATATTTGCAACATAGAAAGATATATGATCATTCCATAATGGCACCAACAACTGGCATACACCATGGATGGCAGATGGATAAGCAGCTGTAACAACTTGACTAGAAGGATTACTTTGAAGTAAAGACAGAACTATTTAGGATAGAATAAAAGATCCAACTAACATGGTACCAACTCTAACCTTTCAAATGTAAACTCCATCCCACTTTTGGATTCACAGCACTCATCCATGGTCTGCTCTACTTCCAATAGGCATTTCAAGGTTTCTTTCACATCTGTTAAAAATTGCATTTTACACACTGGCTAAAGTCAGAAGCGTGCTGTGCATTTCACCATGCACCTTAGTCCAGAATTGTTAACCTACCCTTCTGGAATTTGATGATAAAACCAGTCTCTGATAATATGTCATTATATTATTGGATCAATTTTTTTCTTTCCCTTCCTTTTTTTACCAGGAACTGTTGGGACTGGAAGCTCAATTCCGTCTGGACAGTCTCGGGCAGGTAAAAGTGGGACTTCTAAATCTTAGAGTCTTACGAGGCCCTCCATGAGCAGCGGGGGTTCGAGAAGGTCAGACTGAGCTAGCTCGGCTAGCTCGGGTATTTCTGCCTCTCCCCCGGAGATACCTGATGGGTGGAGTCTCCCTGCCCTCGAGGTCGTCCCGGATTGGAGCACACCTAGTTACCTAACAGCATGGTATTGAGATGCAAACTGTGTGGCTGAAGATTAAGTAGGATTAAGGAAGCCAGAAAGCTCTCTCTTAGCACGTGTGGAGCCAAAGAGAAAAGTAGGGCTCCGCTTCTTTTCTTTCCTCTCTCCCCTCCCCCTCTCTCCCCGCTTGTACTTCTACTTCCAATCCCTTAAGCTTAGCCTCCTTAGGAAATCTCCCCCTCTTCCTCCTAAGGAAGATCGCTCCCCTGCACTTGTAACCGATTCCCTGGAATAAAGCTCAACCCCTGTTCGACTCTGGAACGTCCTTTCTCTCATACGTGCATCCGGCGTGGCCAGCCGAAGACCTCGGGAGGTGAGGTAGGAAAGACTCGGGTAGCCCAATACAGGCCTCTAGGCTTGGCAAGGAACAATATTTTAATAATAACAAGTGTTGAAATCCTTTCCTGACCAAGGAAAGATCCTCAAATGCCAATTCAGAAAAAAATTCCAACACAAACAAGATTATAAAGTTTTAGTGTGGATCCAAATATAGATTTGAATAGAAGTTTCCAAGATGAGCTCTTGAAGACACACTATTCTCCTTGTCATTGTCCTCCTCTTTTCTCTGCCTCCTCCTCCTTCTTTCTTCTCCTTATCCTCCTCTTTTCCCTTCCTTTTTTCCTTCTTTCCCTTCACTTCCTCTTCCCCTTCCTCCTTCTTTTCTTGCTTCTCTCCCTCCTCCTCTTCCTCCTGAAAAGCATCCAAAATAAGCTTTGTTTATGGGAAAAGAAATGGAGGGATCCTTTGTTCATACTTTTTGTATTCTCCCAATTCCTAAATAGTTACAGAAAATGATAATTGTCTAAGAAACATAAGAAATTCAAAGGTTAGTGGTTTCATTTTTATATGAGGGAAAATTATTTATTAAATGAGAAATGTAGAAAGAGTTCAGTAAGTCTTTTTAAAATCTGAATTTGAAGAAAAGTTTAACTAAATTGTCGATATCCAATAGATATTTTTTGAAGTGAAAATTCTGAACACTTAGAAACTCAGCTCAATGCTATTTAAAAGAAGGTATTATTGTGATGCTATAAAATCTTTTGTCTGCCAAAATATCCTTTAAACTCATAATTAGGTGCTTAAAATGTCTGTTGAATTGAATCATTTAGGAAATAATCCCGAATGTTTTTTCGGTTCTTTGGTAATATGGACTCCTGGTGTGAGCAGTAATTTCTCGGTTGTGCTAGCCTTGAATTTGTAAATAAAATTTACAAAGTGATTTTTTTTATACATCAACTCTTTTAATCCACACAATAGCCCTGGGAAGTAGGTAGGATCAGTATAGTTAAGATCATTTTGCAAATATGAAAACTGAGGCTTAGATTGACTCATTAAGGTCAGTTATGTAGTGACTGGCAAAGTCAGGACTTAAACTCAGACACTCTGATGCTATGTCAGTGCTTTTCCATTGTAGCATATTATGTCATGAGTTGGAAAAGTGACAGTAAAAGAAGACAATATCACATTAGCAACGTTTATAGTTGCAGAAGTAATTTGTGATTATAATTTATTATCTTAGTCCTGCCTGGCCAAATAATTCATCAGCCAGCAGGCACCCGACTGGTGATGATCCTGTCTGCTGGTCTTCAAACAGCAGGTACAATCTGTCTCCTGGACAGTACCTGAAACCACTCCAGGTGGAAAGCTCTTGCCAGACCTTGAACTCAGGAATGCCTTCAAGAGCCTGGAAGCATACTTAGGAAAGCAACAGGGTATATGGGTTAGGTTCCTAATTATACACAGTATTGTCATCATATCCATGAAAAAGTGATTTAGTAAAGGGGTAGTGGTAGTTATTTCATGCTGAACAGTGAAAGTAAGAGGAGAGGAGAATGTTGTTTTCCATTTACACATTTTGCATTTTATCCACCCTTATGAGGAACTATGTAGGCTCATTAAGGGCTTGATCTTTGCCATAGGAGTTCTCTGCTCCTCTAGGATATAGACTTTCTTTTTTAAAAATATTTTTACTTAATGAAATTTTTCCCAATTACATATAAAATTCTTAACAATATTTTAAAAATGACTTCAAAATTCTTACCTCCCTTATATCCCTTCCCCTTGCTTGAGAAAGTAAACAATTTAATATTGATTATAATGTGAAGGCATGAAAAATATATTTCCATATTAGTCATCTTGCAAAAGAAAACATAAGCAAAATAAAAAAATAAAAAGTAAAGTACAAATGTATGCTTTAAGCTGCATTCAGAGTTCATCAGTTATATCTCTGGAGGTGGATAACCTTTTCCATCATGAGTTCTTTGGAACTGTCTTGGATCATTGTCTTGATCAAAGTAGCTACGTCTTTCACAGTTGGTCATCTTCACAGTGTTGCTGTCATTGTACAGTGTTCTCCAGATTCTGCTTGCTTTACTTTGCACGAATTCATATACGTCTTCTTACATTTTTGGAAACCATCCAGCTTGTCATTTCTTATAGTACAGTAGCATTCCATAGTAGTGATATACCACAACTTATTTAGCCATTCCCCCGTTGATTGGCATACCCTCAATTTCCACTTCTCTGCCACCACAGAAAGAGTTTATATATATATATATATATTTATATATATATATATATATAAATATATATATATATATATAAATATATATATATATACATATATATATATGTATGTATATGAGTGTATATTTACAAATATATATATATATACATATATATATTTACAAATAGTTCCTTTTTCTTCTTTTTTCTTTGATCTTTTTGGGATACAGATCCAGAAATGATATTGCTGAATCAAAAAGTGTACATAGTTTTATAGCCTTTTGGGCATAGTTTCAAATTGTTCTTCAAGATGGCTGAATCAGTTCATAACTTCACCAAGAGTGCATTAGTGTCCCAATTTTCCCACAGCCCCTCCCACATTTATTACTTTTCTTTTCTCTCATGTTAGCAAATCTGATTAGGATATATACTTTCTGCCAAAAATTAGGTTATAGATGAAACTTTCATTATTTGTTACTTGAATAAATGGACTAGTGTCTTTAACTCTCTAAATCTTGATTTCCTCACCTATAAAATAAGGTTAATATTCATTTTTCCTACCTCAAAGGGTTATTGTGATGATCAAATGAAATGAATTTTGTCAAAGTGCTTTGTAAAGACATGTAAGATGTTACTAATATCCAGAGGAATTCAGTTATCAATTCAGGAACCCTTGGAAAAACATTGAAATAGGTAAAGTTTATCTTTGATTCCTACTTTTCCTTCATGTCCTTCTTTTCCCCCTTGAATTACTATGGCCTGTTCTGCTTTCTGTGAATTTTCAAATAATTCATGCAGTATGTTATCTAGTAATTGATAGTATCCCCCTGCCTACATTATTTGTACTTGAAATGCCTTCAAGGATGAATGAAACTCTAACTGTAGAATTTCTAGTTCCATGGTGGATGATAATGGGATATTTCTGGGTTAGCATCCTTTTTGATGATCTTTAAATAGTAACATAAGGACAAGCACTTATTCTACCAACTCAAATGAGTGGTTACTTGTTTAGGCATCTCAGGGAAGCTGGGAAGAAATGCATCTTAGTAGCTAAGAGTTTTTACCCAGGAGATTGCTGTGTTCGTGTCAGCAAAAATGTAAGTAATAAGCAGCTTCCAATGTGAAAGGACTTAATTGGATTTCAGAATTAGAAGGGACCTCATAAGTCATCCATAACAACCCTTACTTGAGGAAGAATCTCCTTTACGATAACTCTAGCAATTAGGTATTTGGTTTCTACTTGTAGCTCTACTGTGATGGAGAACTCATTGCCTATTACTAGCCCATTCCAGTTGGGGACCACTTTTAAGTGACAGCAAAATTATTCTCATGCTACACTGAAATCTACCTTCTTACAATTTTTACCCACTCCTGCTCATTCTTCCCTACCTAGCTCAATTCTTCCTTCCTTATTCATACACTTCAATTTCCCCATTCCTCCTAGTTTTGGTCCATCTACACATAAACATGTCAACAGATCTCCTTAATCTTAAAACTTTGTACCTCTTTACCCCTCTATCCATTTCATCTACTATTTAATCTCTCATCTCTTCACTGTTAACCCTCTTGGAAAATGTCTAGAACTGGTACCTCTATTTCTTTCACATTCACTCTTGCTCAACCCCTTGAAATAAGGCATCTGTAAACATTTCTAAAACTTCTCTCTCAAAAGTCACCAATGACCATTGCCTCATCTAGTTGCCAAATCTAATGGCCTATTTTAAATGCTCTTACAATGTGACCTTTCTGCATTTCTTGGCACTTTTAACTAGCTGCTCATGCTAGATAATTTCTCCTCAATTTGTTTAAGAGATACTTGCATCTCATTTTCCTTCTGTAATAACTCCTTTGTCTGTCACTGGCTTCTCAAACTCTTGAACTCTTAAAGTTCATATTCCTCCAAGGTCGGTTCTTGACTGTATTCTCTTTTGATTCTGAACCCACTCCCTTGTCAATCTCATTCACTCACATTGGCTCATGGCAGACAATTCATGTTTATGTGTATTTGTATACACAGAACACACATGTGTCTTTATACATATATACATGTATGCATATGTGTGTATATACATATATTTAGTTATAGTCTCTCTTTTAGGTCCATAACTATATGTGTAACCATCTATAGGATATTCCCACTTGGATGTCCCATTAGTACTTTAAAATCATTTCTAAAATTGAGTTATTATTCATTTTAATCCAAATCTCAACTTTAGTATTTCTATCACTGATATCAGTATTCATTGAGTATGACAGATTTTGCGGAGAAAAATAAATTTTTGAGATTTTGACTCCATTTTCTCACAGTTGTTATTTTAGTGTGTTGTTGTCCTTCAATCACGTCTGACTCTTTTTTTCTTATCTATTTATTTGTTTGTTTGTTAATTTATTTATTTAACTTTTAACATTCATTTTCACAAAATTTTGGGTTCCAAATTTTCTCCCCTTTTGTCCCCTCTCCCCACCCCAAAACACTGAGCATTCTAATTGCCCCTATCACCAATCTGCTCTCTCTTCTATCATCCCTCTCTGCCCTTGTCTCCATCTTCTCTTATGTCCTGTAGGGCCAAATAACTTTCTATACCCCTTTACCTGTATTTCTTATTTCCTAGTGGCAAGAACAGTACTCGACAGTTGTTCCTAAAACTTTGAGTTCCAACTTCTTTTCCTCCCTCCCTCCCCACCCCTTCCCTTTGGAAGGCAAGCAATTCAATATAAGCCAAATCTGTGTAGTTTTGCAAATGACTTCCATAATAGTCGTTTTGTATAAGACTAACTATATTTCCCTCCATCCTATCCTGTCCCCCATTACTTCTATTCTCTCTTTTGATCCTGTCCCTCCCCATGAGTGTCGACCTCAAATTGCTCCCTCTTCCCCATGCCCTCCCTTCCATCATCCCCCCCACCCTGCTTATCCCCTTCTCCCCCACTTTCCTGTATTGTAAGATAGGTTTTCATACCAAAATGAGTGTGCATTTTATTCCTTCCTTTAGTCAAATGTGATGAGAGTAAACTTCATGTTTTTCTCTCACCTCTCCTCTTTATCCCTCCACCAATAAGTCTTTTGCTGCCTCTTTTATGAGAGATAATTTGCCCCATGCCATTTCTCCCTTTCTCCTCCCAATATATTTCTCTCTCACTGCTTGATTTCATTTTTTTAAGGTATGATCCCATCCTCTTCAATTCACTCTGTCTCTATGTGTGTGTGTGCATGTGTGTGTGCATGTGTGTGTGTGTGTAATCCCACCCAGTACCCAGATACTGAATAGTTTCAAGAGTTAGAAATATTGTCTTTCAATGTAGGAATGTAAACAGTTCAACTTTTGTAAGTCCCTTATGATTTCTCCTTGCTGTTCACCTTTTCATGGTTCTCTTCATTCTTGTGTTTGGAAGTCAAATTTTCTTTTCAGCTCTGGTCTTTTCATCAAGAATGCTTGAAAGTCCTCTATTTCATTGAAAGACCGGTTTTTCCCCTGAAGTATTATACTCAGTTTTGCTGGGTAGGTGATTCTTGGTTTTAGTCCTAGTTCCTTTGACTTCTGGAACATCCTATTCCATGCCCTTCGATCCCTTAATGTAGAAGTTGCTAGATCTTGTGTTATCCTGATTGTATTTCCACAATACTTGAATTGTTTCTTTCTATCTGCTTGCAATATTTTCTCCTTGACCAAGGAACTCGGGAATTTGGCCACAATGTTCCTAGGAGTTTCTCTTTTTTGGATCTCTGTCAGGCGGTGATTGGAGGATTCCTTGGATACTTATTTTGCCCTCTGGTTCTAGAATCTGAGGGCAGTCACCCTTGAAAATTTCATGAAAGATGATGTCTAGGCTCTTTTTTTGATCAAGGCTTTCAGGTAATCCAGTAATTTTTAAATTGTCTCTCCTGGATCTATTCTCCAGGTCAGTTGTTTTTCCAATAAGATATTTCACATTATCTTCCATTTTTTCATTCTTTTGGTTTTGTTTTGTGATTTCTTGGTTTCTCATAAAGTCATTAGCCTCCATCTGTTCCATTCTAATTTTGAAAGAACTATTTTCTTCAGTGAGCTTTTGAACCTCCTTTTCCATTTGGTTAATTCTGCTTTTGAAAGCATTCTTCTCCTCATTGGCTTTTTGACCTTCTTTTGCCACTTGAGTTAGCCTATTTTTCAAGGTGTTATTTTCTTCAGCATTTTTTTTTGGGTCTCCTTTAGCAGGGTGTTTACTTGTTTTTCATGCTTTGTTTGCATGTCTCTCATTTCTCTTCCCAGTTTTTCCTCCACCTCTCTAACTTGATTTTCAAAATTCTTTTTGAGCTCTTCCATGGCCTGAGCCCATTGAGTGGGCTGGGATACAGAAGCCTTGACTTCTGTGTCTTTCCCTGATAGTAAGCATTGTTCTTTCTCATCAGAAAGGAAGGGAGGAAATACCTGTTCACCAAGAAAGTAACCTTCTATAGTCTTATTTTTTTTTCCCTTTTCTGGGCATTTTTCCAGCCAGTGACTTGACTTCTGAATATTCTCTTCACACACACTTTGCTTCCAGATCTGCCCAGCCAGCTCTTGGGGTCTGAGATTCAAATGCTGCTTCCCAGCCTCAGGGCTTTGGGCTGGATTGGGGCTGCTATTCAATGTGAGATTAAGTTCAGATGCTCAGGTGGGGGCAGGGCTGCCACTCGGGGCTCAGTTCCCTCAGGGGGTTTATACAGAGACCTTCAACAATGGATCTGGGCTCTTGCCTGCTTGGGGAGCCCTGGTCCGCCCCCGCCTCTGCTGCTGTTTCTCGAGGGGGCCTGAGTTATGAGGGCACCCCACTCCCCTCTTGGCAAGCCAAGAAGACCCTCTCACCAACCTTTGGGGCCCATGGGTGGAGGGACCCACGTGGCCACTGGAGATTCTGTCCCTGAAGCCTGCTCGGATCTGCTCCTCTCAGTGCTGCCTGGCCAAGGCGGAGCTGGGCTGGGCTCTGGGTCTGCAGCATGAAGGACTTTTTGTGAGAGGTTTTCAGGGCTCTCTGGAACAGAAATCTTGTCCACTCTGTTGTTCTGTGGCTTCTGCTGCTCCAGAATTTGTTGGGAGTTCTTTTTTTACAGATATTTTATGGGCTGTGGGTTTGGAGCTAGCGTGTGTGTGTCCTTCTACTCTGCCATCTTGACTCCGCCCCAGGTCTGACTCTTTGCAACCCCCATGCATCATAGTATTCCAGGCCCTTCTGTCCTCCCCTGTTTCTCAACATCTGTACAGGTTTATGTTCATTGTTTCCATGGTACTATTTATACATCTCATCCTCTACTGTCCTCTTTTCCTTTTGCCTTCAATCTTTCCCAGCATCAGGGTCCTTTCCAGTGAGTCCCATCTTCTCATTAGGTAGCCAAAGTAAGTTTCAACTTCAATATTTGCCTTTCCAGATTCATTCTTTAAGTATTGACTGATTTATTTTCTTTGCTGTCCAAAGGACTCTTAAATCTCCAGCACCACAATTTCAAAGCATTGATTCTGCAGTGCTCAACTTTCCTTATAGCCCAGCTCTTGCAACCACACATTCCCACCACCATTCCTACCTTCTCTTTGTTGGCAAGGTGATGTCTCTGCTTTTTAGTATTTTAATAGTTCGAATCAATTCCCAAGCATCACTTGTATCTATCTTCACCTCTGTATCACCAGTGCACCCATTGAGAATAGGACCTTGGTAACACTCATATGGTCCTTAATAAGGCAAAGGCCCCATTTCAGGGCTTTCTGCCTTCACTCTATTCTCTTTCTACCCTTTTCAAATCCATGTAACTACATCTGTGCCTAAGGGAAAATCATCTAAGAGATTAATAACCTAATAATTTAAGATTTTTCCCTCTTTAGGCACAGATCTAGTCATTTCACTCCTCTACTCAAAAATTTCCAGTGGGGAACATTCCAGTGCAGAATAGAAATAGGGACTGCTATAACTCTCCCCCAAATGCCTCAAAAACCTATACAAAGTGACTCTAAATGAATTCTAGAGCAGTAGAAACCATAAAATGACAGACTGAAGCAAATTTCCAACTCAAGACAATCTGTAAGGTCAATAGGAAGGGTGTATTACACCAGACTGGGAGCAGAGGGCAGTTTCTTGTGGGTCATACCTGCATAGATGAAGCTAGAAAAGGCCTTAGGGGACTGAATCTCTGGTGGCTGCTGCAGATTCCAGAATTCTCAACCCACAAATGCTAAAGACAGTTTCAAAGGTCAGTGGGAAGAGTCTTTCACCTGGCTAAGAGGGGAGCACGGTCTAGTCCCACCCCACCCCCAGCCACTGCTGAAGTGGAGGCTGCTTCTGGAGCCCTCCACTTAACAAAGCTCAAATGTCAAAAACTGGCTGGGAAAATGAGCAAATGGGGGAAAAAGAAACAGACTATAGATTCTTTCTCAGTGAAGAGGTATTTTCTTACATTGATGACAAGGAAAATCATAACATACAGCTAGAAGAAGACAATAAAGCCAAAACTTCTGTATCCAAAGCCTCTAAGAAAAATGAATTGGTCTCAGGCCATGGAAGAGTTCAAAAAGAATTTTGAAAATCAAATGAAAGAAGTAGAGAAAAAATTGGAAAGAGAAATGAGAGTGATATAAGAAAATCATGAAGAATGAGTGAACAGCTTGCTAAAGGAAACTCAAAAATATGCTGAAAAAAAAGTAACACCTTTAAAATTTGACTAACCCAAATGGCAAAAAAAAGTCCAAAAAGGTAATGAGGAGAAGAACGCCTTAAAAAGCAGAATGGGTCAAATGGAAAAAGAGGTCCAAAATTCACTGAAGAAAGTAATTCTTTAAAAATTACAATGGAGCAAATGGAAGCTAATGACTAATCAAGAAATTATAGAACAAAACCAAAAGAATGAAAAAATAGAAGATAATGTGAAGTATCTCATTGGAAAAACAACTGACCTGGAAAATGGATCTGGGAAAGATAATTTAAAAATTAGGGGACTACCTGAAAGTCATGATCAAAAAAAAAGCCTAGATATCATCTTTCAAGAAATTATCCCTGGAAACTGCCTTGATATTCTAGAACCAGAGAGTGAAATAGAAATCAAAAGAATTCACTCATCATCTCCTGAAAGGAAAACTCCTAGGAATACTGTAGTCAAATTCCTGAGTTCCTAGGTCAAGGAGAAAATATTACAAGCAGTCAGAAAAAAATAATTCTAGTACTGTGGAAACACAATCAGGATAACACAGGACTCAGTAGATTCTACACTAAGGGATTAGAGGGCTTGGAATATGATATTCCAGAGGTCGAAGGAGATAGGATTAAAACCAGAATCATCTACCCTGAAAAACTGAATATATCAAGGAAAAAACTGGAACTTCAATGAAATAGAGGACTTCCAAGCATTCTTGTTTAAAAGACCAGAGCTGAATAGAAAGTTTGACTTTCATATACAAGAATCAAGAGGAGCATGAAAAAGTAAATAGAAAAGAGAATTGTTTCCATTTCTACATGGAAAGATGATATTTGTAACTCTTGAGATCTTTCTCTGTCTTAGGATAGTTGCAGGGAATATATATATACACACACACATACATACACACATGAATATGTATATATGTATATGCATGTGTATATGTATGTATATACGCACACACATATGTATGTACATATAAATATATATGAAAATTAAAGGTTGAGAGGAATATGTGAGGAGAAAGAGAGAGTGAATCATCTCACATAAAAGAAGCAAGAAATAGCTTTTATAATGGAGAGGAAGAAGAGGAAGGTGAGAGGGAATAAGAGAACCTTCCTTTCATTGTTGAATTTGGCTTCAGGAGGGAATAAGTATGGAAGTTTATCTTACCCTACAGGAAAGCAAGGGGGAAGGGGATAAGAGAAGCAGGAAAATAGAAGGGGACAGAGACTGGGGAAATGGGTAATCAGGAAGCAAACACTTTGGTAGAGGGACAGGTCAAAAGAGAGAAATGAATAAATGGAGGGTGGAACAGGATAGTGGGAAATATAGTTAGTCTTTCACAACATTACTGTTATGGAGGTGTTTTGCATGACCACATATATATAACCTTTATCAACTTGCTTGTTTTCTCAATGAGGGTGGGTGGGGAGGAGGAAGGGAGAGTATGTGAAATTCAAAGCTTTAAAAATGAATGTTAAAGGTTGCTTTTACATGCAACTAGGAAATAAGATATGTAGGCAATGGGATACCGAAACTTATCTTACCCTACAGGAAAATAGAAAGGAAGGGGATAGGAAGGGTGTGATAGAAGGGAGGACAGATTGGAGGAAAGCACTGTCCTGGGGTGAAGATGGGGGGAGATGGGGAGAAAATTTGAAATTCAAAATTTTGTGCAAGTGAATGTTGAAAACTGAAAATAAATAATTTATATGAAAAAAATGAAGTAAAAAAAAATCCAGAGACTACCAATTTCCTACAAAGTTAAAACTCCTTCTCTTAACATTCGATAACATTCATAATTTCATACTGCCTTACATTTCTTGCCTTATTTGATGTTTCTTACACATATTCTATATTCCAGCAAAACTGGATAACTTCCTATTTCTTGAATATGATCTTTTTTCTTACACCTCTGTGATCTTGCTTAAGCTATACTTTCTGCCTTGAGTTCTCTATGACTCTCTTCCTCTCTGAATTTTGCTTTTACTGAATTCCTTTTGTTGTTGTTCAGTCATCAGTTTTGTCTAACTCTTTGTGACCCCATATGGTGTTTTCTTGGCAAAGAAACTAGAGTGGCTTGCCATTACCTTCTTCAGTGGATTAAGCAAATAGAAGTTAAGTGACTTCCTTAGGGTCACACAACTAGTAAGTATCTTGATTTGAATTTAGGTCTTTCTGACTCTAGGCCCACTTCTCTATCCATTGAGCCACCTAGCTGCCTATTCTTCCTTCCTATCCTTAAAGCCCAACTCATATACTATCTTCTTTAGGCAACTTTCTCTGATACTCAAAGAGAACTCATCACATTTTGTTTTGTTGTAATACTGTATATAATTCCTATCTATCTTATTTTTAACCTTCTACTATATTATACATTCTTTATCATGTAGATGGTGTATTAACTAAACTTTGTTTTTCTTCTATTATTTTATGTTTCTATGCACAGAAGAAGTACTTAATACGTATTTTCTTGTGTTATATTCCTTCAAATGGGCAGGTAGGTGGCATAGCAAATAGAAAGTGGGACCTGGAGTCATGAACATTCATCTTCCTGAGTTCAAATTTGGCCTCAGATACTTACTAGCTGTGTGACCTCATTCAAGTCACTTAACTGTTTGTCTCAGTTTTATCTATAAAATGACCTGGAGAAAGAAGTAGCAAACTGCTATAGTATTTCTGCCCCAAAAATTCCAAATAGGGTCCCAAAGAGTCAGATATGACTAAAAAATGACTGAAAATTCCTTTGAGTCATTGGTAAAAGTGTTGAATAGAACAGGTTTCAAGAAAATACTAAACTCAGGATTTTCCTCCATGTTGACCTTGATTCATGAGAAAAATGACTCAATCACCTAGAAATTCACCTACATGTGTTATCATCTAGCCTGTATCTTCATCTTGTCCCCATTTGCATGATGAGAAATTTTGTTCAATACCTTCTTGAAATCAAAATAAACTATTTCTGTAACATTCCTATGATCTGTTGATCTAATAATGGGAATTTGAAGGAATAAAAAGTAATAAAATTATACCATAGTATATCTTGATGTAAATATGGACACAGAATCTCAGAAACCATGCTGTTCAACATGTACCTGGACAAATATCCTCTCTACAATATCATAGGATCATAGAATTAAACCTAGAAGGGAAGGTCATTTTGTTCAATCAACCCTTCGATTTTGCAGATGAGCAAACTGAGACCCCGAGAATTAAGACTTGCCCAAAGTCACACAAGTAGTACGGAACAGAGCAAGGATCTAAACTTGGATCCTTGACCCCAAAACCAGTGCTCTTTGAACCATACCTCTCAGAGACATTTTTGCTTGAATTCTATCTCAAACTTAAAGATGTAGTAGTTGCTTCTCCGTTCATAAAAATATAGGTCATTTCTCAGGAAGTATGTATGCATTTCAGGCATGTAGCCTTACCTTAGTTGTGCATTGTTTTTAAAGACCTCAACCTCCCTACCTCTCCATTTCATCTCCATTTCAATTTTGTCAGAGATCTTCCACTCATATAAGGGCAGGGAAAGCTTATTTTCAGGGAGCTTTATGAAATAGTGCCAGAGTGCTGCCTGTATTCTTGGCATACTGCTTGTTTTCTGCATTTCTGAAAACATTCATCATTGGGATAATTTTATACCTAAGTGTAATTTTCAGAGTCCTATGCTATGTGCTTGAATACTTCAACAAAAATTCCTATGAAATTTGCTGAACGAATCTCATTGGAAATTGGCATTTCTCAAAGATTCATAGGACAAATAATGATCAAAATTACTGTAAGCAGATATCTGTCAGGTTCCAGGGTATACGAAATAGGTCTTTGTCTCACGAACCAGTTTACTAGCAAATCAGAATAAATGACTATAAGCTGTTTTATCACCTGAAGCAATGGCTTGCTCTCATGTTCCAGCCTGAGCAAAACATTAACCTACCCTAATTAGCCTAGAGCAAAGGTTCTCAAACTTTTGGGAATCAGGACCTTTGCATTTTTAATAATTATTCAGAATCCTTTTCAAAGTACTTTTGTTTATGTGGGTTGTACATATTGATATTACAGTATTAGAAATTAGAATGTTAGTAAAGTGATGAAAATAGTTTTGACCTCACGGATCTCCTGAAATGGTCTTTGGAGATCCTCAGTAAGGTCTGTACTACACTTTGGGAAACAGTGGCCTAGAGTTTCAGAAAGGCCTTCAATTTTCTGTATTCTTTCTTTCTGCTATTCTACAGTAAATATCTTTCATAGAATTTCAGTGATGAAAGCAGCCTTGAAGGAAGAAGTCTTAACCTATACCTGAAGCAAGAATCCCCTCTCCAAAATCCTTGACTAATACAATTTAAATCAATAGTCATTTATTAGTGCCTACTATTAGTAGCTATGATATGCAAAGTACTCTGCTATGAACTGTGGGAGATAAAAGAAACCACATTCCTGCCTTAAGGGAGATTACAGTTGGGGGTGGAGGAAGGGGCAGATAGGCCCTAAATAAAAATAACTATTAAATAGAAAAGAATATAGTCAAAGTATGAAATGTACAAGGTATCATTCCACTCATGGATTTATCTGTTGATGCCCTAAGCAATTCAAATATATTTAAAAAATCATTCTGCAAAAATAAACATGGATAAACCAGGAATGCTTTGAAACTGATCAGTAATTATGTACTTTGCTCATCTTCAATAAGCAAGGCATGTCTAAGTGGCATCATTAGAACGAAAATCAAATTAAAGCACAGCTGTGTTAATTATGAAGACAGATTAAAGCTTTTGTCCTTCTGATTTTGGTTCCCTTTTGAGTTATATTTTTTTTGATAATTTTTTTTCTTGGGATTAAAGGAGAAAAACATTCCTTTTTCTTTCCAACTCTCTTCCTTCTGTGTTTTTGGACTACAATTTTTATTAGTGCACAAAAATTCACATTATTGTAGTTTCCTCAAGGTCTTTCACAGATGCTACATAGGCAGGGTTTTCATTCCTTATCTGCAATAGTGCAAAGTATAGAAGGAGTACAAAAGATTAAAAACAAACTTTAATGATATATATCTCTAAGTTCAGATTTAATCTCTGCCTGAAGATATTGTGATCTAAATTACAAAATATATTACAATTTCAGGGGAGATAGCCGAACAGGTTCATTCCTAGCAAGTTCAGATTGAACTTCATGGAATATGGAACAGGTAAAATTATTTACAGTCTATTCAGTTGCCAGCCTTTCCTTTGGGCTGAAAAGATTAGCCATTTGTCTTCTTGTTTTACTCTATTGTGCTCTCCCCTTTTCCATCATCCCTCAGGACAAAGAGATGGAGGTAGGAGGGAGAGAGAGATATTGGTTTCCCACAGACTCATAAGTAGAATGAATAATAAAAATAAAATGACTAGTTAGCCTAACAGTTCCTTACTAATAAGTAACTAAATAGCAGACAATAATAGAACCTATAAATGTATTTGTTTTGAATAAATATATAGGAAAAGAAGTATACAATATTTAAAGTTACTAGAAAATTCCTGCTTCCATTCTCCCTTTCCTTGATGAGGTTAGCATTCATAGAAAATCATGAAGTGATTACTACAGATAGCATAACTGCATTTTGAATCATGCAAATTTTGCTCCTGCTCACTTTGAAGTACCCTTCTCCCCAGAACAGCCCCCACCCCAGACCAAAGAAAGGTACAGTGATTGGGAGGAGGTGTGTGTCACTTATTACACTGAAGATCATTATTTATGTGATAGCATTCTCTCTCCTCATACTCAGAAAAGCAAAGATTCATACCATTAATGAGAAGCTACTGAAAGGTATGAGAAGCCTTAAAGAATCTAGTGGCTGTTTCAGCATTGTTTATTATAGTAGCTGCAAACTGAAATCATATGTGAGAATTTCCTGCTTTTGGCTTCCCATTCCATTTTTCAATAATAGAAGCCTATTATCCATCTCTTAAATACTCTTTACTTCTGCCTCATTGCACAAATAGTGTCAAGTTATTATGACACAGGAATATCTTACCCGAGTAAGTAGTTTGGCATATCACATCATTATAGTTCACCGTTTAAAAACCATCGTTTACAATTTCTTTGGTAATGAACTAGTGCCTTGAATCGTTACCTTGAAGAGGAATCAATACTGTAAGTAAACCAGGTACCATTTTGCTGGGAAAGTTTGCTTTTGGAAATGAAATTTCCAACCTGTCTTAAAAATTGCTGCCAAAGCTACTATTGTTCACCTAATGAGTGACTTCCTTGTGACTCTTAATGAATAAGGCCATTCTACAGTGCAGTGTTCAATACTGACTTGCGGACCACGCTGCTTTAGACCAGAATTGAAATTCATCAATGCCTGTCTTGTTGGTGAAATCATTAGGAAGCAATGCATTATTAAAGAGCTTTCCAGACACACAGGCTTTGGAATTACTATTGATAACAAATGTTGCTAATGTTTTCCCGCAACACAGACATAGTGAGAAGCAATGGATCTAAAGCTTTCAAGCAGTTTTGGAAGCATGGGGGAGAATATTTAAATGCTTGCTCCAGGTGTGAACTTTGAAACATGTCTAGCTAGCTTCTTTCTCTGTTTGCTTAAGGCAAGGATGGGGTTCTGCTTAGACTAGCAAAGACAGTAGAACCAGAAAAAGAGAAAAAAATTACAATATTGAATTTTCCTCAGATGAAAATTTTGTAACGTTAAAAGTTTGCAGTCAGGAATGATGTACTCTGACCTTGAATAGGGAGTGGTAAGTCTTGAAGGGTCAATGGATAAATAAAACACTTTACTTGTCAGCTTTGAAGTCAGTTGATTTATATGGGAACTCAATAAGACAGTCATATAAATAATCACAAAATGCAAAGAAATATACCCATTATTCTGTATTTCCAAGGATGCAATTGAAAGCCAACATTTTTTATGCTTGTCATTGGATTTTACAGTTGATCTGCTGTTTGTGAGGTATCATCATCTGTTATTATTAGTAATGATTATTGTTGTTTCAGATTGGGTCTTTTTGTGGTAGCCAGGAATCTTATTCAGGCAATTAACTGTCTTATTCTTTGATCTTTAGACTGATACAGAGAATCTTGCATTACTGAATTCTTTCAGAAATGCAAAATAGCCCTTTAGACTTGGAAACTACCCTCTTAATGACAGAAAGAAAACAATAAAACAACTCAAAACCTTCAAAGGTCTACTAAGTCAGAATTTTACACAAAAAACCCAAAATACAGATAAATATGGGGACAAAATTCAGAATTATTTTAGGAAATTCCACTGGAGTCAGTAGTCAAAGAACAGGACAATATCAGATTGACATTTAGACTATTAAAAAATTCTCTACAGTCCCCAAGCATAAGCTTAGAGTATGGTTCAACAGAAGTGGCAAATTTTAAATATTAAATGTGAGCAAAGTTTGCTAGGATTTTTACTTTCCCCAAGTGACTTCTATTGGAAAAGCATGAAATTTTGGCACAAATTACTTTTAATAGGCCATATTCTACATTCTCAATTTGAGACATTTATATGATAATATGGAACAAATTAAGTAATTTTCCTTCATTCCACATGAAGATGGAACTTTTTTTTTAACCTCTAAGGCTTTTTCCTTGATCCAAGCACTCCTTTATTCCCTCAGATTTTCTTTCCTATATGAATTTTCATTTCCTTTAACATTTGACTTGGTGAACCACCTCCCTTTTACATCATACCACCGCTCCACCCCCAAGATTGGATCAGTTTCCCATTTGCCTCTCACCAAATGCCCTCTTGTTTTTTTCATGTCTCATCTTCAGGCCTCTCACTTTCGTGAACAGTGCTCCATTGGTTTCTTTTCTTACCATGTTACCACCTAAGACTTGAATTTTGCCTAGTGACTTGATTTTGGCATAGATGATTTTATTCTTTAACTACAAAATTTTGAGAAAAAAGTATGTGTACCTTGAACTGTAAAACTACTGTGTACTATCATGATTCATTGAGGTAGGGAATAAGAAATCTGTCTCAAGTACTTGCTAGCTGTGTGACTCTGGGCAAGTCACTTAACCTCTGTCTGCCTTAGTTTCATCATTTGTAAAATTATAATAAAAGCACTTACCTCCCAGGTAAGGGTGAGGATCATCTGAGATAATATTTGTAAAGAACTTTGCAACCCTTAAATGCTAAATAAATGTTAAATGTTATTAATATTATGGACCAGAAGGGTCCCTTTAAATAATCTTAACTGCAAAATGTTATAAATTAGCTATTATATTTCTTCATCAGTCAACAAGCATTTATTAAGTGTTTAATTCATGGTAAGAGGGTATGAGCCAGGTAGAATGACAGAACATCCAAAGAAGTGGTTTAGATTTGATAGTTTGTATTTTGAGAGATTTAAAGCTTTACAAATAAGAGTTTCTTTGGCAATTGGGAAAATGTAAATAGGAAAAGCAACAGAAACCAGAATCCCAAGAATCAATTCAATTCAGTTCAACAAATACTTATTCAGTACCTAATAAATTTCAGGCACTATGATAAGTACTGGAGACACAGAGACAAAAGCTCTAGTCTCTCTCTTGAAGAAGCTTACACTCTTCTGAGGAAATACAACACAGAGATAAGCAAGTCACTATAAATCATATACAGTATAATATAAAGTCACACTTTTATTCCAAGATATTAATAAACTTAAATCTTATTTTGTATCTCTGCCAGGAATAAATGAAGTAGAGAGAATCTAAGTTTTTGCTATCACTCAGTATATAGAATTCCCTTGTTGGTTTCACATACTTAGGTATTTCTGTTACTGTCTAGAGATTGTGTATACGATTATTCAGAACTAGCCATTTCTACTAGAACTAGCTATTTCTACTAGCCATCTCTTTCTGCTCAGGCATGAGGCCCCAAATCAATCTACCTGGGAAAAATATTCCACTAAGAATTATAATTCCTAAGAAGAGAATAGTGGAATTTTTCTGGTTCTGCTACTCTGCACTTCATTTATTTTATCCCACGATCATTTAATAAATACTACAACAAGCGAGATTTCCTATAGAAACCTATTAGTTTCTTTCTTTTGGGCAAAATGTCACCGTGATAATTCTATAGACTGTAGTAACCAAAGAAGAGAAAAGACCAGGGACATTGAGGTAGAAAACAGCCATTGTCTCAATGTTTGAGCTTAAGTTATATCTAATCAGGAACACCAAATAAAGTTTTGTACTGATAAAGTACCAGTGGGGCCAAAAAACTAGTTTCTTTCTCTGTGGATTTAGTTACTGTTAAAAATTCCTGTATTGCCAATGGATTTCTGTCATTTTATTTGAGATTCAGCTTGGCATACTAGGCTGATAATGAGAGAAAGTTGGTTATAGTTTTCATTTGATGATAATATGGACAGATAAAAGAAAAGCCCTAAAATGCTAATATAGAACATATATACATACATACATATACATGTATATGAATACACACACAAATATATGTATATTCTTCCCCCCTTTTAAATAATATTTTATTTTTTCAATTACAGGTAAAGACAATTTTAACATTCATTTATTATTAAATTTTGAGTTCCAGATTTTCTCTTTTCTCCCTTCCTTCCTCTTTCTCTAAGATGGTAAGCAGCTTGATATGGGTTATATGTGTGCACCCATGTAAAACATATTTCACATATATGTATTCTTAATGGGATTTTGTCATCCCACTTCCTCGATGGAATGACAGAATACACATACACACACACACTCATAAGCACAGGCACTCACACGTTGCCTCCGTTTTCTTTAATGGGATGACAAGACGATGTTTAGAAAACATTATTGAAGGAGAGTTTCTTTAATGCTTGAGAGAGGGAGAGTAGAATGAGGAAGGGGATTTGAAAGCATTTAATACTAGTCCCATTTCTGCTTTAAACTCCCTTTGTGATTACTGGTAAATTTTCTCCCCTAGCTAGACCTGTTTTCTCACTCAACTAGACGTTGAAGGTCTTGTCTAGAACTAACATTCTACTATTCTGCTTCACTTTTGCTATAGCTAAGGTGAAAAGTATTTAAGAAAACAATTAAGATGACAACAGCCTTGTTTTCTAAAATGTTAGGTGAGGAGTTACAAAGAAAAGAGGGCAGATATTCAGCGTTGATTGTGAATATGAAACAAAACCAAAATTTTTAAACAAATTCATTGGGAAAAAATTTTTTCTGTGACCAAGGTTTGATTTTTAAATGTTTATTTATATAGAAGATTTACATTTTCCCAATTGCCAAAGAAACTCTTATTTGTAAAGCTTTAAATCTCTCAAAATACAAACTATCAAATCTAAACCACTTCTTTGGATGTTCTGTCATTCTACCTGGCTCATACCCTCTTACCATGAATTAAACACTTAATAAATTTCCCTGGGCAATACCCATATCTATTTCTGCATCCCTGTGAGATGCACTTAGACAACCCATAAGATACATGTGAACATACAGACATGGGGCATATATAGTATGTAGAAAGTGCAAATACTTAACATAAGATTACACACATTGTGTATAACTGGAGTATATGTAGAGGCGAGTGATCAGGATATTAAAAAGGTCAGATTAAGAAACTGAGACAAAAATATGACTTAGGGTTACAGAGAAAGTCAGTAACCATGATACAAGGTAAGTATAATAAAGGAACTGGGGATATTTAGCCTACAGAATAGACTTGAAACATGAGGAATGATTAGTCCTGAAATATCACAGGAATAATAGGTTTTATAGCTGGAAAAAATTTAACAATTTAAGTCTCTCTTTTTTACAGATGAAAATCATGAAGAGTAGCAGAACTTTGCCTAAGGCCAGACATGTAGTGAGTGACTGAGTTAAGATTTAAACTAATTTCCTTTCATGCCAAATTCAAGACTCTTTCCATGTTATCACATGTCTTTCATAGTTGAATGAGAAGACTATCTTTCAGTAAAATGGAAATTTCTTATGGGTAGAAATTGTTTTGATTCTTTGCAGCAAGTTTTTCCTTTTGATAAAGGTCTCATTTCCGTTATATGTAAAGTATAAATTCAAATTTATATGAATAAGAGCTATGCCCCGATTGATAAAGGATCAAAGGATATAAACAAATAGTTGTTAGAAGAATAAATCCAAGGTATCATCAGTCATATGAAGAAATGTTCTACATCACTAATAGAGAAATGTAAATGAAAGTGATTCTAAGGTTCTACCTCATATTCAATAGATTGGCAAATTTGACAAAAAGGGAAAATGACAAATGTTGGTGAGGGAAGGGCTGAGAAAACAGACATATTAATTTACTGGTGGTGGAGCTATGAATGGTATATCCCTTGTGGAAAACAATTTGGAACTATGCTCCCAAATAGGAAATTCCCGTTTACCCAATGATACCAAAGAAATTTTTTTAAAGAAAGGAAATTTATGTACTTTATCTACTCAAGCAAATGGCAACCTTTCCACCACTTTATTAGATGGCTTTTGAGAGTTTCCTTAGCCAAAAGAAGAATAACAATAATTACAGCATTTGGAGTTAACTTAGTAATAAATCCCTCAATTTAGCTAGGCTGCTCCTTGGATGACATACTTTTGGGGCTCCCACTTGAGACCTTTTCAATTTGGTAAGATTTACTGCTGGTGTAGTCTTTGGGAACACCAGGTTATCACACCATGAAGAATCATGTAATAGCACTTTAGTGGAGGTGACCATGAGTAGTGGAGATAACAAATGCCTATAAGAGTCATTAAATTGTGGAAAGGCAGCATGGTACAACGGAATTGGAACCTGAAGTCTTTGGTTTGATCCTGGCCCTATGGTTTACTGCCTGTGTGAGTTTGGACAAGTTACTTAATCCTTCTCACTCTTAGCTTTTTCATCCTTGAAATGAAGGGATTGTATTGAATGGTCTCTATGATTTCTTCCAGCTCTAAACTAATGATCTTATGATCTTGAATGACAAAATGTGAAATTTGTTTCAGTCATGTGCCTGGGAATGTGATCATGAAGCAAGAATTTTCATTAAGCAACCGAGTTTTCACTCATCCAACATGCAGAAGGGCAGCAGTAACCCTCGAATGTATTTCCTTTCAACTTCGTAATGGAAATGTTAGAACAGATGAGGAGCACGTCTCCTAGTATTCTCACCATGGCAGAAATGATTGGTAGAGTGTCAGAGGAATTATTCAGGCCTAATAAAGTGCTCTCATTGCAAACCTATCTGCTTTTAAATGTTTCCAGACTGTTATGTGAAGAATGCCTCTGGGCTTTGAATGAGCTCTGCCAAAATGATGAACTATTCACTTTCCTTAAAAAATGCTGCACTTTATTGGACCAATCTCTCTGCATGACCCTGTACATATTCTTTCTTCAGAGAGGTTGTGTACTCATACATGGTTGGTTTGTAAGAAGCATATTCAAGTTGGAGACCAGGTGAAAAGAATATTAAGGACAATTTAAAAATAGACTCATGTGTTATTAGCATATGAATGCAAATCCAAAGCTGTTGGCAGATGAGATTAACTGGACCCTGTGCATACAGATGAAAGGGCAAGGGTGGAGAACACAGCATCCAGAAAAACAGGTTAGAAGAGTGGAAGCCACCACCTGACTCAAACAGTTTGAATGTGGGAAGTCAAAAACTGAGCCCACAAAGATTTCAAACGCAGTGCCTTAGTGACAGAAGCATGGATTCCCTCTCTAAGTGTAGGCTGAGCAGGTGTCTTCTAGAGCTATGCTTCTATGTATAATAATAATGTGATAATTATTATCATCACCACAAGAGGGAGGGAACAGGCATTTATTAAACAACTACTATATGGCCAATAGTGTAGTGTTCAAATATATAATAATAGTAGCTAATATTTAATGGAACTTTAAGGTTTGAGCTGTATTACCTCATTTGATAATGACAACTAGAATTGTATGTGTTTGTGTGTGTGTGTGTATGTGTGTGTACGTGAGTGAGATTTGATCCTAATAATAACACTGGGAGGGAGGTACTATTATATATATATATATATATATATATATGTATATATATATATTTGTATATATTTCACATGAGGAAACTGAAGCAAATAGAGGTTAAGTAACTGATGATGATGATGTTAACAAAAACAACAATAGCTAGCCCTTATATAGTACTCACTATATGCCAAGCACGGTACTAAGTACTTCACAATGTACATCTCATTTGGTCCTTGCAACAACCCTTGGAGGCAGAGGCTATTATCTCCACTTTACAGTTGAGGAAATTGAGGCAGACAGAGGTTAAAGTGACTTGCTTAGGATCACACCACTAGTTAGTGTTCGAGACATGATTTGAACTTGGGTCATTCAGATCTAGGCCCTGTACTCTATCTGCTGAATCCACCTAACTGCCCTAGTGACTTGTCTAGGGTCACATAGTTAATAAGTGCCTGAGGAAGGATTCAGACCCACATCTGCTCATTTCCAAGCCTATTGCTTCATACATGACACCATATTGCCTCTCATTCTATGGCTATGGCTACACCTTTATGCTCCAGTGCTCCAGCAGATCTACGATTCCATCTATGTGTCTATTTTTTCCCATCAGATGCATTACAATTCACCCATTCCTGCTCATTGGAGAGCAGAGACTCATCCACATCCTCTTCTACATTCTTCACAGGGAATTCACCCAATACATTTAGGCTTTCTTCTTCCCAGGGGCCTTTGTAGGTTGTCTATTGGTAATCCTTTCCTTTACTTTCTGCAAGTGACAAGTCCAAGCCTGGTAGATAGAGCACTGGACTTGTAGTCAGAAAGAAATGAGTTCAAACTGTGCCTCAGTCACTACTTAACTCTATGACCCTCAGCAAATCATTCAATCTATCTATGCTTCTGTTCCTTTACATACAAAATGAAGGGGAGAGGTGGGAGTCTCTATGTTTCCTTCTGACTCTAGATCTGTGATTTTATGATTCTTCATCTTCTTAAGGGATATATTTGGTAGTAACATTATAGATTTGGAGCTGTGAAAAATCTCAGACACAATCGAGGCAGATTCCTTCATTACACAAATGAGTCACAGGGGAATTAAGTGGATTGCCCAGAGTTCCACAATATTTGAGGTAGGATTTGAATCCAGTTCTTCCTGGTTCCAAGTTTATCACCTATCCACTATACTGAACTTGTCTCTCATCATGACATCTTTTACTTTGCTTCTCCTTTGCAATTCCTTCTTTGTAATATGGGTCAGCCTTCTCAGACATATTAACATTTTAAAGATTGAAAGCCGTTCAAGTACTTTACCTCATTGGAAACTGAGGGAGATATTTGTAGTCATTATTATCTCCATTGTAGAGATAAGCAGACTAAGGTTTAGACAAGTTCAATGACTGGCTCCTGGTTGCACATCTAGGGAGTTAGTGGTGGGATTCTAACCACTCTTCTTGGCTTCGGATCCTGCTTTCCATGATCTTAAAAAGAAGGTTGTTGTCCAGTCATTTCAGTCATGTCTGACTCTTTGTGACCCCATTTAGGGTTTTCTTGGCAAAGATACTGGAGTGGTTTGCCATTTCTTTCTCTAGTTCATTTTACAGATGAAGAAACTGAGGCAGTGTTAAGTGACTTGCCCAAGGTCACACAGCTAGTTAGTGTCTGCGGTACCTTTTCTTAAATATAAAAACAATATGCCAGATTTCAAATCACTTGAAATTCTGTTTAAGTTGAATCTGTATTAAACTGGCAAAACTCCTTGTAAATGACAAAGTAGATTATATTAAGCGTAAAACACCTGGAGTATTTGGGAGAATGAGGAGAAACCCTGCCTGCCCATACAACTATGGTCCTGCTGACTTTTTTTCCCCTAATAACACTCCAAAAGCCCTTTTATAATGTGCTCATTATAATATGGTACAAAAAATGAATACTGTGAAATTTCCTTCTCTGAGGGCATTTAATTATAGCACAGACAACTGTGTTTCTGAAATGGTTTAGGTTGTGTCCTGCTTGGAAGCAATAATTCCTTGGGGACCTTTCCTGTTTTATTTCAACTGTTTACTAACTAGGTTCACCCTGCTTCAAGGTGATGGGAAATGTGAAAATCTGTATTCATAACAGTTTAGATTGAAGAAAGAGGGCGTTGTAATGAGTTGGACTATAAAATGACAATAAACAGTGAACATTTCTTGCACACCTACTATGTGTAGAGGTCAGTGCTGGGTTCTGGGTGATGTATAGCATTTTTATGTGATAGAATTCTTCAGTTCATAAAATAGCCAGCTCCTTAAATATACCTTGTAAGTTGAATATTACAACATACAAAAATTTTATTTATTTCAACTATTTTAGAAAATAATTTCATTTAAATTCCAACTTCTTTTGATGAGTTAAGTATGAGACTTGGAATCAGAAAGACCTGGCTTGGATCTTTGTAGCATTATAATCTTTTGATCATCTGTGATGACCAAGCCTAGATGACCTCAAGCTATATCAATTTGATTCAATTAATTTGTTTTTATTAAGTGCCTAATACGTGCAATGGCTAGGCACAGGGGATACAAAAGATAAAAATGAATAGTTCTTGCCTTCAAGAAATGTAGGGCCACAATATGTGCACAGAACACCTCTCCCCTCCAAAAAAAAATTAGGTCATTTGAGAAGAGGCACACACAAAGAGACAGAGAGAGAGACAGAGACAGAGAGAGAGACAAAGAGACAGAGAGAGGGGCAGACAGATGGACAGACAGACAGAGACACAGAGACATATAGAGAGACAGAGACAGACAGAGAGAGAGAGAGAGGGACAGAGACAGAGACAGAGACAAAGAGAGAGACAGAAAGACAGGGAGAAAGACAAAGACAGAGAGATAGAGAAACAATAATAACTAAGGGGATTAGAAAAAGTCTCTCATAAGAGATGGCATCTGAGCTAAGCCTTGAAGGAAGCCAAGGATTCTAAGAGATGGAATAAGAAAGGGGTTCACTCTAAGCATAAGGAGTTTATTCTTGTCAGACTGTGCAGAGACAAAGAAATGGGAAAAGATATGTAGAGTCTGAGGAACACCAAGTCTATTTTTTAGTTTGTCCAGAAGGCAGAATGTCCCAAAAGGAATAATATAAACAGTGTTTAGATAGGTAGGGTCATAGATTTAGAGTTCATTTGGTCCAACCCTCACATTTAATATGGCAGAGACATGTTAACATGGCCTCTTTGAGGCCAAAGAGTTTAAGCAACTTTCCCAAAGTCACAGTGAGCAAACAACAAACCCAAATTGTAAAGCGCTTTAAATGCCAGGTTGAAAAATTGTGTGTTTTAACCCAGAAGCAATATGGAACCATCGGAAATTTCTTAGTATGAAGGTGAAAGGTGCTTTAGCAAAAGCATTTTGGGTGTGTGGAGAATGGATTGGAGAGGACAGAGGTTGGATGGAAGAAAGAATGATGAGAAGGCTTTTGCAAAAATCTAGGTGAGAGAGACTTGAATTACCACAACGTCCATGTGCTATCCTTGGCAAACGTTGGGTTGTCCATTCATTATTACCCATGTTTAGCTGAGGGTTGCTCCTCCTCAACTTTTCTAGATAAATCTCCAGACTCTTGCCTTTCTCCTTCCTCCACTCAGCATTTACTGTCAGCAATTACTGCTCTTTTGGTGAGTGGGAGCACAGGCTTTGTTTCTGGGGATGACATTTTTTTTGCTTTCTCTTGCAGAAGCAAAGAACCATTTTTCTTCTTGGTGACAAGAGAGGTCTCACTTCCTGCAGTTGTCATCTTCCTCTCACTGTGCAGAATGGATGAAAGGAAGCAGGCGCATGGCAGCATTTGGGGAGCAGTTCTGTCTTTAAAATGAGTTTACTTTCAAAAGGTTTTTAAAAATTAATTTACAATTTTGATCGGAAGAAAATGTACTTGACACTTGGGTCTCTGGGAGAATATGCTATATAAAAATAAGGAAACATGTATCTTCAGTAAGCAATATAAACCAGCTTGACTCTAGTAAATCAAGCAAAAATACTGACTATCGGATTTATGGTGTCTCAGGAGGAGTTTAAAAAAAGGAGGATTTTCCCCATTCCAATCTTTCAAAAGCATAATCCTTCAGACTTAAAGGGATCCTCTGCTGTTTCCAAAGGGGTCTGAGCTGTTCAGAAGTCTCTTGGGTAGTTTACACTCCTGAAAGAGTATGTGAATCAGCAGTTTTTTGTGTTATTTGTGTGTGTACTTTTTTGTGCACCACATTTTATGTTATGGGGAAAAGTGTGGGCAATAATCTATACTTGGTGGGCCTGGGAGGTGGGAGAGGTACCCACTGTTAGATTGTAAGTACCTGTATATCCTGATGCACTAATGTCATGCTATGTGATGGCTTTAAGGACACTCAGACTCTTGTGCAGTAACCCAGAAAACTTACCAGCTTGGCAATAAGGATAATCCAAAGCCACCTACTTTCTGAGACGTGGCACCATTTGCAAGCTAAAGTTGAGAATGTTTGTGCTGAAATATTATTTTTCAACTTAGATAAAGGCTATTTTCTTTCAAGAGATGTTGTAGTAATTGTTATAAAGAGATTCACACGAACACTTGCTTTACCAAACACTAATACGGACTCTTTATTTTGGACCACACTGGGAAGATATTAGTGACTTCTCAAGCAAAATTTCCTTATGTGAGCAGATTGTCTTGATTTCCTTACTGAACAGATTGCTAAGTACCTACTATGTGCAAGGCACTGTGTGGATTAAGAGGATAGAAAGATAGATAAAGTACAAATTCTGGTCCAGTTCCAAGGAGCTTAAGATCAAATTGTGGGGTGGGGAGGAATATAAATGCAAAGTGCTAAGCTTGAATTAAAAAACAAAGTCCAGCAATAGGAACGCATGACTATACAGGATGCTTTAGGATTTTTCTGGATGTTTTAGCAGACTTTAACCTCAACATGAACCAACAAGATAATATGGCAACCAAAAAACAAATCTAATTTGCTCCTAAGTTGCATAAATTCAAGCATAGTTTATAGTATTAGACATCTTTAACCATTCTATTGTACCCTAGTCAGACCCCTATATTCTATATAGGGTCTATATTCAATTATGGGGGGTCATATTTTAGGCAGGATATGTAATATGCCTAAAATGACCAGAGAATAGTGACCAAGATTTTATAAGGACATAAAACCTATCAATTCATTGATCAACATGCTTTTATTAAGCCTTTACTCTGTTAAGTGAAAGTACGCAGAGTAAAGGCAAAAACAGAGCTTTTACCTTAAGAAGTTCCCATTCTAACAGAGAATATGACACCTACATAAATAGGAACATAAAAATTTACATATTCAAAGTAAGCAGAAGGCAACCTTAGAGGGGATGGCACTAGCATCTAGTATGGGATAGAAAGATGACCAGGTAAGGCCTCCTGTGCAAGGCGGCATTCCACCTGAGCTTGAAATGAAACTATGCATTGTAAGAGTTAGCTATGGGTGAGGAGGGTATTCTAGTCATGGGGTATGGCCAATGTGAAGGCAAATAGTTAGATGGAGCATCATATATGAAGGATAGCTAATACGAGAGTGTGGACAGAAGAAAATAATTTATAAAAAGAATAAAGAGTTAGAAAGGAGCCAGTTATGGAGAATTGAAATGACAGAAGAGTTTATATTTTATTCTGCAGTTAATAGGGAACCACTGGAGTTTATAAGTGACTTGGTCAATACTGCATTTTAAAGAAATTACCTTGACAGCTGAATGAAGGGTCCACTGGAGTGGGGAGAGACTTAAAGCAGGGGATATTGCAATCATTTAGGTAGGAAGTGATAAGGGGACCTGTAACTAGGGTTGTATTTATGTAAGTGGAGAATGAGACTTATTAAAATTGTGTTGTGATGAAGATGTTGATAGCATTTGGCCCTTTGTGCTGCCCCTTTCTCATACCTATCTCCCATTCTGTGATTTGGTAACACTGGCTTTCCTGCTGTTTCTTTCACTGGCTTTTCTCCATGTTTGGAACTCTCTTCCTCCTCATCTCTGCCTCTTAAATTCCCCAGTTTCTTTCAAGTTTCAGTTTAACTCTCATTTCTTCAAGAATCTTTCCCAACATTGCCCCTCCCCTTCCCAACTTTAATGCTAGTTCCTTTCCTCTGGTTGATTACCTCCAATTTATCCTGTGTATATCCTGTTTATATGCCACTGCTAATATGTTCTCTTTCCTTAGACTGTGATCTACTTGAGAGGAGGTATTGTTTTCTGCCTTTCTTTGTATCCCCAGTATTTAGCACAATCCTTGGCCCACAGGAGGCCCTTAATGAATGCTAGTTGTCAAGAGTGAGAAGTCAAAGTTGACACTGTGTGGGTGCTAGCTTGGGTGAGTAGAAGACTAGTTCAGAAGAAGAAATTTGGGTTTTGGGGAAAGGATAATGACCTTTGATTGGCTAAGTTGAATTTGAGATGTATGTGGGACATTCAGTTGGAAATGTCCACTAAATAGGTGGTGATTTGGGACTGGATCAAAGGAAGGAGATTAGGACTGGATAGACATGCGCACATACATGTACATATTTATCTAAAAGCTAGAGTTAGATATATCAATATCTATCTGGGAATCATTTGTATAATGATGATTACTGAACCATTAGACCAGAAAGAGACTTGAGGGACACCTACATTTAGCGTGCAGGAGCTGGATGAAGATCCATTAAAGGCGACTAGAGAACATTCAGAGAGGTAGGACAAGAATCAAGAGGAGGCAAAAATCCAGGTTGGAGAGTATTTAGGAAGAAAGAGTGATCAAAAGGGTCAAAAACTACAAAAAAGTCAAGAAGGATGAGGACTGGGAAAAAAGTCATTAGGTCTGGTTACCTAAGGAATTTATGATATTTAGTTTGGAGAAGAGAAGACAGGATACGGTAGTTGCCTTGAGGTGTCTTAAGGTCTTTCCTGTGGAAGAATGATTGGTTTTGTTTTACTTGGAACCCAGAAGGTAGAAACAGGAACAATGGGCATAAATTACTTAGGGGCAAATTTAGATTTGGAATGACTTTAGAAATATGAAGAGAGTTTTCATTATTGTAGATTTTCAAGTAGAGGGGAGATAATCACTCATAGGGGATACTACTGCTAATAATAATGATAGCTAATATTTATATAGTATTTACTACGTGCCAGTACTTACTGTGCTAAACACTTTATAGTTATTATCTCATTTGATTCTCATAACAACCCTCAGAAGTAACAACTCTTATTAAAGATGAGGAAAGGTTAGGTGACTTGCCCAGGGTCACAGAGTTAGTAAATGTCTGAGGCTGGATTGGACTCAGGTCTCCCTCACCATAGGACTAGCATTCCATCCACTATGCCATTTAGCCATCCCAATAATATAGAGCCAAAAGGTGCCCTGATTTTCTTTTTAAAAAGTTAAGAACACCTGTAGAAGAATTTTTGTTAAGGAATAAATTCATCTAGATGAATTCCCTTAATTCTCCATGAGCAAAAATAACTATGATATAAGAGAGTGAAATAAATGCAAAGGAGAAGTCCAGTCAAAACAATATGAGGAATATGGAGAGTAAGAAATCAATTTTATCTAGCAGAGAGAGGGTAATAATTGTTCTTGAAGGAAAAAATGGAATTCAACAGTCAGAGAAAGGGGGTGGGAACTGGTAGCTTATTCCAGGCATGAGGGACAGTATAAGAAGGGATTGGACATGGGAGTGAACTAGATGGATAATGGGGAATTCACTATTCAGGTCAGTTTAACAGGAATGCAATCATGCAAATGGGAGTGATATGAAGTGAGAGTGGTAAGGGTTCTTGGAATTAGTTTGCATGGGACCCTTAATGCTATGATGAGGAGTTCGGACTTCATTCTTCATGTAGGTAATGGGAAATGGCTGTTGTTAAGGAGTGGGAGAGGAAAAAAATCCCTTCCCTCACTTCCTGGCTGGAAGTCCAAGGGAAAGCTTACAGAGTCCAAAGAGCTGTATCCAAAATAGAGGTAGAAAGTGTATTCAAGACTCTGTCCTCTATTTAAAGTCTGCTCAAAGGGTAGGTCTTTCTGACTCAGTTAGTAGTTATTTTTGAAATAGCTGGCAGTCATGAGGATAAGGAGCTCCTAGTCACCCATGATTTTTAGCAAGGGCATATGTGGCCACCAGAGAGGTCTGAGGGGCAGGCCTATTTTCACAATACTCTATGGACTGACCTCTGCTTTATTAGGAAGGGGTATGTTTGGGTGAAACAATGAGTCCATAGATAAGGAGAGGCTGAAAATTAGATGACACTTCTGTTTCATCCATTTCATCCAGCAAAGTAAAAGATAAACTATGTGAGTGCAGGGCTGATATCATTTTTGTTTTTATATTCCCAACACTACTATGGAACCATGCACATAGTAGGTGTTTAATAAAGGTTTGTTGAATCAAAGTAAATAGCCAGCAGATTATATACAACTTAAAGTGCTTTTTTTCTTTTTCTTTTTATGCAAACAGAGGGGATGCATTGGAATTTCCTCAGTCCCCAATAATGATCAGTCACTGGAGTGAGAGTTAGTCAGAGTTATTTTAGTGTTTGGCCAAAAAAAGGAGTAAAGGTTATTTTGTTCTCATTAACATAAGTTTCTCTGCATAATTTAGGTTTCTGAAAATAGCATAACCACTCAAGTTAACCAGCTACATGATGATATTTATATTACAGCACCTAAGTTATTTTGGTCCTATGCTTATAAGCAAGCAAGTTCATCAAAACTGTTGCTTCGAAGGAAGGTAGTGTAGACTACTAGAAAAGAATTTTGCACAAGAAATTGGAAGCCTTTGATCCTCTTCCTGGCTGTGACAATTGGTTCTACTTAGCCAGTGACTTAGCCGCTTAGTGTCTCAGTTTCATAGTCTGTAAAATAGAAATTTGAATATAGCTTATCTTTCTCTCAAGGGCATCATTTTGACACTATGCTGATTTTTTTTTTGGTAAATATCTGAAGATAAATCCTCCATCTTCTAATGTCAGTCTTTGGCATCTTTCTTTCGCAAACTCCCCCCTAGTGTGGATATATTAGGTTTCATTTCTGCTTTTTTTCCTAACTGTTCTATTTTTCAGATGATTATTTTTCATTTTCTGATCCTCAGTAGGATTAGTGCTACCACTCAAAACACAGGAGTTTGGGCTTGTATTAAAAAAAAAAAAGTAATAACTCTGTTTGGGTTTTCATAAAGCAAAGTCCATAGGACACCAAGGGATTTATCTGAATAGAGGGGGAAAAGAATCCCTTCTTGTCACATGATTTGATTTTGAATTTACATGAAAAAACAAAGAATATGAACAAGAAATGACGTTAGAGATATTTCTTTCCTAATGGTATGTAAATGGGAATATAGGAATAGAAATATTCCAGAAAGTCATTTTACAAAAAAGTCAGCACAGCTTAGTGAATAAAGAGATGGCCTTGGGGTAAGAAGACTTGAGTTTATATCCTACCCCTGACACATGTGTCTTTGTGACCTTGAGCAAATCACTTAACTTGTCAATATTCTAGGAAGCTCCTTAAACTGCACAAAAGGTACTAATCCTCATTGGAAGAGGGGTTTTCTCATCCAGGAGTTCCATATGTGAAGGAAATCATAAATCAGGTCCTGAACCTATTCCATTGACCAAGCAATATAGCACGAAGTCCTGTTTCCTACTCTCGTCACAAGAGTCTCTGGGCAAGTCAAACGACAAATTATTGAATATATGATGTGTCCTCTGTAACAAACAGTCTTAACTTCTCATTTTTCCTTTTTCTTTTCTCCTTCATGGGAACTTTTGCCCTCCTTTTCACCTACCCCTAAGGATCCTAGTTATTTTCCTTTTCTTTTATCAGGTGCAGCCAGAGATCCCTTTCACAGAATTTAGAAGCTCTTGATTTCATCTTTTTTGTGATAAAAAATAACACAATGAAGTCTTTGATGTATAAACCCTGCTGCTTTTCATTTGGTAGTACTCCAACCCATCTGTGGGTTTGCTGTGCCCCTATGCCTTGGGTGTTGGTTCTGTTTTGCATTGTTTTATCAGAATCCAAACCAGAATCTGATGAGTTCTCAAAATTGTGAGTCTGTAACAGTGCTACCAAAGTTGATGCTAAGAATCATGGTTGATCTGTGTCACTGTTGAAGAGGCACTCTGCCTACAGACCCCATCTGTGGGACTCAGAGTGGTTTCTGGTACAGCAGTTTCCTTTGATTGAAGGCATTTCTGAATTTTAATAGAATGCAGGGATAATAGTAGTTAATAATATCAATTATTATTATTGTTATAACTAACATTTGCATAGTGCTTACTATGTGCTGGGTACTGTGGTAAGCACTTTACAAATTTTATCTCATTTGATCTTCACAACAACCCTGGCAGGTAGGTGTTACTATTATCCCCATTTTGCAGTTAAGGCAACTGAAGAAGGTGGAAGTTAAGTGATTTGTCCAAAGTCAGATAACTCAGAAGTATCTTAAGTTCCTGACTCCAGGTCCAGGGCTCTATCTATTGTATCATTTAGTTCCCTCTAATAATAGATGATAGAGAGTAATTATGATAATGACAGCTGTTAATGATTGATGGGGGAAGAGGTACTGGAAAACCTAATGACAACTTCCAGCTGGCTAAGGGTTTTCTAAAAACCCAAGACCAGAAAGACAAGTAAAGACAAGCAACTGAAACTTGTTTCTACCATTAAGTGTTGAACATTAATTAGGGATGAACCTTAACTTTTTAAATATACTTTTTTGGGGGGAAGATGAGCAATGATTTTAGTGGCATAGTGAGTTTCTAATGAGGTACTTCTACTAATACCAATCTATACCTTCTTGGCATCTTATAGTCTTAGAATTATAACCTGAACCACTGAGGTGAAATGACTTGCCCAGGGTCACATTTATCTCAATATAACATTCAGCAGTATTCAGAGTGTGATACTCCGACCCCTGAGGATCCCTAGGACTATTTCAGGGGCCACAGATCAAAAATATTTTCATAATAATAAAAAGATATTTTAATTTCTAATGTAATAAATATTGATTGAGACAAACCACATACACCAAAGCTCTTTGAGGGTTTGCTCAATAATTTTTAAGAGTTTAAAGAGGTCCCAAGTCCAAAATATTTGAGAAGTGCTAGTATATGTATTTATTAACATTTTCCTCAATTAACCTTAGATAGAACCTATCTTAGATGGAAAGCATTCTTTTCCTATCTCTTTTCTACATCTAAATAGTGTGATTCTTCTGGACTGCATGTGAGTTTGTGCATACCTTAAGACAACTGAAGCAGTGAAGTAGAATGGGTAAACCAAAGTGACTTGTGTGTTTCCTTTCTTAAGCCTATAGAAAAGCAGAGTATCAATATATTAATTATCTGGTAAAGGAGTATAATCTACCAGGAGTCAGTCTGCTCAAGCCACTAGCCATGTGGCTTCTTGAGAGTCTCTGGCACACAGCCCTGATTACCAGAACAGAAGTTTAAAACATTTTGCAGACTAGCCTATATCGAATAGATAAACTTTTTAAAAAAACACATTCAAAATAGAAAATCTTTAGCTGGTTCATCATTCTGCATCTGTGTGGAATCTCCTTCCTCTGTCAAATGACCCCATAGACTTTTGATCCCAGTCAATATATTATGGTCCCAAAGTTTATTGATTGTAGCAAAGTGAACTTGAAAATTAATATAATGAAAGCAAAAATAAATATACTCACATGGAACCCTTTTCATCAACCATCTCCTGAAACTCCTCCCTATTCTTCAGGTGCTTTGAAGGGATTTCTGGAACTCGTTTGTCCACAGATCCTGGAAAGGGAATAAGAGGGTGGGACATACATCTAGGACTATAATTTCAAGGGAATGTAGAGGAAATATGGGGAGAGTACTCACAATTCCTAGCTGGAGGATTTTTTTCCTACAACAACCCAGCTGTGCCTATGTATGCTATGGGTAAAAGTAGGAAAAGTGTTGGTGTTATTCTCTTGTCTGGCCAGTGACTACTATTCTGTTAGCAGATCACATTATCTTAGCATGAAAGTGCCAGGTTAAGAGTTGCTCCTTTTGAGAAGGTTATCCGCATAGTGCAGCATGCATAAATCAGAATAATAATAAGACATTTGTGATGGATTTCAAGGTTTGCAAATCACTTTATATACTTTGTATCACAAGACACTCACAAGAACCCCATGAGATAAATATTATAAATATCATTATTCCTATATTACTGATGAAGAAAATGAAATTTCAAAAGGTTAAGTGATTTGCACATGGTACCCCAACTAGTTGAAAATGATCATATTCATTTCTCTCTTGATTCTTGTTCAAAATTCTTCACCTTACTATATTGCCTATTTAGCAATCCTGGGCTACCTAAAAGTAATCAGAGTTAACTTGATTTTTAGGTAGAGGGATTGAGACCTCCATCTAACTCTGATGTCCTTCCAGCCTTTTCACAATAAGATTCAAAATCTCTTCCCCCAAAGACTACAGCCTACTTATTTAAGGGCTGATAAGGAGATTGCAGTTATCATCCAAATTACCCTCAGTCTTTATGTGAGAAGAGTTAAATTGACTACATCTAACATATGTCAATGATAACTCCTGGTGATCATACCCATCCTCAGGGAAGCTGTAGCCCATGTTTTCCATGATAATTTCATTGGTATGGGATCAGAATCCTTCCTCATCAAACTAAAGAACACAAGCATCAGAGGTCTAGTTTCTGCCCAGAAATACTAATGTAGCTTTATTCAAGGAAGGTGAGAATTAGTGGTAGAACAGTGTGGACAACAGAAAAAGTATTAACCTTTAGCACAATGATATTTGACTTTAGAAAGGATCATGGCTTAATGGTTGCAAGGGACCCTATTTAGTCTGTCCCTCATATTAATAGATGAGAAAATTTTTCTCTTTCACTGTGCTGACTCAAAGCAAACATGTGAAAGTGCTACATTAGTCTTTTGATACAGATGTAAAGATTTAAAATCAAGAAATAGAAAAGTAAAAGATTTTTCAATCTTAGGTAAGCCACAATTGCAAAGGACAAAAATCTGGGAAGAGCTATGACCTTGGTGTCAAATGAGTGTTCGTCCTTCATTGCCGAAGAAGACCATGTCATCATAGAAATAATGTCATGACTTGCACTTGACTTTGTTTTGAGTGAGGGAGGGCTGTGCAGGTCACCAGCCTCTCTTCTCCTCCAGAGCCATCTAAATCCAGTGACCAGATATTCATCAGGGTGACTGGAGATGACCTAGGATGAGGTAATTGGGGTTAAGTGACTTGCCCAAGGTCACACAGCTAGTGAATATCAAGTGTTTTGAGGTAAGATTTGAACTCAGGTCCTCCTGACTCCTGCACTGATGCTCTATCCACTGTATCATCTAGCTGTGCCACCTTGGGGGCGGGTCAAATGACTTGAGTTAGATTCCCATTTTTGCTGCTTTCTCTCTGTGTGATCTCAGACAAATCATTTCATCTTCTCTGGGTCTTTATTTTCCTTGTATGTTGGACTAGATGACCTTAAATGACTCTCCTACCTTTGATGATTGCAAAGAGTTAAACTTTCAAATCATTATATTTCAGTATTTATGAATGCAAGAGAATTAACTGATATTGATCAAAGAAAGTTCACATTTGTATTTTTTGGCACAATGTACACTAAAATCATAAATTTTTTGGATTTAATTTCCTTGAAGCATTATTATTAGTGATATTCTGAATTGAATATTATAATCAAAGTATGGTTACATAATTTTTTGGAAAGAGTACACCTAAAAATATTCAAATAATTTCCTAGTGTCTACTTAAGAAAATCATGGACTTGATCCAAGGCTGTTTTGGCACATGTAATTAGCCACATGTAAAGGTTGAGGTTTTAAAATTTTAAGCTGCATCTGATGCATTTATGTGGAAAATTGCTGTGGAAAATGGGAAGATAATTTTAAATTCAGGTGAATGGTATGAATAAAAAAGAATGAGAAAAATGAACTCTGCTTCATAACAGCTCCATTTTGGAATTTTTCTTTTATAGAATACTGTTTTTCTAACTGAGTTTTGTGAATTTTTCCTTCTGTTATCATACAAAATCTGCTCTTAGAGAAGAAAGATTTGGTGAAAATACTCAAAATATCATGGCACCAGCCATGATATTGGATTAGGTGTGATGTCAGTGGTCCCTTCCATTTGTGAAATTCAGATTCTGTGACTTACCTCTTCTCAGGAGATTATTTTAAATGGGCCAAAGTTTAATTTGATTAAAAAAATTTTATTAAAAGTTCTTTCATATTATATTCTATCAGGCTACCCACATAGAATAATGACATTCACTTTAATATGGGTTAGGACAACATTTCAAACTGATTTTTGTGCACTTAGTCTGTTTTTTGTCCTTTTGGCCAGTTACTCTATCAACTGTTCTCTGAAGTGCAGTGTTTCTTGTTTATTCTTTCCCCTGTGGTGCATGTTTTCTTCTCTGATGAGTTCCTTTTCTCCTTTCCTTTTCTTCAGTTTTTGTTGTTTGTGCTTTTTTCTTTTGGTACTATGCGTGGATTTGAAACTATTCCAAAGTAGGACCCTTTGAAGGGAAATGGGATAGTTAGCCTGGAAAACAGAAAGTGTAGAGGGGTAGTGCTGTGACAGATGTCTTTAAATATTTGAAGGGTTTTAACATGGATAAGGGATTATGATTATTATTAGTTACTTGGCTATAGAGAGCAGAACTTAGAGCAATGGGTGGAAGTTTCAGAGAGGCAGGTTCAGGTTTGATATAAGGCACAACTTCTTACCAATTAGTCATAGAAAGACAGTCTCTTAAGACAATGAGTTGCCTAGCAGTGGAAGTCTTCAAATGATGCTGAAGTACTTGTTAGCTATATTAGAGAATGAATTCATCTTTAAACATGAGTCGGATTAGATGACTTTAGAAGTCCTTTTCAACTCTGTGATTCTGAGATCTAGTATCCTCCTCTCTTTTTCATCTAAATTCTCAGAAAAAGTTGTTTATATTCGCTGGCTCGATTTCTTCCCCTCTCACTCACTCATTCACTTCTCTCATTTCTCAGTTCATCACTCAGCTGAAACTTTTCAAAGATACGGATGATCCCTTAAATGCAAAATCCCATGGCTTTTTTCTGTTGATATCCTTTTTTAACTTTTTCTGCATCATTTGATACCCTGGATAATTCTTTCTGCCCCTCGTCTATTTGGGTTTTTGTTACATGGTTCTCTAGGTTCTCCTCCTACCTTTCTGATGGCCCCTTCTCAGCTCTCTCTTCTAGATTATCATCCAAATTACATTCCTTAACTGTGAGTTTTTTCTATAGTTTTGACCTGGGTTCTCTTCTGTCTTACATGCTCTTCAGGACTTAATCAGCTGCCATGGGTTTAATTATCATTTCTATTTTGCTGACTCATAGATTTATATATCTAGTCCTAATCTCTGTCTTTAACTTTATTTCCACAAATTGCCCATGGGGCACTATGAATTGGTTGCCTGATAAGCACCCTAAATTCTACATGTCCAAGAGTATTCATTGCTTTCCCCCTAAAATTTACTCCTCTTCTCACTTCCGTTTCTGTTAAGGATACCCCCACCCTCCCAGTTATTTGGGTTCCCAACCTCAATGAAATCCTTTAGTTTTCAATTTCTTTCAATCCACAAATGCAACAAGTCACCAAATCTTGTTGATCTTATATGTCCACAATGTCTTAATTTGTCCCCTTCTTTTCACTGACATACCACTACCCTAATTAAAGATCCCATTACCTTTGGGCTGGGCTATTGCAATTGCCTTCTAATTGTTCTCTTTACCTTGTCTCTCTCCCTTTTCCAATTCAATCCATCCTCCATACTGCTGCCAAACTGATTTTCTTCAGGTTCAAGTCTGACCATATTGTTCCCTTAGTCAATAAACTCTAGTGCTTCTCTGTAAGTTCAAAGATCAAATATTAACTCCCCTGGCGTTTAAAGTCTTTTATAACTTGATCACACTTTATTTTTCCAGCCTCATTATCTATTACTCTCCTTCAAATAGTCTATAATCAGTCAGTCATTGAACATTTATTAAGTATCTACTATGTGCTGGCACTGTGCTAAATCCTGGGAATACACATATGAAAAAGACAGTCCTTGACCTCAAGGAACTTACAGTCTAATGGTGAAAAGTAATACAGAAAAGGATGCTAACAAAGGAGGAGGACCAGCCAGAGAAGGTGCCCAACTCAGGAACATTATGGAAATGTCAGAGAAGTCCCAAGTAGTATAGCAATGGGAGAAACTATGTGGTGTTCTAAGCTGAGCTCTGACCTTAAAGGGAGGTTTTGGGATTCTGGGTGGGCCTTCCAATCAGACAAACAGAGGGTGGTGAAGAGCTAGAGTACAAAGGCTCATGAGATCTTGCAGGGTGATGAGATTTTCACAATAAGAAACTTCCTGGAAATCCTACAGTAGTGAAACCAGGTGAGAAAAGTCTAATCACACTGACCCTTTTGATATTCCTCATGCTACACTCTATTTCCCATCTCCATACCTTTCCATTTACTATCCCCTCTACCTGGAATTCATTCCAATCTCTTAAAATCCCCAGTTCCCTTCTAGCCTGAGCTCAAAAACTTAAAACCTTTTCTGATTCCATCAGAGCCTTACCCTCAAGTTACCTTGTGTTTTGACTGTGCCTAAATACAGGGAGTCTCAAAAGTCTTGGAGTGATTTTAAGCTTTCATAGTTTAACAAACATTTATTAAGTGCTTATGAAAGCTTCAGCTTTCATAGCTTAAAATAACACAGACTTTTGGAATACTATGTGTGTTTATACATATGTGTAAATATATACACATGCAAATGTATATGCATATACATGCCCTGTGTAAGAATATGATGTATATGTCTATATACACACATACACGTTTTCTTCCTTGGCTAGATTGTGAGCTTTTTGTGGACAGAAAGGATTTTACTTTTGTCTTTGTATCCCTCTTGCTTAACATTAGTACCTAATAAATGCTTGTTAATTCATTTATGGAAGCACACAGCCTATCACATTAAGTAGTCTTATTTGGTTGTAGTAGGATTGCTGTACTTTCACATTTCAGGACTTCAAGGAGAGTGAAGGAATCTCTGAGTTCATCAATATAGGAACTCTCTCTGATGATGTACCTTAAAAACAAAACAACATTCTTGCCTTTCCTATGGCAGTCTTGTCCATTTGTTGTTCAGTTGTCTCAGTCAGATATGATTCTTTGTGACTACATGTAGGTTTTCTTGGCAAAGATATTAGAATGGTTTGCCATTTCCTTCTCCAGCTCACTTTACAGATGAGGAAACTGAGGCAACCAGGATTAATTGACTTGCCTGGGGTCACATAACTGGTAAATTTCTGAGAGCAGATTTGAATTCAGGTCTTCCTGACTCCAGGTCTGGCACTCTATCCACTGCACCACTTAGCTGCCCTAAGACATTTTGAATTAGTTGTTGAATTTCCATTCTATCAGTCTTCCACAGGGAATCTACTTGACATGGTGGGACTTTTTGCTATATTTCTTTGTTTATCTGCAAACTAATTGCATCACATTACCGTCACATCTGGTATGATAATCCCTACATGTATATCTAAGGAGCTGTGAGTAAGTATCTGAAATGAAGTAGGTGCTAAAACTGAGCGAAATGTAATAGGGAAAACCCAGGATATTTAAAACGACTATTGAACACCTGTGGTGTATACGAACAGTAGGAAAAAAAATATCCTTGTATTTCTCAGATTGATAGTATCTCTAAACCCTTTCTTAAATTGTTCCCTTTTACTTCTTTGTGTATCCATCCTGCCTCCCTCCCCTTTTGAGTTTCTTCCTGTCTGTTTTCTTTCCTTTCTTCAGGTGGGAATATATCTTTTGCAATTCTTTGAGACCTTATGATCTTCCATGCTAGAGCAGGTGTGCTATTCCTGACAGAGCTCAGAAAGACAGGCTAGTGTTTAGGAGGATAGGCACAGCTGTGGCATATTATTAAATGAACACCAAAAACTAATGAGAGTGTAAATCATCCAACAAATTGTGCATCATTAATTCTTTATGCCAGTGCAGAGATAGGTGAATAAAAATCTCCACCTCCTACCAAGTGCCCTGTAAAATCCTTGAATTTATTTTGATAGCTCTACATCGTGGTAAAGCACACAGGACCAAAAACTCTAATAAATTAAACAAAGGCATTACAGACAAGATCAAATGAATGGTATCAGACGACCTGGAGTCTTGTTTTTACAGTTTACCTTAGTGTATCCATCTAGTAATAAAAAGCGAGTTCTTTGGGTCTAAAAAGAAGAAAGTAGGGAAAAGAAAATGTTTGGAAAGCTTTGAAAGGTTTAAAAATCTCTTTCTTGCTAGCTCCAAGAAAGCAATCACTGATATGACAAGATTATATTTGTTGGCACAAGATTTGTAGGCTGCCAGTGCCATTTTGTAGTATATACTAAATCGAAAACCAGCATTCAATGAGAGATATGCCACATTAAAGCATAACCCCCTTGAGATCAAACAGAATACTCTTTGACATTGCATTTCAATAACATTTCAGAAGAACAGTCACTTTGCTACTTTTTTTCCATTTAAAGGGGCTGATGGGCTTCTTGAGGTTGTATCTTTGAGGTTATATCAAAATAACTAGTGTCTCTCCTCCACAATCATACCTATGCTCTCAATGATATAAGGGAATCTTGTTTAGGAAACTCCCCTTACCAACAGAGAGCTAAATTAATTATGCAGTTTATACGTTTAGAAATTTGCCTGGAGTAGGGATGGTTAAATGACTTGGTCAGTGTCATACAGGGAGGATCTGTCACAGTGGCTAGCAGGGGAGTAGGGATAGGGTAAAGCATGGCATAATGGGGAAAACATGAGTTGAAAACAGGGAGCCTATATTTGAAGACAGGCTTTTCTATGTTCTAATTGTATGTCTCTGAGAAGTCATTTAATTAATAGCTCAGAGCCTCACTCCTTACCTGTAAAAGGGGGATAGTGCTAATCTCATAGGGTATTTATGAAGAAAGTGCTTTGTAAACTAAATATATGTAAGTTATTATTTATAAAATGCCATCAACTCAGTTATTGATTGTTGGGGTGTAAGCTCAGTTCTCCCATGAACGGTCTCGGGTCAGGTAAAGGTGAGGGCTCTTGAAACTGCCCAGCTCTCATGAGGCCCCCCAGGGAACAGCTGGGAATTGAGGAGTGAGACACTGAGCTATCTAGTTTTTCCACCTCTTCTCAGTGGAAACTTGCTGGGGAGAGCATCCCACCCTTGAGATTGGGCTGTGGTCTGAGCACACCTGTTGTTAATTGGCTAAGGGGCTGAAAGCATGCACGGTGTCCACGAGTGAACTATGAAGCTGGGAGAGCTTAAATGGGGACAGGAAAGCCTGAGGGTTCCTCTCTTTCCTTGCTCCTCAGGAGGGAGAAGGGGGCTCCCACAGGGGATCCCCGCAGGGAGCTCTAGCCCTGCATGTTGACATGTAGCTAAGATCTGGAATAAAGTCTACAACTTCTGTTTGACTCTGGAGGTCTCTTCTCTTGTTCCATTATCCAGCTAGCCACCAAAGACCTGAGTATAGGTAAGATGACCCGGGCAGCCCACGGCAATTAGGCTGGACAATTGATCATCAGATAGATTTAAATAATTGATGGATTCACTGACTTTTTCATTTGTTAGTTATGTTGGTATGCAACTCTCATTCTCTAAATACCCCAAATATGGTATGTGTGTTCATAAAAGACTTAGAAGAAGAGATAGTTGAATATTTGGAATAAAATGTTTGGAATGATACACAGTATGACTAATCTTTGTTAATTATTCAGTGGAGAGAAGTACTGAGTTATCCCTGGTTCCTTAAAATAACTTCATATCTCATGTCTCTGCTTCCACATTAGAGTGGGGAGCACTGATGGACTAGGATCGGTCAAAGAAATCCTTGCTATTTTGATTTGCAAATGATTTCTAATGTGTATGACATTCAATACAGAACCTCATACAAATACTTTGCTCACATTCCACAAGCAAGTATGAAAAGTAATTGTTCCCAAAGTAATTAATTCCATATTTAATTAAGTAATTATTTTGAACGCCTACTAGTGCCATGTACTGTGTTGAGTGTTAGTACCTGAAACCTTAGATTCCAATCATAATACTTCCTGTAGTTTATAATATAGCCGTTGTTGAGGGTACAGGGAAAGGACTATGTGCCACACATGAATAGTATTTGATTGAAATAAAAAAATTTGCAAAAATTAAAAAAATGGAATATTCTATGTTGCAAAATAGAATGTACTAAGAGCATTGAAGATATCGCTTTACCTTTTGGGACTTCACTTTCTTCATCTCTAAAAAGTAAGTGGCTTGATCTCTAAGACACCCTTCTGACTTTCAGTATATGATCTTCTAAAGATGTAAAGTTCTATGCAAAATATTAAGGGGAAAGACAATTTTTTTTTATCAGGAAAATCAATGATGTCTTCTTAGAGGAGGTGGGATTTAAGCTGAGTCTTGAAGTGCTAACTTTAAAAAATAGAGGGGGTGGGTGGGAAAAACCATCTTGGCGTAGCTAATGGAGCAGCCAAGGGTATAAAGGTGATACTTGACACGAATAAGGTACTATAAGTAGTCCAGTTTGTTTGGAGCATAGCACACCTATATGAGATCAGACTAAAAAGGTGAGGAGGCAATAGATTATAGAAATTCAAGAAAATTAGACTAGGTATTTGGATTGTATTTATTAGGCAATGAGGACAATTAGAGAATTTGGCTTAGAGGAGTGACTGGATCTAAACTGTGAATAAGGATGATTAATCTGGCAGTTGTGTAATAAAGTGAGAATGAACATTCTTAGGTAGGATCTTTTCCTTCATAAGCTCTCAAAGAATAGTAGTGGCAAAGTGCTTCTGCAGCAATGAATGAGCACAATTGCATATTATTTTAAAAACAAGACTATTAGGAAATAGATCAATGCCCCAAGTGGGTGACTTTTTTCCACTACCACGTAATCTTGACATAACAGCAATTTCTCATATAGATTGTTTCTGGGATGATGTACAAAAACAAAACAAACCCACAAACCATAACCTAGTGATTTAACAATTTGTCATTTTAAATTTAATCAAATGCGCAGGCAGGCCAATGCTTATATTGAAGCTCAGTCTACAGTAGGAAAATGGAACTGAAGAATAGGAGGAATTCCTTCCTGTGGAAAGTCTTTTTTTTTACAGATGGAGTGACATTGTGGTTCTAGGGCTAGCCTTGGAGTCAGGGTGACTTGGGTTAAAGTTTTTCTTTTTAGTACATACTAGGTGAGTGGCCACAGTCAAATAATTTAACTCCTTCAGAAGTTAACTCTTCTGAGAGAGATCATGCTCTCAAACAGTAAGTTATAGATATATTGCCTGTCAGAAAAGGGTTGAGAGAGTTTCTCACTCCACTGATACCTTTCTTGAGTCGACCATTAGATTTTCTACTCCTATATATTCCATGTGCTTATGTAAAGTCAATGTGGGGTGGAAGAGGGGAAAAGGCAATAGCAGTAGTTCAATTAACCGCATAAAATGCTGACAGCACCAATAAAAGGGGAAAAATATTGGATTCTTCAAGGAGTCTTTTTTACAAACAGTTTGATTTTTCCATTTCTTTTCTATCCTCATGGTTTTGATTTTTTTTAAAAAAGGACCCCTTTGAGAATGTGGTTTTGAGGTCTTAATTCACACTCCTATCTGCCTTTGCTCTCATGTTCAAAACAAATATTCCCAAAAAAACCCAAAAGGGTAGTGCTATATAGAACTATACACCAATAACTTAGTTTCCACATTTGGGGAACCTGCTGATGAACTATGTCTACTGAATATTAATTAAAGGATTTATGAAGAATAAACCATTGACAAAACAAATTATTGAATACTTTAGACTCAAGTAAGTCTAAATGGATAGTTGAACATATATAAGTCTAATTTCATCCTGTCTTGTATATAGATTTATCCAATAAAATAAAACATCTTTATAATGAGAGAATGCTGTATTGATCTCATTGTTACCTTTCATTTCAACAACTTTATGGATTTATTCACATGGAGCACTTTCAATGTGTAGCATTAAAAACTCCATCAGCCATGATGTCACTGCTCAGTTTACATCCCTTTACATCTTGTTTTTCTTTCCTTAAATCTACCCATGTGAGCTGGGTTGAGGGGAAATACACTGAGGTGGGAAAAAGAGCCTCAGTAGCTTAGAGGGTAGCAAAGGGTCAATAATGATTCTAGTAAACAAATATACAATATTGTAAACCTTGTCATATCCTTCTGTCATCCTGCACCATCCCTTCTCCAACTATTGAAATACTGCCTATATTTGAAGATTGAACACAAATATAGCTTTCTCTAAGAACTCTTCCCTGACCTTCCCTAGTCAGATAAGATTTCTTCTTTTTCTTTTCATAGGGTTTTGTTCCTTTCTCATACTCATCATATGTTCAAACAATCCTGAGGCATGTCTTTCAACAGCTTGACCCATGCTAAGGAGAATGGTCTTAAGGCATGTTTGTACTGTAAAAGGACAATAGAACCTACGCCTTAAGGAGTCACAGCTTCCCTTTGATGTATTTATAGCAAGCAATGTCAATTTGTTCCCTAAGGTAACATTTGTAATTTTAAAAGTACTAAATAACTGGCTTATTTTTTATGGAAAGGGGTTATAAAATGACCGAGAACAGACATTAGGAATGCATTGCAGTAGTCAAAGTTCTGTTGGCTTTATCATAGGTGGTAGTAGTGGTGGGGAAAGTGATAGCAATATTCTTTTAAAAAGGAAATCAATAAATATTTTTTAAAGATCATGTGGTAAGCAAGTGTTAATTTTTCCTGCCCTATTCCTTGTCTTTTACCCTAAGTGTTCTAAACAAAGTCACACGCAAGTCATGTCATCATTTCTCTGATGTCATGGTCCTCTTCAAAAATGAAGGATGAGCACAATGACATTGTGGGGTTTGTGAAAAGAAACACTGACTTGGGAGTCAGAAAAACACTGACTAGTTTTGATGCAATGAAAATTACTTGATAGGCCTCAGCTTCACTTTCCTCATTGTAAAATCAGGAATTTGGAACAGATAGACTCTCAAGTTGTAGATGTAAAGGGTAAGGATTTTATCTGAATCATCACCTATGCAGAAATGCAACAGTTCCTTTTTTCATGATTTTCTTTTATTCTCATTTGCTTCTTTAAATGAATTCTCTTTTTTATATTTAATATATTTTAATTTTTTTCAATTATGTGTAAAAACAATTTTTTACATTTGCTTTTTAAAATATTGAGTTTCAAATTATCTTCCTCCTTCCCTACCCTCCCCCATCACTGAGAAATCAAAAAATTTTATATAATTTATACCTGTGCAAGCATAAAAATTATATTTCCATGTTAGTCATGTTATGTAAGAAAATACAGGAAAATTTTCTAGGGGCGGAGCCAACATGGCAGAGTGACAGCACATTCTTTCTAGAGTGCTGCCCTAAACTCAGTCAAATATCTGTAAAAAATGACTTTTGTTTAGAGTGACTCTAAAATGACTCTAAACAAATTCTAGAGCTGCAGAATGCACAGGATGATGGAATGAAGCAAATCTCCAGCCCAAGACAGCCTGGAAGGTTGCTGGGAAGTGTCTATTGTGCCATGCAGGGGGCAGGGCACAGTCCAGCATGAGCCACGCTGGCAAAGACAGGACCTGAACAGGCCTTGGGGAGACTGAATGTCTCATACCTGTGGTAGTTTCCAGACTTCATGACTCCAAAATGCTGAGGATTAATTGGAAGATCAGTGGGAAAAGCCTGTGGGACCAGTGCAGGAGAGTGGAGTGGTCTGGCCAAAGTCTCAGGGTGGCAGAGGGGGGAGGGGGTGGAGGAACCTGCAGCAGCCAAGGCAGCAGCAGGGGCAGCTGCAGCCACTGTTTCTGGTGCTCTAGGCCCACAGATTGTGGGGGGGGGGTTGAGTAGTTGACAGTACACCCCTATCCCCACAAGAAGCAGAAAACTACCTTGACAAAGAGCTCAGAAGTCAAAGAAATGGCTAGGGAAATGAGGAAAAACTGGAAAAAAAATCAGACTATAGAATCTTATTTTGGTGACAAGGGAGACCAAAATATGCAAACAGAAGAAAACAAAACCAAAGTTCCTCCATCCAAAGCCACCAAGAAAAGTATGAATTGGTCTCAGGCCAGGGAAGAACTCAAAATGGATTTTGAAAATCAAGTAAGAGAAGTAGAGCAAATAGTGAAAAGACAAGTGAGAGCAATGCAAGAAAATCACGAAAAATGTGTCAATTACTTGCTAAAGGAAACCCAAAAAAATACTGAAGAAAATATCACTTTAAAAAATAGACTAACCCAAATGACAAAAGAGATCCAAAAAGCCAATGAGGAGAAGAATGCTCTAAAAAAGCAGAATTAGCCAGATGGAAAAGGAGGTCCAAAAGCTGACTGAAGAAAATAATTCTTTAAAGATTAGAATAGAGCAGATGGAAGCTAATGAATTTATGAAAAATCAAGAAATTATAAAACAAAACCAAAGGAATGAAAAAAATAGCAGACAACTTTAAATATCTCATTTGAAAAACAACTGACATGGAAAATAGATCCAGGAGAGGCAATTTAAAAATTATGGAACTACTTGAAAGCCATGGTCAAGAAAAGAGCCTAAACATCACCTTTCATGATATTACAAAGGAAGACTGCCTTGATATTCTAGAACTAGAGGGTAAAATAAATATTGAAAGAATTCAGTGGTCACCTCCTGAAAGAGAACTGAAAAGAAAAACTTCTAGGAATATTGTAGCTAAATTCCAGAGGTCCCATGGCAAGGAGAAAATATTGCAAGAAGCCAGAAAGAAATAATTCGAATGCTATGGAAATACAATAACACAAGATCTAGCAACTTCTACATTAAGGGATTGAAGGGCTTGGAATATGATATGCCAGAAGTCAAAGGAGCTAGGATTAAAACTAAGAATCACCTAACCAGCAAAAACTGAGTATAATACTTCAGGGAAAAAATGGTCATTCAATGAAATAGAGGACTTTCAAGCATTCTTGATGAAAAGACCAGAGTTGAATAGAAACTTTGACTTTCAAACACAATAATCAAGAGAAGCATGAAAAGGCAAATAGCAAAGAGAAGTCCTAAGGGACTTATTAAAGTTGAACGGTTTACATTCCTACATGGAAAGATCATATTTGTAATTCTTGACACTTTTCTCAATATTTGGGTATTTGGATGGATTATACACACACACACATATAGACAGAGAGCACAAGGTGAGTTCAACAGGAAGGGATGATATCTAAAACAATAAAATTAAGGAGTGAGAGAGGAATATATTGGGAGAAGAAAGGGAAACATGGAATGGGGTAAATTATCTCTCATAAAAGATGCAAGAAAAAGCTTTTTCAATGGAGGGGAAAAGGGGGGAAGTGAGAGGGAAAAAATGAAGCTTACTCTCATCACATTTGGATTAAGGAGGGAACAATATGCACATTCAATTTGGTATGAAAATCTATTCTTCACTACAGTAAAGTAGGAGAGAAAGAGATAAGTTCAGTGTGTGGTGGGATACTAGAAGGGAGGGCAAATGGGAGGAGGGGTAATTAGAAGTAAACACTTAGGAGGATGGACAAGGTCAAAAGAGAGAATAGAATAAATGGGGAGCAGGATAGAATGGAGGGAAATACAGCTACTCTTTTACCACATAACTTTTATGGAAGTCTTTTGCATAACTATACATGTATAACCTATATTGAATTGTTTGCCTTCTCAGTGGGGATGGGTGGGGAGGGACGAAGGGAGAGAAGTTTGAAGTCAAAGTTTTAAAAATGAATGTTAAAAGTTGCTTTTACATGGAACTGGGGAATAAGATATACAGGTAATTGGGTATAGAAATCTATCTTGCCCTACAAGAAAATGGAGGAGATTGGGATAAGGGAAGGGAGGGGTGTGATAGAAAGCAGGGCAGATTGGGGGAAGGGGTAATCAGAATGCATGCTGTCTTGGGGTGGGGAGAGTGAAGAGATGGGGAGAAAATTTGCAACTCAAAATCTTGTGGAAATGAATGTTGAAAAATAACAATAAATAAATAAATTTTAAAAAGAAAATAAAACAAAAAAATAAAGACAAGTTTAAAAAATGATGCTTTTATCTGCATTCAGACTACATGAATTATTTCTCTGGGGAGGGATAACATTTTTCATTATAATTTCTTCAGAATTGTCTTAGATCACTGTATTGCTGAGAACAGTTGTCACTCACAGTTGATTATCATACAATATTGCTTTTACTGTGTACAATGTTCTCCTGGTTCTAGTCACTTCACTTTTCATCAGTTCATGTAAGTCTTTCCAGATTTTTCTTATGGCTCCCTACTAGTGGAATACAGTAGTATTCCATCACAATTATATACAACAACTTGTTCAATCATTCTTCGATTGATGGGGATCTCTTTACAGTCCAATTCTTTGTCACCAATAAGAGATACTATAAATATTTTTGCGCATACAAGTTCTTTTCCTTTTTGTTTTTTTAATCTCTGGCACAGAGACCTAGGAGTAATATTGCTGGGTCAAAGCATATGTATGGTTTTAAAACCACTTAGGCATAGTTCCAAATTACTCTCCAGAATGGTTGAATCAGTTCACAATTCCACTAACAGTGCATTAGTGTCTCAATTTTCCCACATCCCCTCCAATGTTTGCCTTTTTCCTTTTCTGTCATATTAGCCAATCTGATAGGTGTGGAGGTGGTACATCGGAGTTGTTTTGATTTTCATTTCTTTAATCAATAATGATTTAGAGAACTTTTGCATGATTATTGATTTCTTCCTTGATTACTTCTTCTGAAAACTACCTATTCATATCCTTTGACTATTTATCAGTTGTGGAATGTATTATTGTAAATTTGCCTCAATTTTCAATGCATTTGAAAAATGTGGCTGCTATCAGAGAAACTGTAAATTTTTTTCAGTTATGTTCACTAAATGTATATTCCCTTCATCTTCTCCCCCACCCCATTTATCCTACTTTTTTTCTCCTTTCACCCTGTCCATCCTCAAAAGTGTTTTGATTCTGACTACTACCTCCCCTGAAGGTCTCCCTCTACATCCATGGTCATCTCCATTCATCCTGATGTATATCTTGCCAAGGGAGCCAGATGGCTCTGGAAGACAAAGTGAGGCTGGTAACTTTCATAGCTCTCCCTCACTTAAATCCAATTCATTTGCAAATCATGGTGTCATGGTCTTCTTCAAGAACGAATCAACAAATAACAACACCATCAATGACCATCTCCCCTAATCTGCCCTCTCTTTTGAAGAACAGACTCCCTCTCTCTTATCTCTTCCCCTTCTACTTTCTTGTTGGGTAGGGTAAATTCCCCAGCTCAGTGTGTCTGTTATTCTCTCTTGAGCCAACTTCTGTGAGAGTAAGGCTGAAGCATTTTATGTCAAATACCCCCATCTTCCCCTCGACTGTGAAAACGCATTTGCACCTCTTTTATGTAAGATAATTGATTCCATTCTACTTGTCTCTTTCCCTTTCTCACAGTGTATTCCTCTTTCTCACCCTTTAATTTTATTTTTTTAGCTATCATTCCATGATTCAACTCACATCTGCTTATGTATACCCATTCTAACTTCCTTAATATTGAGAAAGTTCATAGGAGTTACAAGTATCATCTTCCCATGTAGGATTGTAAACAGTTTAACCTTATTGCGTCCCTTATGATTTCTCTTTTCAGTTTACCTTTTTATGCTTTTCTTGAGTCTTGTATTTGAAAGTCAAATATTCTACTTAGCTCTAGTCTTTTCATCAGGAAGGTACGAAAGTTCTCGCTTTCATTTAATATTCACAATTTCCCCTGAAGGATTATAGTCAGTTTTGGTAGGTGATTCTTGGTTTTGATCTGACTTTGCCCTGTTTAATACCACATTTCAAGTCCTTTGATCCTTTCATGTAGAAGCTACTAAATCTTGTGTTATCCTGAGTGTGACTCCATGAAATTTGAATAGTTTCTTTTTGGCTTCTTGCATATTTTCTCCTTTAGGTGGGAATATTATTGGCAATAATATTCCTGGGAGCTTTAATACTGGATATCATTCAGGATGTGACTAGTGCATTCTTTCAATTTTTATTTTACCATCTGGTTCTATACCATCAGACCAGTTTTCCTTGATGATTCCTTGAAAGGTGATATATAAATTCCTTTATTTTTAAATTATGGCTCTCCAGTAGTCCAATAATTCTTAAATTATCTCTCCTTGTTCTATTTTCCAATCACTTCTTCTAATAAGATATTTCACATTTCCTTTTGTCTTTTCATTAATTTGATTTTATTTTATTGTTTCTTCATGTCTCATGAAGTCATTAACTTCTACTTGCCATATTCTAATTTTTAAGGAAATATTTTGTTCAGTGAGTATCTGTACCTATTTTTTTCCATTTGACTAATTCTACTTTTTCAAGGAGTTCTTTTTCTTAGTGAATTTTGGAATATCTTTTCCCATTTGGTCAATTTCTCTTTTTAAGTAGTTCTCTTCAGTGGATTTTTGTGACACTCTTAACATTTGACCTATTCTATTTTTAAGGTGTTATTTTCCTCAACATTTTTGTTTTTTTTTCCAAGTGGTTTGACTTTTTTCCATGATTTTCTTGAACGATTCTCATTTCTTTCCCCATTTTTCTCTACCTCTCTGATTTTTAAAACTTTAGTTCTTCTGGGGATTCTTTTGTTGGACCTATGACCAAGTAACATTTTTCTTTGAGAATTTTAGATATAGCAGTTTTGATTTTGCTGTCTTATTCTGAATCTGTATTTTAATCTTCCCTGTCACCATATTAACTTTTTATGATTACATTGATTTTTGTTGTTTGCTCATATGCCAGCCCTTTTTAAAAAATTTTAACTTTACTTTAAAGTTGGACTCTACTCCTAGGATCAAGGGGGGCACTGTACCAAATATCATATTTTTTTGTATAGCTATTTTCAGAGATAGTTCTGGGGACCTGTAAGTTTTCAGTTCTTCCAAGGCTTGATTTAAAAAAGTATGATTTAAAAAGAGCTGTGTTTACTACTCTCCTGGCCTGTGCTCTGGTCTGTGAGCTACCACAAGTACATTTTTCTACCCTGGAGATGTGACTAGGGACCCTGTTCCCCTGTGGCCACAACCTCTGATGTGTTAGTGCTCCTCCTTGCTTTGGCACTGTGACCTAGAATCTCATATAGGCAATGCTAGCAAGCCAGCACCCAGTGTCAGCAAAAGGTTGTCTGTAACCTCACTTCTCACTGTCAGCTGTGAGTTCCAGAAACCCTGGCTGACAACACAGTTGTCCCCAAGGCCTGCTGCTGGCTTGCTCAGGTATTGCCCCTTAAATGAATTCTTACCTACATTTAGAAATAGCTCTGAGCATGCCCAATAATCAGAACAGAGACTAACAATGAGAAAATTTTTTGTGTTGTTTTCTAGTTAACACAGTTTCCAATTTATGAGTGCTATTCCTAGGAAGCACTCTTTAAAATAGAAGTATTCCATGGAGATTCTGTCAGTGGTCTCTCTAAAGTCTATTATATGTTTATAATCCTCAATGAGGTTGAATAAACAAAAGTATGAAATATACTACTTTTAGAGTATCTTTAGTTAGGCTTATGTTTTAAGTAATTTCGGTAGCATAGAAAATACCTATACTTATGGTCAGGATTTGAGGAGTCTAGTTTAAAAACAGGTGAAAGAATTCTTCTTTGCTGCTTTCTTTATTTGCAAAGTTCAATGAAATTGTCAGCATTTGAAACATTTGCTTGATGAAGTTCTGAAAGGGAGATCCCCCTATGTTCAAGGTCAAAACTCGGCTTAAGTAAAATTAAAAAAAAACAACACCAATAATAATAGCAATAATAAGGACAAATCACTTGATATAATATTCTATTGTCTGTAAAGCACTTTACATACATATATTGTCTTACCCAAGCTTACTGCTTACCTGTGAGTGCAGTATTAGTTTTATTATTCTAATTTTACAGATGAGGAACAAGCTTTTCCATGTGGTCATATGGTAAATGCCAGAGATAGGATTTGAACTCAGGTCTTCCTGATTCTAGAATTCTCTGAGTCAAGAACTTTATCCATTATACCGTATAGACTCTTCCATTAGGTAATCAAGTATTTTATTGATCAAATGTTATAAGCAAATTATTACTGTGTGTAGAATGAAGTTTTTTTTTAAAAAAAGCTCATTGTACAATTGAAGAAACTGAAACTAAGAAACTTATTCAAGATGAAACTGTTTTTCAGTGGTACTGCATCGACTAAACTTGACTTCCATTGTTCTTTAAGCCAAGATATCTTCCTGTCTGTAGAACTAATAGTCTTAATTTTGAAAAAAATTGGATCATAAAGAGGTATTCTAAGGGTCATTCTGCTGCTTTAAATGGATGTGAGGTGAAATGGAGAAAATACAAAGATGAAAAAGAAGAAAGTTTACCTTTTATTTTCTTCCAGAAAGATTTGAAGAGGCCATCTAGTCCAATTTCCTGCCTCTAAATAGGGCTTCACAAAACCTGTCCTGGATAGGTAGTCACTGATCCTTTTGTTAATAGAGCCCTTTTTTGGGTCTCTTTTGATAGCTCAGGCTTATATTAAGCAAATAATATTAATAGGAAGTGGTTGATTCCTTGTATTCTTCTTGCTCCTTAATAAGCTCCTTTATTTCATTTTGAAGCATATAATGAACTATAATTTTAATAATTAAAAAATTATCACAGAACAAAGAGATGGAATAAGAAGGCAGTTTGGATCAGAGGAAATAGTACTGTAATTAGGAGTGGAGGACCTGTGTTCATATCCCAGCTCTACCACTTATTACCTCTGTAACTTTGGGCAGGCACTTAACTTCTTGGGACCTCAGTTTCCTCCTCTGTAAAGTGAGGGGATTGGACTCTAAGGGCCTTTGCAGCTCTAAATCTATGATCCTAAAAGTGAAAACATATGTTCCAGTCTTGGCTCTGCCATTAAATAATCTTGGGAAATCTGGACCTCGGATTCCTTATCTACCAAATGAGACAATTAGATCAGATGCTCTCTAAGAGTCTTATAGTATTCAGATTAATTTAATGTAAATGTAAATTAGTGTGAAGTAAATGACTCCTAAGTAAAAAAAAATATAGAGGAAATTATTTTGATTTAATTTAGGGTACTGTTGTAAATGACTATTTTAAAGAATTATGAATAAAGAGCCATATTCAGCACTTTTCCACTATTACCTGTATAGCGTTATAGACACTAGACTGTACAAATGAAGGCAGAAGAGGCCTTCCTTTATTTCAGCATTAGCTCTCAGGAAAAAAGAGAAGGAACACCATTACCCATTCTGTACTAATCATGCAAAAATATTGAGCTAGTATTGATCTAAGGAGTGTTTGAGAATAAAAAATTCCTTGACAAAGCTAAGTGAAGGGGTAGATACAGTTACAAAAGTGCAGAAACTATCTGTGTCATCACAAAAATGCATTTTTCAAGGACATAAACATATCGTTCCTGACAGCAGGTATTTTATTAGACCACTAAGCCTTTTCTCTTGGAAATTTTGTACAGATTTGCCAAGTCAAACTTTCTTAGATGAGTTGTTCTCCCATTTCTTCACATACCTGCAGCCTTTTTATTAACTTAATTTAGATTTTCCTTTGCCATTTGGAATGGAAAAACCTGATAAGAAGATCTTGTCATTCCTGTTTCGTAAAGAAATTAAGGGCAGGAGTCAACATTCCCAAAGCTTGTGAGAGAAAACGAAGCTGATCCAAATGCATTGATAGGAAATTAAAAATGAGTATGGGAAGCACATTTCCATTTCCTCCTCTTTTTTAATGTAAAGAATTGCCCCAGAAGAACTGCTGCATTAGAGAATAGCTCAGGATGATATTGTAAAGTGCATTCTGCTGTTATAAATGGAAGATGGGGGAAAGGAGGGAAGTAAAAAGATTGAAGAGAAGATGGGATAGCTTTTTTTTTCATTCTGTCAGATGACTGTTTATACTGGGCAACACTGCAGGCTTGTAGGTTCAGGCTGTAAGTTCTTCAAATCAGAAGAACCATTTAATATATAATAGGGGACTGTACAGGCAAGTCATTTAGAAAAATGAAAACATTTCTTATCTGCTTTTGAACAGAACAAGTTTCTTACTTCTGAGACCTAGGAGGTTCCTGTTCAGATTAGGGAAATATGAACTAAGAATTGGCCTCATCTATCAATTTAAACATATTATTGCATTTATGAAATTAGTAGCTTGAATGCTTTATTTGTCCTGATGTAGTTGCCATCCTAATAGGGTCATCAAAGCTTACATTTATTTGTATCCATTGGCATTTAGATCACAGGACAAATCAGAATTCAGGACCATGTTTCCCACATGGGATAAGTAACATAACATTGAACTGTCAATCACAGCATTCCTTTAGCTACTACCATTTGAATAGAGAAAAACAAAACACTTTTTTAAAAAAAATGTGATATTCATTCTAGTTAAACCTCGTAATATGGATATATAACTATTATAACTCTTGCTTTGACAACTGATACACTGAGTTAATTGGCTTTTCAAGGTCAGAGAACATTGGAGTAGCTAGAGCAAGTGATCTAATTTAGAGTTTCAGACTATCCAGTATCATGATCTTTGTAATCTCTGCTATCACTATCATTCTTAGGGCTTAGGGTATGTATACATGGTGACAGTGTAAGTGAATGAAAAAATAACAAAATCAAGGATTGAGTGGCTATTTAATTTAAGTTAAGTGAATTTATCTAGTCCACTATTTTCAGCTGCATGAAGAATACTAGATCAGTTATTTTTCTTAGACTTTGACTGCAGGCATACCCAAATTAGGAGAGCATAGAATAGCTTGCCTGTCAGATTTATAGGTAAGGGAAGAATTTATGACCAGATAAGAGAAAGCATTACAAGAGGTGAAAGTGGATAATTTTGATTATATTAAATTAAAAAGTTTTTGCATGAACAAAATCCATGCAGCCAAGATTAGAAAGAAAAGAGAAAGAAATCTTGGAAATCTTGGAAAAAATTAAAATGTCTCTCATAAAGGCCATGTTTCTCAAATATACAGAGAACTGAGTCCAATTTATAAGAATACAAGTCATTTCCTATTTGGTAAATGGTCAAAGGATATGAACGGGCAGTTTTCAGACGAAGAAATCAAACTATCTATAGTCATATGAAAAGTGCTCTAAATCACTATCCTTTAAAGATATGCAAATTAAAATAACTTTCAGGTATCACCCCACACCTCTCAGATCACCTAACATAAAAGAAAAGGAAAGTGATAAATATTGGAGGGGATGTGGGAAAATTGAGACATTAATGCACTCTTGGTGTAAACTGATCTAACCAGACTGAAGAGTAATGCGTAATTATTCCCAAAGGGCTATAAATCTCTCCATACCTTTTGACCAAACAGTAGCACTACTAGTTCTCTATCCCAAAGAGATTAAAAAAGGGAAAAACACCCATTTCTGCAAAGATATTTACAGCAGCTCTTTTTGTAGTGTCAAAGAATTGGAGACTGAGGGGATGCTCATCAATTGGGGAATGACTAAACAGGTTGTAGTAAACTATTGTGATGGAATACTATTGTGCTATAAAAAATGACAAGCAGGGAGACCTCAGAAAAACCTGGAAAGACTTAACATGAACTGAAACAAGGTGAAATGAACAGAACCAGAACATCTACAGTAATGGCAATATTGTATGATTATCAACTGTGAATAACTAAGATGTTCTCAGCAATACAATGAGCTATGACAATTCTGAAACACTTTTGATAAAAAATGCTATCCACTGATAGAGTCTGAATGCGAATTAACCATACTATTTTTTCACTTATTTACTTGTTTTTTTTTGTCCTCTGTTTTCTTTCACAACATGAATAAGGAAACATGTTTTGCATGATTGCACAAGTATAACCTATATCAAATTGCCTGCCATCTTTGGGGATGGGAGGGAGAAGAAAGAGAATTTGGAACTCAAAATTAAAAAAAAAATTAAAAAAATTGTTTTTGCATGTAATTGGGGAAAAAATAAAATATCATTTTAAAAAATGGTTGCAGGCTTGCTTGCTACCTCTTTGAAAACAATGAGTGATCTGACAAACCGCAAATAATGATAACTCACGTTTAATTCATTCTTTAAAAAGGGCTTTATATATATCACTTCATTTGATCTCATAACAGCTCAAATAGTAAGAAGGTAGGTACAGATCTGAGATCTACCCAAATGAATGGCAGAGGGCTAGTAACTGAGAATCTTGGTTTCCAACCATTATGGAAAATAAAGGACATCTGGTGATCTGAATATGAGTTTGTCTTTCCACTGTGACTGGTTGCTACCATCCATGCTCAAAGTGTAGGCTGATCTCTGTCCTAAAAGACAAAGTAAAGCAAAGACTATGTCTTACAATTTCTAGGTAATCAGGGAGATTGAAATATTCCTAAAGAAATGGGGAGGGAAGCAGGGGTGAGAATGAGGCTGCTGAGGATTCCTCACTGTGGCAGGGGCCATGCTGGACATGCTGGTGTGCCCACTCTCCAAGAAGCCTCTGAGGTATGAAGTGTCAACAAATTGACTGATTAACGAAGAACTGGGAATTGCTTAACCAGGCATTGATGGAATTCCTCAAATGGTACCATAGGCAGTAAGAATGATACACCAGGCAGAGCCAAGATGGTGGACTAGAGAGACACACTTATGCAGGGTCCTCCCCACAGCCCATAAAATACCTGTAGAGAGGGACTCAATAAATTCCGGAGCAGCAGAAGTGGAGAACAGAGTGGAGGAGATTTCCAGCCCATGGTGACCTGAAAGGCCTTCGGAAACTTTGGATGTGCTGGATGCGAAGCCAAGCACAGAGCCCAGCCCAGCCTTGGCCAAGCGAGGTGCGGAGCAATGAGACTCTGGGAGGAGGACACCTTGGGGGTGGGGGCAGAATCTCCAGTCGCAGCAGTGGGGCCTCAGATCCCTTAGCCCACAGGCGCCAAAGGTCAGGCCAGGAAGGGAGAAGGGCTTTCCCATAGCTCCAGCAGCAGGCAGCAACCACAGAGTTTTCACAGCAGCCCGTAGGGAAGCTTTATTGTTGGAGTGTAAAAACCTCTGGGGCATTGAAGAGCTGAGTCTTGCCTCTGCCCTGGGTGGAGGCCCTGGCCAAGCTGGTCTTTGTCTCACACTGAATGGCAGCCCTGCCCATCCAGCTTATCTGAAAATCAGCCCCCAGTGCTGACTTGGGAACTAGAGGCCAAGTGGCTGTGGAGAGGTATCTGCTAAGATTCTAGGCATAAAATCACTTTCTGTGTCCAGACCAGTACATACTTGATTGTGCCACCTTGGAGGAACTGAGATCTCACAGATTCCCAGAGTATACCCTACTCTTGACAAAGGACTCAAAAGTCAAGTAACTGGCTGGGAAAATGCCCAAAAAAGGGAAAAAAATAAGACTATAGAAGGTTACTTTCTTGGTAAACAGATATCTCCTCCCATTCTTTCAGAGGAGGAAGAACAATACTTACCATCAGGAAAAGACATAAAAGTTAAGGCTTCTATATCCCAAACATCCAAAATAAATATTCAATGGGCTCAGGCCAGGGAAGAGCTCAAAAAGGATTTTGAAAATCAAGTTAGAGAGGTGGAGGAAAAACTGGGAAGAGAAATGAGAGAGATGCAAGAAAAGCATGAAAAGCAGGTCAACACCTTGCTAAAGGAGACCCCAAAATATGCTGAAGAAAACAAGACCTTGAAAAATAGACTTCCTCAATTGGCAAAAGAGGTTCAAAAAGCCAATGAGGAGAAGAATGCTTTAAAAAGCAGAATTAGCCAAATGGAAAAGGAGATTCAAAAGCTCACTGAAGAAAATAGTTCTTTCAAAATTAGAATGGAACAGATGGAGGCTAATGACTTTATGAGAAACCAAGAAATCACAAAACAAAACCAAAAAAATGAAAAAATTGAAGATAATGTGAAATATCTTATTGGAAAAACAACTGACCTGGAAAATAGATCCAGGAGAGACAATTTAAAAATTAGGGATTACCTGAAAGCCATGATCAATAAAAGACCCTAGACATCATCTTTCATGAAATTATCAAGGAAAACTGCCCTGAGATTCTAGAACCAGAGGGCAAAATAAGTATCCAAGGAATCCTCCAATCACCGCCTGAAAGAGATCCAAAAAGAGAAACTCCTAGGAACATTGTGGCCAAATTTCAGAGTTCCCTGGTCAAGGACAAAATTCTGCAAGCAGCCAGAAAGAAACAATTCAAGTATTGTGGAAATACAATCAGGATAACACAAGATCTAGCAGCTTCTACATTAAGGGATCGAAGGGCATGGAATAGAATATTCCAGAAGTCAAAGGAACTAGGACTAAAACCAAGAATCACCTACCCAGCAAAATTGAGAATAATACTTCAGGGGAAAAAAATGGTCTTTCAATGAAATAGAGAACTTTCAAGCATTCTTGATGAAAAGACAAGAGCTGAAAAGAAAATTTGACTTTCAAACACAAGAATGAAGAGAAACATGAAAAGGTAAAAAGCAAAGAGAAATCGTAAGGGACTTATAAAAGTTGAACTGTTTACATTCCTACATGAAAAGACAATATTTGTAACTCTTGAAACTTTTCAGTATCTGGGTAGTTGGTGGGATTACACACACACACACACACACACACACACACACACACACACACACACAGACACACACACAGACAGAGAGCACAGAGTGAATTGAATAGGATGGGATCATATCTTAAAAAAATGAAATTAAGGGGTGAGAGAGAAATATATTGGGAGGAGAAAGAGAGAAATGGAATGGGGCAAATTATCTCTCATAAAAGAGGCAAGCAAAAGACTTATTAGTGGAGGGATAAAGAGAGGAGGTGAGAGAAAAACATGAAGCTTACTCTCATCACATTCCACTAAAGGAAGGAATAAAATGCATACTCATTTTGGTATGAAAACCTATCTTACAATACAGGAAAGTGGGGGATAAGGGGATAAGCAGGGTGGGGGGGATGATGGATGGGGGGACATGGGGAGGAGGGAGCAATTTGAGGTCGACACTCATGGATCAAAAGAGAATAGAAGTAATGGGGGACAGGATAGGATGGAGGGAAATATAGTTAGTCTTACACAACACGACTATCATGGAAGTCATTTGCAAAACTACACAGAGGGAGTGATGAAGAGAAGTTGGAAGTCAAAGTTTTAGGAACAATTGTTGAGTATTGTTCTTACTACTAGGAAATAAGAAATACAAGTAATGGGGTATAGAAAGTTATCTGGCCCCACAGGTCAAAAGAGAAGATGGGGACAAGGGAAGGGAGGGATGTTAGAAGAGAGGGCAGATCGGTGATAGGGACAACTAGAATGTTTGGCTTTTTGGGGTGGGGGGAGGGGAGAAATGGGGAGAACATTTGGAACCCAAAATTTTGTGGAAATGAATGTTAAACGCTAAATAAATAAATAAATAAAAATAAATTTGAAAAAAAAAAAAAAAGAATGATACACCAGAATGGGCAACAACAAGAAAAACAACAAGAGTAGTTTGTTCTTATTAAAAACCAAACTCCTGGACACAGGGTATTAGGAGGAGGAAGGGATAAGTAGTCAAGGAAAATGTTTTTGTCTCTCTCTATTCTGACTGTCCTTGTTCCTCTGATCTCTTTAGTTGGATTGTTTTACTCTCCCTCTATAGAAAAAAACTTTCCCCGTGGTTGCATCAGCACCAGCAGCCTGTGCTTTTACAGTCTTCTCTTACAGATTACCATACCAGTTTATGTGTTCTTCCATCTCTGGACTTGGATGGGTATTAAGCTCTTTAGACACAATTAATGCAATCAGAGGCTACCTTGAGAGACTTTATAGGGTAAGGCCATGTGATTTATGTTTAAGCAAAAAAAATGATTTCTTTTTTTACTCCACTTACTTGCTAATATACTGGAGTAATTTCATTTTCATAAGGAACTAAAATTTTCATCCTTCTCTTAGAGACTCTGAATTAAAGAAATTTAAAATAAAAAAAAGGAATGGGTAGAAGATAAGCTCCTCATGATAAAACAAAGTAGAGAAAAGATCTTTGGAGAAAGAAGGGAATCTTGAAGCTGGAGGCTAGTAGCTCTGAATTCTGGAAGCTAGAATGTAGGTGAATGTAACCCAGAAGAGAAGGGGAAGAAGACCACTAAACAGTTGAAGCTAAGTTACAGATATGAGGATCTTTTCATATAGAGAGAATCTGTCTTTTACCTTTTTGTAGCTCCAGTGCTTAGCACAGTGTCTGGCACCTAGTAAGTAACGGATAAACATTTATTAATTGATTGATCTAGGCCCCTTTTTGAAGAAACCAACTATGGGACCTCAAAGGAATTATAATGAAGATTCACAGATAACCTGGTTAATGATGATGATGGTTAATGAGAGAAGGCACCTGGTTAAAGAAAGTAGAGAGCAGTGATTGGTGATCCCATGTTGAGTGTACCAAAGTAGCTAGTTGTCAATATAACATTTACAATTCACAGTGAAAATATCTGCTGTCTTCTCAATAAAATGATGAGTAGAAGAACTTCCCAAGATTTGTCAAAACTGATTAATATTTTTGATTATTGTTATTCACATGAGGACAAATAATATTTACTGCTGGAAGTTATCTGGGAAGTATTCCTAAGGTTTCTTAAGTCTTGGGCAATAAACTGAAGATATTAAGGACAAAGGTAAGCAATTCATAACTGTTGCTAATAGAAGGCAAGGGAACTCAAGGGTAGAGGTAGCTTTGAGAAGTATAAAGCTGGCTAAAAAGATGTTAAACAATGAGATTAAGATTTTTTGACTATGGCCTTGCAGTATCATGGGTTATTGGACAGGAACAAAGCACAAATAATAAAGGTTAATATGAAAATATTTATCTGTAGTCTTGAAAATCCAATCAATTATGTCTTTTAACTAAAAAGGAAGGGGGAAGGAGAAAACTGCCTATGTACATATTTTAGTTTTATAGGAAAATACTGGAGACAAAGTTGGGTCTTTATAGTTAATGAATGGTTAAACAAAGTATGAGCTATAATATGTAATGGAATATTATGGCATGGTAAGAAAAGAGGAAAAGAAAAAATTCAACAAAATGTGGGAAGACTTGTATGAACTAATGTCAATTGACAAAAGGAGAACTCGTAAAAGGACTGCTATAACATGAATGAAAAGAACACTCTAAAAGCAGCAGGTTTCAAATTAAATGTGATGACCAGTCTGGTTTGCACTAGATGACCTTTTGAGGTCTTTTTCATTGAGATTTTTCTAGTGCTGTCATATCCAATTTATAGCAAGGAAATCGTAGCAAAATGGGGCATAGTTAAGCCTGACCATGTCACTACTCAAATACCTTGAGTATCTCAAATGCTGTATTGCATATAGGTCAAAATGTAAACTACTCAACCTGGCATAGCCCTTTCCACAAGTTTCCAGAGACTAATGAGATAGTTCCCTTGAGGGAAGAAGGTTGTAATGGTGACTGCATTGTTTGGGATAAGAGAGTATGAAATCTTGAAGTGTGTTTGTGTGTGTGTGTGTGTGTGTGTGTGTGTGTGTGTGTGTGTGTGTGTGTGTATGTTCAGGAGATACCAGGAAAGGGGCAGAGAGAAAGGAATCAGATACGGTTTGAGTGAAACCAGACCTCCATCACTGGCAGATAGATAATCAGCGTACAGCGAGAGCAGTAGTGGACTTTTCCCCTTACCTGCAATGGCAAGTGGCTCTAGGTGAGGGGAAAAGTCTATTTCTCCTTCTGTGCTTTGATTGCTGGTGCCATGTCTGCCTTTGAATTGATTGGGGAGGTCAAGTCTCATGTTCTTCATTCTAGAAAACTTTGGGTTGTAACTTTTTTTCTTATATCCACACAAATCCACACATTAAGGACAAAGAAAATGTATCTGCTTTTAAAATTTTGCCTGAAATTTGTGAGTATATGTGTACTAACTTAATTGCTGATTTGTTCAAATACTGAACCGTAGATTGAATCAGAATAATTTGTTCTCTAGCTTTCTTGTATTGTAATGCCTACCTTGGGTAGTCCTATGAACTACAGAGCCAATTGTTCTGATCTATTGCTCCGGGATATTATGAGGGTAGAAAAAAAAATAGCAATTTACTTGATGTGTGGCAGCAACATAATTTCCCAGGATTTTTATGCCAATATACTTCTAGGAAAAATTTAGAGCTTATCCTAATGCATTTAAATATTTAAGAAAATATCAGGGTAATTGACACATTGATTAATTTCTCACATTTATGTATTCACTACTCAGTAAGGGATGTTTTTTCTTTATTTAAAGTTTTAAGAATTATTGACAACTCATCCCAGTGTAGTACTTTGCTTTAATTCATGTCCATCAGATTACTGGGTCTTCTTCTGTCTATGGACATAGGACATGTTTTCCCTTACCATTTAAAAATGCCATTTATATTCTTTTGTTACAAAGTGACCAAATCAACCACAAAGTTTTACAACCTTCAATTTAGAAAAATCATCAAGGGAAACAGAACAAATGGAGTAACCCCCAAAATAATAAAGTCTAAATGAATTCTCCAAATCAATGAGAATCATATCTAATCACATTGTTAGAGCAAAAAGGCCATTTTCATGTTACCAGCACTAACACATATTTATTCAAATAATAATTTTCTCTTGTAGATAGTGCCCTGGATTTGATTTATTTCTCTGTCGAAGTAAATGTGAAAAACTGCCAAACCTCAGGAAATAAATTGAAACTATCTCATATATGTTTTCACCACAGGCATTGAGAAAAGAACATTTTATCCTCTTAATGGGCCGCAGAGACAGAGGATTATTATATGGATCATCCTTTCAGAGGAATAAGAATTTTTAAAGTTTAGACAAATGAGCCAATGGAAATGAGAGGCAAAGAAATACTCTAATTTTGAGTTTTATTTTAAATTATGCTGATTTTTCATATTATCACTGTTTACTCTTTACCTCAGACTAAATGACTTCTTGGTTCTAAATCATTTTTGTGTTTGTTTTTTGGTGAAAGAAGGAAGATAAATGAGCTTTTGGAAATGGTGTATTATGTTTGGATAAGAAATACAAGTAGATATTTTGCTAGTAAATGGAGGGGCAGCTCTCAGTTGGCAATTAGGAAGGCAAGTGTGACTCTCTTTGATCATCTCAAAAATGTAAACACAAGCTAGGTCTCCAATACAACTCTATTTATTCTTCAGTTGCCTTCGGTTTATAGCACAGCAGTCCCTAACTACAAGCTTGGAAAATAATTCTTAGTGTAGATTCACCAGATAAGATTTTCATATGTTACATGACCTTTTGCCCAAAGTCCAAATTTCAAGTCAGGGAGAGCACTAACAGCTTGAGTTGAAACTAGAATGTAATTCAGGGGTAGAAATGAGAAAGGAAAACATTCCACATATAGGAAAAAGTCTGATTATTCCATAGCCATCATAATATCATGGTGCCTTCTGGTCAAGTGTCTCAATGTATTTATACAACTTAACATTTAGAAGGAATATAATCAATAAAGAAAAACCCAGATTAAAAAAAATCTGAACAGACATCATCGAGAAATAGGAATTTTAGATGTGTTTCAATTAAAGGGATGCAAGATATTTTATAAGAGAAACAATTTTCTACTGTGAAGCCTTATATAAACAGAGCAAAGCGACCACTGTTTTAATTCAATAATTGGAAGTCATTTATTGCCATTCCATATGGCTGAGAATGCTCTAGCCATTTTGGTCAGATATTAAAAAACTCTGCTTATCACTTATTAACTCTGAAAACGTGGATTAGAGAGGCAGACATATCAGCAAGAGAAGGAAAATATATGTGTCTCCTGCCCCCTGACCATTTTTTTTTGTCCTGATTATTCTAGAATGTCTTCATTTTAAGGTGAGATTCATCAATTAACAATGAAGTCAAGTAGATGGAAAATCTTATTTACTTAGAAATAGATTTGACTACTTCAAGAGTAATTTTGTTAAATAGTACCTGAGTGTTCCAAAAGTTTTGATATACTTTACAAAATGCCTTACTCCAAGGGAGTAATTTATCCCCTGCGGAGATTTTCAACTGTTCCCATTTTGCATACTTGTAAATTCTTCTGACAATGCTATGGAATATTGACATGGATGGAGAATTGAAACCATAGGATAATCTGTCCAGATGGGAAAAAGCCAAGATTTCTCATCTCAGTTAACCTATTCCTTTAAGAGAGACAGATAGAGAAAGTAATGGGTAGAGTCACAATTGCCCCTAAAATGGAATTGAGACAGAAATGGAGTAGGTCATTGACAAATTTTCACAGACTACAGTACTATGGATAAATTTAAACATTGGAGAAACCTGACTAATTCATCAAAATATCAGCATATCTCAACCAGAGAATGAAGGAAAAGAACAGGGCATGTTCTTGGTCTGAATTATCATCATTTTAAAAGCACAATGTGTCCTTTAAAATAAGAGAGAAATAAAACAAAGTAAAATAATGCAAAAATGCTCCTAGCTTACAAACTTCTGACAATGGATCACTATCCTCGGCTCTTTCTTCACGTGGTTGAGCTCTCATTAAAAATGCCCTTTAAGGTACGTGATTTGGACTCTATTGAAAATTTTCTCTGCCATTACATTTAGATGGATTGCCTTTATTTCAAATCTCACCAAAGGGCCTTTCCCTTACTTGCATTTCTCTTGCACAATATCCTGATTCTTTCCCCAATTTTCAAATACCACAGTATTTTGAAATAATACTTATGCATGTTTTTTACTCTCATACATTTCTTGTTTAATATTTTCATACTTCATTTTCAGGGAAGAAATGATAAGTATTTCCCACAAATGTTGTGTCTTCTCTATTTTTATTTTTTGGAAACCACCATGCTGCTCTCAGAGTCTTTTTTAATAAAAATGTGTTTTGCTTTTCCTGAGGAAGATTGTGTTAAATTAAAGAAACAGTTTGCACCTTTCCACTGGGCTAAGTGAAAAGAGAGCTGTCTACATTCATTCTATCCCAGTTTTTTTATTCTTTTCTTCCTATTTTTGGTCTCCCCTCTTGTGCTGAATGTACAGGAATTTTAGCTCTTAATGTATGTATGGGGAGACAATGAAAGTGAACTGAATTTCAGCAGATACCCAGTCCTCATTCAGTAGGTTAAGCATCACCCTTCAAACGAAATGAAATTTTAAATGTTAATACCATTTTTAATCGTTTTAAGAATCATCATCTCTCTCCCTGGTTCACAAACACATACAGAACTATTATTTTTTTTACTCCAAGTCACCTCCAGGAACTTGGGGATTAACTGAAGGAAGGGCAAAATATTATGAGATCATGATTTCATCGAGTTTTGTCAACAGTTTTTGTGAAGCTCTGTGAGTTTCTAGCCTTTCATACATGAGACTAGGAAACTAAAAGATTAATGAATGCTGCTGACCTAGTTCATAGGGTATAGTGAAGAAAACACTTTGTAAACCTCATAGAACTAGAAAAATTTGAATTATTGCTATTTTCAACTAGGATCCTTATATCCATATGATTCCTTTCCCCTTCTCCTTGTTTTGGAATAAAGATTTTAGAAAAAGGGTCAGGGGAAATTCTATAAGAAAATAAGCGGACAGCATTTTTACCTGCCAGTGGATATTTAAATCTCAGAGGGATGTCCTTTTAAATGAAATAACATCTGTTAAAAAGAAAGAAGCATTACTCAGGCCTCAGTAGATTGCCTCTTGGGAGTATAGATAACTGAGCAGCAGTCATTCCACTTTGCTTTGGCCTACTTGGATGGCTTTGTAAATTCCAGGGACTTTTTGGCTTTATGTATTTATAAATTTTTTTAAATCGAATGACTATAATTATGATGGTCATTTAATTATATAATTGTAATGAGGATGATGATATTGATCACATTTATAGGCTTCTGTAAAGTTGAAAGTTTACAAAGTCCTTTTGTAACAATTCTGTGAGCTGGGTAATTCAATTATTCTTATTTCCATTTTACAGATGATGAAACTGAACCTCAGGTTAAATGTTTTGTCCAAGGTCACTTAGCTAGGACATAACACAGAACCAGTTCTATTAAAAATGATGGAATTCAAGTCTGTTGTGATACTAGAGCTTCTTTGTATTGGATATGTTAAATCAATAGGTCTTGGAGATCTTTTAGTTTCTCTGCTTTGATACTTGTCATAACAAGTTTCTTTATGATATTTCATTTGTACTTATAGGGAGAGAAATTGAGATGATAGCAAGAAAAAGCATTCTCAGTTGCTTTGAAGGGAAAATGGGCTGATGATATTGTATAATTTTTAATAAGCTCTAGATAGAAGTTTCTTTAAATATTTGTTAATGACAAAAAGTATTTTCCAGTTATAAATATGTGTGTATATAAAAGTATGAATATATATATGATATAACTATATGTATGTTTGTATACTCTAGGTATTGATAGTATTTTCTAACATGTTGACACACACATTTAATTCACAGATTTCAAGAGCCTCCCCTAGATAGCCCGTCCAATTCCCTTTGGGGACATCTCCATTTGCCCTGATTTATGTCTTGTCACTGGAGTCAGATGCCTCTGGAGGAGAGAGTAAGCCTGGTGAATTTAATTCACTTTCAAATCACAGCATCACCTTCCCAATGAAAGTGGGACAACCTGGGAGTAGTAGGAACTGTCTTCCTTCCTTCCTTCCAAAAGGAGGTAAATGTTGATCCCTGAAATCTCACAAGATATCATGGGTTTCTTTCTTAATGGTCATCCTTAAACCCAAATCACTCTGGCTCTCATTGATTGGCCAACAATAGGTCCCAGCTCAAGCTCTACTTGGTCATTGTTTGGGCCCTGATGGCTCAGAGTCAATGTAAATAGCAATTGTTTCTCTTTCGCACAGAAACTCTGAAGGTCTTGCCCTCCCAGAATGATTTATTTTCTTTTTTTCTAAGTCAAAGAGACCATTCTTTGCCTCATTTCTTAACTGGCCTTAATGACTGGATGGGCATTGCCTCAAACAAACTGAAAACATAAAAAGGCCCCACTGGGTTTGGGGCCATCTCCAATCATCCTGATCTATATCTTGCCCCTGGACCCAGGAAGCTCTGGAAGAGAGAGTGAGGCTGGTAACTTTGCATCGCCCTCTGTCACTTAAATTAAATTCACTTGTAAGTCATGCCATCACCTTTCTGATGTCATGGTCCCCTTTGAGGAGAAAGGACATGCAACAGTGATCCAATTTCCACATTTACAGATAAGGAAGCCAAAGCTCAGAGAGGTTGAAGAACTTGCCCAGAGTTACACAGACAAAAAATTCTAAAACCAGAATTTGAATTCATGTCCTGTGGCTCAAAATTCTGAACACAATTCACTATTCAACAAATACTTATTAAGGACCTGCTATGTGCAAGACATTGTAGAGTGTTGAATTATTTTTTGCTGTGGAACAATAGCCATCTTTTTCCTCTAGAAGCTTTTTACCTCTATTTAAAGGGGGTTGTTTTTCCATTATAGACCATTTTTTTTGTCTTTATAAGCTTTCCTTTTAAATTTATAGGAGACATTGTGTTTTTGCCAAAGGAATGACATCTCCTCATGCGGGGTATGATAATGATAATGAGGCTTTGTTAATTACTTATTATTGCTGGATACCTGCAGTTTGCTATTATATTAGGATAATGCATTTTGCCATCATGGAAACATTAAGTGATAGAGTCCCTCAGATCAGATGAATCTTCATTGCTTGCAATATTTTCTGATTATTGTTGCTATTTTCCTGCTTAACAGACCAGGCTGATATCTCCTTGCAAAGTTACGGTTCCTGATATTAGAATCACGTATCTGATGGGAAAGAAAAGAAAGTTCCCACTTTAATCCTGAATGTACAGTAAGAATCATAGAAAGTGAGAGAAAGCATGAATCAAACATTAAGTCATTAAAGTGCATCTAATAGGCATTTATTCAATGAGCCTTATAAATGTGAGTTGTGCCCCATTTAAAATCTAACTGGAATTATTGCACATTTCATTAGGGAAGATAATTACCAATTTGTTCCTTCCTAAAAAATCATGTATGTATTAAAAACACAGTTGAGACTTGACTTGATATTTGGAAAGTAAACTGTGGTTTCTTATTTGGAATAGAAGGAGATAGCCTTTTAAATGGTTAGGTCAGGGGAGTCCCACATTTTTCTCTACCTTCTTTTGCTGGACTTTTTTCATAAAAGGAGACTCCATAGGAGATGAAAATCTCACTTTTCACTAACTTCTAAGTGTGTCTGCTTCCTCTAACTGGACACACTTAATAAGGTGATTTGTGAAATTTAAAAATACTACTGACTATAAAGCCTCAGTATTTAACATTATCCTACCTAACATCAGGGACTATTTTTGAAAAACTGGAATCCCTTTACCTAGGAGTCGGAAATACTTGAGAGTCCTTGTGCTATGCTGCTAATTAGCTGCTAGCTAACAAGTCCCAATCCCTCTGAATGTCAGTTTCCTTCAGTCAGATGAAATGTATATAAAGCAGGTATAGTGCTGCTCCTGCAGACTGCACGCAGTAAAGCATAGTAAATAGATAGGAATTTGATTTGGGAATTAGGTGGGAAGTGGGTGGTGGTAAAATAAGTATTTATGTAGCAACTGTTATGTACTTTTTACAAATATTATCTCATTTGATATTATTACAAATAATAATATATTTCACAATAATATTATAATTGTTTTATTTCATTTGCAATAATATTACAGATAATGCCTCATTTGTACCCATGAGGATCTGGGTTCAAGTTCTGTCTCTGAAACATACTGGGCAAGTCATTCAAAAACTCAATGTTTTAGGAAATTTAGATCCTAAGGTGTAGAAAAAGTGCTGACCTGAGGTGTTACAGGGAGTTTCATCCTCTGGGAGTAACCTACACTGATTAAATCACAGGTGCATTCTCTATCCCTATAGTATTAATTATATTGTTATTATTATTTCCTATAGCCTGAGGGCATCAGACTAGAAGTTTTCTAAGGTCCCTTCTAGTTCTAAAATAATGTTCTAGTTCTATTTTAAAACTACCATTCTCTAGCCTCCATGACAAGCTGAAAGAATTTGTAATAATGAAGAAGAATTTCATATAAATGACTTTAAAAACCCAAGGGGCCTACAAGAGGGTCACAGGGCATTTATTAGTGTGTATTAGTGTGTATTTGTGTGTGTGTGTGTGTGTGTGTGTGTGTGTTGCTGAACATCTCTATGCTGGTGGGAAACCTGACATTATTAATTTCCCCGCAGAGAACTATTGTGATATGAGTTGGGTCAGAACTCCATATGGCTAGTTCTAGTTATTCTGGAAATGCCAGGGCAGTAATTTATGTGGGCTATCTCCATGTTCTGTTGGAGTATCTTGTCTCTCAAATTATATTCATATACAGGAAACTGGGGGAAACCAAATGCAATAATAAGGAAAAAGAAGTTGGGACATGAGTGTTTACCTCATGGGACAATGAAGCCAGGAACAGTGCACTTTCTTTTTCTAAACTGGGCATCACCCAAGGTGTCAGGAATTGGATTCACTTCAATTCAGCCAACAGTTATTAAGTATCTATACTGGAAGCAATGCATTGTGCTCGATGATAGCAATACAAAGGCGTATAAGACAACAGTTTCTGGTCCTAAGGAGTTAATGGTGTAGTAGGAAAGAGATGAAACAGAAATATACAAGATATTGTTATCCAAATTAAATTTCATGGGACTGAGAACTGAAAATGACTTTCGAGATCAATCAGCCTAACCCCCTTCATTTTATAGATGAGTAAATTGGAATCCACAGCAGTTAAGTAACTACTCCTCTTCAAAATTAAGTCTAGAGAATAAAATGGAATAATGCTCTGAAATATTAAAATCCTGAAAATCTTAATGGACTCTTGTTCCTGCTCCATGTCAGGAAAATTTACTTCAACCTGTTTGACACTTTATATTTATATTACAGAGGCAATTAATCCTGTAACTACATAATTTATTGCCCAAACATAATGAGAAAAGCATCTTGTCTGGTAATACTCAGTGGAGTGCTCAACCCAATTACCTCTAGATGACCTTCACCACTCTTGTAGGTGATGGGAGAGAATTCCAAATCCCTCTCTATCATCTATGATTATGTTACATTTCTGGGACATGTATGGAGTTTGGGACTGCCCTAGAGACAAATGTGGAAAAGAGAAAATATTTCTTTCCATCTAATCCTCTGAGATTTTCAGCACCTACCAGTTCAATCCCATTTTAGTCTGGTCTTGCAATGCTACTTGATCCACTAGTCCATCAGTCTAATGGCATCTCAGACACTATATCAGACATAGTAGCAACCAAAAACTGTTGGAAATCACATACCTCCCTTCACCCTTTAGAACGTCCCTGCCTTGCCCCCCCCTCCCCATTTTTTAACTCCCTTGCATCAGAACTGAATGAATAGTTAGTTCAGTGGCATGGGTGAGGGTTTCAGTGAGTAGTGAGGATGGCTGAAATCCTAGCTTTTCTGGTTCTTCACTGATGGATAGGGCTAGAATGGAATCTTCCTCACTCCCTTCACATCTCCTCCCTAAAAAGTGGTTTATGGTGTGACCTTTTCTCTGGTCATTTGCCAGAATAATTCACCTGAACTATTTTTCAGTAATCAACACCTATTAACTCTATCATTCTCTGCCTAGTCCAGAGATACTGAACTTTCCAGCTGTTACTATTCAAGCCCCATTCTTGGTCCCCCACTGATCACACCCTTATTTCTATTTCCCTCAACACACCCCACCAATTTTGCACTCTAAAACTACTCACTCCTTCTGCTGTGCTTCATGGAATGCCTGCTCCATAAGTAATAAACTAGTTTTCATCTTAAAATTCTCTCTCTCTCTCTCTCTCTCTCTCTCTCTCTCTCTCATATACTCATTGAGACCTGGCTCCCTCTCAATCGCATAGCTTTCCTGACCACCCTTTACAAAACTGGTTGCACATTCAATGATTCCTCTAATTTGTTTATTTATTTTTACAAATATAATTTATTTATTTTTCATTTCTTAACATTCACTTCCACAAGAATTTGAATTCAAAATTTTCTCTGTCTCCCCCCATCCCCCACCCCAGGACAGCATGCACCCCATCTACCCCTTCCTCCGGTCTATCTTTGTTGGGACTGGAAGCTCAATTCCGTGTGGACAGTCTCGGGCAGGTAAAAGTGGGACTTCTAAATCTTAGAGTCTTACGAGGCCCTCCATGAACAGCGGGGGTTCGAGAAGGTCAGACTGAGCTAGCTCGGCTAGCTCGGGTATTTCCGCCTCTCCCCCGGAGATACCTGATGGGTGGAGTCTCCCTGCCCTCGAGGTCGTCCCGGATTGGAGCACTCCTAGTTACCTAACAGCATGGTATTGAGATGCAAACTGTGTGGCTGAAGATTAAGTAGGATTGAGGAAGCCTAAAAGCTCTCTTAGCACGTGTGGAGCCAAAGAGAAAAGTAGGGCTCCGCTTCTTTTCTTTCCTCTCTCCCCTCCCCCTCTCTCCCCCCGCTTGTACTTCTACTTCCAATCCCTTAAGCTTAGCCTCCTTAGGAAATCTCCCCCTCTTCGTCCTAAGAAAGAAGATCCCCCTGCACTTGTAACCGAAACCCTGTAATAAAGCTCAACCCCTGTTTGACTCTGGAACGTCCTTTCTCTCATACGTGCATCCGGCGTGGCCAGCCGAAGACCTCGGGAGGTGAGGTAAGGAAGACTCGGGTAGCCCAATACAGGCCTCTAGGCTTGGCATATCTTCTTTTCTATTATCCACCTTTCTTTCATCCCCCTTCCACACTATTTTCCTGTAGGACAGAATAGATTTCTGTACTCCATTGCCTGTATAGCTTAATTTTCAGTTGCATGCTAAAACAAATTTTAACATTCATTCTTAAAGCTTTGAGTTCCATATTCCCTCCCTCCCTCCCCACCCACCCTCATTGTGAAAATTAGCAATTCAATATAGGTCATACACGTGTAACAATGGAAAGCACTTCCTTAGTATTTATGTTGTAAAAGACTAATCACATTTCCCTCTTTTCTATCTTGCCCTTCATTTATTCCATTCTCTCCCTTGACCTGTCCTCCCAAAACAGTGTTTGCCTCTGATTATCCCTTTCCCCAATTTACTGTCCCTTCCCTTTCCTATCTCCTTCTCCCTTGCCTTCCTGCAGGGTAAAATAGATTCCCATATTCAATCTAGTGTGCATTATTCCCTTCTTAAGCCAAATCCCATGAGAGTAAGGCTTAATTATTTCCTTTCATCTCCCCCCCTTCCCCTCTTTCTTCCCTGTTTTATGTGAGGTGATTTGCTATATTCTACCTCTCCCTTTCTCTTACTCCTAATACATTTCATTCAACAGTAAATTTTATGCTTTTTAGATATCCTCCCTTCATATTCAGCTCACCCTGTGCCCTCTATTTAGGTATATCTATATATATGTATACATATATACACACATATGTGTATATATGCATACATACATATGCCTATGTATACATACCTATACATATATAATATGCACATATATACCCATACCCACCTACATATATATATATATATATATATATATATATATATATATATTCCCTCTAATTACCCTAATACTGAAAAAGGTCTCATGAATTACAAATAATATCTTTCCATGTAGGAATGTAAACAGTTCAACTTTAATGAGTTCCTTAAGGTTTTGGATGTAGAAGCCTTAACTTTTATGTCTTCCTCTGATGGTATGCTTTGTTCTTCCTCACCCAAAAGGATGGAAGAAAATACCTGTTCACCAAGAAAATAACCTTCTATAGTCTTATTTTTTCCATTTTTTGGGCATTTTGCAATCAGTTACTTGACTTTTGAGTCCCTTGTCAAGTGGAGGGTATACTCTAAGGACCTGTAAGTTCTCAGTTCCTCCAAGGTGGCACAATTAAATGAAAGGAGTTTTCTCCTTTCCTGGCCTATGCTTGGGTCTGTTAACAGGATTCCCTTTCCAGAGCCTTCATCAGCTCCATCACTCCAGTACTCCTCCTCATCCCAGGATGGCCACTCAGGACTGAGATCCCAATTGGCCGCTCAATTTCCCCAGGGTCTTTAGACCGAGGGCTCCAAAAGTGGATCCTGGTGCCACAGTGACTTCTGCTACTCTAGAATTTGTTTAGAGTCATATTTACAAGTATTTTATGGGCTATGGAGGTAGAGCTAGAGCAGGTCCTCCCTTCCACTCCACCATCTTGCCTCTGCCCCTTGATTCCTCTAATTTATTGGACACAGTGGGAGAATGGGAATATTCCTTGTTCTCATGTCCCCTTTCAGGATTTCTTTCCTTTTAAAGTTCATTCAATCAATATTTTTTACCTGATCAAGATTCAGATAATCCTTCTTTAGAGACCACCAGAATACTTCTTTCTCCTCCAATGAATTCAGTACCTGGCTCAGTCTTTCTTTTCTCCTCAACTCCTGCCCTTATCACGGGGGACTTGAATTTATATAACTGACAGTCTTGAACGCTCTAATCTCCCAGTTTCTCAACCTACTCATTTTGCATGAGTTATTCTTCTAATTTCACCTCAGTTACAGAAAGAGTCATGACCTTAGTTCTGCCATCACAAATGAACCCATCAGAGTCCATGTTCATGAACTCTGATATTCCCTTATCTGGGGGTAATTTATCATTCCACATCTTTTGCCTCGAAATCTCAAACCCTGTTTGCTTGCTTTGTCCTCACTATATCTTCTGATTCTTCCACCCTTCAGTTCTTTCTCAAGTCATCACTCCTGCACTAGTTACATATAGTCTCTTCACTTTCCCAGTTTTTGACCCCTAAATGAATCAGTTTAAGTCTATACTGCTCTCTTCTCTCTTATCACTTGTCCCCTTATCCGGTTAAAGATTTTTTTCTTGCCAAGTCTCAGCTTTGGATTACTCCCACTATCTACTACCTTAATGCCTACTGACATGCTGCTTGACAAGCTGGAAAAAAATCCCAAAACCATGCTTACTGAATCTGTTCCAAATTTTTGTTATATAATATTAGTTAGACTTTCACCATGGCAAGACAATTCTTTTATACCGATTACTGTCAGCAGTTACCCAGGCTCAAAGCCTATGTGTTATCCTTGACTTCTCTCTTTTATTCCTCAACCTTGCCCCTACATCATATAAAGTCAGTTGCCAAGTTTTGTCCTTTCTTGCTTTGTAGCATCTTTTGCATTTGTCCTTTTCTCTTCTCTAACATTGTCACCATCCTGGTACAGGTAGGCCTTCATCACCTCATGTATGGATTATTGCAATAGCCTACTAGTTGGTTTCACTACTCAAGATTCTCACTAGTCCAGTCTATCGTACACTCAAGTGTTAAAATGTCTTTCACAAAATCCTGTTACCTCCCATCTATAGAGTCAGATCCAGTGGCTACCTATTATCACCAAGATCAAATATGAAATCCTTATTTTGACTTTTAAAACCCTTCATGAACTTCTCTCTTCTATGTTTCCAGGGTTTTTACATTTTTCTCCCTGCTACACAATCTACTATTTAATGATTCTGGCCTCCTTACTGTTCCTTGATCTAGATACTCCATTTCTCAACTCCATGCATTTTTTCTTTTTTTGAAATTTTTTTTTGTTTTAATAAACTTAAACACAAAATAAGAAAATAATAATGAAACAAACTTAAATACTAAAACTAAAATAATACAAAAATAAGGAAAGGAAGAAACAAGCATTGCCATGTATATGGCAGAATGTAAGAGAGGATTCAAAATATGTAGTAATAAATTTCCATTTTAAGAAAGCCTATATAATAAATGCTACATATTATGTTGAGAGCTGTCCATCTTTTCTTTGCTTCCTTTTAAGGTTTTTTTTGTTCTCTGCTGTGCACTTTTAACTGTGTTCTTTTTCCACGTTCCTCCCCCCCAGGCTACAATTAAGTGCAGATACACACACACACACACATACATATACACACACACACACATACACATATATCACCTCTTCCTTTATGAGTCCAAGTCTTTCCATATTTTTTCAAGTCCACAAACTCATCATTTCCTACACACAATAATACTCCAACCTTGTACTGTCTAATAAGTTGTTTTAAATAGTTCCAAATATCATTGGTGAATATGGTTTACACATGGTGTAGTTTTCCTGTTTTTCTCTTTTGATTAAATCTATTTTTGCCTTAACTTAATGTCTGAGATCATGATTACTACTCCTGCTCCTTTTCTCTTAAAAATTTGAGTCCTGATCTTTATTTTGTTTGTTTGTGTCTCTTATTTCTTATCCCTCCTGACTCCTCTGCTTTACTTCTACCTGCTACCTGCCCTCATATTACTTAGCCTACCCCCCCAACGATCCCTCCCCTATCCTCCCATTCCTATTAATTTAAACACCCTTCTATACTCCCCCTTTACCCCATGCCCTCACCTTCCCCTCTAAATTCCCTCCCTTATCCTCTCCCTATTCCTATTCTATTAGCATTTTATTTTTCTGAATTTAAAAGACTTATGCATATATATTATACATATATGTATATATGTATTGTTCCCCCTCCAATTCTCAATTAAAATAGGTTTCCAGAACTACCAGTCTTCCTCCTCCACCTAATTCCTCTGTATCAGTTCTTCCTCTCACCTTATTTGTATAAGATAATGATTCTTTTTAGCTGTTCCTAAATGGTTTCATTTTTAAAAATCATGTCATACTCAAATCTATCCTAATCTTTCTTACAAACTACCCAGTTACTAATAACAATCTTAGACATCCTTTTATATTCCTCATGGAAAAGGTAAACAGTTTGTCCTTGTGATTATTTTCTGGCTCTTGTATGTCAAATCTATTAAATTTAGGGTCTTTTTTTTTAACAATCCTGAAAGTCTGATAATTCATTAAATGTCCATTTTTTTTCCATTCAAGATTATTCTTTAATGTTTCTGGGTATGATATTTTAGGTCAGAACCCCAGTTTTTTTTGCTCAATACGTAGTATTCCAATACCTGTAGTCTTTTAGTGTCACTGCTGCTAGGTCTTTAGGTATTCTAATCATGGCACCATCATATTTAAACTCGTTTTTTTCTTGTTGCTTGTAATATTTTATCCCTGAACTGGGAGTTTCAGATGACTATGATATTCCTGTGGGTTTTCCTCATAAGATATCTTTCAAGTGATGATCAGTGGATTTTTTTCCATTTCTACTTTCCCTTCTTATGCTAATGCTTCAGGACAATTTTTAAAATTATTTCTTGTTTTATTTTATCAAGATTCTTTTTTTTTTTTTGATCATAGCTTTCAGGTAATTTGATTATTCTTATGTTTTCCCTTTTTGATCAGTTCTCCACATCATTTATTTTTCTTATAAGATGTTTCACATTCTCTTCTATTTTTTCATTCTTTATATTTTGTTTTATTATTTCTTGGTCTCTTATGTTGTCACTGGCTTTCCCTTGCCCAATTCTGATTTTCAAGAAATCATTTTCTTCCTTAAGATTCCGGATATTCTTTTTTAATTGGTTGACTTTCTTTTCATAATCATCTTGTTTTTCTTGAATTATTCTCTCTCTCTCTCTTTTTTTTTTTTTAGTTTTTCCTTAATCTCTCTCATTTGATTTTTAAAGTATTTAAGTTTTTCTTTGAATTCTTCTTGGGCAGATGACCATTTGACATTACTCTTTGATCTAGAAGAGAGTTTCTTTGCTTCAATATCCTCCTCCAAAGATGAACTCCAGTCTTCTCTATTCCCATAGTAACTTTCTATGGTTGAATTCTTTCTCCTTTCCTGCTTATCTTTTTTTTTTCAAATTTCTAACTGCCTATTTTTTTGTAATCACCTCTAGCCCTGGAGCACAGGGCATGATGCCTCTGACCTCAGATCCTCCTTCAGTTCTCTACTCTGGCTTGGAATGAAAACCAAGACTAGCAGCCTCTAGTAAGTGGCCACAGCCAGTGACACCCTTGCCTCAATGCTTGTGCACTCATCAGGCATGTGCTGGTTTCTTCTTGTCCAGGATCACATCTCTGCAGCACAGCTGGGTCTGATGTTCCTGGTCAGTAGAGGTTCCTTTAATTTTCCCCTGTTCAGATGCCCAACTCCCCTCACTATCCCTGGAGTAAAAGTTCCTGTGGCTGGGGCCTACACTGCCTCCCAACCCAGCTAATCCCAGGGTTTAAGGGAAACTACTCTGGAGTTCACAGTGACCAAGACTCATCCTGGAATTTTTTTTCACATCTTTACTGGTTGTCCCAGGGGGACCTCTGTTCTGCTCCCACTCTTATTTATTTATTTTTATTACTCTATGTTCACGATTTTATCTTGTTTGTGGGAGAAATCTGGAAAAGCTTGTAACTTTCTGGCCTATTCTCCCATCTTCCCAAAATCCATTGTTTTAAATGACTGTCCCTCCTACCTGTAATTCTCTCCTTCCTCATCTCTGCCTCTTGGTTTCCCTGGCATCTTTCAAGCTGCAGTTTCTTCAAGCAGTTTGTCTCAGTCCTGTTTAATTTTAGTGACTTCTCTGAGATTATTTCCTTTTTTATCCAGTATATGTATCTATCCATTTGTATGTTATCCCTCTCATTAGATAGTGAGCCCCTTGTGAATAAGTTTTTGTTTTGCCTTTCATTGTATTCCCAGAGTTTAGTACAGTGTCTGGCACATACTAAATGATGCATAAATACTTATTTACTTGTAACTTGACCACTCTCTCCTTTCTACCTTTTTTTCTCTTTAGAGATTTAATTAGCTATACCCTTTTATAGTAATTAGTTCACTTTTTTCGCCTAGGGCAATATAACAACTCTTTGGGTTCACAAGATCTTTTCCTCTGATTTTTTTAAATGGAATTTGATCAGATAGAAATTTAGTCAATCACAATAGCTCAGAGTACCCAGTTAGGAAAATGTTTAACATTCAGGTAAAAGTCTGCCTCATAGCCCTAATTTAAATTTAGGTTTATCTCTAGCTAATCCCTAGCCTCCTTACATTTGAGACAAAAATCAATGTAAAGGAAACATTTATGGAAAAGAAGTAGACAGAGTAAATTATAGTGTCTGTTACTGAGCAGAAGTTGAGAAAAGGGCTTCTTCTGTGGAAGCTCCCATAATCCTTAAAGACATAGGGATATCCCCAAATGCCAGTAGACATCAGATGGCCCTCCTCAATCTTCCCCATCTCTAATCTAGCCCAGTCCCTTTTTCGTTTCAGTTTCTCTTTTCACCTTAATTATGCTTGTACCACTGATTCTTTCTAGCTTCTTTTAATTCCTCTGCTGCTGTTTTTCAGCTCTTGAAGTGCTCCCTTTCCTCTCTATTTGTGCCACCAAGACTGTATCCTCATAAGAACTCCCAGGTGTGACTCAAGTATACCTTCTACCTCAAAGGTCTCAGTTTCAAATCATTTGAGGGGGCTAAGAGGAAGTACTTATCTCTCTAAACAGCAAATCCCAGGATGCCAGGCAATTTTCACACTTGTATTTTCATATGTATTTGTAGATGCATAATCTACCATGGTTACATTTAAAGGAGCATTTTTTAAAATGTCCCTAATTTCCAGGTACTGTCCCAAGCTAGGTATTCCAAGATAAAACCAAAGCCATTTTTGCCCTCAATTATTTTCTACCGGAGGAAATAATACCCACACACATAAAGAAATGCAAAATACATTCAAATGGATATCTGATCTTATCAATATGAGTACTCTGACCAAGAACATGGATTGCAATTCTATTATCCAATGTGACTTTGGATTGTGACTTTCTGTAGATAGACATCAGGGAGATCTCCCAAGGCTCTTTCTGAGAGCCTGTTAAATTTCTCTTGACATCTCAAAGATGACAGTGGATCATGAAGGCTACCTGTGAAACAAGAAAAAATGCAAAATATAAAAAATAGTTTCAAGTAAAAAGGAGTAAACACCAAAGTCTTCATAATAATAATAAAAATAGAGCTAAAGAACCTCAGAAATCATGTAGTCAATAATTCCTCCCACCCCCATCTCAACTTGTTTTATAGATGAAGCTGTCTTTAAACTTGATTCCAAAAGATACAGGGAAGGAGGAAGAATATTGTGAGCATGGGTGACAGCCTGTGTTTAACAGTGTTGATAGTAGCCTGTGAGGAATTCTATGGTTGTCATGGTGGGACTAATTTAATCCTGCATCCCTCATTCTTTATCTTCCATGAGGGACCTGGGTTTACTTGAGAGGTCTTTTCATATAAATAGGCACAGTTCCCTCTTATGGTTATGCTCTGGAGTTGTTTAGAAGAAGATGAGAGTACCAGAAAGAATTACTAATAATTCATCCTTTTAAGGCATTTTGGTATGATTTTCATGTAAACAGGAGGAATCTTTAGGCACTGAAAGTATGTGTACACTTTTATAACAAAAGATAAAAACAATTTGAAGGTAGTGGATTGGCTTTGGCAATTTGGGCTCATCTGGGGCTTGGGAACAGGAAGAGACTGAAGGAAAAGACAAAGAAGATTGCAATGAATTCCCTTTGCAGACTTCTACAAAAATCCCAAGTGAAATAATTAAAGTTCCGGTAGGTGGGTGGTTAGGTGATCTGGAGTGTATGACTTCTGAAAAACAGAAGTCATTACTTACTTTTCCAGTTAGTACTGACTTCCTGCATTACATGCTGTTTTCCATTCTTCTCCTAGTTTAAATAAGGCTATTTGGTTGAAGACAGGTTTTGGAATGAAAATTTAGCGAAGAAGAAAGTGTGGGAAGTTAGGTGTCTGAGCTTAGTAATTTTCTCTTACTGTAATACAAATTTCTTCTGAAACATTCCTTCAGTATGGAAGAAGTAGAGCTAAAATTTTAAAAATAGACTTCGATAAGTTCTTTAATCAAGACTGAACTTCCATAAAGTAAACACATATAAGTATATAAGAACATTTTACATACAAAGAGAGCAAATGATCTCACAAACATAATTTCAACGTCCCTTTGAAGAAGGAGGGCAGGTAGCATTACTGGACTTTGTTTTACAGTTCAGGAAACTGAGTCAGTCACTCTGTCACTGTCTTCCCTTTCTCCCCTGTTATAGTTAGGGGAACATGTGTTTATATCCTTCCTCTTTTACTTAAAAGGAGTGTGAACAAGGGCAAATCACTTACTACTTACTTTATATGTTATTGTGACAATCATATGAAATAAAGCATGCAATGCCAAGTATTGCTGCAGGGTAAATATATGAAGAAAAGAGAGTATAATAAATTAGTTTGAGAGCTGTTGGGCAGAGGAATAGATGGAAATATTAGTATGAAGTAAATACTATTTCCTCCATTTTCTCATTTTATAGATGAGGAAATTAAGGAATGAAAGGGTTAGTGATTGGCTCTTGGACACTCAACTAGTGCCTGAATTTGCTCCCCCATATCACAATTTGACCCTTTGTGATTCCTCTCATTGTGGGGCTATGCATTTGCTGCTCTTCTCTCCAACAACTTTGGCTTAGGAACTCACTGCTGTCTGAAATTCCCCACTCCTGGGGTCATGCATTTCCCTATCTGATAGTTCCTTGGGCTATTTGATTTTCTTTCCAAGACCTTGTGATTGAGAGACTGCCACTGTTTCCCTATGGAACTGAGTCCTGCCATTTTTTGGCTTGTCCTTTTCCTCCTATCCTAGTATTTGAGAGGCTCAATTTATATTTGTACATCTTATGTTAATGGTTCTTGGGGAGGATGTTGTGCAGATGCACTGGCTTCCCTATTCTCCTACTTCCCTTTGGGAACCAAGTCTGCTTTCAACTGCCTTAGCTTTGTTTCCATCATTCCCCAGTTTTCTTTCTCCCTTCTTCTCAGCTCAATTCCCTCTTACAGGCCCAATTCAAAGAATAAAATATATAACTCATGTCTACAACCTCCCGATCTCAATCAAATAATTTATTAATGTTGAGATTCAGAGTCTTATAAGCTGTGATTTGTGAACAGGTCAACAAATACTAAAGTTAAAGCTACTTATCAGACCCTATAAAGAAATGTCTTCAATCTTTTCAACTCATTAATACATTTTGATTTAGCTCCAGAGAGATGTAATCAAAGTTTTAATGGCCTCTGGTCAGTCCTTTAATTTTGTTAAGTTGCTCATGCTTATTCCTGGTCATATCCATAATGTCCTAAAAGTCACAAAATGACAAAGGAAGAGATGTAACTAGAAGGCAACCGCAAATACTAAATTTGCCATCTCTGGAACTGGGAAACACAGGTCTTCTACTAGCATTGGCATGCAGAAGTTTGTTATCTCTGGTGGACGTGTGCCATCCACTGTTGCTTCTGGTTTATATATTAAAAGATTATAAATACTGGATATAGTGTTTTTCCATTGATCTTGCTAATTGGATGAAATTATGCAGGCAGATTAGATTTTGTTTTGACAGTTGAAATATGCTGAAGAACCAGAATAAGACCTAATTCATGCCACAGCTATGTATAGGTTTTAGAGTTATTTAAATGTTTTCTTAACACTTCTGAATAAATTATTGCTTGGATAAATGAATGAAAAACATTTATTAAGCACCTGCTTTGTGCCAAACTCTCTGCTAAATACATGTTACAAATACAAAATCTGAGATGGCTCTTTACTCTCAAGGAGCTTAAATTATAAAAACAAATAAGAGTGAACTCTCTCTCTCTCTCTCTCAGTACATATATATATATATATATATATATATATATATATATATATATACATGTGTATATATACATACATACATATATATATATATATATACATGTGTATATATATATATGTATATATATATATGACCATAGTCATGTAGAAATATTTTGTTTTTTTGTATTTTTAATTAATTTATTTGTTTTCAGTTTTCTACAATCACTTCCTTATATCTTAGATTTTTCCCTCTCCTTCCTCCACCTTCCCCTTCCCTACCCCCTCCTTCCCCAAGATGGCATGCAATCTTATATAGGTTCTATACATACATTCTTCTTAAATACATTTACATCTTAGTCATATTGCATAGAAGAATTAAAATGAATGGGAGAAACCATGAAAACAAAACAAAACATATCACAAGAGAAAATGGTCTGCTTCATTCTGCAATCCAATTTCACATTTCTTTCTCTGGATATGGAAGACATTTTGCCTCAAGAGTCCATTGGGAATTTTTTAGGTCTTTGTATTGCTGTGAAGGGCTAAGTCTGTCAGAATAATTCTTCATACACTATGGTCGTTGCTGTGTACAAACTTCTCCTGGTTCTACTCCTTTCACTCAGCATCAGTTCATATACATCCTTCCAGGCCTCTCTGAAGTATTCCTGTTCATCATTTCTTATAGCACAATAGTATTCCATTACATTCATATATCACAACTTGTTCAGTCATTCCCCAATTAATGGGCATCCCCTCAATTTCCAGTTCTTTGCCACAACAAAGAGAGTTGTTATAAATATTTTTGTATATGTGGGACCCTTTCCCATTTTTATGATCTCTTTGGAATACAGTCCTAGAAGCAATATTGCTCAGTCAAAAGGTATGCACATTTTTGTAGCCTTTTGGCCATAGTTCCAAATTGCTCTCCAGAATGGTTGGATCAGCTCACAGCTCCACCGACAATGAATTAGTGTTCTAACTCCCCCACATCTTCTGCAACATTTATCATCTGTCATGTTAGTCAATCTGGTAGGTATGATGTGGTACCTCACAGTTGTTTTGATTTGCAACTCTCTAATCAGTAGTGATTTAGAGCATTTTTTATATGACTATAGATAGCTTTAATTTTTTCCTTTGAAAACTCCCTGTTCATATCCTTTGTTCATTTATCAACTGGGGAATGATTTGTATTCTTCTTCATTTGACTCAGTTCTCTATATATTTCAGAAATGAGGCCTTTATCACAGACACTAGTTGCAAAAATTCTTTCCCAGTTTCCTACTTCCTTCCTAATTTTGGTTGCATTGGATTTGTATGTGCAAAAACTTTTCAATTTAATGTAATCAAAATTATCTATTTTGTACTTCGTAATGTTCTCTATCTCTTGTTTAGTCAAAAATTTCTCCATTCTCCATAAATCTGAAACATCTACTGTCCCTTGCTCCCCTAATTTGTTTATAGTATCAGTCTTTATACCTAGACCATGTATCCATTTGGATTTTATTCTTGTGTACGGTGTCAGGCATTGATCTATGCCCAGTTTCCACCATATTGTTATTCAGTTTTCCCAGCAATTTTTATCAGGCAATGAGTTCTTTTCCCAGAAGCTGAGATCCTTAGGTTTATCAAACAGATTGCTATATTAGATTGCTATATTCGTTGACTATTATGTCTTGAGTATCTAACCTATTCCACTGGTCTACCCCTCTATATCTTAGCCAGTACCAAGTGGTTTTGATGATTGCTGATTTATAATACAATTTGAGATCTGGTAGGACTAGACCACCTTCCCTAGCATTTCTTTTCATTAGTTCCCTTGATATACTGGAACTTTTGTTCTTCCAGATAAATTTTGATATTTTTTCTTGCTTTGGAAAATAATTATCTGGTAATTTGATTGGTGTGGCACTGAATAGGCAAATTCATTTAGGTAGAAGTATTTTGTTTTTGAAAGTTATAGAAATAGTGAGTGGAGCCATAGAGAAATAAATTGATGCAGTCTTTCTAATAGCAATGGTAGCATTGATTTGATTATGGTTCTAGAGCTAGAAAGTGAGCCAGAAGAGTAGAAGGTGCTTGGGTGGTGGATGGTAAGAAGATGGCAGAGAGTAAATAAAGTAAAGCACATCTGGGGTCAACTAGAGTACAGACCATTTGAAATGTTTGTCTCTGTACCTTTGCATATCATTATGCAGTTGATTTCCCATTTTAAGATTTTGGAGGATTTCCAGATCAGGGAACAAAATCTGAGCCTCATGGAGAAGAGCTCTTTTCTTTCCTGCAAAAATTACTTGGTCACCTATTTATAAATCAGCCATGGTACTGTATAGACAGCTAAAGTTATAATATGAAAAATGTAACTGGATTCAGTTATACACACCTAGTTTTAAAACTGCTAGTAGTGGTTTCATCTTCTACTCATACCACCAATCCATCATGTTTAAAGCTAGCAATTGAAGAATAAAGCATATTTAACTCTTATGAATGCTCCCTTATGCTTCTTAGAAGAAATAGAATATTTTCAATCGATCAAGAATATGTGGGAAATATAATACCTATCCAATGGCATCGCATGTATAAATTCAATAAATGTGCAGGGAACACATTGAGGTTACTCGGTATCTTTAAATTAAACAGACCCATTTATACAATGATGATTGCTGAAAAAGTGTATTTCCTATAAGGAAAGAAGTATATGATTCTATGAGGTCTAGTATGAAAGCTGAAGAAAAATTGAATGTGTTTTTACCTTAAGAGAGATTTCACTGATATTGTACAATATTGTATCAGAAGAAAAAATGTATAAACAGTATTATGTTATTTTAAGGTGAAGTGGACCAGAATTAGTCTGAGCAAATAAGAGCAGGTTTCTACCCACTCAGCTCTTTTCTTAGAAATTTAAATTTTATTTTCAAAAACAGAAATATTTGCATTATAAAGAAGTACAGAAAAATAGTATTGCATATGGAAACATGAATCTCTATCATAAAGATAGTTTAACATATATATAAAATTTACCCTATTCATATGAACTTGCCTGTATCCCCTTCTGAATTTTCTTCTGTTCTTTTCTGTGTATATTTAAAATACTTCATTTTAATGCATGTTTCTTCTCCTTTTTACATCATCATTACCACTACTCTACCAATTCTTCTTAATAAATCCTCCTGCCTAAAAAATGCCTTCCCTTTTATAAAAATAATAAATAAAAAAATCCATTCAGATATTAACAGTGTCTGAAAATTCACACTTTACCCTGTGCCTACATTCTATCATCTCTCTGCCAAGACATGGGAAGCATGATTTGTCACTTCTAGAACCATGACTGTTCATTGCATTGATCATAATTCTTAAGTTTCTCAAAGCATTTTCTGTTACCATGTTGTATGAAGATTGTAGAGGGTACATATGAATATATGTATGAAGGATATGTATGAAGATATATGGCAGGATAAGACTCCAGGATAAGACTGAGGTCCTTTTTCAAACTAAATTGCCAGGCATTCAAACTCTACTGCAGAGAGTGCAACTCCAATGGCTGACCACATTATTTGCATGCCAAACATAAGCTTGACAAAGAGATTATTTTATGGAGAACTCACACAAGGCAAGCTGGTCAGAAAAGCAATACAAAAACTCTCTCAAGATCTCTCTTAAGAACTTTGGAATTGATTATGTGACATGAAGACACTGGCACAGGACCACCCAGTATGGAGTGCCCTCATCAGAAAAGGGCACTGCTACTTTACTGCTCTGAGTAAAGGAGAATTGAAGTAGCTCAAAATAAATGAAATGTGCAAAATTGAAGAATCTGCTCCAAATGTTCATGTGGACTATTTGTGCCCAATCTGTGGTAAAGCATTTCAAACTCATTTTGGTCTGTTTAGCTGTAGTCGGACACACTGTAACTTGACTCTAACATAGTGATGTCATTTTGGTCCTCTTTGAGAACAAAAGTCAATAACCAACAAATCGTTGTAGAATTTTTTTTTCTGGGTCTGCTCACCTCACTCTGCATAAGTTCATAAAGTCTCCTCCTTTTCTGCATTTGTCCTTTATGTCATTTGTTGATTTGTTTGGACTGCATCTCCCTATCTCAACCAGTCTGGAATTGTGATAGTTACGTATAGGCCTGATTCCAGTACTAAACAATGTAGAATCTTTAACCAATTTTTTTTGTCCTCATTCTGATGCCATCTAGCATCTCTCATTTGTCAGTTACTTCCTATGTATCCTGTAGATAGTTTGCTTTGGATATATTTGTTTGTATGCTATCTCCTCCATTAGATTGTAAGCTCCTTGAGGACAGGGATTGTCTTTTACCTCTTTCTTGTTTTTACTCTCTAGGCACTTAGAACAGTACCTGGCATATAGTAGGCACTTAATAAGTATTAATAGATTGAGGCCTTCCACTCTTAGCAATCAGTTTTAGCCTTTTACCATTTCAGAACTCACAAACCCAAATAATCCATCAATAAAAGCCTCCCCAAATATCAGAGATTACAAATTATCAAACCTAGCCCTTCTAGTCATTTTTTTACTACATAATAATATTCTATCATATTCATATAACAAAATTTGTTCAGTCGTGTCCCAATTGAAGGATACTCACTTTGTTTCCATTTCTTTGCTACAAACAAAAGTTTCTGCCATGATTTTTTTTGTCCATATGTGTTCTTTCCTCTATCTTTGATTTCAGGGATATATACATCTAATACCAAATTAATACCAAGATTGCTAAATTGATTCAAAACTTCACCCGTAGTTCATTAGGATGCCTGTCTTCTAGGTAACTCTTGATTGTCTTAATTTTAAGATGTGTATACAAAGCCTTAAAATAATTTGTTTAAATTTAAATTAGGAACATAGATTCAAGGTGGAAGGGACATTAGAAGTTATGTTGCTCAACTCCATTTTCTATAAGTTCAGTTAATTGGGGTCCAGAGAATTTAAGTAACTTGTCCCAGGTTTTCAGATAATCTGAGGCAGAGCTGGGATTCAAAATTAGACCTGAATCCAAATCTGATGTTCTTTCCACTACACTATTCTTTGTGTCTCTTCTCAGTTCACACATTTGGATGAGTACAATGTTTGCAGAACACACTCTTCAAAGAATAGTGGCCACATCAATGGCCATCAAATAAATCTTTTTGATCTGGGGTGCATTTTTGTAATTTACATATGAAATAACTTGACAGTGGTGTACATTAATAACTGCATGGTGGTACACATGGGTGTGTGCAAGGGGAATTTTAAGGGTAAATAAATGAGCCTTTGGGCAAACCCAGATTTATATATGTATACACATATACATTGTGTGTATGTATGTATATAAATATTTGATGTAAATTGTTGCAGCACTTTTTGCTGCAGCAAAAAAACTGGAAACAAATTGGATTCTTATCAATTGGAATAATAAAGAAATTGTCACCTGAGCATTTAGTATTTGAATTCCTGAGGGTCCAGACCTTTAACTTCATTAGTAAGGGGAAGCCTTGCCATGAAGAAATCTCCTCTGCCAATGTAAATTGGCAACTCTTTTGCAACTTCTAGTCTTAAAAATTGCCTGACACGAAGTAGTAATTATCAAAACAATATGGTACTGGCTAAGAAATGCCTTGGTGGATCAATAGAATAGATTAGGTATATAATACATGGTAGTAAATGACCATAGTAATCTACTGCTTGATAAACCCAAAGATGCAAGCTTTATGGCCGAGAAATCACTAACTGACAAAAATATCTGGGAAAATTGGAAAGTAGTTTGGCAGAAACTAGGTATAGACCAACATCTCACACCTTATACCAAGATAAGACCAAAATGTGTGTATGATTTAGATATGAGGGTGATATCATGAGCAAATTAGGGGATGGAAAATTTTACCTGTCAGATCTACAGATAAGGGAAAATTATGACCAAATAAGCGTTAGAAAGGATCGTGAGAAATAAAATGGATAATTTTGATTACACCATACTAAAGTGTTTGTGAAAATAAAATGAATAAAGTAAATATTAGAAGGAAAGCAGGAAACTGGAGAAAATTTATAGTAAATTTCTCTGGTAAAGACCTCATTTTTCAAATATATGTGGAGTTGGATCAAATTTATAAAATATAATCTATTTTCTAACTGATAAGTGCTCAAGGGATATAAACAGGCAGTTTTCAGAAGGAGAAATCAAAGCTATCTATAGGCATATGAAAAAATGCTCTGAATCACTCTTAATTAGAGAAATACAAATTAAAACAATTCTGAGGCACCACCTTATGTCTATCAGATTGGCTAACATGACAGAAAACGAAAATGACAAATGCTGGAGGAGATGTGGAAAAATTGGAACACTAATGCAATGTTGGTGGAGTTGTGAACTGGTCCAGCCATTCAGGAGAAGGGTTTGGAAATGCACCCAAAGGCCTATAAAACTGTGCCCACGCTTTGACCCAGTAATACCATGATTATGTTTGTATTTCAAAGAAATCAAAGTAAAAAGAAAGGACCCATATATACAAAAATATTTATAGTGGCTCTCTTTGCAGCAGCAAAGAATTGAAAATTGAGGGGATGCCAATAATTTGGGTCATGGCTGGACATGTGGTATGTGAATGTAATGGAATACTATTTGACTATAGGAAAGGATGAGCAGTATGATTTCAGAAAAACCTGGGGAGTCTTATACGAATGGACATAAAGTTGTATAGTAACAGCCATGTTGTAACTATGATCAGCTTTGAAAGACTTAACTACTCTGATAAATACAATTATTTCAAGACAATTCCAAAGGACTTATAATGAAAAATGCTATATGCTTCTAGAGAGACAACTCATGGAACTCTGCATGCAGATTGAAGCATAATTTTTTCACTATATTTTTTTTGTCACTTTTTGGGGAGCCATGACTAATATAGAAATATATTTTGTGTGATTTCATATATGTAATTGATATATTGCTTCCCTTTTCAATGCGTTCTGATGGAAAGGAGAGAATTCAAAATTGAAAATTTAAAAGAGAATATTAAAAATAGAAAATTATTAATTTTTTAATAAATCGCCTGAGTTCACTAAGGGATTAAATGAATTACTCAGAGCCACATGGCTAATCTTTATTGCCTTTGAATCCAAATCTTCCTGACTCTTGAAGGTAGTTTTCTATTTACTATAATATGCTGCTTGCATATGAGGTTGCATCGGGAAACAAAAATCCTTATAGCAGAAATGTTAATTAATAAACTGAGCTTAGTAGGGAAACTAGTGGTCTCTCAAATGTCCTTCCCTGCTTAACACTATCATCTCTCCCTGCCATCCCTATCACTTCACAATCTTTGTCCATCAGTCTCTTTGATGAATGCCAGTTGTGCATTAAAAGAGAAAGATTTGAATGTCAAATATTTAAAGGAGGCCATGGGAAAGTTGATGAAGCTCTAAAATATTTTTGTAACAGTACCCTCTTTATGCATATGCTGTGAAAATCAAGTATGAATAAAGAATATTATATTGTACTATCCTATAATTTTGCAAGAAAAATTATTTCTCCTCAAAGTATCTATTTGATTTACTTTCTACTCATTCTAAGAGTTGGCAAATAGTTACAATTATTGTCTAAATTTTATCTAACATAAGGTACATATTTTTTATAGTTTTTTGCTTCATTTTAAAGTTAAAACCCTAATCAATCCTCCCCCCCAACTATTTACTATGAAATATTTTTTTTCCATCTTAATTGGATTGATTTTAAATGACTTTTTCTGGTACCATTTACCCTCTGATAATAAGACCCTCCTGTGTCTGAACGTTATGGAATGCAACTGGACCATAAAAATGCTAAAGATGAGAAAATTCAGAGAAATATATGAAGACATGTGGATTGATACAGATTGGAGAAAAACTGAGAAAATGTAAAATAAATGAAATCAGTATTAAAAGGTAGATTAACTTAGATTAATTTTGGTGAACAATTTTGGTGTTAGAAAACAGATGATGAAATGCCTTTTCTTACTGTAATATGAGTTCTCAACCTTTGGTAACCTGATGAAGTCTATAAACCCCTTCTCAGAAAAAATGTTTTTCAAATGCTTAAAAAACATAAGATTACAGAGGAAACCAGATTTATTATAATTATCTGAACTTAACACAAGTTGCCAAAAAGCTGCTAATATGCCCCAGTAGAGGGCTTTTCCTTACCACAATTATTCATGGACCCCCAAAATCTATACATGGACCCCCCAAGGCATGACCCTAGTTTAATAATTCCTGTTCTGTAAATAGAGAGGTGTAAGACATTAGGTACAGAATACTGTGTACTTTGTCAGATGAGGTCATTTTGTTAGCCTATTTGGCTGTACTATTTTTTTCCCTATTAGAAAGGAGTGGGTGATATTTGAAAGTTACTATAACAACAAAAAACACCAATAAAACTTTAAAATATATGCAGATTGTTGATTTATTGTTTCTGTGTCTTTTGGCCCTAAGCTGGATACTGCCTGGCTTCATAAATACTCCCTGACAATTAAATTCTGTTTCAGGGACAGGTGGCACAATGGATAAATACTGGGTCTGGAGTCAGGAAAGCTGAAGATTAAATCCAGCCTCAGACACTTATGAACTATGTGACTCAGAGCAAGTGTTTTAACTTCTGCTTGCCTCAATTTCCTCATCTGTGAAATGGGAATAATAATAGGATCTACTTTCCAGGGTTGTTGTGAAGATCACAGACATTTGGAAAGTGTTTAGCACAGTACCTAGAACATAGTAAGTGCTTTGTAAATATTAGCTATTATTAGTTATTCTGTTTTATTATGTTAATGTGCTTTTTAAGCATATTAAGTAATTTAACAATTCATTTGCTTAAAAGTGAAGAAAAACATTGGTATATCATTTTAGGATTTGCTACCTGAGAGAAGAAATACTTAAACTCAATCTAATTCTATTTTCTCTTCCTTTTTTTTCCAGTTGGGTAGAACATTCCCTGTGCCTCTGATCAACTCTGTTTTTCTTCTGTTGAAATATTTCTCTTTGAAGATCCACCTCAGGTACTGCCTCTTGCATGAAGTCTTCTCTGGTTTCTCTATTGAGAAGTTATCCTTCATTTCCCAATCTCTTGTCTCCATATTTGAGTTATTTTATAACTTTATGCTTTAACTGGCATCATATTTATTTGTGTACATAGTTTGTCACCTTGTTGGGCTTCTTGAAGAGTAATTTTTTTGTATCCCTTTGTATTCCTAGGATATAACATATTGCACCATAGATAATAGGTGCATAATAAATAATAGTTAAATGCAGATGTGTATTGAATCTGTGGTCATTAATACTCTTTCCTGTCATAAAATAGAATTCTATTTTTAAAAAATATATAATTTATTTATTTTTCAGTTCTTAACATTCACTTCCACAAGAATTTGAATTCAAAATTTTCTCCCCATCTCTCCCTACCCTCCATCCCAGGACAACATGCACCCCATTCAACCTTTCCTCCAATTAGTCCTCCCTTCTATTACCAACTCTTCTTCCTTTCCCTTTCCCCTCTAATTTCCTGTGGGGCAAAATAGATCTCTATACTCCATTGCCTGTATGGCTTAATTTCCATGCTAAAACAGTTTTTATCATTCATTCTTAAAGCTTTGAGTTCCATATTCTCTCCCTCTCTCGCCACCCATCCTCATTGAGAAAACAAGCAATTCAGTATAGGTCATATATGTGTAACAATGCAAAGTACTTCCATAATATTTATGTTGTAAAAGACTAACCACATTTTCCTCCATCCTATCCTACCCTTCATTTACTCCATTCTCTTCCTTGACCTGTCCTGACACAATATTGTTTGCTTCTGATTATCCCTTTCCCCAATTTCCTGTCCCTTCTATTATCTTCTCTTTCCTATCCCCTTCCCCCTTGCCTTCCTGGAGGGTAAAATAGATTTCTATATCCAATTGAGTGGATGTTATTTCCTCCTTAAACCAAAGCCCATGAGAGTAAGTCTCAATTATTTCCTTTCATCTCACCCCTTTTCCCCTCCATTTTAGAAACTCTTTCTTCCCTCTTGTATGTGAGATTATTTGCTACATTCTACCTCTCCCTTTAATCTTACTCCTAGTACATTCTATTCCACAGTAAATTTTATTTCTTTAGGTATTCTCTCCTCATATTCAGCTGACACTGTGCCCTCTGTCTATGTGTGTGTGTGTGTGTGTGTGTGTGTGTGTGTGTGTGTGTGTGTGTGTGTATTTATATATGTATATTATATATATTTATATATGTATATACCCATACACACACACACATACACACACACACACACACACACACATATATATATTTATATATATATATATACACACACACATATGTTCCCTCTAACAACCCTAATATTGAAAAATATCTCATGAGTTACAAATAACAACTTTCCATGTAGGAATGCAAAGAGCTCAATTTGAATGAGTTCTGTAAGATTTCCCTCTCCTGTTTCTCTTTTCCTGTTTCTCTTGATTCTTGTATTTGAAAGTCAAATTTTTTATTCAGCTCTTGTCTTTTCAGCAAGAATGCTTGGAAGTCGTCTATTTCATTGAAATTCTATTTTGTCCCCTGAAGTATTGTACTCAGTTTTGCTGGGTAGGTGATTCTTGGTTTTAAGCCTATCTCCTTTGACCTCTGGAATATTATATTCCAAGCCCTTAGATCCCTTAGTGTAGAAGCTATTAAATCCTGTGTTATCCTGAATGTATTTTCATGATACTTGAATTGTTTTTTTCTGTCTGTTTGTAATATTTTGTCCGTGACCTGGGAACTCTGGAATTTGACTGCAATATTCCTAGGTGAATTCTTTCCATTTGTATTTTACCCTCTGGTTCTAGAATATCAGGGCAGTTTTCCTTGATAATTTCTTGGAAGATGATGTCTAGGCTCTTTTTCCGATCATGGTTTTCAGGTACACCAATTGTTTTAAAATTATCTCTCCTGAATCTATTTTCCAGGCCAGTTGCTTTTTCCAATGAGATATTTCACATTGTCTTCTATTTTTTCATTCTTTTGGTTTTGTTTTATAATTTCTTGGTCATTAGCTTCCATCTACTCTGTTCTAATTTTTATAGAACTATTTTCCTCAGTGAACTTTTGATCCTCCTTTTCCATTTGTCCCACTCTACTTTTTAAAGCATTCTTCTCCTCATTGGCTTTTTGGACCTCTTTTGCCATTTGGATTAGTCTATTTTTACAGGTGTTATTTTCTTCAGCATTTTTTTTGGGTGTCCTTTAGCAAGCTGTTGACTCACTTTTCATGACTTTCTTGCATTGCTGTCATTTCTTTTCCCAATTTATCCTCCACCTCTCTTACTTTATTTTCAAAATCTTTTTTGAGCTTTTCCATGACCTGAGACCATTGCATATTTTTTTTGGAGCTTTTGGATGTAGAAGCTTTGACTTTTATGTCTTCCTCTGATGGTATGCTTTATTCTTCCTCATCAAAGGATGGAAAAAAAATACCTTTTTGCCAAGAAAGTAACCTTCTATAGTCTCATTTTTTTCTCCCTTTTTTGGGCATTTTCCCAGTCAGTTACTTGACTTTTGAGTCCTTTGTCAAGTGGAGGGTATATTCTAGGGACCTGAAAGTTCTCAGTTTCTCCAAGGTGGCACAGTCAGGAGAGAAGAGTTACTCCTCTCCTGGCCTGTGCTCTGGTCTGGGAGCAACCACAAGTACTCTTTTCTGCCCTGGAACTGTGAGTAGGATTCCCACTTTGGAGTCTGCACTAGCTGCACCATGCCAACACTCTTCTTCACCCCAGGACAGCCATTCAGGACTGAAACCTAGATCAGCTGTTAGATTCCCCCAGGGTCTTTAGGCTGAGGGCTCCAAAAGTGGAAGCTGCTGCTGCCCTATGGCCTTGACTGAAACCAGACCTCTTTATCCTATCGCTCAGGTGAAAGATTTTTCTCACTGACCTTTGAAGATGTCTTTGGAGTTTGTGCATCTGTTACCTGTGATTCCATGCCCTGAAGCCTGCTCCAGTCCTGTCCTTGTAGCACAGCCCACACTGGCCTGTGCTCCACTCCTAGCCCAGTTCAATGGACCTTTCCTGTGGGCCTTCTAGGCTGTCTTAGGCTGGAAATCTCTTTCACTCTGTCATTTTGTGGCTTCTGCTGTTCCAGAATTTGTTTGGAGTCATTTGTTACAGGTATTTTATGGGCTATGGGGGTAAAGTTAGACCAGGTTTCTCCTTCTTTTCTGCCATCTTGGCTCTACCCCCAACAATTCTATTTTTATCAATTAACTCAATATATCTTCTCTTAGTATCTTAGCTAAAGGATTTTTTTGTACCAGTGACTACAGCTTTATCATCCCTATCTCATTTTGATATATCTTCTTTTATAATGCTTCTCGAGCTTGTTAACATAGTCAAGAAAAATAATGAAATCACTTTAATCATTTTATATTTCAGTGGATGTTTGATTTTATTATTGGGGGTCGGGCTACAGATTGCAAGCTACTCAGTGGGTTAGCATAATATTTAAATGAAATAATTAGTGAAATGATCAATATGAGGAATTTAGAAAATCATGGGATCTTAGATGAAATGAAATAAATAGATCCAATAAAATAAAAATACACAGCATCTATAACATAAATGGAAATGCCATGTAATTAGAATGGCCAAGAATGACCCTGGAGACAAGTTGAAGAGGTGTGGGCCTATGAATGTGGAAAACTATATATACTGTCAGGCATATACTCTCATGGGTGGTTAATTTCATTGAACTGAATATTTTTTCTCCTCTTGTTACAACAATCCTTACTGAGTAAGGAAGGGAAGAAATATATATTCAGAAACAAATGCAGCCAAAATAGCAAAAGACGGCAATAGAATCTTTTTTAATAAAAGAATTGAATTTAGAGAATAGAGGAATATATATTTGCATAGCACCTACTGCATACTATGCACAAGTATTTTACAAATATTATTAATTTAATCTATTAACTCTTTATTTGAAAAACATCATAATGATGTATTTGATTTGTTGCTAATGTAGTTACTGAACAAAAAGCTGTTTTCCGAGGCCAGAGGTAGATAGGAGACTGTTCTAAGGGTTTTGAGGAATTATAAAGGAAACAGGAGGATTTAACCCTTTCATCCTGCCCTGAAGAAGATAACACACAAATGAACATAACCTTTTAGAAACCTAAAGCTACAACTCAGGTTAAGCCTAGTTTTCTAAGCAGTAGATATGCTTTACTGATTTCTTAGGACTTTGTTGTCTTGACATGATTTCAGTGTTCAGTGAAGTCACCATACCATTAGGAAGGTCACTCACTATATATAAATCTCATGCTGCTAAATGGGCTTGAAATATTCAATGAGTTCCCATGTATTTAGTTGAACTACCTGAACAGCATTTAAAATAATTACTACATTAGTGGGAAAGTGAATTTGCACTTCTTTAATGTATTCAGCAACAAAATTAATACAATAGCAGTTGTCAGATAATTTGAGCAGTAAATTTATAAGGAGTAATTTTAATTTACATCCAGCACTGCAGGCAATTTTTCTACAGCAATTTACATTTGAGTGATTACGCTAAGCTGAGCCAAAATGGTGGTGTTCTAAGAAACTTTATATCTGGTTCCATGAACATGAATGACATTAAAATGTGAATGAAACCATAGGAAGAAGTAAGATTGTCACTCCAGTGTTTGTTTCATAGTTTCAATTAAATGAGAACTCGATTATAGATTGAAAACCCAGTTAAGATGTCTTCTTTCACTCTATAATGCCTAGATTCAGAGATTCTAGATTGCTTTGGACATTTGACAGAGTATAAGATGCCTGAGAGTAGGCAGGCATTTATTTATTTGTTTGTTTGCTTCTATTTCCAGTGCCCAGTACAGTTCCTGGCTCATTGCACATACTTACTACATGCTTTTTGATTGTGTGGTATAATGGAAAGATCACTCACTGACTCTGGAGTGAGAGGACACAAATTCAAATCCTCCTTCTGACTTTTATTATCTATATTACCATAGGCAAGTGATTTATCCATCTGAGCTTCAGTTTTCTCATGTGTAAAATAAATAGTATAGACTATTTATAGCCTTGTTCAAGATCTTTGATCCTATGTTTGATTTGGAACTTATAAAACATGATTCAATTTCTTTGTCTTCCTCCAATATGAGTCATAAACAGATATGGCAGAGAGAAATTTTTTTCACATGTATTTTCTTAATACAGCACCTAATTACCTATATTATGGAAATTATCTTTTCATAAAGCCAGTTTTTTATTCCAATTTTCTGAGCGTTCTATTGATTACCATAACTATCTCCAAGGAGATCAACTCAGATTATTTTCATCTCAGAAAGGGAGATAAGGGGAAAAAAAAAAAAGCATGGCAGTAATCTATCACTCCAGATCCATTTATTTTTCTATCCACTGGGTTCATATTGTACCTCTGAGTTTAGGATTGTATGCAAATGTAATTAATACGCTCAGTTTACTCTCTTTTCCAGATCATTAATAAAAATGTTCAGAAATTGGCCTACCACCGTTCCCTGCGGCACCTCCACTGGATTCTGCCCCCACAACTTGACTGCCTGTCATTTATCATTCATTTTCTGTTGCTCTTGGTCCTCTGGACAGTTTGTAACCCTTGTGAGAGTCATCCTAGCTGAGCCAATTTGAATGAATTTTTAAATTAAGGTTATGTGAGATGCTGAATCAAATGCTTCACTGAAGTATAGCAATATGACATCTATTTTATATTCTTTATCCATTAATTAAAAAAAATGTTACTTGATCACATCTGTCTGGTACAGTTTCTTTACTAACATTTGCTATTTCCTGATCCTTTATGTCTGTCCTTTAGTAGAAGCCTAAACTCAGGGATTTCAGCTTAATGTCCTGAGGTCTTTTTTTCTTTGCATATTTTTACTCTTTCATAATTTAGCTAAGATTACTAGTGTGAAGCTTGTAACAACAAAGTTCCTAAAATGATTATTTATTAATTGCCTACCATGTACCAGGTGCTAATACTAAGGACTTTACAAATATTGTCTCTGATCCTCACAACAACCCTGGGAGATAGTATCATTATTTCCACTTTACAGTTGGGGAGACTGAGGTGTAAAGCAGTTAAGTGAGGTTAAGCAGCTTGAGGCAGCTATGTGGCAAAGTATTAGGCCTGGCGTCAGCAAGATTTGGGTATAAATCTGGCTTCTGGCACTTCCTGAATAAATCACTTAACTTTTTACATTAGTTTCCCCATCTGTAAAAGGATAATAATAGCATCCACATCTAGGGTTGTTGTGAGGCTCAGCTGAGATAATTGTAAAGCACTTAGCAAAATGCCTGGCACATATTAGCACTGTGTAAATATTAGCTGTTATGAGCTATCACTGCCTGGGGTCACAGAGTTAATAAAGTGTCTGAGGCTGGATTTGAGCTGAGATCTTCAGGTTAAGCTCTCTATCTACTTTGCTGCTTTAGCTGCCTCTGAAAGGAACTCGTCATAGAATAATAGAGCTGCAAAGTACTGAGAAGACATCTGCCAACCTGCTCCTTTTACAGGTGAGGAAACTGAGGCCTAGAGGTTTCTAGGTACTTATATAATTTACAGGACTAATAAGTTGTAGAGCCAGGCCTAAAACCCAGGTTTCCTGATTCCTCTTACAGAGCTCTTTCCACTTAACCAAATTGTTTCCATGTCTTTTCTTTGCTCTTTAAGTGGGGTTTGAAAACAATAGTGATGAAAATATCTCTGTGCCTCTTTCTTTCCTTATTATTACCTGTATCACCACCACCACCAACAGCACCATCTTCCTCCTCCTCATCACTTTCATCATTTTTCTCTCATGTTCTTGTTCTCTTTCTAAACTAGAGAAGCTTCTTGGCCCAAGTGGATAGAAGGCTAGTCTGGGTGCCATGAAGACCAGAGCTCTAGTCCTGCTTCTGGCACATACTAGCTGTTTGATTCTGAGTAAGTCACTTGTCAGTGACTAGTCACTATTATCATGTGGTGCCCCACTGGGATTGCCAAGGAGATATGGATTCCTGGCCAGCATGGAAACCTCCTTATTCCATCTCTTCAACCCCAGGAAATTAGCCCTCCCTCTGACTGCAAACTAGCCCTCCTATTCTGAGGTAAAGGAAAGTGAGAAATCATCACTCTTTCACACACTGGGGTCGGGTATGGTTTCAGAGGTAGAGACTGCCACAGACTGAGGCGGGGAGACTGCTTGAGTCCACAGTGGTAGTTGTACTTGACTGGAATGTGAACAAGAGAGAAAATTTAAAGACAGCAGTGCCTTGGGGAAGTGGACCCAATAAATAGTAGACTCAGAGACATGCAGAGGAGAAGCTGGAGAAAGCCATGTACTAGAATTATAGAGCACATGGAGAAATGTTTCTAACAGCTACGATCAATGCATAACACCAAAATCTGATTCATTCTGAATATTTTTATTTTCTATATTATTAAAATTAACAACAACTACAGTATTGTTAATAACATTAGTTCAACCACTAAAGAATGTGGTGTACTAGAGGTGCCAGCAAGGTTTTCTTTGGGTAGTAAGTTCAAATTTAATTCACACAAATTGGCTGTTAAAACTTATCAATTCTTAATTGATAAGCAGATCTCCAAATGATTTTAACAGATGCTTTCTTTATGGAGCTGTATGCTATCTATCTGTAGCAGTTTAGTCAAAATTAGGGAGAGAAAATGGTTGATTTATGGCTAAATGGAGGCAGGTTGCTTTGCAAGATTGTAAGGTTTGGTTGTGATATATCAAGATAGGGCAATTGCTACTGGAAACTGCTTCAAGCAAGAGCTGTTTAATGATCGATGCCAACAGTAGCAGGGTCATCAAATGTGGAATAGGGAGATGTGCAGTACTTCTCTGCCATGATGGATTGTGCCAACAAGTATGCTAATGTTGTGGGGATAGTATCTTTGGAGTGTAATGGGAATGCTACTAGATTTGATATTAGAGGAGGAGTTCAAATCCTGAATTCGCTACCTACTATGTGCAGGGTTATATTGAATTCCACAAGCATTATTAAGTACCTACTATGTGTTAGGTCCTAAGGATACAGATTTTTAAAAATAGCCTTTAAGGAACTTATATTCTACTAAGGAATCTAACATGTAAACAGATAAGCAAATATGTGATCAATTCAAGAGGGGGATATAATAATTGCCAGAATTACAAAAGACTTCTCATAGGTGATGACACCCAAACTGAGAACTGAAGGAAGAGGAATAAGTGAGGAGGGAGTAAATTGAAGGCTCAGAATACAGACAATGTAAAGGTAGAGGGATGGAAGAGAAAGTAAGTTAGATCAGAATGAACAATGTGTGATGGGGAGTAATGTGAAAAAACAAAGAAACAAATTGGAAAACAGGAGGTTGGATGACAAGTGTGAAGGACTTTAAGTGCCAAACTTAGGAGACTGTATTGATGTAATATGGAACATTTGAAGATTTTAGAAGATGGGGAGGAAACAAACATTTATTCAGTACCTATTATGTGCTGGGCTATGCTGTGCCAAGAATTATACAGGTATTATCTCTTTTGATCTTCACAGCACCCCTGACAGGTAGGTGCTATTCTTATCCCCATTTTACAGGTAAGGAAACTGAGAAAAACAGAGGTTAAGTGACTAGACTAGCGTCACACAACCAGAAAGTGTCTGAGATCCATTTGAACTCAAGTCCTCCTGACTCCAAGCCAAGCACTCTATTTATTGCACCACCTATCTGCTTCTGGAGGAGTGGCATGGTAAGATTTTAGAAATATGATTATGGCAACTGTGTGGAGGATGGGTTGCAGAGAGGAGAGACTGAAAACAGGGAGATCAATTAGTCGGCTACTGAAATTGTCTTGAAGGGTGATGAGGACCTGAACTATGGTTTTGGTCATGTGAAGGGAGACAAAGGAACAGATGTTAGGTATATCATGGAAGTAGAAGAAACTAGACTTGGCCATTGAGTGACTATAGGAGGGGGATGAGGGAAAGAGGAGTCAAGGATTATTCCAACACTGCAAACCTGTGTAATTAAAAGGATGGTGGCACACTCAATAGAAATTGTGGAGGAGGGGTGGATTTAGGGAAGAAGATGACATTCACTTTTGAAATATTGAGTTTGTCCAGTACATACTTGGAAATGTAGCTCAGGTGTGTGATAAGAGATGAATATTCACACTTAGCAATATTTATGAAGAAATTATGATTGATCCAGTGGATGCTAATGAGATCACTGAAAGAAAATGAAGAGAGAGACAAGAAAGAGTGGGGGAAGACAGAACAGAGCCTTTCCATATTGGAACTCGTGATCTGGGGCAACCACTGAACTTCTCTGCCTCAGTTTCCTTATCTGTAATAGGGAGAGACAAGACTAGATGGTCTCCAAGGTCTCCTCCCACAATAAACACACAGTATATACTATTTTAAGAGACAAAATTGTGTGTTTGTGATAAGAGACTGAATTTTTTTAAACAGGGTGTTTCTGTATGTGAAATGAAAAAGAAGAGTAAGAGAAAAAATAAGAAGGAGAGAGAGAGAGAGAGAGAGAGAGAGAGAGAGAGAGAGAGAGAGAGAGAGAGAGAGAGAGAGAGAGAGAGAGAGAGAGAGAGAGAGAGAGAGAGAGAGAGAGAGAGAGAGAGAGAGAGAGAGAGAGAATAAGAGAATAAACAGAACTTTTCCTAAGGACCAGCATATGAACTTCATGATTTGAGATGCTACTTCAGGAGGTGAAGTGATATATTTGATAGAGAGCCAACCCCAAAGGCAGGAATGCCTAGGTTCAAGTACTGTCTCTAACACAGGCTGTGTTACCCTGGTCAAATCTCTTTAATTTTTCAGTGATCCCAGGTAACTCTCTAAGCCTGAGATTCAGAGCATTTGCTGAATGCACTGATAGAAGAAAGTGTCCTTACTGAGAATCACTACACCCATGAAATGACATTTATGGACCAACCTCTATCACATAATCAGGAGAATATAATCCCAATAAGAGAGAGTTAGCATGTGCTTTATAAAGTTTCTAATCCAGATTAGTTTTGACAGAATGTCTGCATTACTAAAGTACAATGCCATTAATATTAATCTGTTAACCCTGGAATAACTAACCTCTTGTCTGCTTCTTTGGCATACCATTAAACAAAGTGGAGGGATTTATGAGAGTGAGCTGATTGAGTCCACTATAAATTCATTCTAACTAATCTCAAATGTTTTCTCCTACCTAATGTCACACTCACCACATCAACTCTTTAAACTTTTTATTTCCTGCTCAAGACTTCTATTCCAGTAACCACCTACAACCCACTTGGATTGAGAATCTCACCTCTGACTTCATGGAGAATATTAAGTCCTTTCTCCAATAGTTCCCTTTTCTCCCCTCTTCATTTCCCATCCCTTTGCTACCATCTACTGTGTCCTTCTTCTTTCCAGACTGTTGATGAGAAAGTCCTTTTTCTCATCAAGAGCAACCATTATTCATGCACCCTAGATTCCATTCCCTTCTGTCTTCTTTAGGAGATTGCCCTTGCCATTATCCTCACTCTCTACAGTCTTCACTCTCTCCCTGTCTATTAGATTCTGTGGTCTACAGATATACCAATTCTTCTCTCACTCTCTTCTACACTCTAAGTAATCTGGTTTCTGACCTCATCATTCAGATGAAACTGCTCTTTCCAAAGTTACCAATGATCTAGTTGCCCAAATCTAATGACTTTTTCTTGATCCTCTTCCTTCTTAGTCTTTCTGTAGCATTTACTATTGCTAATCATCTTTTTCTTCTGAATACTTTCTTCCTCTCTGGGTTTTTGTGATTCTGTTCTCTCTTGCTTCTCCCACTTGTTTGATACTCCTCAGTCTCTAATGTTGGATCTTCGTCTACATAAGACTCCCAAAGCTCTGTCTTGAGTTCTTTTCTCTCACACTAACTTGCTGTAGTTGGTAAACTTGCCAGCTCCCACAGGTTCAAGATCATCTCTATGCACATGATTCCCAAATCTGTTTATTCATCCTGAGATCTGTTGGACATTTCAAACTGCCTGACCCATGTACATTTTACATTTGACATGTCCAAAAGAGACATTTCTAGCCAAATTCACCCTTCTACTGAAACCTCTTACCTTTGAGGATGCCAACATTCTTCTAGTCAGCTAGGTTTGGAATCTTAGCGTCATCCTTGACTCCTTTCTCTTTAAGCTCACATTTCTAATCAGTTACCAAATTTTATTGTAGAGAATTATAGAGAAAGAAAGTATTTTCTTTCTCTATAATATTTCTTACATATATCCGGTTTTTTTCCCACCCTAGTAGCTGACAACCTAGTACAAGTTCTCTTCACCTCTCACCTAGACAATTGCAATAGCTTTCTAATTTTTCCTTTTGATTCAGATCTCTTTGCCACTCAGGTGCCAATGTGTTTTTATGAAAATATAGATCTGACTATTCTCAATAAACTCCAATGGCTCCCTATTACCTCTAGCATCAAACATAAAGTCCTTTGTTTCCATTCAAAGCTCTTTACAGTCTAGCCCCTTTCTATCTTTTCAATCTTCTAATATTCTGAGCCTTCCCTCTCCTGTTGGGCACAGCATGTTCCCTTAGGAAAGGCTGGTAGCAGTTAGACTGGGCATCTTTCCTCTGCCCCAAAGCAATTACTTCAATTTGTCCTAGCATAAGACATTCCACCTCCTGCTGCCAGTCCAGTCTCCCAAATGGTATATGAAGAACCTCTAGGACAAAAAAGAACAACTCTCTCTTTGACTTCATGCTTCCTATCTCCTGCTATGCCTGTCTTTTGAGGGTAGTGACTCCCTCCATTCAATGAAAAATATTCTCACACATAGTCATGTTTCACATTCCAGTGACTCTCATTCTCCAACCCCATTCCATACTCCCTATTGTCCAATTCCTCATTCCCATCCTCCTCAACCTTACCATCCCAAAGTTTCAATTCCACCCAGCCCTTTCACTCTACCCTCTGGAATGTCTGTTTTATAGGCAATAAACTTCCTTTTATCTTAAATCTATTCCTCTCTACTGAACTCTGGCTCTTTCCTGATGACACAGTCTCCCTGGCCACCCTTTCCAGTGCTGGCTGTGCCTTTACTCATTCTTCTTAGTTCACTGATTGAGACCACGGAGTTGGAATATGCCTTGTTCCTCACTGCCATTTCCAAGTTCTCCCCCTTCCTCCTTCACTCAGTAACTTCTCTTCCTTTGATGTTCATGCTATTCATATCTACTACCCTGTCAAAATCCTGGTAGCAATTATCTACAAACCCCCAGGCTGTTCCCCTTCCTTCCTCAATGAATTTGATACCTGGCCTACAATTTTTCTTTACTCTTCAACTCCTGCCCTCATAGTAGAGGATTCAACATTATACATACATACATGCATACACACACATATAAATACATATAATGTGTGTATGTATATATGTGAATACATACATACATACATATATATATATAGTTAGTTAGTTAGTTAGTTAGTTAGTTAGTTAGTTAGTTAGTTCGTTAGTCAGCTAGAGTTCTCTCTAGGTTTTTAGGAAACCACTGTCTCCTGGTTTTCCTCTTTTTCCTTTGCTGGATCTTCCTCCATATTGAAACCTCTAATCATAGGTATGTCAGAGATCCCTCCTTTCTTCTCTTCTTTCTCTCTACAGTTTCATTGGTCATCTCATTAGTTTTGATGGATTTAATTACTATCTATAATCTACCTTTCCTGCCTCAATGTCTTTCCTGACCCCCAATCTTGCATCTCCAATTGCCTTTTGGACATTTGAACTGGATGTCCAATAGACATCTTAGACACAATATCTTTAAAACAGAAGTCATTGTCTTTCCCTTTATATCCTTTCCTTTCCTATTTTCCCTTTTACTTAAGATGGTAACACCCATCTCCCAGTCACTCAGGCTTACAAAGGAGTCATCTTGGATTCCTCACTATCTCATCATCCATGTCCAAGCTGTTGCCAAGGTCTACCAATTTCACCTATGCAAAGTCTCCCAAGTACTCCTCTTTCTCTCCTCTGACACTGACATACTCTAATGAAGCCTTAATGACCTCACACTTCAGTTATTGCAGTAATGTGCTGCTGAGTCTGTCTGCCTCATCTCTCCCTAATTCAATCCATCCTCCATTCAGCCTAATAAAGTGATTTTTCTAAAATGCAAGTCTGATCATGCCACCACTCTATTCATAAACTCCATTGACTTTCTGTTGCTTCTAGGAGCAAATACAAAATACTCTGTTTGACATAATTTAACCCTCACATAACTTTCCAATCTTATTACACCTTACCCCCCAACACATTCTCTGTTCCAGTGACATTGGTCTCTTGATTCTTCCCAGAATAAGACAGTCTGTCTTGAAGCTTCAGGCTTATTCTCTGTGACCTATGCCAGGAATGCTCTTTCTCCACCCTTCCATCTATTAACCTCTGTGGCTTTTTTAAAGTCCTTACTAAAGTCTTGCCTTTCGCAAAAAGCTTTCCCTAATATCTTTTAATTTCAGAGCTCTCTTTCTCTTAATTATTTCCTACTTAAGCTGTGTATAGTTGCTTTGCCCATTTTTTATGTTGTCTTCCCCAACTAGATTGTATGCTCCCTGAGGACAGGAAATTGTCTTTCACTTTTTTTTTTTGTATCCCCAGTACTTAGCACACATCCTGACACACAGTAGGCACTTAAATTTTTTTATTGAATTGAACTGAATTCTGTTTTCTTTCACTTTAAGTCTAGGCATACTGGTCTAGTTTTGTGTGACCTCTGGTGTGACCTCTGCTCACACAAGAGAATTTGTTACCAGTCTCCATGCCTTTCCACTGAGGATTCCTTATCCTGGAATACTCTTTCTCCCAACCTTCAAATTTTAGACTCCCTTGTTACTTTTTAAGTCTCAGCTCAAGAATCATCTGCTCCAGAAAGTCTGTCTTGGTCTCTCTAGTTTCTAGAACCACCCCTTCTAAGGTTACCTTACATTTATTTTGTCTCTATTGGGTTTATTTATGTTTCTTCTCCAATTAAGATATAAGCTCCTTGAAGGTAGGAACTATTTTTTGCTTTTACTTGGAATCTCCAACAATTGGCACAATTCCTGGAACACAAGAGCTTAATGAATGCTTATCGACTGATTAATTGATTGAATAATGTGGGTCTAGTAGAGGGCTACCCTTTTATTAAAATCCTTGTAAAGAAAAAATGACTGATGTACAATAAGATTTCTTTTTCAGTAAAGCTATATGTAATTACTTTCAGAGCTTTAGCTGACAGTAAACATGCCACTTGACCTCAGTCGATTTTTATTCTTTGTCTCCTCAAATGGGCAGTTGAAGAGGGCCATGTCAATTTTCCTGAAGCTCTACAAAATAGTCATAGTAGTACTGTCTTTTGTGGTTTCCATGAGTACTTTTTACCCATTTAAATCAAACTTGGGGTCCTGGCCTATTCACCTCATGAAGACTTAAATGAGCTGTACCTGGATGGTCATTGCTCTTTCAGTTGATCTCTGAATTTTCTGTCTGAAAATGTATTGCTTCTCACAGTTGAATCAAAAGTGGCATTATATACTATGCTATTATAGTGCTACAATTTTTTTCTGTCAGTATCTGGCCTAACTTGACATAGAGAAAGCATGAAGCTTTTACAATATTTTAGAGTTATTTTTAAAGAGAAAGGAAAAAACATCAAAAAACTGAGAAGATATTATTAGCATTGAAGTATAGGCTATTTTCATTTCTCAGAATAAAGGCTTATTCTGTGTAAATACACACTCTCTATTGTTAGCTTGAGGGTCTATATCTATTTTCACTATTTGTTACATACTTTGGAGCTACTACTCTAATTCTTACTAACATTTAAGAGTTTGGTCCCTCAAGCATAACTACCATACTCCCTGTGGAGTCTAGGGGTAGCCCTGAGGTGGTGTTGGGTATTTTTTCTAATACTGGAGCTCACAAGCCCCTATCGATATACTTTCTCATGATGATTAGCAGTTTATATCTCTTAGTTAGGCTTAATTAGCTTTTAGAAGGGGTATTTACTATAGTGGTACAATTAGTCCAACTGCTACAAAGGTTTTTCCCTCCCAAAACAAACAATTCATTGAAATACGCTCCCACAAGTTCATACAGCATCTAGGGACAAATGGCCCAAGCATCAAGAGCACATGTACCAAAGGAGAATTTTCAAATACTTAGAAGTCCTTTTGCTGGAACCCTCAAGATGTTCCCCTTAGGTAGGGTGTAGATTGTCTTGAATCCTTCATAGATCCTTCAATCTATTATTCTCATCTTGTCAAGACTATCTTTAGCTCCCAGTGCGGACACTGCCATTAGCTACTGCTGTTCTGGGGAATGACAGGAAATCAATGGAAACGTAGGAAGCCCCCCCACCCAAATTCTTTAAACCATCTGAAACTCCCAAAGTTGTCCTCAAGCAAGAGGTGGGGGTGGGGTAAGCTAAAATTTCGGTGCCCTCTGTCCCCATATCTACACTAAAAAGTTTTTTCTTGGGAGGGGTGTGTGTGTGTATGTGTGTGTGTGTGTGTGTGTGTGTGTGTGTGTGTGTGTGTAGGTTTTTAGGCCTTGTTCTTACTTTGTGGGTAATTAAGATTTCTTCTGTGGTTAAAGTATCAGGGCATAGCATTTTGTCAAGTACTTTGAGTGCAGCGGCATGAAATATTTACTGAACCAATCCTCAACTTTACTTCTGGATCATAGGTGAAGAGGTAGAGGTGAATTCAAAGGCCTACTTTACAGATGAGGAAACTGAGGCCCAGAGTGGTTAGGTGACTTGTCTAAGGTCACACAGGTAGTAAGTATGAGGGTTTGGATGTCAATCTTGTTTGTCTGATTCCCAAGCTAGTTTTCTTTCAATTGTACCATGCTACTTCCATGATCCATAGAATATCTGATTATGAGAGTGACAGTGAAGTCCAAGGTTCAGATATGACCCTAGAAGCAATGACAGTGGGAAGAAGAAAATTCTATTTAATGACCAATAACTATATGAATTGTTAACCCTTCATATATTACTAGAAAATTATGTCTGTCACTCTTTGAATTTGAATTTGAAGCTCAATACTAAGTGTCTAAGGCATGCTTGTTGAGTCATTTACAGGGCCAATGATAGGAAAATTCAACCATGTATATCTGTTTTGACATAATTCATGACTAGAACTAGAAAACCAGCTCAGATCATATGCTTATTTGATGATGGTCTGGTAGCATCATCTTCATGAAAGCTCATGTTCATATTCAAGGGATTACTTTCAAGCAAAGTGTTTTAAGTGGAGAATATTTCAATAAATTTTGGACTCAATTTACTTGTTTCTCTCTTTCTTGTGATATATTCTCTTTAAAATGAAAAAGAAATTCATATAGAGGTGCTAGCAAATAAAAGTACTGAGTTCATTATTATTTCCTTATATGATTCCTGAAGAGATTGCATTTATTACCTAAAGTCACAAAATATATATTAAGTTAAAGATATGAATAGAACCTTTGCTGGGTCAGGTTTTGATGGAGTATAGGCTTTGATAGCTTAATATTATATTGTTCAACTGGGCTACTCTGATGTGCTCACATCTCCTACTTGGTTTATAATTATATCTATTAGCAGAATTCTGCTAAACTTGACCACAAATAAAAGGGAAATTATTCCTAGCACACTGTTAAAAATCATGTACTTTTCCTCTAATTAGGGGAGGAGTAGGAGACAACTTTTTTCACTGAACCTATCTCATGTGCATGTCAATAAGTATTAGTCTGTCAGATTACCTAAACTGCCACCTTGAAAAATTTGGTAGCACACTGAACATGAGAGAATAAGGTATTCAGTGTTGAGGGCGTGGAAGTACAGTGGTCTGGGTCTAATATATGAAACAATGGAAACAAACTCTTGTGACAGGAATAGGGGAGGACTATGGGATGTCAGATCAGAGACACTGATGATGAAATGGCCAGACTAAGAAACTAGCAGGAGAGAATGAGAGAGTGGGGAAAAAATTATTTTAAAAAATTGAGACAAAGGAAAGAATCATCATTCTGGGAAGATGTAGTGAACATGGGAAGCTGTCTACTTCATATTTCATCCCCACAATGGATAATAGACTTAAGATATTGGTGTTCAAGGCCTATGCTCCTTCCTATACAAAGGAACAAATTTGTTCTCTAGAGGAATTTGTCATAAGCAAGCATGACAAAAGACTATAGGTTTTTCTTCCAGACAACATTTAGAGTAGATTGCATTTTGCATTGACCGCTTCATGTTGGAGGTAGTTCTAACTCCAGAATGCTCTTAGTTTACGTTTGATGTTTGTATGAAAGGAGGCACTTGGAAGTCACTGAATGTTAACAAAAAGGAGTTTTCCTTTGCCCTAACAGCAAGGATTTGCAACAGGGATACAATGACATTTAATTTCCCTGCTCTCAGCTTCCCTTGTCTCCATATGGAAACACCTCTTTAGAAACTGACAAAAGATATCTGAGACCTATTAATGGGCAGGGAAGATCTTTAACTCTAATTGACATTACATACCCCTAGAGTTGTGAGGTGTGTATAGCTTGACAGAGTGTATAGATAGAGGCTGGTAGAGAGGAGTTCCTGAGTATATGCTAGATTGCAATTTTAGAATTAAAGCTAGAAGGGATCTCAGAATGTGTCTAGCCCCTACATTTTACAGATAAGGAAAAGGAGTCTACAGAAGTAAAGGGATTTTTCAAGTCAGTTATGGGCTTTGAAACCAGATCCTCATACTCCAGAGCCCGTGTTTCTTTCCTGCGTTTTCCTTCCAGAAGTACAAGGTCCATTTTCAAATTGCACTTTCTTAGCCAGCACTTCACTTCTCAAATCCATTTTCCTCTTCTATAACTACTGATTTCAATGAACAGCTAGAATGTGATGAAAAGATAATCTATGCCTTCAGAGCCTTCATTTTCTGGTTCAAGATTTGTCTTTGGCAATGCATTTTAAGTTTCTTCTGGCAGCATTCATTATGTATGTGCCAGTCACCTTACCTGAATATTTATCATGTGTTTTGATAAGTTTTGGGAGGTTCTCTATTATTTCTTGGGTATGTGCCTCCAGAAAACAGCAGAGCTTTCTCCTGTTATCAGATCATCAAGTGGTTGCCTTCATACCTCTTAGCAGAGAACCATTAAGTACTGCAAATCTTTTCTTCTTCCTTTGACAATTATTTACCTTTATTTCAGGAGGCAGATCAACCTACACTTGGAAAACAGATTATAGTCACTCCCTTGGGCAGGAAGATAAATACTGCCTACTTCTTACAAGGTACTCCACAACTTTTCCTGTCCTCCATACTGTTTGAGATTTTTAAACTTAAACACTACTGTAAACATTTTTGTGCATATGGCTTTTTTTCTTTTTTGTTTGATCATTCTGGGGTACAGACATAGTAGTGGAATTTCTGGATCAGAGGGTAGGCGCAGTTCAGAGCCTTCTGGGCATAATTCCAAATTGATCTCCAGAATGCTTGGACCAGTTCACAACTTTACCAACAGTGCATTAGTGTACCTATTTTTCTACCTTCCCTCTACTCCTCCCCTCTTCCCAGGACCAAGGAGACTATGGTTCAGGATACTAAAAAGAAAAGAGGAGAATGTGATTGTTAAGTCATTGTTGTTAATCTTTGACAGATCATGAAAAAATTGGAGAGTCATTACAGGACTAGAAAAGGGAAAATGTCTAAATTTTCTGGGAAAGGAAAATGTGATCACAAAAAGACAATACTGACTTCATCAAGAATAGATCATGTCAAACTAATCCCATTTCCTTTTTTTCAAGTCAGTTATTGGGATGATGTAGATATTCTTTATGTGAATTTTATAAAAAATCTTTTATAAAAGTCTCATGCTATTTTTTTATGGACAAGATGGATAATTGTGGGCTAGACTTGCATATCATTAGATGATTTTGGACATGGTCAAAATGCCAGACTGAAAGGGTACTCATTAATGATTTGATACAACTTTAGAACAACTGTGGTGGAGAACCCCAGTCATCTGTGATTGATGTGTGCTTTTTAACGCTTTTGTAAATAATATGAATTAAGGTATAGTTAGCATATCTATCAAATTTGCAGGTAACTCAAAGCTATATAACTAATACAGTGCATAACAAGTCAGAATTTAAACAGACTTTTGACACTATAGAACATTAAGCAATATAAATGAGATGAAATGTAATTGGGATTAATTTAAAATTTGGCGTTTGGATCAAAAAATAATCCCTCACATATTGGGGTTATATAACATAGCTGGCTAGCAGCATAACCAAAAAAGAAATGGGAATATTAGTGAATTTGCAAGAATGGTGGCAAGGTGGTTGGCAAGGATTTGTGGAAGAGGTGAATAGAGAGGACAGGGAAGGAGAATCTGTCCAAGAAATAAGAACCAGAATTAGTGGGTGAGATTGTAAATTTAAAAAATGTTTTTGATACAATGAGAAGCTTCATAACAATTATTGCTATCTAAAAGGGGAAAAGGCTACTTTGGCAAGTAGTAAATTTACTTTTACCATTTTTTTTTTGAGGTTAGAATCAATTGTTTTTCAACTTAATAGTATTTTATTTTTTCCTATTATATGTAAAGACAGTTTTCAACATTCTCCTTCATAATATTTTGTGTTCCAAAATTTTCCTCCCTCTTTTCCTTCCTCTCCCCCATCCCCAAGATAGCAAACAATCTGATATAGGTTATACATGTACAATCATATTGTACATATTTCCGCATTAGCCATGCTGTGAGAGAAGCAGAACAAAAAGGGAAAAATGAGAAAAAAACCAACAAAAAAGTGAAAATAGTCTGCTTCGATCTGCATCCAGACTCCGTACTTCTTTCTCTGGATGTGGAGAGCATTTTTCATCATGAGTGTTTTGGAATTGGATCATTGCATAGCTGAGAACAGCTTAAATCTGTCATAGTTGATCATTGATTGCCCAATGCTGCTGTTACTGTGTACAATGTTCTCCTGGTACTGCTCACTTCACTTAGCATGTCTTTCCAAGTTTTTCTAAAATCTACCTGCTTATCGTTTCTTATAACACAATAGTATTACATTACTTTCACATACCACAGCTTGTTCCATCCTTCCCCAATTGATGGGCATCTCCTCAATTCCCAGTTCTTTGCCCCTACAAAAAGAACTGCTATGAATATTTTTGTACATGTGGGTCCTTTTTCCCTTTTTATGATCTCTTTGGGATAAAGATCTGGTAGTAGTATTGCTGGATCAAATGGTATGCACAGTTTTATAGCCCTTTGGGCATAGTTTTACATTGCTCTCCAGAATGGTTGGATCAGTTCATAACTCCATCAACAATGCATTAGTGTTTCAATTTTCCTATATCTTCTCCAACACCTATCATTTTCCTTTTCTGTCATATTAACCACTCTGATAGGTGTGAGGTGGTACCTCAGAATTGTTTTAATTTGCCAGTACTGATTTAGAGCATTTTTTTTCATATGACTATAGATAACTTTAATTTCTTCATCTGAAAACTGCTTGTTCATATTCTTTGACCATTTATCAATTTGAGGATGACTTGTATTCTTATTTAACACAGTTCTCTATATATTTTAAAAATGAGGTCTTTATCAAAACTACTGACTGTAAAAATGGTTTCCCAGCTTTCTGCTTTCCTTCTTATCTTGATTATGTTGGTTATGTTTGGGTTAAATTTAATGTAATCAGAATTATCCATTTGGAATTTCATCATGTATCTCTTGTTTGGTCATAAATTCATCCCTTCTCCATAGATCTGACAGGTAAACTATTTCTTGCTCTCCTAATTTCCTTGTAGTATATCACCTTTTATGTCTAAATCATGTACTTAAATTGACCTTTTCTTAGTATGCAGTCTGAGAGGTTGGTCTATGCCTAGTTTCTGCCATGCTATTTTTCAATTTTCTCAGAAGTTTTTGTCACATAGTAAGTTCTTACGCCAGAAGTTGGGATCTTTGGGTTTATCAAACTATAGATTACTGTAGTCATTGACTGTTTCTTGTGTACCTAACCTATTTCACTGATCCACAACTCTATTCCTTAGCCAGTACCAAATAGTTTTGATAATTGCTGCCTTATAATATAGTTTTAGATCTGGTACAGCTGGGCCACCTTCCTTTACATTTTTTCATTAATTTCCTTCATATTCTTGAACTTTTGTTCTTCCAGATGAATTTTGCTATTATTTTTTCTAGCTCTACAAAATCATTTTTTGGTAGTTTGATTGATATGGTACTGAACAAATTAATGTAGGTAGAATTGTCATTTTCATTAGCTTGGCATACTCACGAGCAATTGATATTTTTCCAATTATTTTGATCTGATTTTATTTGTGTGAAAAGTGTTGTAATTGTGTTCATATGGTTCCTGCTTTGTCTTGGCAGGTAGACTTCTGAATATTTTATATAGTCTACAGTTATTTTAAATGGAATTTCTCTTTCTATCTCCTGTTGCTGCACTTTCCTAGTATTATATAGAAATGTCAATGATTTACGTGGGTGTATTTTATATCCTGCTATTTTGTTAAAGTTGCTAATTATTTCAAGTAGTTTTTTAATTGATTCCCTAAGATTTTGTAAGTATACCATAATATATCTGCAAAAAGTGATAGTTTTTTCCTCATTGCCTATTCGAATACCTTCAATTTATTTTTCTTCTCTTATTGCTAAAACTAACATTTCTAATACAATATTGAATGGTAGTGGTGAATGATGTTATTGGCAAAGCCTCTAGCTTATTCACATTACATATAATGCTTGCTGATGGCTTTAGATATATGCTACTTATCATTTTAAGGAAATTATTTATTACCATGCTCTCTAGTGTTTTTTTTTTATAGGAATAGGTGCTGTATTTTGTCAAAAGCCATTTCTGCATCTATTGAGATAATCATGACTTCTGTTAGTTTTATTATTGATAGTCAATTATGCTGTTCCTAATATTGAACCAGCCCTGCATTCCTAGTATAAATTCCACTTGATTATAGTATATTACCTTGGTGATAAATTGCTGTAATTTTTTTTGCTTATATTTTGTTTAAAAGTTTTACATCAATATTCCCTAGAGAAATTGATCTATTATTTTCTTTCTCTGTTTTGGTTCTTCCTGGTTTAGGTTTTAGCACCATATTTGTGTTTCCAAAGTTTTTAAGCAAATATTTGATTACCACTTGTTTTATAGAATTGATTTTTGTTCAGGTACAGATTAGACAAGATGGTCCATTCCAGATCTCAGATTGTGGGAAATGATAAAACTTTGGGAGGAGGGGATTTGAGACTCATTAGTGCACTATGTATATCAGTATTCTCATGCATAGACTCTGTGATAATTTTCTATTGTAAACAATGTATGGCAAAATGATCCTTGACCCATTTTAAAATAATACGTCTTTGAAATGACCTTAGATAAAACTGAATTAGCAATAAAACTGAGTTGAGGTCTACTTGCATATTTTTTCTGGAAACAAGTCTAATTTTAAGTAGGTGAAAGGCTACCTTTGTAATGTTTTTGAGTCATTTGTCTATTTCATGCATTTGTTTCTAAATGGGGTTACCCAGGCACTATAAAGTGCCATTAAAGCAGCAATAGGAGCATTTAGTGAAAGTGATCAATTAAAGGGGTTTAGAAAAGGGCTCTGATAAATGAACAGGGACCTTTAATCCTTTCATCTTAACTTGGTAGATCTTCAGGCTTTTAGATTTTGAAAGATACGTTCATGTCAGCAATGTAATTGTGATTGTTCTAGTTGCTCTAGGAATTTGGGAAATTATTTTCTTTTTCCTTCATTTTTTTTAAAAAATGACTACAGTGGGGATATATCTATTATTGTTTAATAAGAAAAAGAGACTGTAGATAGTTGAAAAACTTCTAGTATATCAAAACCAATATTTTTCACAGGACAAATATTTGTCTGCTTGCTTGTGTTTCTCCATGAGTCCTATTAAATATGATGAATAGAAAAATTTACTTGAGTTTTCATTGATTTCATACAATGACTTTATCATCACTGATTCTAAAAACAAAATCAATTTTTCATATAGTTTATTCACATTAAAAGTGATTTTAATCTCAATAAATCTGTTATTGGACATGAACTCTGAACATATTATCAAAAAATAAAAGAACTATCCATTCAAAGCTTTTTCTTTATAAATTTATGTAGTTGTGAAAAACTGAAAGCAATCCAAATGTCAAGCAGTAGGGGAATGGTTAAATATACTGTGGTTCTTCACTTACTTCTTGTGTAATCTTGGGCATTTTTAACCTCCATAGGACTTAATATCCTCAGAAGTAAAATGATGAGTTTGGGCTTAGATCAGAGGTGCCCAGGAGTCAGTGTGCAGCATTTCTTCTCAGTTCAGTGGAACTGATTAAAATGTAATTGGGAAATATTGAACAAAATGAATTAAAACACAATAGATACAATACATAGAAAATATATGGTTTTCTAAGTCAATATGTGACCTGTAAAGATCCTTACATACAGGTTTAGTTGCCCTTATTTCTATTTGAGTTTGACACCCACTGAACTAGATGACCTTTGACGTCCCTTCAATCTAGGATCTATGACCCTAGTACTAAAAGTATGAGGAATACAATGACATATTGTATAGGAAAGAAAATTATTGTAATGTAAAGGAAAGACCTTTATTCAGTACTATAAAATTTGAAAAGCAGCAGCAGAAGAATGGTGTACATATTAGTTATGATCAGATGAGGAAAAGTAAATGAGAATGAGAGGACAAGGAATTCTAGGAAACTTTTGAAATACATAGGATGGTTGAAGTGTGCTACTTTCTCCCTGCCAGGTTCAGGATGCAAAATGAGATATATATTTGGAAATGATCAGTATTGGAATGTGTTTTGTTTGCCAGCATTTATTGGTTACAAAGATTTTATTTGTCTCTTTTTTTTTTTCTCTTTAATTTGGTGGTGAGGGAGGGGGAAGGTAAGAAAATAAATATTTGATGATTGAAAAAGTAAAAGGTAAAAAAAAAAAAAAAGAAATTCAATGAATAGATTTAGAGCTGAAGGACAATTCAAAGGCCATCTAGTTCAACCCCATCAGTTTGCCGATGAAGGAACTGGGACCCCGAGAGGATGGATGATTTGCCCAAGATTGCACAAGTGATATAGTGAGGGACAATTCCTTTATCACTGCAACACTGCCTTCCATGTAAATTAATTTAAATGAAAGTATTAGACAAGTTCTGTTGTTCATATTGCTATTTTATGTTATTTTAGTAAAACGTGAAAAAGATCTTGATAACATTCTCAGTGACCACATATTGAGGCTATGTTCCTGTATTTGAATCTACAGATAACTCTGAATATTTGAAAAATGTGAAAATATGATTCATTAAAAAATTAATAGAACTTTCCAATATTACTTCAAAAGGAAGATGAGAAAAAACGTATTTAAGTAATTTTTAGTCAAATAATCTTGGGAAATATAAGCCTGCATTCCTGGTATAAATCCCACTTGATTATAGTGTATTATCTCGGTGTCAAATATAAGCCACATGTTGGTTTTGTACTATCATAGAAATATTCCCCAATATCCAACATTTCAATTGCTTTTAAAATAGAAGTTAAACTTTTTGTTTGAGTGGCAAGTCTTATCTTCATTATATTACAAGGTAAGGTAATTCATGCAAACACTGAAGTGAAAATAGCTTTTATCCAAAACTGTCTGGAACAGAGATGTCAAGAATGTGTGTGTATTTATCCTTCATTGCTGAAAAAGATCATGCCATCAGACAAATGATGATATGACTTGCATTTGACTTTGTTTTGAGTGAGGGAGGGCTGTGCAGGTCACCAGCCTCACTTCTCCTCCAGAGCCATCTGAATCCAGTGACCAGATATTCATCAGGATGACTGGGGATGACTCAGGATGAGATAATTAGGATTAAGTGAGTTGCCCAAGGTCACACAGTTAGTGAGTGTCAAGTGTCTGAGGTGAGATTTGAACTCAGGTCCTCCTGACTCCTGTACTGGTGCTCTATGCACTGCACCACCTAGCTGCCCCTGTCAAGAATGTAAGCTGGGCAACACTCCCAAGTGTAGCCTGAACCAGATTAAAATGTGATTAGAGGGGCAGTAGGTGGCACAGTGGATAGAACACCAGCCCTGGTATCAGGAAGATCTTTAGGCTTTCTTAGGCTTTTGACTTTAGACTCAAAATGAGCTAATTATCATGATGGCACTGTACAAGAGCAATTCCTAGACTGTCAGCTTGTATGACTGGAGGTACTATGGTAACCTCAATAGAAGTAGGGAAGTCCAGAAGAAAGGTGGAGGGTGGGAAAGGAGATACAACTATAATGGATCCATGCTTGCTCCTACTCCAGTACTCACTTTTTCTTATGCCCATGTTGTCACTGGCCATTGCTCCCAGTAGAATGTGGAACTTGATTTTATTGCATTGGAGTCTAAGTACTGGGTCAGGGGACTTTGACAATGTAACTTCTGATACTATCTGAGTTTATTTGTAAGTTTTTCCAATGTGACTGGACTGGTAATAGGAAGATTTGAGGAATTTTGAGGACAGTAAGGTAGTTATGTTGGAGACAAAACCACAATAAATAACACACAAGATGCTCAGGATAAAAGTTATTGTTCCACTATCTCATTTGTTGTTTACACATCCCTTGGGTTGTTTCCATGGGTTTCCCTTGGGTTTATTCCATGGCCTTCTCATACGCAATATCCAGGAAATACATAGGGACATCGTTTTGTGACTAATGCCAGGTAAACAAGTAGAAATCAATGGGGTTATAGTACAAGGTAGAAAAAGACAGAAAGTCTTGCAAAAAATTAACAAAGATCAAGCATGGTGTATTCTTCCCTAAATATTAGAATTACAAGATATTTACTAGGAAAGGCCCTTCAGGATCACCTGGTTCAATCCCCTCATTTTTCATTTGAAGTAAGGAAAGTGTCTTCCTTGAGATTAATTTAGCAATGAGGAATTGTCAGATAACATATTACTTCAAACAATGGATTGCAATTTCCAAAATAAATTTAACTTTGGTTTTTGAGATAGAAAAGAAAAAGAGAAAGGAACATCAGAACTGTGTTTGTCTGGCGAAAAGTAACCTTTCTTCAGGAACTATTTGAGTGGATACTAAACGGATATGACAATAGGCATATAAAAATTGTTTACAATTTTGCTTCTCTTCAAGGAAATTGGCATAAAATATATTATCAAAGGGTTGTATACATGGAAAAGTAGATGGACTACTTATGCAGGGAGAGCAAGAAATCATTGATTGGCAAACTGAATGCTTCATTGATACTCATGCCCTTTCAAGAACTTTAAATAATTGGATAGACAATTTGTAGGGAGAATATGGACAGGATTCTCACAGAATGAGAATGTTTTGGTTTGTTGCTATCTACAATGTTGGAGGGGGGACCTGCAACAGTAGGAGCACAGATATTTTGAAACGTCAAATTGAATAATGTTTAAGATGTGGTTATAATCGAGTAAGACAATAAGGAATCCACTAGCTCTAGTGTTCTGCAGACACAGGTTTGCTGAACACTTCATGATGGTGAAGTGTCTTTGATTATTGCCATAGAAGCATGCTTGAATTTGGTAAAAATGCAATTCAACAGCAAAAGTGATCCACTGAGATAATTTACATTCACTTACTGTAGGGAAACTGCTGAACTAAACATTTTCTTCTAAAATCCTGCAGCAGAGATTGGGCCTAATTTTAGAAAACCCTGAATCAACTTAAGTTTAGCCTTGAAGATCCTTGAAGATAAGGGCCATCTGTTGTCTCTTATTGCATTCATAGCACTTAGCATAGTGCCTGACACATGGTAGATGCTTAACAAATATTGATTGATTGATATTATTGGTATTAAAAATGGCTTCTGGAAGAAGTTTGGGATCATTAAAAAAACTTCAAAAATTTGAATAGCAACTTAATGCCTCCCCTCCCTTTTCTTCCTGTTGAGTATTGGCTTTGAATCATTATCCATTTGCACATTTTTACCAAGATAACTATTTGATTACATGGGTTATATAGGTTGTCATTTTAATTACGTAGCACAGCGTCAACAATTGGCATTCTTTACTGGTTATTTTGCTACGTGAATATTGAGGCTGCATTCCCTTCAGAGTTTATTTATCTTATTTAAGAGAATCTGCTATTGTTTGTTTTTGTTGCTTGTCCTTTGTTCTTGAAGAGGTCTATGACATCAGAGAGGTGATGCCATGACCTGTAAGTGAATTGGATTTGTGAGTATAGCAGCAAGCACCCTGACACATCCAGGGTGGCCTGCTAGCACAGGTTTTTAGATCTCTTTTTCCTAAAAGGAGAGAAACTTTGAGAGGTCAACAATCTTCTTTTATCGCATATACTAACAGAGTAAATAAAATCAGAGAAATAATGATCAACAGGGCTTCTAACTGTCTCACGATAAGTAATACATACATCAGAGATCAACAGACCCATCCAACTGTCTGACCATTACATATATACATAGTTACCAGAGAAGCATCAACATCTGGGCTTTCAAAGCTACAGGGTTTCTCAATGGCTATCCAGAGTCTTATCTGCCACATGAACCTTCTTCCAAAGAGTGAGTCCCAAAGCAAAACCTCGCCTCAGAGTACATATAGACTTTTCAGAGCCAGAGGGCATCACAACCCTCATGCTTTAGCACCTAATTAACAAAAGGTGTGAAAACCTTCAAGCAAGCAAACCTCCCCATAAGCAAACTTTTCCTTTAAACAAGTTCTTCCCCCAGTGGGCTCCATATGAGGCCTATTAATGGATAGGGGAAGATCTTTAACTCTCATTACAGTGAGAGAGAACTGTGCAAAGTTACCAGCCTTTTTCTCCTCCAGAGTCATCTGGGTCCAGTAGTGAGATATAGATCAGGATGACTGGAGATGGTCCTGGATGCACTGGGGGACCTTGGCTTTTTTAAGTTAAGGTCTTTAACAGGTCTCAGTTTGACTGAGGCAGTACTCATTCAATGATTAAGGGTAGGTAAAAAAATGAGGCAGTGTAGTAAAAAAATCAATCTGGGAAGGGAAACTCCTCAGGGTTTCATAGGATCTGCTATATTTTATGACCTGACATAACTAACACTATGTCCTCTGCAAAAAGGGACATCTGTACAACCTCATTGTTGATATCTATGCTTTCTGCTTTGAATTTGTGCTCAATCTCCTCCATGACAATAATTACCTTTGGTAAGCATGTGGCTTCCTGTTTTATGTAGCTCTAGATAGTTATGATCTGAAAGTCATTAGACAAGTTATTTCTATTTTTCATAAACTCCGGCATGACTTTGATTTATACAGAGGAGTCAACTTGTTGAAGAACTTTTAAGAGGGCATTTTGCTCTATTAAATTGAACAGGATTTTTATAATCCTATAGGATCTTGCATTATCTTCATCTTTTAGTTAATTATGTGTTGATAAATATGGGACACACTGAAATATTGCTTGTGAATATAATCTGTTCTTTCCTATTCTCATCAAGTATATTCTATATGCATGTCCAAAATATTCTTAAAAATTTTTATGTACATGGGATGACTTGTTTAAATAGGCCATGTTAGAGTTATTTTGCTACATAGCCTGTCTTCTTTAAAAAAAATTTTTTTTCTAGCTTTGTAGCAGTTTTGATCTTTGCTCAAACAAGTCAGTAGTCTGACTGTACATAGCTGATTTGGGAATGAATCCATAACAAGTTGTTTCCTGCATATTAAAATAAAATCAATTTCATTTTCTGTGATGTTATTCAAGATTTACCATGCTTATGCTAGTCTGATTCTCTTTTTGGAGAAAATATTTATGATTTATAGGCACAGGCTTCTGTGGAGTCTTGAAGCCTTTGTGACCTCTCGGACCTAACAGGACCACTCTGCTGTCAGTTCCTCTATTTTCCTTAACTCCCTCAATCCACTTTAAGGACATTAAGGTTCTGAAGGGACACATGTTTCTTCTCTGCCCCTGCTTTTCTCACCCTTTAAAGTCATTGAGTACCAAATTATATGCTCATTTTAATTGGAAGATCTTACCAACTTCTTTGAATGCTTTCACTGCCTCTTTCTTCTCTGCAACAGATGCTAGCAAGTATCTTGCAATTATTTTCACTGTGGTTTTTTGAAAATATTTAATGAATGCTATAATATGATATGTCCAAATGTCTCATGAAATTATGGTTTTTTAAAAAATTGCCTTAAAATTGCAAAATAAAATTGCCTACTTTTATTTGTCTTTGTAAAGAGAATCGGTAAGCTATCCTTCCATTTAGCTGCAGTTCTTCTTATATTTTTGGTTTCATTTATGGTGAGAAATGTAAAGAATGATATAATTCATTTGATCTAAGTGTTCCCTCGGCCATTGGACTAGGATCTCACACTAAGTGTACCAAGAAATGAAATCTGAATGATTCTTAGCACCTGTTGCCCTTTTCTCTGCTTCTTTACCACTATGACTTCAGAAGTGAAAGGAAACAGGAGTTAGGGCTATTTCACATTTTTTTTTTTTTTTACATCTTAGGCTATCATAGTCAACTAGCTAGAAAGCTCATTGGTGAGGATTCTCTTAATTAAAACGCACTGGTGCTTAGGAAACTGACAATTGAAGCCTTTTTAGTCTGGCTAGAGAACATATAGCAGACCTATACCTCCATGCCAAGGTTAAGTATTGGAGTGCATGCAAATAGACAAATACAGCTAATTTTAGGGAGGTTTACTACCAAAAGACCGGACATAATGATTTTAAAAAAATTTATTATGATTTTTAGCTACAGCTAATCACAATGACTAAGTTCATGAAAGGGTTACAGCCTAAATGAATTAAAAGAGTATCCATAAAAGTAAACTTCTAGCTATTTTAAATATTGAAACACTAGTTATAACAATAATTCACATATATTTACACAGTAATTTTTAATTAAAACTTCTGAACTCACATTAATTTTTTAAAATAAACAACATTTATATATACATGGTAGAACATGTAAAAGAAAATTAAAAGTGAAACTGTGACTCTATTTCATACATTCGCTTTTGGCAAAGGTATAGAATAGATTCCAAGTTACTTTAAAAATTATATTACTTGTTTGTTTTTACTTTTAAAACTTCTTTCTTGTCTCTTTTGTTCAAAAAATAAATTCAAGGGTACTTTTTCTTTGGGAGCACTATTACCAACTTCTTCATCCCAGTATCCTTCTCCCCAGTTAAAAATGGAGGGGGATAAAACTCATTGTAACAAATCAGCATAGTAGAGCAAAACGAATTTATGCAATAGCCATGTCTAAAACGCATCTCTTTGTACCTTGAGTCCATCATCTCTCTGTCAGGAGGTAAGATTCTTTATTATAGGTCCTCTGAGCATAAAGTCCATTTGATAACTGTTGCCCCTTTTCCTTACTCCATGTTTGTATAGTCTTTTTCTCATTTATTACAATTATGAAAAAAAATCTAATTCTACCTCCCTTCTTCCTTTTTTCATATACTAATATATCCTTTTTACCCTCCCTTTGAACAGGACCACTCTGCATTAGTTCCTCTGTTTTTATTATTTAACTCCCTCAATCCACTTTAAGGACATTAAGGTTCTGAAGGGACACATGTTTCTTCTCCCTCACCTGGAATGTTGGTACTTAATCATCACATAATTCCTTCCAACTGCTCAAATAAATTTACCTTTCTAAGTTTCTCTTGATTCTTGCTTAAGCATTTTGTAGTTCCTCCTTAGCTCTGATTTTTTTTTATCAGGTATGCTTTATTTCATGAAAGACACATTTTTTTTTTCTGCAGAATAGCTTATTCTTGATTGTAAACTCATTTTTTTGGAGTATTGCATTTCAAGATTTCTTCTCATTTATACTAGAAACTGTGATTTTATGTGATTTTAATTAAGGTTCCTGGGTACTTGGAACTCCTTTCTACTTGCAATATTTTTACATTGAGATGGAAGTTCTGGATTTTGGATACAATATTTTTTCTTCTCGGTTTTCTTTCAGAAAATAATCACTGGATTCTTTCTATCTTCACACTGTCATCTGGTTCTAATAAATCTGAGAAATTTTCATTTATGATTTCCTGAAATATAGTGTCCAGGCTTTTAAAAATCAAAGTTTTCAGGGAACCAAATAATCATTAATTTATTTTTTCTTGACCTCTTTTTTCAGGACAGTTGTTAGAAGTTGATATTTTAAATTTTCTTTTTTTTTTTCTATCTTTTGATTTGTACTAATATTCTTTGCTGTTTCTTGGAATCATTAATTTCAGGTTTTCCTAATTTTGCTCTAATATAATCTAATTTTGTTTTTGCATTTTGGGGTGGGGTGTTCTGTTTAATCTTGACCTGGTTTCCTGTGCCATCCTTAACCTCCCAAGGTTATAGTCCCCTTGAATCTTTGAGGCTCAGAACATTGGATCTTTTTTTTTTTAATTTATTTATTTAACTTTTCAACATTCATTTCCACAAAATTTTGGGTTCCAAATTTGCTCCCCATTTCTCTCCTCCCCCTACCCCAAAAGGCCAAGCATTCTAATTGGCCCTATCACCAATCTGCCCTCTCTTTTAACATCCCTCCCTTCCCTTATCCCCATCTTCTCTTTTGTCATATAGAGCAAGATAACTTTCTATACCCCATTACCTGTATTTCTTATTTCCTAGTAGCAAGAACAATATTTGACAGTTGTTCCTAAAACTTTGAGTTCCAACTTCTCCCCATCTCTCCCTCCCCACCCATTCCCTTTGGGAAGGCAGGCAATTCAATATAGGCCATATCTGTGTAGTTTTGCAAATGACTTCCATAATAGTCATGTTGTGTAAGACTATATTTCACTCCATCCTATCCTGCCCCCCATTGCTTCTATTCTCTCTTTTGATCCTGTCCCTCCCCAAGAGTATTGACTTCTAATTGCTCCCTCCTCCCACTGCCCTCCCTTCTATCATCCCCCCTCCCCTGCTTTTCCCCTTCTCCCTCACTTTCCTGTATTGTAAGATAGATTTTCATACCAAAATGAGTGTGCATTTTATTCCTTCCTTTAGTTGAATGTGATGAGAGTAAGTTTCATGTTTTTTCTCACCTCCCCTCTTTTTCCCTCCACTGAAAAGTCTTTTACTTGTCTCTTTCATGAGAGATAAATTGCCCCATTCCATTTCTCCCTTTCTCCTCCCAATATATTTCTCTGTCACCCCTTAATTTCATTTTTTAAAGATATGATCCCATCCTATTCAATTAACCCTGTGCTCTCTGTCTCTGTCTGTGTCTGTGTGTGTGCGTGTGCATGTGCGTGTGCGTGTGTGTGTGTGTCTCTGTGTATGTGTGTGTGTGTGTGTGTGTAATCCCACCAACTACCCAGATACTGAAAAAAGTTTCAAGAGTTACAAATATTGCCTATCCATGTAGGAATGTAAATAGTTCAACTTTAGTAAGTCTTTTATGACTTCTCTTTGCTATTTACCTTTTCATGCTTCTCTTGATTCTTGTGTTTGAAAGGTAAATTTTCTCTTCAGTTCTGGTCTTTTCGTTAAGAATGCTTGAAAGTCGTATATATCATTGAATGACCATTTTTCCCCCGAAGTATTATACTCAGTTTTGCTGAGTAGGTGATTCTTGGTTTTAATCCTAATTCCTTTGACTTCTGGAATATCATATTCCAAGCCCTTTGATCCCTTAATGTAGAAGCTGCCAGATTCTGTGTTATCCTGATTGTATTTCCACAGTACTAGAATTGTTTCTTTTTAGCTGCTTGCAATATTTTCTCCTCAACCTGGGAACTCTGAAATTTGGCCACAGTATTCCTAGGAGTTTCTCTTTTTCGGTCTCTTTTGGGAGATGATCAGTGGATTCTTTCAATATTTATTTTTCCTTCTGGTTCTAGAACATCAGGGCAGTTTTCCTTGATAATTTCATGAAAGATAATGTCTAAGCTCTTTTTTGATCATAGCTTTCAGGTAGGTCCATGATTTTTAAATTGTCTCTCCTGGATCTGTTTTCCAGGTCAGTTGTTTTTCCAATGAGATATTTCACATTATCTTCCATTTTTTCATTCTTTTGGTTTTGTTTTGTGATTTCTTGGTTTCTCATAAAGTCATTAGCTTCCACCTGTTCCATTCTAATTTTTAAAGAACTATTTTCTTCAGTGAGCTTTTGGACCTCCTTTTCCATTTGGCTAATTCTGCTTTTTAAAGCATTCTTCTCCTCATTGGCTTTTTGCATCTCTTTTGTCAATTGAGTTAGCCTATTTTTCAAGGTGTTATTTTCTTCAGCATTTTTTTGGCTCTCCTTTAGCAAGTTGTTGACCTGCTTTTCATGCTTTTCTTGCATCTCTCTCATTTCTCTTCCCAGTTTTTCCTCCACCTCTCTAACTTGATTTTCAAAATCCTTTTTGAGCTCTTTCATGGCCTGAGCCCACTGAATATTTATTTTGGATGTTTGGTATACAGAAGCCTTGACTTTTACGTCTTTCCCTGATGGTAAGCATTGTTCTTCCTCATCAGAAAGGATAGGAGGAGATATCTGTTCACCAAGAAAGTAACCTTCTATGGTCTTAGTTTTTTCCCTTTTTTGGGCCTTTTCCCAACCAGTTACTTGACTTTTGGGTCATTTGTCAAGAGTAAGGTATACTCTGGGGACGTGTAAGATAGCAGTTCCTCCAAGGTGGCACAATCAAGCGTGTATGGGTCTGGGCGCAGGGAAGGATTTTTGTGCCCAAAATCTTAGCAGAGTTTCCTCTCCACGGGCACCTGACCTTCAGTTCCACCAAGTTAGCACTGGGGATGGGGGTGGGATTCAGTCAAGCTGTGGGGGCAGGGCCACCATTCAGTGCAAGACAAAGACCAGCTCCCTCAGTGCCCCCAGGGATTTTTATAATCCAGCAATGGTCTCTGGCTGTTGTAGGGCCTGCCATGAGATCTGCTGCTGCCTGGCTGCTGTGGCCTCTGCAGCCGCTGCCTGAGGCCAGAGTTATGGGAAGGCCCTTCTCCCTTCCTGACCAGCTGAAAAAACCTTGTCACTGATCTTTGGTGCCTGTGGGTTTAGGAATCTGTGGACCTGCTGCTGCTGCTGCTGTGACTAGAGATTCTGCCCCTGAGGGCTGTTTGTGAGCCACAAGGCCAAGGCTGGGCTGGGCTGGGCTCTGTGTCCAGTGCAACCAATGCTTCCCCTCAGCCTTTCAGGTCACCCTGGGCTGGAAATCTCCTCCACTCTGTTGTTCTCCACTTCTGCTGCTCCAAAATTTGTCGAGAGTCCCTCTCTACAGGTATTTTATGGGCTGTGTGGGGAGAGCCTGCATTTTTTTTGTCTTTCTACTCCACCATCTTGGCTCTGCCCCCAGAACATTGGATCTTTAGGACCTCTCATGGTCTATCAACACAGAGTCTGAGGGAGCTCCGATCTCTGAGTTGTCCCAATCTGAGTGCAGCCATACCATTAGTAAGTCCTTAACACTCCTCCTCATTTCCAATGCTCTTGCTGTGGGACTTTGATTATTCTGGTGCTTTCTCAGGGAGCCCTCTATGCTCTCTGCCTTCACATGTCTCTTGTCAGTCTGGGAGAATATTTGCCAGTTTATTTGCTTATATTAGCACTAGTTTTTCTTTGATAGGGGGCCTTTTTGCCACTGTCCTTGGGCTTTTGGCTGACTTTTTTGTTACCCTGAGATAGAAGAAGTCACTTACCATAATTCTTATTGAATTTCTTGATTTTGTATGATTTTTAAAGTTTTTGTTGTAGTCACCTACTACATACCTATGTAATGACAGAGTGGCAGGAAAGCCCGTATGACACTTTTCTTGTAACAGTCTTTTGAGGCAAAGAATGCAAGTATCCACATGCCTAAAATGTTATCCACTCTCTGTAGATAATGAAAATGAAGTTTGTGAAAGTTAAATGACATGGTTATACACTGAGTATGTCAGTGGTAAGACTAAAAACCAAGTTGCCTCATGAGGCAGCTAGATGGTGAAGTGAATAAAGTCCTGGACCTAGAGTTAGGAAGACCTGAGTTTCAATTTGACTTCAGACACTTGCTATCTGTGTGATCCAAAGAAAGTCACTCGTCTTCTTTGTGTTTTAGATTCCTCAACTCTAAAATGGGGACTATAATAGAACCTATGATGCAGGATTGTGAAGATCAAATGAAATGATGTTTGTAAAGAACTTAGTGTAGTACCTGACACAGAATAGACATCGTATAAATGGTTATTCCCTTTTCTTCCTTCCTCATTTCAATTTCTAGTTCTTTCCATTAATCCTCACTATCTCCCTTGATTTTGGCTCTCACAGATTTTGTTTTAACTGGACCTACAATTTTATTAGCTTAGAGGATTCCCTGTGAGGGAAGTTTCTCTCCTAATCCAGACTGGTAAGTTTCTTCAATTCATATTCTTAGACTACCACTTGGATGAGCTGAATAGTTAAATAACTTCTTTATGGTGGGAGACAGTATTTGAATCCAAAGCTTTTTGACTATGAAGTTTCCACTATCTATTAGTCCATACTGCCTTATATTATTTTGCAATTTTGCAATTTTAAATTATTTTGATATTAATAAGTTAATATTTAATGTTAATTATTTTTGTTTCCTTTTTTTTTTTTTGCTTGAACTTATTTGGCCAGTCTTCATTTCCCTTTTGGCTATGTTTCTGACTGTCTAGACTTCAACACCATGCCTCTGCTGTATTTTTACCTTGGAACATCTCTCAGCGCTCGCATCCTCCTCATACTGGAAAATCCATCTGTCATGCTGGCCCCCTTTCCCCATCGGTGAGTTTCTCCCAAGGCCTCCATTTTGGAGAGGGGCCCAGGCAATCTTCATTCCCCTTCTGACTGTACTTCTGACTTCCTAGACATCAACACTGTGTTATTACATGGGTATTTCTATTCATTCCCCAGCTCCCAGTTTTAGCTTTCTTTTTTATATTATCTTTTCCTATTAGACATTACTATCTTTGACATCCTGCAGTGACTGCCTTTCATTTTGTTTTAATTTGTATTTCTAATGCTTAGTACAGTTCTTGGCCCATGATAAATATTTATATAGCCGCTTATTATTTGTTACTTGCTGTTATCTTTCATCATAAAATATGAAGAAAAAATCTACTTTCCCTTCTGTCCCCCTCTCAGTTCCACTATTCAAATAAAATGCTGTTTCATGGATTAAGCATTATATTCACTCTAAAATAATGAATGAATCTAAAAGCATTTATTAAATACATACAGAGGTTGTGAGTTTTGTATTTGTTTGTTTTTAAATTTGTGTGAAGATGTTTTATGGTCTTAGAAAGTTGGGGTGATTCTTAGTAATGACATATTACTATAAATGAAACGAATATGTCACATTTATATGATATGTAAAGATAAGGAATTATGATTGTGTATTCACTTAACAAGTACCTTAGAAATACAGCATTATCCCAGACAAAGGACCTGATTAGCCCACTGGCTGTTTTTTGATCAATAGCCCTGCATTGCTGTGCATATTTAAGATGAAATTAACCATTAAATTAACACCATCACAGCAACAACTTCATTGAGCTGATTTTTTTCAAAATGTTCACTACACTATTAAAGCTAGGAGATTGCTTCCTGTCAGCATTTGAGTTGTAATTCTATGAAGTTGTGCCATAATTCAGAAGCCATCCAGTTTTGTTTTAAATAATCTTTCAAAATTTGTGTTCAAATGAGTATCTATAAAATCTGAAGAACTAAGAGTTCCCAAGGTTTGCAGCATTTATAATGCTTTCCATGTGCTCACATTTTTTATGTCCTTTCATTCCCAGTGCAAACAGAATGCCTAGACTACTCTACTTTTGCAGACACAGTAATGGCACTTTGGAGTCATAAAATACTTTTAGTTGAGGATTTTAGAGCTTTTGGCAAATGTTAATTAACTGTACCTCCTACCAGCCCTGTGAGGAGTCACAGTTAGTATATTATAATGCCCATTTTATAGAGAAGTAAATTGAATAAACAATGTAGAGAAATCAGATCAAGCAAACAGCTTTTCTCACTTCACATGGTTTCACACATTTATGCATCATAACTGTACTTATAGGGTGTACTGAGCTCCACATTTGTACCTCATATTGTCAGCAATCATGATTTTCATTTGGTAGTAACCTAACTAAAATTCTGAGCATATAGTAACATGTCCTTGTCACTTGATAATTTCCTTCTAGCCTTCACCTGAGGTAGTGGGTTAAGGTACAAAGAACACTGGATTTTGAGTTGAGACCCATGTTTATGCTACTTACTACCTTTCTAGATGATAGCTGACCTTTTACATTCTTTTCATGTACCCATTTTTACTTTGCTAATGCATCTCTTTAATGATATCCTTTATTCAAGCACTAGACTTATGCTCTGGCATCAGCAAATTCCCTCTACTAATAACAGTTAAACATTTTCTGTATAACCCATAGTCTTAGAGAGCCTAGACTAGCACTGGGAATAAGTGCCTTGTCCAAGGTCAAACAGTCAATATTTATCAAAGATGAAACTTAACTTGGGTCTTCTTAGTTTCTAGGTCAACCCTCTGTCCACTCTGCCTTGTTGCCTCTCACAACCCAGAAATTTTTCATATCCTCTCTCTTCAGCAATCTCTCTTTCTCTTTTCTCTCTCTTTCTCTCTCTCTCTTTCTCTCTCTCTCTTTCTCTCTCTCTCTCATGATTGCTTATCAGACTTCTTTAGTAAAGTTTCTGTTTGATGTTGAATTACTTATTTTGCTATTTTGTTCTTTTATTTTTATCCCTTATATGACCTTCACTTTTTGACTTTTACTTTCAATCTAGGACTTCTTTCCTCATGCTTCTTTTTGTTGGCTTTAATTGGGCGATATGATGATCATATTTTCCACTGGATATGCCAAGTAGATGTTAAAATTTTCTGATGCCTTTGCACAGACATCCAATTGCTCTCTCAAATCATTTCTATCAAGGTGGAGTTTGGAACTATTCCTAACGGATATTAATTGCCATTTCCATGCTTCTTCTTCTGGCTTTTAACCCTGGCAATAACTGCTACATAAACTATTGTGTGTAGGCCCTGACATATTTATATACTTTCTCCCAAATACTGTTAGAGAATCTGCACAAATGATGATTCATAATAGTTGTAGCAGATCTCAGCTATTTGAATTACTGTTTTGGCATAATTGGTCTGCTAGTTGGGTTTTTGCCATCACTCTTGAAAAGAGTATTTTGGAAACCCAGGCTCACTGTGCCCATCTCCTTTTTAAAAATCACTGGAGAATTTGATGCTGTTTTTCTCATGTTTCATGATTAAGTATAATTTCTGGAATTTGTATTAAGTGAACATTTTCAATGACCTCAGAGGCTCTAACTTTTCCCTTTTCAGAATTTATTATTTTCTTGGTTTTTATCTCTTATTTTGTCTAATAGAGACAGATATGAAGCCCATTTTTATTTATTTTTGGGATTTCCCTGCATCATTAAGAAATAGACGATTGTGTGATTTGGAGTCGGTGAAGCCCGTGGCTATAACTGATGAGATGTTTCCAATTTTACTATATTTTATTGCCACATAATGAAACTATTCATGTCTTCAGTCTTTTTTCATGTACTCTTGTGGTTTGCCCATTTCAGTAGTCAGTGCCATTTGCACTGAAGCATTTCTAACCAGTAGGGAATTCATATTTGATCTGATAAATTGTGCTTTCTTGGAAACGGGAGTTCCATTTTCTCCACTGCCCATGTTAAGCTTATTGTCATGACAGTTTTGAGTAGGGTCATTATGTAACCCCATGATGCCTGAACTATTTCTTGCATACATTTAAGCAGTTTTATCACATGCTCCTTTATAAAAAGAAAACTAAATTTACAAACTGCCATGAGGTGGGAAAAGGAAAGATGGTTTTGTTGTCAACTCTGTCTAAGTGGATAAAGAAGAGGAAAGGGGAGAAGGATGTGGGTTGGTGAGAGACAGAAATAAAAACTCTTGACATTTGGATTCCCAAAGAAAAGAAAGTTCTCCAAATTTAAGGCCCTCTTTCAAGTCTGATCACTACTGTTGTTTCTTCCAGTGGGTGAAACTTCCTACCACACTGATCACAGCACACCATTACACCTTTGTTTTTGTTTTTCTTCCCTAAATTTCCTTGCCCAGTTCCAAAAGCTCCAAAGATTAAAGCACTTCTCCATACCAGTGGGCTAGCACCTGATGGAGAAGTCAAGGTTCCAGCTGGCTGATTCAGCTTCACAACTCTCTCTAGGATGAGTTCAGTCATTTTTGGAGATCCAAAATTACATTTCTAATGGATTATGCATTTGATTTCTGGAATCTGACCCTGCCTGTGGTGAGAATACCTGAATAATTCTAATTTTTTCCCCAAATGAATATAACAGATTCATAGCTCTACTTTCAATTAGTGTGAATTTCTTCCCCAAACTCCCCCAAGAAAGCTTTCTTATCTTGTGACACTTTTTGCTAATTTGACAGCATGTGATTCTCCCTCAGGGTTGTTTTAGTTCATAATTCTATGATTAATGCTTGGCACACAGTAGGTGCTTTACAAATGATTCTTGAGTTGATCATTATTTTTGAAGAATTTTCCCAGTGATTGTTGATACTTACTTTGTATTTCTTCTTTTGAAATGTATTTGTTTACATTTTTGACTATTTCTATCAGGAAATGCTTCATTTGTAGATCTCTGTCAATTTCCTATAGTTTTGGGTTTTAGACTTTAATCATATATATATTTAATGTAAGATTTTAAAAGACAAAGGAGACAATTTCAGTTACATAAAATTTTTAAAAAGCTTTTGCACAAATATTGGTTGAATTATTAGCATCAGAGGATGAGAGAGGTGAAGTTGGAAGAAACCTCAGGGGTCATCTTGTTTGAAACTTTCATTTTATAGGAGAGGAAAATGGAGGTCAGGGAGTTTGTCACATGAAGGTCACATAAATATGTGGTCTTTGAAAGAGACAGAGAGAAAAATAGAAACAGACAGAGAAATAGCAAGAGAGAAAGAGAATAATTTAAAAATTAAAATTATACAGAAGATGGCTGAAGAAAGTTCAGAAGAGAGGACAAAGTAGATAATGTCTGTACTAACATAATTAAATCTAATATATCACAAAACAAGCTATATGTAATAGATTCATATTTCATTTCATACACAGTCCCCATTTTCTGAACTTTTTTGTATGTTGAAATGCTCATGTCTGTTGACATTCTCTTTCATAATAAAAAATGTGGAGGGTACAATAAAGTAATGAGTAATAAGTATTGCTTCACAAAACATAAAGACTTGAGGGGGAAAGAAATACACAATAAATCTTGGCATAACACCCAATAAACGAGGTTATTCCAACACTATTTACAGATGAAATTGGAAGATGTTGCCACCAAGAGATGCAAAATGAACCAGCTCAACCAATGTTATCATAGTGATGATCATGAGAGGCAACTGAATGATGACATTTATGCTGTTAATACCTGATGTGATAGAAGAAAATGAAAATTACAATTAAAAAAGATGAAATTGGCAAGAGTGCTTAGATCTAACCAAGCATACACTTAACAAATCTTCATAGTCAGCCTAATTTTGTAGGTACTCGCCTTTGATTTTTAAGATATCTCAAAAAAGGGACAATACCAAAAAATATTCAAATTCAAAGCTGAATCATTAAGCTAATGAATACAGGCATTTCCTTTAACAGCATCTCTTGACCCATAGCTCTTTCTATGTGATCCATCTTTTTCCAGAAATTTGCCATACTGAGTCAATCCACGAGAATGACTCACTGAATTCTCCTGTCATCATAAGAAATGAAACTTGCTCACTCTTCATCAGTTTTTTATCCCTTGCTTGTTTAATGTGACCAATCTACCTGATTTTTAAAAATTATTATACATTTCATGAAATCAAAGAATTTTAGAGTTATAAGGGACCTCAGGGGTCATCTAGACTAAGTCATTCCCATAGTAAATCACATCTCTGACAAGTGGGCATCCAGATTCTACTCGAAGCCTTTAGTTGTGGGGGAAGCCCCTACTTCTAGAGGCACACCATTCTGCATTTGGACAGCTCCAATTGTTAGGAGATTTTTCTTGGCACAAAGCTAAACCTTGCTTTTTTGTCACTTCCACCCACTACTCCTAGCTCTTCCTTCTGTGGTTAAATATGTTTTGCTTTTCTTCAGTTGAGTAGAATATCTCTCACTTTTCATTGTCTTTCAGATATCACTGACAGTGAGTTGTTCTAGGTTCTAGGGCTTGCTGAAATAAGCACAAAAAGAGTGATCAGGAGGTTCTTTCTAACTTGCAATCATTCTCCTCAACCTCTGAATCTCCAGTGTGACAAGTACCTTTCTCTTTTTCCTTTGTCCTGAAGTTAATGATCAGAGAGTCAGAAGATAAGGTTACATCTACTGTTCTAGCTTTCAAGAAATCCAGTGCAATATTTAAATATGCAGAGAAGCCAGTTAATCAGTCATTCACTTAATCAACAAGTGTTCATTAAAAATTTACCAGGCACTGGGGTACTGTACTAAGTGTTGGAAATATAACAAAAGACACAAGTTAAAACATTCCTTGCCCTCAAGGAGCTTTATTTCTAATTGGAGGAGATAACATTTACACATTATACTATAATGTTATTATAGATTATAAATGCTTTCTCCTCCATTAGAATATGTTCACATATATTACATTTATCTATAGATATAGAATATATGTCCTATGCACAGGACATATGTATATGGGATATATTCTAATAGGGAGATTGCATTTGTATATTTTACACATAACATATTTTATACATAGAGTATACAGTTATACAACATTGTGGGGGTTAGGAGTATAGTAATCCTGTGATCTGGAAAATGCTCATATACCTTTTTGGCCCTCCTGTTGTAGGAGAGAAATCTGATTTTTTTTTCTTTTTTCTTTATGGGGTATTTACAGTACCTTATTGTAAAATTTGTGTTAAGGATTTGATCATAAGCTCTGTGTCATCTGGTAGTCTTTGTGTATCATCTGCAGCATCTGCAAAACTCCTCCAACATTCCCATTTGATTTCTTATGCCAAACTGCAGTATATTGAAACTGTAATGGGGAAAGTCAAGATGTCAAAGGGATAACACTATATTATTACATATAAAAATATACATTATATATATACCCATATACAAACACATACACAGAGACTGGAGGTAGAGTGTCGTGTGCAGAACAATAAGAAGGCCAATTTGACTGAATTACAGAGTTCATGAAGTGAAGGGGGGCATTATAAGGTTGGAAAAATGTTTGAAATTGTATTTTAGAAGGCTTAAAATGACAAAGCAATATCTGTCTATTCATGGAGGTGTTAGTAAACCACTGGAATTTACTAAGGAGGGGAATGACATAGGCAGATCATTGTAAGAATAATCACATTTTCAGTTGAATGGAGGGTGGGTTGGGATAGGGATAGACATGAGGCAAGGGGACCAGAAGCTATTAAAAAAATGTAGGGATGATGAAAGGAGTGATGACATTCTGGACTAAGGTGGCAGTTGTATAGGTAAAGAGGAGAAGATGCAAGAGGCTTTGGGAGGAAAGAATGATAAGATTTGGTAACTGATTATATATTCATGGTAAATGTGTGAAGTCCCATAGACATCATGTGTCTAGTTCAATTGATTTTCCTGTTTTTGCATTCTTGGGTGTATTTTGACATTCTTTAAGAACATTTGAATCTGTAATACTAGCATTTGAACATGCTCACTTCCCTGTTGATGGTGAAAGGGGTATGCAACAAATTTTTTTTTGTATGTGGCCTTCCTTTTGCTTTCATCCTTAAATGGCTTTACTTAGTTGAGTCTCTTGCCAGACTTCTTTTACACTGATTTTTCCCTTCACTGCTTTTTTCTATTTTATACAGTAATACTGAGCACAATCTTCCTTGACCCTTCTCCATAAGTTAATATACATATTTATATTCTAAGCTAGGGTTGCCCTTGGCTGCCACATCTCCCTGCTAGGCAAGCAAGTCAAGTGTTTGCAAAATGAGGCAGTTTGGGAACTCTTGGTTTTCTCATTATGGCAATTTTTGTCCTTCAGTCAACTTCTGCATGAAATGATTATGATCAATGTTGACTTCCTTTTCTCCATTGATTTCCCATTTTGGGGAATATCACTAACTTTAAAATAGATCATGTTAAATTGTGTAAGTTGCACACAATATCTTTTTCTCATTTTTAAACTTTTAGCTATGTAATTTTGATCTTTATTTTGTGAAATCAGTGGTTTGCCTGTACACAGAGAGTTGATTCACAGATAACCTCCACATCAGCATTGAGTTATTGTTTCATCCCTTAAAATAAGATCCATTTCATTTCTGTGGTGTTACTTGTTGTTTGTCATGGACAGAAGCCATTTTTTTCTTAAAGAAAGAATTCATTATGTATTGACTTCAGGGTTTTTGTTTTTGTTTTTTAAGCCTACAAATCTTTGACTTCTCTCATTCCTTAATGCTCAGGCACTTTTCCCTTAGGTACATAGTCTTAGAAAACTGAGGGTCATTTTCAAAGCTACGATGAGGCAACAGGACTTTGTGAAAGACAAAAATCCTTGATGGTATTACTACCAAAAAAAGAGAGAGAACAAGAAGACCTCACGTGAGCAATTTTTTTTACTGTAAGTTGGTTATAAGAATGCTGTCATATACACCTTCATACATGAATTTTTATTCTTAATGAAAACATAAGAAACCAGCACTTTTACAAACTTTACAATAGTGAATAAAATTACACTATGCTGGTTATTTGCTGATATTGATTCAATAGAACATAATAGAACCTTAATTACTCTTCTTCAGCAAGCTGTCTACCATGATTTGTTAAGATCATACAATATTCCTTGATAAATGTATCAAGAAACATAACTTGCTGAATGATTCTCTGATTATCAATATCAAGCAAGACATAAAACAGGAAGATGTATATTCAGGAGTGATACTTGCGATGAGAATGATAGATATCGTGTGCACAGTTCAAATGAAAGATTATCTTTAGGTAGTAAAGTTTGCAGATACCATTGTTTACCGATAACATTTTCCTGATTGCATCAAGCTCTGGAATATTTATGACAAGTTCAGATGCCAGTAATGAAGGAGCCCAGAAGAGCCAATCATGAATGGCATAGTCCATCGCTTTTATCCTCCTTTCGTTTTTGGTGTGTATAGGGGCAGAGGGGGGATAAAGGAGGGTGACTGGTCAGCTTCTAATTCACTTCCTTTGCTTTTTATTTATTTTTCTTGTGTATCACCTTGAGCTGTCTTAGAAAGAAAGCTTTTTCAGCCAACTCTACAAGGTTTGTGACTTTCCTGAGAAAGTCCATTGCTCACTTACCAGTCCCATGCTACTTACTGAGGATGAACTAAATGTATCTCATACTGTGGTTCCACATTTATTTTGTTTTCTTCAAACTTCCATCAGCCAAAATTTAAACTCAACCACAAGTTAGTGAGCTAAATTCTTCTACCCAATAAGGGCTATACAGTATCATTGAAGGGAGACAGAAAACCTATGGGGAGGAGCACCAGCAAATGCTAGCCTGCATAATCCATTGGGACACTAAGTTTCTGGATGTATGAGAAATAAATAGCTTTCTTGCTTGAACACTGGAGGTGGGATATGTGGGCACAGTCAGTAGTGGCTTTTTCTGTGGCTCTGTAAGTTGGGGAGAGAGGAGCCATATCCCTGAGAAGGCAGTCTCACTTAATCAAATCTGTTCAGCACCACAATGCCTCCTTCTTCTCATCCCCAGAACCACTCATAAGTTACCATAGTCTCTCTGAATCAAAGAGCTTGGGGAAACAAGTCCAGTGGCAACGTCTTTCCACCTGTACCTAAGATGGAAGATATGCTCACATACTGAAACTGCTTTCCTTTTCTTGTCCTTCTAGTGTGTTTCTCCCAGAACACTCGGCAAATAAAACCAGAAGCCTTCATATACAGTTCATGATACCAGTGGCTAACAGAATCCTAGGAATATATAAATATAATGTGTATATATATATATATATATATATATATATATATATACATACACACACACACACACACATCTCAGTGGTCACCCTGACACAAGGCCAGATTCCAATGCAGGGTTACAAATATGAGGTTCATTTTTATTATGGATAAAACCAGAGAGTTGGATTTTGTGTCCTTTAAGATCTCTTCCAAGTTTATTTATGACCACATATGATCTCCATCAATACATATATATATATACGTGTTGGATGGGTACTACATACATATAGACAGAGTGATATACCTAGAATTAAATAGTGTGAGGATAATGGTCTGAATTACATATGTGAAACTGGGTAGCTTGTTCAATTACTTCAAGCTGCTTTCTGACACAAAAATCCCATTTAAAAATTTTGTGGATATTATCTTTCTTGTTCTATCTGGCCTGCAAATCATGGAAAAATATTTGAAGACTTCCTATTGTAAATGATCCAGACAGTAATGGATAAGTAAATATCAGCAGATTGTAGCAAGTTATCAGTGATGACATGTAAAAAATGATATAAAAGATCTCATCAAGGCAAGGTGGGGTCGAAGGAGACAGTGAGCAGGTCACATAGCAAGTTAGAAGAATACCATATGGAAAACCTGCATGCACTACAGTTAAATAATAATACTATTAATAAATATTAATAAAATATTAATTTAATAATTAATTTAAAACTAATTAATTAAAAATATTAAGAAAAATTATTAAAATAAAATTACTAAAAGAATTAGAAGAAGACCTAGAATACATAAAGTAGATCACCAAGGGAGGATTTATTGGAAGACGTTAATAAGTCTTATGTATCATGAGGACATGCAGATAGGCACATAATCATTGCTTAATACTTATTGCTTTATGCATTGATAGATTGCAAATCTACATTCACAGAAAGAGCTCCCATTAGTAAGATCACACAATTGCAAAAGTGAATTTAGGCTTAAAGATGTTAGATTCTTGAACCCAGGTTGTCTGCTGTTTATCTCTATGCTTTTGTGTATTTTAAAGTTAGTATTAAGAATTTTATCCCCATTTTATAGTTATTATCTTCAATAAATTTATGTTTGTATTAAATTAGACACTTTCCTGAACATTTATATGTTTGGTACTCCTATGATAGATTAAATACCTTTATATTTCCAGGAAAATTATTTTCAAAATATATTTCCAGGAAAATGTTTTATTGATATGTATAAATTTTAATGAGCTGAGCAGCAGTCAGTGATCATGCAAAGATTGTGGAGAATGGGAAAGACTCAGGAAGACTGGAAAAAGAGCAAATGTCCTGATTTTCAAGAAAAGGCAAAATTATGAAATATGAAAAATATATAAACCACTATATGAGCTAAACATTGATTTCTGGGAAAATTGTAGAACTGATCTTCAAAAATCCTTTGAATGGTCACTTTACAACTCACTTGCTACTCAACAGAGTAACTGCTGGAAGAACAGTTTCAGGGTGAGAAGATTCCTTGTCTAGAGAGTCAAGAAGCATTTAGTAGGTGCCTACTATATACTAGAGATATGTTAAGCAATGAGGATACAAAGAAAGATTGAAAACAAAAAAAAAAAATACAAAAACAAAAACAGCCCCTGTTCTCTAGAAGTACATATTCTAATGGGGTAGGAAACGTGGAAACAACTACATACAAACAAGATATATACAAGTCTAATTGCACATAATCAACAAAGGGAAGGCACTAGAATTAAGAGCCATCAGTAGAGATGGCTCTGCTTTTTCCCTTTGTTCCATCTGAGTCACTCTTGAGGGAGAAGAGGCTCAGAACTCATTTTCTACTTAGTGCTCCCTGGGGATGGTGAGTCTCTCTCTATATACACTTCAGTGAGTAGAGAGAATTACAATTTTCTACAGGGAAATGGAGAGGGCAGAGGAGACAAAACTCTTGGGGTCTGAGGGAAGCTTAAGTCAACTCCAAAGCCATGGATTATCAGCCTGACCCTCTGATTCTTATCTGGGAGAATGTGACTTGGGACAACAGCATTATGGTAGCTAACTGCCTGCATTCAAACATAAGAATGAGTGAGGGGAAATGGAAGCTTGATTGATAACTGGAGTTATTCCCTTGCTACAAAGTGGAACCTACACTATTGAAAGTACTGCAGAAATATTCTTTAGAGTCTTCACAACTCTGCCCAAACACTTTATCCAGTCTAGAATTATTATTATAAAGTACTATAATAATGATAATATTACTAATTTATTACTATTAAATTAATGATAAAATAATCAATAATTACCAGAATTAATTTAGCATGTTATATATTAGCGTTTACAAGGTACTTTATGTATGTTAAACCATTTGATCCCTACAACAACTGTGGGAGTAAGTGCTACTATTATATCCATTTTACTGATGAAGAAATTGAAGTACATAGAGGTAAAGTGGTGTGCCCAAGATGATTACACAGATAGGTGTCTAAAGTAGGATTCAAACTTAGATCTCTTGTTCTGAACTATCCAAGTGCTGAACTCTATCCATTGTATCACCTAGCTGCTTAATATAATCAATGAATTAAATGGTAATATTATTTCTAAATCACTTTTAAGTTATCTATGAGCTTTGCGTAGAGTTTGTCATTTGATTTTCGCAATACCTCTGTGTGGTATATTCTTTCAGGGCACAAAACTAGCAAATTGGAAACCACAGGAGAAAACAGGTCCACTGACCCTCAGGATAAGGACTAAGTAATATACTATTCCTAAAATACAATTTTTGTATTTGAATTTTCCCCTTTGGATTTTTTTTAATACAAAAGCAAAATAAATAAATTAATAAATAGGCATCAAAAGCTACATATGAAAAGGACCAGTACTTGCTGCCTTCCTTCCTGTAATACAAAACTCAGCAAACAAAATAACTAGCTTCCTCTTTTGTTGTAGAAAAAAACTTTATCTTTAGAAAGAAATTGGCTACAACCAGTCCTACTAGACAGATTTTGTGTTGAAAAGTTGTTGTTTTGCTAGATGTTCCTTCAGCCGAGTCAATTTTCACTCACCCATTCCTTGGTTGGCTCCCCAATGTGTATAAGCTTGGCAGTCTTAATCACCTCATTAGTTCTTAAAGGTCTGTGTTCTAGAACATGTTACTGTCAGTTTCTTGACAGGTTTTTAATTCTTCTCATTCCTGAAACCAAGTTTGGTGCACAAAAACAGCTGAAGTAATCTGATATAATCAAGGAACCCTAAGACATTTGTGCGGATGGTATACAGGATAGCACCCAGTGACTAGCTTTGCAGTCATTGGTATTTTAGCTAATTTATATTTCTTGGGTCATTTGGCAAAGATATTTCTTGTTGCTGTTCAGCTCTGTGAGGGCAGGGTCTATCTTTATTGTATTTTTGTTTGAAGCTTGGCACATTTCCTGGCCCCTGGTAGGCCTTAACTAATTTTATTTACAAACTGGATTTTACTAGTTTCAGACAAGATGTTAAACACTGGGAATATAAATAGAAAAATAACAAAAACAATGAAAAGATAGACTCTGCCTTCAAGGTGTTTATAATGTAATGGGAGAAGACACCAAAGAGTTTTGAAGGGGAGTGGGAGAAAGTCCCCTTTGGAGAGTCAATAGCTGAGTGGTTAGAAGTGAACATGGCTTGGGATAAGGGAAAGTATCTTCAGATGAAGGTTCTCCAGAGGAACTCATCAAATGAAGGAGAACTGGGGAGGTTTGCAAGTGTTGCCAACGTGAAAAGGCCTCCAGGGTGGCTCTTACATATTATTCTTACAAGCTATTTTAAGTTAAAGCACAGTTCAAATGCCACCTTCTCTCTGAATTCTTACATGATTATTCCTGTCCATAACAACCTTTACTCCTTTAAATGTCACTTGGCACTCTGTTTTACACCTTGTTCATACTTTTGTACTTCTCCTATATTATCTATATTGAAGTTATCGGTGTATGTATCTTTTTATCCCCTAATTGGACTGAAAAGTTCACAGAAGCAAGGACTGTGATTTATCAAAGCTCTGCATTTGCTCTAGCCCTTAGCACAGTGGTCTACACATAGTAAGGTATTAATAAAATATTTTTAATTGAATTGAAAAAATGAGGGTTTAAAATACTTTGAAGGCAATGTAGTGCATGAGAAAAGTACTGACTTTAGAGTGAGATGGCTTGAGTTCAAATCCTGACTCATACTTACTACCTTTGTGACTTCAGGCAAATTGCTTCATATCTCTAGGTCTCAATCTGTAAATTTAGAGCATTGAACCACATGCTCCATTGATCTTGCTTGCCTTAAATTTATAGCCTGTCAAATAAAAAGATGCCTTCAAATGTTTACATTTGGAAAACCTGTTAAGTAACTAAGATTGTCATATTCAGAAAATTCTCATCCACTACTCTCTTAGCCTAATATTTATTTTCCTGAACTACTTGGTGTCTCTAGGCTAAAAATATTATTCGTTTCTAAATCAGTACAGAAAAAAAGTCCAAACCTATGTATTCCAGGTGACATTTTCTTTGGTTAGCAGAAAGTGGAACTGTGAGGTGAAAATGCCCAAGGAAAAAAGAAGCTATCTATGTCAGATAATAGCAGACTGGTTTAAAAGAACAAGCCCTAGAATATCATAGACTACACCACCAACAACAACAACAAAAAAACCAAGAAAGGGATAATGACATGCCATAGAACAGAAGTGACTGAGACCAAGGCAAGGCAACTCATTACAAGTGCAGACATAAAACCTGGAATGAATACAAGGTCAAAAACAGAACTGTCACTTAGGACCTCAATTTCAGGAAACAAATCATATACAGCTGAGACATTGTCATGAAAGGTTATTTCTTGCCCTTTCATCAGACTTTTTATTGTACTTTTTGATTGATTGCCTTGAATACAAGCAAGTACAATAGGGAACCAGGCAAAATTGTTAGTCATATATTTAAAGAACATAAATTTGAAAATAAACCTGAAACTAGCATTGTTGACGCTCAAAGTTACAATATTAAAGTTTCTGAAAACATCTCTTTTTACTTCAACATATGCCTTTGGAATCATTATTTTAAAAATCGTGCATAGAGAATAATTAATCTCTCTGATCCCACTGTCCCTGCCTTCTAAATCATTTCTATACTTTTTGGTTCCTAGATTTCTCAAATTAGGTTATCTGACCTCTTTCTGAGGACTTGATTGAACTCTTTTTTCAAACCTTCTTAAACCTAAATTTTGTTAAAATATTCAGACTTTGTAGCAGTAGTATGGATTGGAATCAGGAAGTCCAAATGGTGGACTTGGAATTAGAAAGAACTGGATTCAGACCTCAACTCTTGAGACTTGATTATGAGGACACAGACAAATCTCTGAACTTAAGGAGTCTCTCTAAGACTAGTTGTGGGATCATAATTCTAGAACTAGAATGGCCCTTAAAGGCCATCTAATTCAGCATTCTTATTTTAAAATCAGGGGAACTAAAACCTGAGGAAGTTAAATAACTTGTGTAACAAAGTTGACTGACTTCACTCTATGCCAGTCTACTAATTTCTTGTTTCACCCACAGTATTCTGAGTTACCTTGAGGGGATTGGATAGTCTCCATCATTGGATCAATCCCCTAATATTTGTATCCTGCCATTTTAGGAGCCCAGCAACTAACACCTGAATTCCATTTAACCACTTAACATAAGATTACCTTTTACAAAGGCATATCTACTTAAAAGATATGGCAATAACAAATATACAACCATTTTGCCCAATGGGAGAGATACTTAATACCTCTCTGTTGTTGGTTGTTCAGTTGTTTCAGTTTAGTCTGAGTCTCCATAACTCCAATTGGGGTTTTCTGAACAAAGATACTGGAGTGGTTTGCCATTTTCTTCTCCAGATCATTTTACAAATGAGGAACTTAGGCAAACAGGGTTAAGTGACTTGGCTGAAGTCACACAACTAGCAAGTGTTTGAGGCCAGATTTGATCATGTCCTTCCGACTTTAGGGCCTCTACAGCACCACCTAACACCCATGTACACCACCTCAGTGTAGGGTTTGGAATTAGGTGTTATGGATTAGATCTAAAGCACTACTAGCTTCTGCTAGGCTAGAGTCTAGAAGTTGTTAGCTGCAATAATCAACCTGGTTTCCTAGACTCCTGAATCTCCATAGCTCATAGTCCCATGATAGATCAGAGACTCTACTCTCTGCACTTAGAATGGAAAAGAATGAAGAAAAAGATCAAAGATTCAGCACTGTTTCTCAGGACCATATAGATTTCCTCTTGCTGTATTGTCTAACCTTGAGTTGTAGAATTGCCTCACTCCTTCATATAAGAACACAGTAAGAGTCATAGATGGTACTGATATTGCCAACAGAATAAGAATCCTCCCAATTGTGTAGTCATACAAAGTAGGACATTAATGAATGCTTCAGTTTTCACAGAAGGATGACCTTAGTGTCTTCCATATAGATGATACAATTTTGCAAATCGATGATGTCTGCACATGTGTCAAGACTCCCATTGCACTAATCCAAGGTGACACACGTAATAAGTATCAGAGATGGGATTTGAATCCAATTCTTATAATTCTATAGTTTGGGCTTTTCCCACTATGACGTATTTCTTCCTTACATAGTTAATTATAGATGGATTACATCTTTCTTGGAACCTTAATGCATTCATTACTTCTTGCAGCAAATTTTCGAAAACAATTTTGATGATTCAAAGTTGTGTTGGCCAACTGCATTTGCATTGGTCTCACATGTATTTAGTAGTTGTATCCATTTAGTAGGATATGTTCTTTTTACTCTTCTAATATCGTTAGGTAGACAGACCACAAGCATGTATTTCCAGAAACAGACTCACAAAAAAAACCTTAACAAAAATGAACTAGAAAAAAAATAGGCCAAGTACATTTTCTGGGTTGCTTTTCATTAGAACAATTATCCAATTTCCTTTAGGCAAATGCTGATTTCTTCTAATTCCTGAGCCCAGGGGACAGAGTTTGTTTTCATTGCAGTGGGAGTTGCTCACAGAATATATCTGACTTTCTAGCAAACTGTAAGGCTTCACACCAAGCTCCATTTTCTAGGAGGAAATGCATTATTCCTATAGCACAGAACTGAGGGGAGAAGGAGACAGAATTGGAAGATTGCATGTGGTCTTTTCTCCTCAAGCATATGTACAAAGCCCCCTACACAGAAGCTCCAATTCCTTAGAGATAGACCAGGAAGCTAGGACAGAAGGAGGATTTGGCTATTTTTTTTCTCATCAGGTACCTCATTATAGTGCTATTTATAAAGTAGAGTTGAAGCTGAAATTAAAAAAAAATTAAAAATTATCCTCTTCCTCTAAAACTTTGTAGCTCCTTAGCCATTTAGGCATCTTTGTCAGAGTTCTCATCCATGGTTTACTACATAATTATGCTAAGAGATAGGAACTTGGAAATACGAATCTTGTCTTTATTATTTTAAGCTCCATTAGGGCAAAAACCATGTCCTATCTAACATTTGTATATCCTGTCTTGCTTAACACAGTGTACTTTATGTAGCAGACAAATATTTTATGAAAGCATGAGGGAAATATAAAATAATACAAAATAAATACAAAATGATTTTTGTGTGTGGAGGGAGGTGAAGAATTACTACTGGAGCAATTAGGGCAATCCTCTTGTAGAAAGTGGATTTCGAGCTAATCGGTGAAGGGAGTTGGGATTCCAAGATTAGGAGATGAAGAAGAAGATTTTAGACATGGCAGACAGTCTTTGCTAAGGCAGAGAGATGAGAAATGGAACATAGAGTGGATCAGTAGAAATAATAGTGGGAATAATATGTAAGTATCCTGAAAACATAGGTAGGAATCTGATTGTGATGAATGCCAAATAAATGTTGTTGTTCTTAAAATTTTATAGTACAGGTGATAGGTAATCATCACTAGAGGAGTGAATGGGTATTCTCATTTCTCAAAGTTAGCTCAGTTCTGGACTAGAGCACAGTTGTGGTCCAGGGCATAGTGCTGGAATAAATGAAGGAAGGGAAAAAAACCAAGCAATTATAAAGAGCTGCTATGTGCTGGGCACTGAGCTAGGGGATAGGATTTGACCAGTCTCTGGCTATATGAAGTACCTGGAGACAAGGTTGAGTTTGAAACCAACTCTAGGACTAGATTTTTTCTAGGTTGGACCTATGCAATGACTTCCAAATTCCTGGACCAAACCATTCTCTGTAATGGACCCAAACATACCAGCTGATCTAATTTATCCATAGTCTAAGTACTACATAGATTGAAAATGATTTGGTCTTTGATTTACTTCTTTGGGATCTCTCCAAATCTAAGCTGACCCATCTGAGCCAAAATCTGCATCCCTGGGGCTGACTTGGAACCGAGTGCATTTTTGTAGACTTCAGTGAGTGGAGGAGTGGAGGACAGGTGAGTCATTCAGTGAATGACCTTTTGTTTCTAAATTTTACTCAATATTAACCCACAGACATCCCGACTGTGAAAGCTGAGGCAAATCTGTCTGGCTAACAATATAGTTGGAACCAACCATCTTACATTTTTATAAGTCAGCACAAAAATCTTCCAGTACATCTGCCACTCTAATTTATACCTAAGAGGATAAAGCTGACCAGAAAGGCCATGAAAATGATGAAATTTATTCCCATTTGTTCAATTACAGTCTCTCTTTCAGAAATGTAGGTATATGGTTAATATACTTTGGGTACGTACCTTCACTAGTGGAAAAGGCATATGTTGACCATAAAAATCTAGTAACATAAAGGAATTTAACACTCTTGAAACATCTGTAGATTATTCCCTAACCCATTTTGCTTGAGAAATATAAGCTGAAAAGCTGGTGTGAGACAGACTATATTGCTGTGAGGACTCTACTTTTATGTTCAATACTGAAAATAAACCTAACGGGAACACCTAACTTTGCTTTCTTTCCTGTATTCTAACAACAAAAATAGACATTTATTAATATAGTGTTTTAATGTTTGTAAAAGTGTTTTATTCTTCTCATCACCTGGTCCCCTCTTGTACTGCTTTCTCTTACCCTTCAAAAGCAGTCATCTCACATTTTTCTTTCCTTTTTTGGCTGCTTTGCTTTTCCCAAGATTCTTTTCCTAGTCCTTATTAAGTTAGTTGATGAAGTTCTTTGGATTCTCCTGTTTGCAGATGACATCACTCTCCAAGTGTTATGTTTGGTGCTATGGATTAGGTTTGAAGCCCTACTAGCTTCTGCTGGGCTGGAGTCTAAAGCTTGCTAGCTGCAACATTTTACCTGGATTCCTAGACTCCTGAATCCCCATAGCTCGAATCACAGATGGTTCTCTGCATTTAGAATGGAAAACAATGAACAAAAAGGCCAAAGACTCAAGACTGTTTCTCAAGACCCTATAGATTTGCTCTTGTTGTATTGTCTAACCATGAGTTGTAGAATTGTCTCACTCCTTCGTATAGGGACAGAGCAAGAGTCATAGATGGTACAGATATAGCCAATAGAAAAAAAATTCTTCCAATCATGTAGTAATACAAAGTAGAACATTAATGAATACTTCAGCTTTTGCAGAAGAATGACCTTAGCGTCTTCCATGTAGATGATATTGTTTTGCAAACTGATGATGTCTGCACTTGTATCAGGACTCCCATTAAACTAATCCAAGGTGATACAAGTAATAAGTGTCAGACATGGGATTTGAACCCAGTTCTGATAACCCTATAGTTTGAGCTTTTCCCACTATGACACATTTCTTCCTTATATAGTTAATTATAGGATTACATCTTTTTTACATCAAAGCTCTTCTTAGAAGAACTTTGCAACCATACAGAGGAGTTGAGGCTGTTCGTTCACACAGAAAAGACCAAGTGAATGAGGAATTGCCCAGATTTCAACACACATTTGGATAGACTTCTATAATCATCTGAGTAGCCTCCCCACCTTGCTATAGGAAGAAACCCAGGGGATGCTCAAATTCTCTGAGTGACCCTGTCAGAATAAGACAAGGAGTAACATCCCAAAGCCATCAACTAGTTACCAATTCCTCAGTAGTTCCCCAGGTCAGTCACCAGGTCAGAACTCCTCACACCTTCCCTGACATTGCTGGTCCTACTTAACCTGAATAACAATCCTATGAAATCCACGTGTTTACTTATTTTGGTGCATCTGAGTCCCTACAGGGGCACCTAACTGCAACAGCCTCCCTGGAAGACAGCCCCACATCCTCTTTGGTGAACTTGTGGGATGATATGGGCAAGAATATTAAAGAATGGGCAGGCATGGACAAGTTGTGATTGGCATTATTGGAGGGAACTCTCAGACTGATAAGATCACAGATCTGTTTGAGTATTATTAAATGGTATTATCCAGGATTAAAAACTGCTTCTAGATAACAAATTGGTCACTTAAAGATACTGGATGAATTCTTGAAGGTCATTAGGCAATTAAATGGATCCACATTAAAATGAGATAATGTACATAAAACACTATAAACTTTATAACATATACAATGCTATTTATGATTATTATTTTCTATGTGGTAACTGGTTGCATTAGGAATAATTTGCTGAAGTCTTGTTGTGGTACAATGGACAATTTTAGTTCTGGAGAACAGATGATAAAAGGTACATTCCTTCTTTCCATGGAGGTAGGTGATTCTGGGTGGAGAATGTATAGCTGTTTTGTCAGTGTTTTTCCTTATTACAATGTAAGGTTCAATTGGGGGGGAGCGGTATTATAATGTGAAGTGACCCCAAAAAGGCATCAGTTCTTAAAAATAAAGAAATACTATAGCTTTCCTAAATTCTTACTGTGTTCACAGTAAATATTGGACCTTCCTGTGACAAAATAACAAACTGATATATCTATTGTATTTTTCTTGTCAGACTTATTTTGTAACAATTAAATATGTATGTACTTTCAATGGTTTAAAATGAGTGAATTTAAAATATGATTATTCCTTCCTGAAAATTTTGAAGGCAATTTTCTTTGTCTTTCATTCAGAATTAGAAAATCCTTTAGTGATTTCCTTCTTCCATATATCAATAAGGTCATGAAGGCTGCATAATCTGTATGAATCAGTCAGTTAAAATAAGAAGGTAAATTGCCGAAAGCAAAGGAAAGATATCACTTTTTATTCTTTTTCCCCGCTAAACTTGATAACATTGCTTTGAAGACAAACTGCCTCAGATTCCAATTTATAGAACTGGAAAACTAATAAAAGAAAGGCATGTCAAGTGGCCAGATTTAGCCTTTTCATTACTCTGAATCACTGCGAATACAACAGTTTTCTAATGTAATAATGTTTTCACTTTGTATAGCAAGAGTTTGTTTAATTCAAATTGTAGCTGTAGAAAAGTGTGGAAAGGATAGGTTCAATTTTACCATTTGGAAGTCTGTCCATTTTATTGTCTACTCTGCTGTTTACCTACTTTACTCTAAACGTCAATGACCTTTTAAGTCAGAGAAGTTTCTGGAAGTCGAGTGTTTTGTTGATGGTTCTTGAAAATCTCTCTACTCTCATACGGATCACAAAACATTCAGAGGCTGGTGAAAACACATTCTTTTGCATGTCAGATGAAAATTATCTCATTTTATTTTGTTTAAATATTCACCAACATAACCATGTTGAAAAAATATATGTAATATACATACACATATATGCACACAGAAATGTATATATATTTTGTCTGTGTGTATGTACACATGCATGTATACACACATATACAGACATAGCATTTAAAATATTTTTGCTCATTTTACCATTAAGAAAGGAACACGTGCATGTTTTGCAGGTATGTATAAAATATTTCTTTCTTCAGAATTCATTCACTTCTCAAATATTTTGGAGAGATAGCATTAAATAGTTTCAAATGAAATCTTTTTGTTGATAATTTAATTTGAACATACAGACAATCATAAATAAAAACTGCAGTATATTCTCTTAAAATAGTCAAGCATGACATGAGTGTTAGCAATTGAGATAGATGCTACTTTTTTTCAATATATCATTTGTTAAAAAGGAGAAAGTGTTTGGTGTCTTACCTTTAGTCAGTTAGTATTAATGTCATCCAGGGAAGCTAGGCAGTACAACAGACAGAAAGCTGGTCTTGAGGTCAGGAAGACTCATCTTTCAGGGTTCAAATTTGGCCTCCCTGCTAATGTGTGAGCCTGGTCAAGTCACTTAACCTTGTTTGTCTCAGTTTTCTCATCTGTAAAATGAGCTGGGGAAGGAAATGGCAAACTATTCCAATATCTTTGCCAAGAAGACCCCAAATGGGGTTGTGGAGAATTGGACACGACTAAAACCACTGAACAACAACAAATCAATGTTGTGCTTTGGTGAGTAGCCCTCACACAGATGCCAAATTCAAATTATTGTTGCTTTGATGATCAGTCTTGGTGTCTTGAGGATAGGGTGATTCAGATACGTTGCCATGTCATCCATTTTATTTGGCCACCATTTTGCTGCCATTTAGTGATATCTTCATTTACATCGTTGTGTTAGTCAGTGTATGTCTTGTTCTTTGGATTCTGTTTTCGTTACTCTATTTACAGTATATTTTAAAAATTCTTCATAATCATCATTCTTGTGGCATAATTGTATCCATATTAAATTATGTAATTAGATTCATATGGTACAACTTGTTTGGCCTTAATCATGAGACATATAGTTGGTTTTCAAACCTTGTTATTACAAATAAGCTTATAGATATTTTTTTATAGAGAGCTATTTTCTTATTGTCAATTATATCCTTGGAGGTATAAAAATGATAATTAGGTTGCTAGGTCAGAGAATATGGATAATTTATTTTCTTGTATAATTTTATATCGTTTCTCAAAATGAATAAACAAATTCACAGTGCTATCGGTAGAGAATTAGTGTTCCTATTTTCCCATCCTGTCTCCAATAATCATTTTTTTCTTTTTGAATAACTCTTGAAAAGTTTTTTATTTGATATTCCCCCCCCCAAAGCTGAAAGTGTCACTTGTCACATCGGTAATGGACATTGTGCTTTACCATAAGGGTCAAAGACTGCATCTGTGATTTTACTGGCAAAGAGTTTTGTATAAATGAGTAACAACTGTAAGTATAAATTAAAAAAACTTTATGGACTCCTGAACACACACACACAAACATACATTACCCCCACACACACTTCCACCCTCCCTGCCTCCCCAACCCCTACTGCTTCCACTACAGAGCTTGTAATTAAAGGAAATCTAAGACAGAAACAAGGTCTAATGCACAGTAACATAGAAATAGCAGTACGCTTTCAGGTAACAAAGAACCAATCAACGAAACTGGATGTCCATCAGTTAGGGAATAACTGACTGATGAATATAATGGAATACTACAATACAGTAGGGAATAAAGAATTTGAGGAATTCAGAGAAACCTGAATATTTGTATGAACTGATGCCAAATGAAATAAGTAAAACTAAAAGAAATATATATATATATATACAGTGCCTACAGTGTTTAACGAAAAGATCAACAGTGTAAATGAAAAGATCACTAAAAGTGAATTAAATTCTGAGTAAATGAAAAAGCATTCAAAGTCACTGAAAACAGATAATGATACACCTCCCTCTTCAAAGCAGGAGGGAAGGAGATAACTAGGACAGAACAGTATAAACATTGTCAGATATGGTCATTGTATTGGGTGTTTTTGCTGAATTTAACTTTTTTTCTCAAGGGCATGCTCAATTTGGAGAGAGTGGTAGGGGTATAAAAATTTTCCCCAGAAATCACTATTATACAAAGACAAAAAAAAAAAAGCACCAATACAACATTTTTAGGCTACTTCAATACCAGAATTATTTGGTTTGTTTACTGACATCAAATAAATTGGATGTCTGTTGTCCAGAAGTGTTGTGTAATCGACAATTCTGGATGTTTTAAAGATTGATGCAGATTTTTTTTTTTTAAGACTGGCTACAGTGAACTGTATTCCTTGTCATTTGGCACAGCTGGGCTCTAGGCATTTTAGTTTTTGAGTAAGGGAGGTCCTGAACTGAAATGACTATATCCATGAAGTAAATCTGAGTTTTCTTTCAAATTTTAAAATTTGATAGATAATTATGTCTCCACATATGTCTTTTTATCAGAAGTACCTAATTATTGCAGACTCAAGAAACCAAGAAATTAATTCCTTGAGGTAGCATATAGTATTGCATTTAATAAATGTGATTACCTGAAATCTAACTACCAGATTATATTTTTTTCAGACACATTAATTCCTAAATAACTTCAACTAAAGTGTGAAAGAGTTACTATCTGTGTTGGTGAAAGGTGAACTTCTACCAATTACATCTTGAATTTTTGAAGTATAATAATTACTACATTGTTATTGAGAGCATAACACTCTACAGATAGCATATATGATATGTGGCTTACTGTACTGTCAAAAACGAAGGTGTCCATCTCACATCTCCTGCTACCACACACATATACACTCATCAAACAGAAGCCCAGGCCATGTAGTCTATATTAACACAATGTTAGTTTTTGATATAACAAGAAAACTTTGACACTCTCCATAAAAAAAAAAAAAAAAAATTTGTATTGGTACATTGTATCTGGTCCCTTGCTAAGGGTACTGCCAGATTTGCCAGAAACAGAAGAAATTAAAACTCTTTTAAAAATGAATTTTGTATTTTATTTTTCCTCAATTACATGTACAAACAATTTTACATTTACATTCATTATTAAAACTTTGAGTTCCAAATTATCTTCCTTTCTCCCTCCCCACCCAACTCATTGAGAAGCCAAGCAATTTGATGTAGGTTATACATGTGAAGTTGTGCAAAATATATTTCCATATTGGACATGTTTTGAAAGAAAACATAGAAAAAAAACTAAAGAAAAATAAAGTAAAAAAAGAGTGTGTTTTAGTCTGTATTCAAATACCACTGATTCTTTCTCTGGAGATGGAGAGCATTTTTCACCATGAGTCCTTCAGAGTTGTCTTTGATCATTGTATTGCTGAGAATAGCTAAATAATTCACAGCTGATAATCTTATGGTATTGCTGTTATTTTCTATACAGTATACTTCTTTTACATCAGCTCATGTCAGTCTTCCCAGGTTATTCTGAGAGTATCCTGCTTATCATTTCTTATAGCACAATATTATTCTATCACAATCACAATCACAATTTGTTCAGTCATTCCCCAATGGATGAGCATCCTCCCAATTTCCAACTCCCTTTCACTACAAAAAAGAGCTTCTATAAATATTTCCATACATATGGGTCCTTTTCCCTTTTGTTTTTTTGTCTCTTTTTGGATACAGACCTAATACTGGCATTTACTGGGTCAAAGAGTATGCATGATTTTATAGTCCTTTGTGCATACTTCCAAACTGCTCTAAAGAATGGTTGAATTAGTTCACAACTCCACCAACAGTAGATTAATGTCTCATTTTCCCCACATCCTCTCCAATATTTGTCATTCTCCATTTCTGTCCTATTTGCCAACCTAATAGGTATGAGATAGTACATCAGAATTGTTTCAATTTGCATTCCTCCAATCAATAGCAATTTGGAGCACCTTCTAATACCACTATAGATTGCTTTGATTACTTCATCTAAAAACAGTTGATATCTCTTGGTCATTTGTCAATTGAGGAATGATTCCTATTTTTATAAATTTGATTCATTTCTCTATATGTTTCAGAAATGAGGCCTTTAACTTCCTTCATGAAATTTTTTACTGTTACTACTGCTAGCTCTATTTCCCTGTATACTATTCCCCAATCTGTTTATTCTTTTCCCTCTTTCCCTTTACTTCTTTCCTCAAAAAAGTTTTGCTTCTATTATCCCTCCCGGGGGCCGGAGCCAAGATGGCGGAGTAGAAACACACAAATACGCTAGCTCCGAACCCACAGCCCATGAAATATCTGTAGTAAAGAGCTGCCAATAAATTCAGGAGCAGGAGAAGCCACATAACAGCGGAGCGGATAAGATTTCTGTTCCAGAGAGCCTGAAAACCTCTAGCAAAAGGTTCTTCGCACAGCGGACTGGGAGCCAAGAACAGCCTTGCTGCGGCAGCCCGGGGCTGAGAGGAGCAGATCCAAGCGGGGAGCAGATCCGAGCAGGCTCCAGGGACAGAATTTCCAGCAGCCCCGCGGGTCCCCCCACCCACAGGTGACAAGGGTCAGTGAGAGGGTCTTTTTGGTGGGTCGAGAGGGGAGTGGGGAGCCCCCATGACTCAGGCCCCCTCGGGAGGCACCAGCAGAGGTGGGAGCAGACTGGGGTTCCCCAAGCAGGCAGGAGCCCAGATCCATTGTTGAAGGTCTCTGCATAAACCCCCTGAGGGAACTGAGCCTGTGAGGCGGCCCTACCCCCACCCGGGCAGCTGAACTTGATCTCACACTGAATAGCAGCCCTGCCCCTGCCCAAAGCCCTGAGGCTGGGAAGCAGCATTTGAGTCTCAGACCCCAAGCACTGGCTGGGAGGATCCGGAGGTGAGGTGGGTGTGAGGAGAATATTCAGAGGTCAAGTCACTGGCTGAGAAAATGCCCAGAAAAGGGAAAAAACCAAGACTATGGAGGATTACTTTCTTGGTGAGCAGGTTTCTCCTCCCCTCCTTTCTGATGAGGAAGAGCAGTGCTCACCATCAGGGGAAGACACGGAAGTCAGTGCTTCTACATCCCAGCCCACTCAATGGGATCAGACCTGGGAAAACCTCATAAAGAGCTCAAAAAATTTTCAAAATTATGTTAGAGAGGTGGAGGAAAAACTGGGAAGAGCAATAAAAGACTTGCAAGCAAAGTATGAACAACAGATCAGCACCCTGCTAAAGGAGACCCAAAAAAATGCTGAAGAAAATAACACCCTGAAAAATAGGCTAACTCAATTGGCAAAGGAGGTTCAATAAGCCAATGAGGAGAAGAATGCTTTCAAAAGCAGAATTAGCCAAATGGAAAAGGAGATTCAAAAGCTCACTGAAGAAAATAGTTCTTTCAAAATTAGAATATTATCCCTCCCAATCTGTTTTCCTTTCTACCATTCCCCCTTCTCTTAACCCCTTCCCCTTCTACTTTCCTGTAATGTAAGATAGATTTTGAAGCCCCAGTTCAGTGTGTATATTACTCCCTCTTTCAGCCAATTCTGATGATAGTAAGGTTCACTCATTCCTCCCCACCTCCCTCACGTTTCTTGACTTTTTTGTGTGAGATAATTTATCCCATTTTACTCCTCCCTTTCTCTTTCTCCCAGTGCATTCCTCTTTTTCATCCCTTAATTTTATTGGTTTAGACATTATCTCTTCATATTCAACTCACACCTGTGTCCTCTATTTATGTATACTTCTTATTCCCCTAATAATGAAAAAAAATATTAGTTACAATTATCTTCCCAGGGAGGGATATAAATAGTTTAATCTTATTAAGTCCCTTATGATTTTCTTTTCCTGTTTACCTTTTTATGCTTCCCTTGAGTCTTGTATTTGGAAGTCAAATTTTCTATCTGGCTCTAGTCTTTTCATCAAGAACATTTGAAAGTTCTCTATTTCATTGAATTTCCATTTTTTCCCTTGAAAAATTATACTCATTTTTGCTGGGTAGGTGATTCTTTGTTGTAATCCTAGTTCCTTTGCCTCAAGAATATCACATTCCAAGTCTTCTGATTCTTTAATGTAGAAGCTGCTAAATCTTGTGTCATCCTGGTTGTGTTTCCACAATACTTGAACTGTTTCTTTCTGGCTGCTTACAGTATTTTCTCCTTGACCTAGGAACTCTGGAATTTGGCTATAATATTCCTGGAAGTTTTCATTTTGGGATCTCTTTCAGGAGGTGATGAGTAGGTTCTTTCAATTTCTAGTTTATCTTTTGGTTCTAGAATATCAGGGAAGTTTTCCTTGATAATTTCTTGAAAGATGATGTCTAGGCTCTTTTTATTATTATAGTTTTCAGGTAGTCCAATAATTCTTAAATTATTTATCCTGGATCTATTTTCCAGGTCAGTGTTTTTTTCAATGAGGTAGTTCACATTGTCTTCTATTTTTTTCACTCTTTTGGTTTTGTTTTATTGTTTCTTGATTTCTCATAAAGTCATTAGCTTCCACTTGCTCCATTCTAATATTTAAGGAATTATTTTCATCAGTGAGCTTTTGGACCTCCTTTTCTATTTGGTCAATTCTGCTTTTTAAGAGGTTTATTTTCTTCAGTGAATTTTTGTGCCTCTTTTTACATTTGGCCAGTTTGTCTTTTTAAGTTATTCTTCTCATTGACTTTTTGTATGTCTTTTATCATTTGGTCTAGTCTGTCTTTTAAGGTGTTATTCTCTTCAGTACTTTTTTTGTGCCTCCTTTACTAAGCTATTGACTTGTTTTTCATGATTTTTTTTTTCGCATTACTCTTATTTCTCCTCCCAATTTTTCCTCTACCTCTCTTACTTCATTTTCAAAATTTTATTTGAGCTCTTCCATGGTCTGAGATCAATTCATATTTTCATTCAAGGCTTTGGATGTGGGAGTTTTGAATTTGATATCTGCTGAGTATATGTTTTTATCTTCCTGATCGCTATAGTAAACTTTCTCTGGTCAGAATTTTTTTTCTGTTGTTTGCTCATTTTTGCAGCATATTATTTTATTTTCTAACTCTTGGCTAAAGTGGAGCTCTTCTGGGATGGAGGGCACACTCTCCCAAACTTCAAGGGGTTTTTGCAGCTATTTTCAGAGATATTTCTAGAGACCTGTAAGTTTTCAGTTTGTCCAAGATGATATGATCTAAGGAGAGGTATGTTTACTACTCTCCTGGCCTATGCTCTCTCCCGTGAGCACTTTTCTGAGCCCTGGACCTGTAAAGAGCGTGCCTGCTCCACTGCAGCTGCAAGTTCTAGTGTGCTAGTGTTCCTCCTTGCCCTGGATCTGTCACCCGGGACTATGACCCTGATCTGAATATGGGCAAAACAACAACGTCCTGCCTTAGTGCTAGCAAAAAGACTCCCTATAATCTCCTTTTGACCAGTTGTTCATTACTCTTACCATCTGTGCACTGAGAGTTCCAAAAGCAGCTACTGCTGCTTATTCAGTGGCTCCAAAAGACTGTTCCTGGTTCACAGGGGCTAGAACTGTGCTAGCTGGGCCTGTGCTGGACTATGTTTCACTATCAGCCAGGTACAATAGACCTTTCCTGATGACCTTCTAAGTTGTCTTTGGAAAATTATTTGCTCCTGTCATTTTGTGTGTTTTGCCACTTTGGGAGTTGTTTTATGGCATTATTTAAAGGTATATGGAGGGATTTTGGGGAGACCAAGTGAGTTGCTGCTTTTTCTTTGCCATCTTGGATCTTCCTCAAAATTAAAATTCTAAATATTTCCTGCTGAGATTTTTTTTGTGTGGTAGAAGAATGCAAACATCTGGTCACATTTTATGTGAGTTTTTTAAAATTTTTCCTATCATGGTTTAGAGCTACAAGAGTCATCATCTAGGTAAACCCCTCCATTTTACAGACAAGAAAACTAAGTCTCACAGAGAGTAAATGATTTACTTAAAATGAGAGTCAGAATCAGGACTAGAAGCTAGGTCTCCTAACTCTCAGTGTCCTTTCCAGTACAACAAGTGTGTTCAAGCTTGACTGTGGACACATACACACACAACACACACACAACACACACACACAACACAACACACACATACAGCACACACATAACACACAAAAGTTCTATAACTTCAAAATACTTGAAAATTACCATCATCAGCACTAATTTAAAGGATTTTTTTTCTTTTGCACTAAGAATTTACAAAGATGCCAAATATTTTGTGGCATCAGACGGCTTCACCATGGCATGGAGGTGACTCTGTGTTCTTCAGGGCTATGTCAGATGAACATATGTTATAGACTGTCTTTTGCCCAAGGACTCACCTGTTTAAGTCTGGGATTTTTCATCAGCAGAAGTATGGCTATCAAGTGATGAATATCCTTGACTAAACAGCTCACCAAATTGTCTCTTATGGTAGGGAGCAGTTTTGATCTCTGTTGGCAGAGGGAGTACCCACACTGACAAAATTGCAGAGCTTTGTAAACATGGGAGTAGTAGGCTTGAACCACTGAAAATAGTCCAAATATACTGTAATGAACATTTTACATGTAGAAAATACTTTTCCTTTTTTACTTCATGTTGCACTTGAATGTACTATGTGAGACTACCTTTTTTTTCTCCTCTCCTTTTATTTTCAGCATCCATCAGGAATCTGCTTTGGTTTGAAAGCTAATCAACTTGTGAATTTGTGGAAAAGTTAGCAGCAGGTTATTTAAAATTTGAGTACAAAATGTTCACTACCTATAGTTAATATTTCAACAACAAAATTAAAAGTAACTATTAATAGGCATCTTTCCTAGTACATATTAGTTATCTTAGAATGCATTCTTTTTTTCCTCTGATTTATTTTTAAGTTCTAATTTCTCTCCTGCCTTTACTTACTTCCCTACCAATTGAGAAGACAAATACAATATCCATTATACAAATGAAATCATGCAAAACATATTTTTACATAAATCATGTTTTGGAAAAAAATCAATAAAAAGAAAGAGAAAAAATAGTCTTCAATTTGCACTCTGAGTCCATCCATTAGGTATCTGGAAATGGCTAACATGCATTTTGATTTTAAAGATTGAAATGTTTCTATATTTAGACTTTCAACGATCTAACTAAATAATTCTATAAGGAAGGTTATGGATATACTTTATTACAGGAGCATATAATTCTATTTGCAGTAAAGAGCTGGAATAAATTTAACCTCCTCAAATATATATTACTTAACATTTTCTAATCTGTACATTCTTACTGAGATAACATACTTATATTTGAATTATAAGTTTTAGGTATACATTTATCAACATGTCTTCAATTTGCAACAGGATATTTTCATTCACAAAATGGTGTTTATTGGAATAAATTTGCTCCCTGCTTGGTTGATTTATGCATAACTTCTCTTATCCCTGGGCTCCTTCTGATTTTACTTCTTTGATTTCAGCTTCTGCTGGGCTCCTGCTTGTGTATAACTGATTCAGCTCATTCTTTTCTATTTCTGTTCCTGTTCTTTCCTCTGGTGTCATACTATAGTGCTTGATGCTCTGAGATATGGATATGTTGGATGGTCATGATCTTTTCTTGTCTGTTCCTGACTCCTGGTCTTCTAAACCCTTCTTAAGTCATGCAATGCATAGCAACACATGCTGATATCCTCTCTCCCTGGTGACTGTGATTGGTTGCACATCAATCCTCCAGATACAACAGAAACTTATAAAGAATATCTGTCTTTGTTTTTTAATAAAGCTAAAATAGGCAATATTCATGATTAGTAATGATGAATTCTGAACTGAATTGCACTAGGTGACAGAATCAAAGAATCTTAGAAGTACAGGAGATATTTGATGTCAAACCCTCTTATTTATCGAAGAAGAAATGGAAAACTTAAGATCTTAAGAGAGATCTTCCTAAGATCATTCAGTAAATGGCAGAACTGGGTTTTGAGTTTAGGTCTTACGACTCAAAAGTCCAGGATGTTATTCATTATACCACATCACCTCCTTTTCAACGTATTAGATTATTTGGGTAATTTGGATAAATAATGGTAATTATTTGCATAAGGGTGATCTTTAATCAGGTAGGTCAATATTGGTGATATACTCTGGATACCATCATGCTAATACCATGAAGAGGAGGGAGGTACTTTGAGTTGCTCCTCTGTGGGGTAATAGACTTGTACATCTTCACTCTATGCCCTATTCCAGTTCTTTCTGTGACTAAAATTGGAATTACAGATTCAATATGTGTTCATCAGATCAGAAGGAGTCTAGCTAAGTTGTACAGTGATCAAATGCTAAAACTACATCAGGATGGTGTTGCAGGCAATGAGCCAAGAAGCTACTTTGATATTTTGATAGGTCAAATATTCCATTGGTTTGTGTACTTCTTCCACTGGTGCAGATCATAATCCACTATGCTTTTTCAAACTTGCATGACTTTTGTTGGTTTCTTTCCATAAATACTGCATAGAGAATCTTCCCAGTGTGTTGAAAGATTTCCTGTTTCTTTCAGCAGCTTGGATATACCAATATAACAGAGAGATCATTTTAAACTTTACTTGAAAGGTGATATGAGTCCACTGGAGATTTTTCTAGCAGAATGGTATATAGTGGAAAGATCAATCAATCAACAAGCATTTGTTAGTGCCTACTATGTGTCAGTACTGTGATAGGTGCTAACAATACAAATCTGATAAAAAAATAATCTGTTATTTACAAGAAGTTTACATTATCCTGGCAGGGATATGAAAAGTGTTTTACAGAGATTGGAGAGAGTTGAGATGTAATTCTCCAGTGTCTTAACTCATGGAATACTCCAGAATCCCTATTTTGGGAAGAAAAAACATCTAAATTCTCAAATCATACATCAAAACAAGAGGCAAAACACAACAGAGTCTGGTACTAGGAGGAGAAAAGAGATAGATATCAAAGCATGAAATGGAAGTGAAAGTTGACCCAGGGGCAGGGTAGACAGAATATCATGAAGGAAAACATTAGAAAAAGTTACCATGAGGAAGAAGCAGGAATAGTTATCCTTTTCCCCATCCCAAGTTGGTACCCCTGGGGCAAAGTCTTCTTTGAGTGGGATGATAAATAAGTTACATGTTGCCCCCGAACTTGGGGGAAGCCAATATGTATACAAAGCTAACCATAATAAAAGGCAGCATTTCATAAGTGTCAGAAGAGAGGTTTATAATGCTTTTCTATTTCAGAGGAGGGAGAAAGCTTGAGTTCTGGAGAGGAGGGAATGGGGGAAGTCCCTCAGTCAACAAGCATTTAGTAAGTGCCTACTCTTTGTCAGGTGTTGTGCTAAGCTCTGGAAACACAAAGAAAGGTCAAACATTATGAAATAAAATAAAACAAACAAACATCAGTCCCTTCCTGCTCGGAAGGATCTCACAGTTTACTGGAAAGGAAGAATAGGGGAGGAGAAATCAGCGAAGGCTTTAAAGAGAAATTGCATGAGTTAAAGACCACCAAAAGTCGTATCATAAGTCTTTTTTTCTTCCTGAAAGTTCCATTTTTATGCTTTCATTTGTGGTTTTCCAAATGACTGAAAAGATAGAATTTAAAGTTTCATTTCTGCCTTAAAAATAGCTTTGGTGTTGTGGACTTGTGGGGTGTGTAGCATGTTGTAATTCCAAACCATTAGACATTGAAGTAAACAAAGGTTCTTTGTACAGTCTAACAGGGTAGTAATACCTCTGGGGAAATCTTAAGAACACAAATTCTCTTTAATGTAGTGAGGCCTGGATTAGAGTTTTCCCAGGTTTTGATCCTTTACTTCATTTCGTCAAGGCCGTTGGCTAGAATGAGGAAGTGCCATGTGGGATCTGACATTCAGAGAAGATTACTACATGTGTTTGTTTGAAGGTAATTATTGAAGTAAACACAGTTGACATTATTCCAGTGTGCCAGGTGCAAGATATATGCACACAGGAATGTGTGTATCTTGGGAACAGTAGTATGTCCTTGGAGTATTAAAAAGTTTGTAAAGAGAGATATTTAATATTTACATACTGTAAGAATTTTTAAAAAATAGCACTTGCAAAATCTCAATTTGTAGGCACAAGTGAATTCCATCTGTTCATATTTAAAGGCATTTGACTCCATCTTTGTATTTTAAAAAATCTATATATGATCTCTATCTCTTTTCATATCTGCATACATATGTAGATATATAGTCAGTATATACACATAGTACACATGTATATACTGTATTATTTCAAATATAGGCTGGATTTTCCCTCTAAAATTCTGGCTTTTTAAAAAAAATGTGTGTTATTTTTGAGGGTCTAGAATATAGTTAGCACTTTAATAACTGCTTGATGAGTGATTGGATGGCTGCTAGTGCAAATACTAGGAAAATTGAAATAGACGAAACTTATCTTTAAAGTTTATTCTTGGCATCCTTTCCCTTCGCCTAGCTGCATACTTTTCCTTTCTCTCTGATTTTCTTTCTTTCTACCATCTCCACTTCAATTGAACAAAAACTAACACAAAATACCTACTATATGCAAGGCAATATGGATAAAAAGATTAAAGTAAAAAGAGATAATCTAATTAGACTAACGAGATGTCTGTATGTGTGTATGTGTACATATATATAATATATATAACCAAATATATATGACTTAAAATTATAGATCCATCTATTTATTATGAACACATGTACATGTGTGTATATATAATATATATATGCCCTTGTATGTACATGTGTATGTGTTTGTATATGCACATGTATGTGTATATGTATAACCAGAAGCTACTCTCCAGTGTATGTGGTCAAAGAAAATGAACAAATAGTTCTCAAAGTCAGAATTGTAAACTATTAATAAACCGAGAAAAGAATGCTTCAAATCATTAATCATAAAAGAAGTACAAATCAAAACAAGCTAAAGGTTTAGGTTCACACCCAGAAAATTAATAAATAACATAAATGCTGGGGAGGGTGTGGGAAGGTAGACATATTAGCACACTGTTGATGAAGCTGTGAATCAGTGCATTCTTTTTGGAAAACTATGGGGAATCATGCAAATAAAGTGTTAATGCTGGTACCCTTGACAGAGATTCCACTACCAGACATATGCCATAGAGAGGGCAGTGATAAGAAGAAAATCTCAACAAACAGTTGAGATTCAAAGCAGTACTTTTTTGTGTTGCAAAGATCTGATAAAAATAGATGACAATTAATTGGAATTTAGCTGACCAAATTGTGGTCCATGAATGTAATTAATTATTACTGTGGTATAAATTGGAAATGATGAATGTGAACAATACAGAGAAATATGGACCTATGTGCACTGATAGAAAGCAAAGAAAGCAGATGCAAAAACCAATGTTTTATGCATCTCTGTCTATCTATCTATCTATCTATCTATCTATCTATCTATCTATCTATCTATCTATCTATCTATCTATCTATGTCTGTCTGTGTGTGTATCAGTGTTAAAAATAATAACCACAACAAAATAAAAAATGTTACAGAATATGGTGCCTCAATAAATGTTTATTGAATTGCCTTCAAAGAAGAGATATGAGAGGAGACCTTTCCCTACTCTTTGAAAGAGGTAGGAGATCTCCAGGTGTGGAACATTGAATATATTTTCAGATCTTTTTGATGCACTAATTGAATTTTGCCATATTTTCTTGTCTTTTAAAAAAAATTTTAAAATTTTCTTTGTTATATAGGATGCCTCTCTGGGAGGTGTCGAGTGATGGATAATGGGAGAAATTTTCATTATGTGAACACAAGTATCAATAAAAGTTATTTTTAAAAAATAGAACAAATCAGGCCAGTAACCTTATGTCACTTGTGGTAGGGTTCCTAAATTAGTAAGTAAATTGAATGACTGAGACATATTTTACTAAGATTTTAGGAAAGCATTTAAAAATATCCATCTCATTCTATTTTTGTGAGAAAATGGAGATCTGTGAGTTAGACAATATTACAATTGTATCAGAGATTCTTAACATGGGACTAGGATGCCTAATGAGTCTTTACTTTCTGGCAATATGTTTCAGAGAGGATGTTCAGAATTATGAGGTTTCTTGAGTCTGTGTCCATGTCATAAGATCTATTGAAAGAGCTGGAGACTAGAATACTCCCTGTTGGGCTAGCCTAGGGTGATGTCTATGTTTAAGAAGCATAATAGTTGCCTTCAAGTACTGTAAAGATTATCATACAGGAGACGCTTGTTCTGCCTGGTTCCAGAAAGGTCAACCTATAAACACTGTGTGGAAATTTTAAAGTGGCCATTTTGGGATTGATAGGACAGTTATAAGTACCAGAAGCTCAATGTCCTGGTCCAGGAAGTATTAGGTTCTCCTCATTGGTGATCTTCAAACAGAGGTTGGATAACCACTTGTGAGGAACATAAGGAGCTAGGTAGTAGAGTGGATAGAACGCTGAACCTGGAATCAAGAAAACCTGAGTTCAAATGCAGGCTCAGATACTAGTTTTGTGATATTGACCAAGTCATTAACTGCTGCCTGCCTCAGTTTCCTCAACTGTAAAATGAAAATCATAATAGTACCTACCTCACAGGGTATTATGAGAATCAAAGGAGATATCTGTAAAATGCTTAGCAGAGTGCCTGGCACATAGTAGGCACTTAATGTGTATTCCCTTCACCTTCATATGAAAAAATGAAATGATTGGACTAGTTTATATTTGAGGCATCTTCTAGCTCTTCTTATTCCTTCAATGATCAGAGAGGGAATTGGAGGAGAAAAGTCTTAGGCACACAGTAGGTACTTAATAAATGCTTATTGATTGAGTGACATTCTGAAATTAGGGATGAGCAGAAGCAAAGGTGCACAGGCTAAAAAGTTGTTGCCATTTCCTGGTGATGGTGAACATTCCAACTTGGCTGTACTGTAGGAACTGCACGAAAGGTGTATTATTATACTAAGTACCTGATAATGTAATTGTCTCAGAAGAATGATTTTCCTACTTTCACTGTCTAAAATGATGGCAGGATCTTTAAATAACTGGATAATACTAGTGCTCTAATATTATCCTTGTCCACATGATAGGTATTCTTATGAATTTGCGATTTAATAAACAAAATAACTTTTCCAATCTTAGACTATTATTAGAGAAATGTCAGAGAGTTCATCATTTACTTATCAATGCCAAGATCTATAAGGTCTTACCCAAATAGTGAATTCATTTGATCATGTGCAGTTTATGAAACCTGACAGGGTCACAATTGATGGCAAAGGGGTCACAGAGTCCAGATTTGTACTTTGGAAATGCAGCTCAACACTTTGTAGTGAACCTCTTCAAAATGTGCACAGAAAAGAGAATCCCCATTTCTTTAAATGCCTCAGACATCCTTTGCTGCTCAGGTCTCTCTAATGGCCTGCAAGCAGAAGGAGAGATCAGCAGCCTCTGCTGACCATCGATGACGGTTTGTCATCTTATAGACAGGAAGATAACAATGACCCCGTCATCCTAAATAAACAACTTCCAAACCAAAGTGTTCTATTTTGCCTCTTTTGTCACATCTGAAGAGAGACACAAAATTTCTGGGATTTATCTTGAGACCTGATGTTAAAGGCTCTTCTTCTGTTCCTGCTCCAGTTAGGGCACATCTGAAGTTTTTCACTTTCTTTCAGGTTTCAGTACGCTCCTCTTGTACTTATAAGCTTGTGAACGACCACAATCAGCCAGAATAATCTTTGTAATATTATAGTAAGGCCACTGGAAGGCTTTGAGTCTAGTCTTGGCTCTTTACCCAACACATTGTTAGACTTCATATGACCCGCTCCATTTCTCAGGGCCTTGGCTTCCCCATGTGTAAAAATAGGATATTGGACTAGATAATTTTATGAAATATTAAAGGAGCAAAAGGGCAAGTGGTCACAAGGATTCAACTCATTTCAGTGTTTCAGTTCAATGGTATCACTTTTGTCAACTATCTGATTTTCTATGTTTTTGTGACCCTTTCTTGCCTTGATGTCAGAGATCTGGTTCCTTCTAAACCACTGATTCCAATATCTTTATCTTGCTTTTGAATCTGGTAAACCACTGACTTGTTGGGTTGATGGCTCCTAAGCCAGTTGTTTCAGCCTCATCCTGTGTTGACCTCATTAATGAAGGCTTTTAGTTCCTACCTAGGTCAATCATATACCTAACCTCTAACTGGTCCCTTTCCCTTACTTCACTTGAGTTAGAATCACATGCTATCTGAACATTCTATCTGAATAGAGGCAGGGACGATTATAATGTATACTGAATGCCCATAGTTCTGATTCTATATTTAACATTTCAAAAGCCAGGGCTTTTGAAATTTGTTTAAAACATCACCAACATCTGTTATCAGGTCAAATTTAGTTATTAGCAACAAGTAATAATATCTTTTTTTTAATGCAACATATCAGAATAGTACAATGCTACCTCCATAGTAGATGTTCAATAATATGTGTTGATTGGTTGGCTAAAGGAATGAATGAATCAGAAAAAAATCACTCATTAATTGCCTACTGTTGTAGGATCTATGGTAGGCTCTGGGATACAAGTGAACCATTCTCATATTTTAATAGAACTTATATTGTAACAGAAAGAGATGATATGTATGGAGAGTGGTGATCAGGGAAGGGAACTTGGTATTGGAAGTCAATATAATGGAGAGATATAATGGAGAGATTGGTTTTTTTCTAGAAACAATGGTAATATTCATTTGAGTACTATTTCCAGAATCTGAGAAATGACAAGCTATGCTTGATAATAGGGAAACTAGCTAGGAAACTGGTGTGGATGGCTGAATGTAATGTAAAGCACAGCCTAAGGCCACTTAGACATGGTGAATTAGATGAGTTTGTAGTCACTCATTCTCTCACTAATCAGGATACCTGAGCTCATTAACTCCTCATGTGAGAGAGATTATGATCTGTGGAGATTAGTCTGGAGGGTACTGCTCTAGTTATGAAGAAAGGTGAGAGAGTGGAGAGGGTTTGGAGGGTGGTTGTAAATGGCAAGAGGTATATGCGATCATCCCCTTTTTTCATTTCCCTTCTTTCACATTCATTTACTCCACTAACTCCATTACTTGGTTGCAGCCCCTACTTTAGGATGTCTTCTAAATTTTCTTGGACCTAATCACTATTTGTGGACTTATACATAAAGTTATACTTCTTCTTTGTAGACTAACTAAGTTGTCTAGAGGCCAAAGTTACAGGATTGACCCCTGTGCAGTTAATCTGCTCCATGGTCACAGACCAATTTCTAATTCCTTTGAGCAAGATATTGTGATACTTTTAAGAAACTGTTTTAAAAGACAGAGTTCTTGCTCTCAAGAAGTTTGTAATCTAGTTGTGAGATAAGTCATGTACAAATAGAATGCAAATTAAAATATAGTAAATGCACAGGAAAGACAAAAAGAAATATTATATGAGAAACCCTAGAGAGATTCTGGATGACAAGCCTTCATGAAGAATTGGATCCAGAGCTGAGCCTTAAAAAATAGGAAGTAGCAGAGACACTTAGTATATTCCAAGTAGGTGATATTGTGAGTAAAATCTTTAAATGATTGTACTTGGGTATCTTGTCATCAGAGGAGTATTATACACTAGTCATGATTCACAGAGGGAACCATTAATGTGTAATGTATATAATTGCTGAGGAAAGCTGAATAGGAACATAGAGTAGCTCAGGGTGTATTTTCCTATTCAACTTCTCTTTCAAAATACCTTGATCTTCTTTAACAATTAAGACCCATTTTATACTGAAGTATTCTACTTTTTTGTTGTGGTTATTAACACCAAAGTGAAGACAGAAAAATCTGGGGTAGTAGATAGAGGATTTTAATTATGTGCTTTCTGGATGGATTTCCAGGGGGAAAAAATCTTTGCAGGGTTCTGAACTAATAATAGAAGAAGCTCTATGGTGTCACCACCTTATGTGACAGTGGGGGCAGCTTGTATGGTAAAACAATACATCTGGGAGCTTGGATTTCATGGTTGTAGTCAGTTAAAATATCGTCAGCTGAAAGTAGTTTTATACTAAACTTGTCATTTGACACGAAGAATTTGAGTTCTGCCGACAGTTTTAACAGCATTAGAAGTAGGTCCCCTACCAGCTAATGGATATTTCATACTAGTATTGCATTTAGAAATTCAGTCAATTAGACAGTCTTTTGTTACTTGATCATTGAAAGAAAGGCAAGGATATTGAATATGAGGAATAATTATGGTGGATTCAAAGTTGGTCCATGTTAGCTCATCAAGAATTTACTCTGATAGCTAAGTGGTACTGATAGTCATGGCAATCTCTCCAACATACGGTGCCTTGGAAACTGGCAACTTCATAAAGAAAATCACAGTTTTTTTTTTTATAACTGGGAAGTTCTTTGCTTTAAAATGTATTTTTAGGTATCTGCTGCAAAAGAGGGTGTGAAACAGGGGGAGTAGATCAGAAAATGCTAAATGTGATATCACGTCTGAAAGAGAATTATAGAATTTCACTTGGTGTCATGTCTTATTATCTATTTGTTTCCCAGGAAAATTGCCAAGAGGATGGAGTTTCTCAGGTAATTTTTCATAAGAGAAAATTTTAATCCTGTTTTAAAAATATTTTACATACCCCTCTACAGGTCAATAACACTTTTTCACCAGTTGAAAGCATTAATTTGAAAGCATCGTTGAATGCCCCCTAACTCCATAACTGGCCTCCTCTTCTATGCAAAGATCAATGGGGGTAAGGGGGAGGAGGATTGGATTGAAGGAGTGAGAAAGGAGGTGACATGGCAGCTTCAAAAGGTTATGCTTCAGTCAGAGGGAAAGACAAGAGCAACTCAGATTCTTGTGCAAGGTTAGATGCTTATCTTACTAATACAGTTCCATTGTGGATTAGCTGCAACTGGAAGGGGCCAAAGCCCCCCACCAGAGATCAGATAAACCATTATTTCTCTTGAATTTTCTGGAAGCCTCATGTCCCACGTATGGTGAAGTAAGTGAGTAAGTTGGGACCTAGACTCCAGGGTTTCTGTGTCAATGTTGCATGACCAGTCCTTTGGCAAATGTGAATTAAGAATCCTGTGGGAATTGTCATGACCCTCTTTTGCTTCTCAAGGGAGGACTCAAAGTGCATGTGTCCTAGAGCTCCTGGGTCCATGTTGACCTTATGTCTAGGTCTAGGAGAACTTCTGTTTTTTCAGAGCAAGCTCTCAGAGGCCCAGTATATGTTTATGTTTTATTGCTTCTCATTATGCATTTTCACTGACTGTCCCCCATGTCTGGAATTCTCCCCCTCATCATTTATGCCTAATTGCTTCTCTGTGATTCTTCAAGTCTCTTCTAAAGTCCCACCTTTTGTAAGAAGCCCTTTGATCTTCCTTAATCTTTGCACTTTTCCTCTAAGATTTTGTCTTATATCTATTTTTGTACATATTTATTTGCATGTTGTCTTCTTCATTAGACTGTCAACTCCTTGAAAGCAGGTATTGATTTTGTGCTTTTCTTTGTATTCCCAATATATAGCACAATGCCAAGCACATAGTAGGCATTTAATAAATGTTTATTGTTCATTATTACTTATTACTTCCAAAACACATACTGTAGTTCTTAATTCTCAACCTTAGGAGTAGCCTAACATCTTTGTGTGTGTGTGTGTGTATGAGTGTGTGTGTGTGTGTGTGTGTGTGTTTGTGTGTGTGTGTCTGTGTGTATGTGGGAAATATATTGGAAAAGTATTTGGAACTTTAGAGGAAGGACTAGGAGGAGTTTATTATTGCTACCTTCTGATGAAAGAGGGAGATGGTAAATATCAGATAACAAATTTTTAGAACCCAAATCCTTGAAGATCCTTTCAGTATTTGAACATACACTTTTAGGACTTTTAGAATGAATCTCTTAGCACAGCTTGGTGGGTACAAAGAGCTCCTGGCTATTTTATGTGTACAGTTCATTGTATCTTCATAAATCCACACAAAGCTGAACATTTTAGAAAAGATGAATGATGCACTTATAAGCCCACTCTTGTGATGGTATATCTTTTATACATTTTAATGTCTTTTGTAGTGTATTTGCCACCCATTTAATGATAAATAGATGACAATAAAAGCCTTCGTTAAATATTTAAAATGCACTGTGTTTCTTATTATCTTGTACACTATTTAAGGACCCATTAATAAAAAGTGTATAGCATTAACAAGCTTTCAGTAAGGTATTTTAAATGAAATGTGCCACCTAAAGTAAAGTGTCATAACTCTAATCCTACTGCTTGTTGACATATTAGTGGGTGTTCAAAGTTAAGTGCCTTCAATGCCTTTGGTGAGTGATTTACCCTTTAGAGGTAGTGACCCATGAAGGTAATAACTTGCCTTTATCGCATCACTCAGACATATTTTCTGATTTTCTGGAACACTGTGGATATAGATATGATATATGCACATAGATATGTATGTCTTTATTATATATGTACAAACATATATCCATATGTATGTATATGTTTTGGAAAATTCTCTTTGTATGAGAAAAGTACGTATTTTGTGAACAAATTTGAAGGGAAGAAACCTAACTTTCATTTCATCTGCAGATCACTATCGTCTTAATTTCCAATAGAAAAGTTCATGTTCAGAATGCAAGCTTACTTTTGTCCTATTTGGATAGACGGGTGAAAGCTGATTTGTTTTTCTTTACTGTTAAAAGCATTTTTTTTGGCAATTGTGGGAGTCATTGATTTTTATTGAGAATTTTGAAACCTATTGCCTAATGATTCTGGTGTAGACAAAATAAACCTAACAAAATGGGACCCCATGAAAATAATCAAGGAACAACTTAGTTATGATTTGGAAATCTTCTGATGATTAATGCAATTGAATCAATGCTATTGAAGAGATCAAGGTCTCATCAAAAAAGAAAAAGCCTTCATTTTCTTGGGTCGTAATGAGATACCTTGAATTTCCACTTGTGTTTGTTTTCACCTAAACCAATTAAAGGTTGTTTTTTTTCCCTGAATACCAATTACTTTTGTGAACAGCCAAGTTTATCTAATGAAAGTCTCCTATTTAAATGTTTATCAAGTATGAGCCACATGGGAAACACCATTTGGAAGGGAGAAGTCTTTGGCTCTTAAAGGCACAAACATCTAAAGATTTCAAACACCTTCGTCAAAATGTGGTTGATAATCCTAATATGTTATTACATTCTTTATTCCACATGCTGAAAAATGGTCTCATTTCATCCTCATAATATCTCCAAAGGTAAGCAAAGCAGCTTCATTTTGCAGAGGGCTCATGGGACAGGGATAGGGAGGTATGTCAAATGATAAAGTAAATTTCACCCCACTACCTGTTTGCAGAGCTGGGATTTGAACCCAGATCTCCCAGAGCTAAGGGCCAGTATTTCTTTCAAATGCCAGGCTGCCTACTGAGTATATTGAAGAAAGGGTCAACAGAGGAAAAATAACTTCCTATTTTTTATGCGGTTGCTGAAATTCCTAAGCTCTTGTCATATTGCTGCGTGAAAAGGGGATAGGGAATTTGACTGTTTGCTCTTGTAGAGACACTGCAGGTTTTGTAGCCATGGGCCTTTGAAGTTAAATTGTTCTACCTTTCTCCTAAAGCCCAGCAAGAGGAAGGATTAGCTTGTGTCTTTAATGTGGTAGTAAATAAATTAAGTGATAGGAGAAGCCCTGACTATAGTGAGAAGCAGCACTAGGGAAATGAAAGAAACACTGCAAATCTCAAAGATGAACTAGGTCTCTAATATAGCAGTAGCCAATATTTATTTATAATTCCTCTGTGTAGTTATTCCTCAGAGGAGACCCCATGGGGCTTGAAATTTTTTAAAAGATCTATTCATAGTTAATCTGGCTTCCATCTAAGCCTAGGGAGGTTTTTTTTTTTTCTCCTGTTGTATACATATCTGGCATGAATAGATATGATGTGAAGAGAAGAGAAGGGTCTTATCTATATTTACAGTGAACTAGCCAAGAAGGGGAAAATAAGTTCCAGGAGTCCCATCCAGGTTAGATATTCTTTCCTCAAGTCTCAGAGAAACTTATTGGGCTAGAATTATATCTATCTGCCACCCTTCAAACTCTGGTAGCCTCAGGAATGATAGATCTAGAATAAAAGATCCTTCCTAGATTGCTCTTGAGGAGGAGGGTAGTTTACATTCGCCAGTTTAACTCCTTTTTTCCAAACACTAGTTACACAAAAGCTCATCACAAAGGGCATTAACCATTTATTCAAGCAGAGCTGAAAACAGAAATAGAAGTTATATGGATTTGTTGTTGTTCAATTGTTTCAGATTCTTCATGACTCCAGTAGAAATTTTCTTGGCAAAGATACTGGAATAGTTTGCCATTTCTTCTCCAGCTCATTTTTTATAAATGAAGAACTGAAACTTGCCCAGGGTCATAGAACTAGTAAGTATCTGAGGCCAGATTCAAAGTCCAGTACTTTACCCACTACACCACTTGCCTGCCCTATTATATGAATTAGAATACTCCAAAGAATGCCAAAGAGTACATGGGTCTTCAGCTGGGAGTGAACTAAAACTTTGTTCAACTAAGGAGAAAGAAAATAATTTTACCTCTGAGAAGCTACATTCTTAACAGTCTCTAAAATTTCAAACCAAGCCAGAGATATAGCTGGGTTAACTTCATGAATGTCATTCCAAAGTCTCTTTACCATTTCCTTGGAGGTGATGAAGTGGTGATGATTTATTTTTCCCTAGAAGATCTCTGGTCCCTAGTCGGTACTCTCTTTACTCAGGCATGTAGCATTGAGCTCAGGTTTTAGGGTTGTTTTTTTTTGCTAATCTGGAATCACATACTCCTTTGCAGAGCAATACATTCCCTGGCCTTATCTTCTCTGCCCACTTTGGTGGAAGCCTGGTGAGATCATAGATTCGTAGACATAAAAATGGCAGAAACTCCAAAGCCAATTTAGTGCAACTCACTCATTTTTTTAGTTAAGGACCATGAGGTTCAGGGAAGTTAAACAATTTGCCCAAGGTAACAAAGGTAATAAATTTTTAAAAGGCAGGATTTGAACTCAGGTCCTTTCATCCTTTCCAATGCAGCAAAAAATTTTGAGCTTTTTATCTGTTAATTTATTGCTGAAGAACTTCATTCTGATTTAACTGCTTGTTCTTGAGCTCTGGGATTTTGAGCAGTTATAGGAAAGATGATTTGTCACATTTCTTAAAGCAAACCATTGCTTTTGGTGATTCTCTGTTCTTTTCAGCTCCTAAAAACTTGATAAATTATAACATTTACAAAAGTATTCATTTATTTTTTAAATGCCAGAGATATATTAACTACCAAAAACTCAGTGGAAAAAGTATGCAAGAAGGAAGAGTCAGCAGACAACATTGGGATCCATGATGTTTTGGTCAATAATGAATTCTGTCTGAAAATAGGATATGAATTCATATAATATGTAGTTCTAATTAATCTTTGGATTAGAGATGACCATGAAAAAAATGTTTGGATTTTCTTTTAAGAATATCATATTTTTATTGGCCCTAGTCTTTACCTGAAAGCCTCGGAAAATCTCTGCATTGTACATCCTAGTAGGTTGCCGCCTCCAGCTCCCCCACCTTCAACTTTCTTCTAGCAAAAATTAGTCATAAACTCATAGGATCAGCTATTACAACCTTTCCCAACCCCTCCTCACCCCCATCCCACTCTACAGATGAGGAAACCAAGGCTTACAATAGCGAAGTGACTTGCCAAGATTCATCATACAACTAGTATGTAGCAGGATCATTTAAAAAAAAAAATATGGAAAAAGACAAATCATAGTAGTCAAAGTTCCCAGAATGTAACATGTCCCAAATAAACATTTTGCTGTGTCATAGCCACTGGAGAAGGGTTTCTTCATGCAGAGGCCCCAAGTCTAGCAATCTAATGACTCTTGAATGCTGAGATGATCACTGAGGTCAGCAAAATTACCTTCTGCTACTGTCTACTCTGCCTTTTGATCCTAGTTCTAAAACTTTAGTCCATAAATTAACCTCTACTTTTTGCCTCCACATCCATTGTCTGACCTCCTGGAATCTGTAGCCTGTCCTGCATGGTCCCTTGCTCTTCTCAGGTATGTTTAGCCTGTACAGGAAGACTTGAGAGCTTGCCTTCTCATCATTGAGTTAACTCTTTGAGGCCCCATTGCCTCTTTATGAGTTTGACAACATCCACAACTGTCAAATCAATTTTGTCATGCCTGCATACAAAGAAATGGACACTTCCCACTTCTCTGGAGTTTAATTCTTTTCTTAGCTATTGTGAACTTCTGAACCATGTATTAAGGTGTAATGATCCTTAGCTTACCCTAACTGTGGTATCCTTCTAACCCTATTAGTTTGGAAATGGGTTTATATATCTTAAGATATAGCCTGTCAACAAATAGCAAGCCCCCTCAAATGATCTTTAATTTACTCCTAGTAAGTACATTCCTAAACATATTTGTAAGAATTCATTCCATTAGCACCCTGTTCTCAATTTTCTATTAACAGATATGACTTCTTTTAGTTTTATCACCTTAATAGCCAACTTAATGAATTGTTATGGCCATAGAAATGCATCACTGATAGGTCAGCTTTCTGGTGATGATTTGGGAATGAGCGTAAGGAATTGATTTGTCACCACTGCCAACATTTCTCCTCTCACCCTTCTCTCAATAAACATGGAATCTGTGTTCAGCTATGGTGGGAGACAAGGGCAATTTGAGGAGTAGGATGCCTACTGGTGGTATAATTTAAAGTGGTTCACTACCACCAACATATTTTCTCTGTCAGCAAATCAGAATATTTCAGAAGAATTGAAAATGACCTCAGTGGCCAGCTCCCTCAAGGTATATAAAAGCAATCCCCCTATAACATATATGACAAAAGATTATCCAATGTTTAACTTGAAGACCTCTAAGGAGAGTGGGGTGTGTGGGGGTAGTGATGATTACCTGTTGAAACAGCCCACTCCCCTTTGGGACAGCTCTAATAATTAGGAAGTCTTTCTTGACATCAAACTTGAATTTGTCTCTTTGTAATTTTCTCCAGTAGTACCTAGTTTTGCCTCTGTGGATAAACAGAAAAAACATAATCCCTTCTTCCCATAACAGACTTTCAAATATTTGAAGACAACTGTCATGGCTCCCTTGAGTCTTATCCATGTTAAACATTCTCCATTACTTCAACCTATTTTCACAAGGCATGAACTTAAGGCTCTTTACCATTCTGGTTGTCCTTTTCTGGATATTCTCTACATGAATAATATCCTTTTTACATTATGATGCCCAGGACTGAATGCAATACACTTAAGAAGATCTTGTGTGTGTAAACATTCAGGTGAAACTCTCAGTTCCTTATTCTGGAAACTATGCTCCTTTTATTGAAGCCCAGTTTTTGGTAGTTTTTTTGACTACCATATAATACTATTGACCTATATTAAATTTATAGTATTGATTCATATTGAATTTGCAGTCCAATAAAATCCCTAAATCTTTTTCAGAAAAATGACTAAGACTCTTCATCTTATACTTGTGAAATTTTTTTTCTGACCCAAATATAAGATTTTAAATTTATCCCTAATGAGTTTCATCTTATTAGACTCAGCAGCCCAATACTGTGACCTCTAAAGATCCTTCTGGATTCTGTCACCTTCTGTGTCCTGTACCCAGCCCAGCCTTGTGACATCCACAAATTTGAAGAGCAAACTATCTATGCTTTTATCCAAGTCATTGATAAAAGTGTTAAGCAGCAAAAGGCTAGGTAGAGAACCTTGGAATATTGCACTGGAAACCTCCTACCACATTGATATTAAACCATTAATAACGACTCTTTGAATCTGACCATCTAACTAGTCATGCATCAATCTCATTGTATTACTATCTAACCCAGATCTCTCCACATTTTTTTCCACAAGAATATTAAGAGATACATGATCAAAAACTTTACTAAAATTGAGGCAGACTATATCCATAATAATCCCCTTCTATGGAATTGCACCATAAAAATTCATTCCTTTGTAATTTTAAATCTAGAAGAACTTTACTGCCTGTGGAGTTTCATAGAGTAAAATAAATACTCTGGGAAGCAAAAACATTTTCAAACATTATTAACACCCTATTGGGTCATTTCCCGACAGTTAGTCAAGGTCAGGAAAATATGATATAGTGTCATTGGCTCCACAGTCAGAGGAACGGGGTCCAAGTACCAATTCTCCTAGTTGCTACCTGCAGATTCTTAGTCTGATCCTTTAACTCCTTGGACTTACAGTTCTGTAAAATGCCTGGTGTGGATATTGAAGGTCCTTTTTCATTCTAAATTTATAATCTTATGACTTCTATAGAATCATATAGCTAGTATCCAGATTGAAGTCAAAATCAATTTCAGTGCCCTTTCTACTACACCATGTTTTTTAATCTTGGCTAAATGAATTCCTACACTAATATGTATTAGTGGTACTCTAAGCCTTCCAAGAGTCAAATATTCAAAGGAATGAATTTCAGTGATGTAGTTTCAGGCCATGTTATTTAACCTCCCTTAATCTCAGTCTCTTCACCTATAAAATGGGCATAATTATATCATCTAGCTCACAGGGATGTTGTGAAGTTCAAGTAAAATGCTGCATATAAAGGACTGTGCAAATCTTAATACTACTGTATAAATATTAGCTACTATTAAAATTCTACAGGAACAGGGAACATACGGGATGAAAGAGTAATTTAAGGGAAGATGGGAGGAACCAAGAGTACATTTTAACCTCTTCACAACTTTGCTCTATTTTGAGAGATAGGGAACACTGGACCTTTGTGGGGGGAGTACCTTAGATAATAGCACCACCAAATGTAAAAGTGGCTAGTCCCAGTCAGCACATGTTGACTAAGGAAAAGTATTCATTTATTGGTTTGGAGCTGAAACTCAAGAGATCTGATCTCTTTGATCATTAGTGACATTACCCCCTACCCCTTCTAATCTCTGTTCTACATTTTCCTCATTTACAAAAACAAAATAATAATGGGTACTTCCTTTACATAAAATTATTTTGAAATGTCATTCCATATGTCAAATTTAGTACGATCTTTGGATAAAGCACATTTTAGATTCCAAATTCTCATTAACTCAGATCCTTCCATAGGAAGTTTTATGCCATTATAAAGCAGCTTCATGAATTCTGGTCCTATTTTCATGCTTCTGCTTTTTTTACTTCCTTGAGAGAATTGAAGAAGTCTAGAGTGGGAATGAAAAGGATTCCAGTATGTCTCACAGAGCAGGCATTACGATAGTAATCATATTTTATATTTCAAAATTCTGATTTTGAAATATGAGTATCTTGATGGTACAAGATAGACTATAAATATTAATATAATCAGATAGCCAAGGTTAATTTAAAAGGTATTCTTTCTAGAAAATAACTTTTAAGATTAAGACTTGGATTTTTTAATCATCTGGATAGGTATGATCTGTAGCTGGGACTACAAGTGTGTGTATGTATATAATTGTAGAGGTATATGTGTATGGTGTGTATGTATACATATACATATACATAGCAGAAGGAGACCTACCTCTAGAATCAGAAAACCTGAGGTATCCTGTCTTTAATGTTTATTACCTATATGACCTTGACCAAATGGCTTACTTAGTCTCAGTGGGGCTTGAATTTTCTCTGCTACAAACTGAAGGAATTGTACCAAATGACCTCTAAGGTCCATTCCAGCTTAAGATCTATGATCCTATCATCCTAAGTAGATTGACCTTACTAGCCCTCAGTTTCTTCTTCTGCAACACAAGGAAAGGGGTTGGTTAAGATGATCTCTAAGGTATCTTTCAGCTCTAAACTCTTAAGTATGGTACACAAGTTGATGGATACATTCATTTACTGAGGACTTATTTTTATTTGCATTAAAAATGTATGCATTTTTAAAACTATGCATTGGGAAATGAGCATTAAAAAGTTAAGAGTATTAACATTTCCTTGCTTCTACAAAGTTTCTAAAGATAAAGAATTTTTTATTCCTCCCCACCTCCATTATCATTATAAATCTCAGAGATGATTAAGGAGGACATCCTGGAGTTTGCTTCCAAAAATATAATGAACTACAATAACAAATAGTCTTAAATGGTGGGACAAATTTATATCAATATTTTGGATCTTAATTTATTGCTTATGCTATAATGAACTTCAATCAACACCACTTTCTTTCCTCTCTCTCCAAACACAAAGAGGTCAGTGAGAACATGCCTGTCAAGGATCTGACAGAAGAGATTTATGGTATGAGTTAAATCTTGTTGAAGTGTTTTTTCCCCTATATTCTGCCTCAGGTGCTAGACACTCAATTTTTTCCCCTATCTTGCAAGAATCCAGGCATAAAACAAATAGGTACTTTCTAGAGCTTTGAGATATGAGGTGTTAACTAAAAAGTTATGAGAACGTTTTTCACTGCCAAAGGATCTAGAGTGATAGTGGAAGAAATAATATATGAAAAGGCTGGTCTTGGGTGAAGAGGGAGATGGAAATTCCCTGAAGACAAAAAGAGAAATTTGTGACTGCCTTTATCAAAATGAACATCATCAATTATACATTGAGGGTTTCTCTCTATATAAAGTCTGAAGTTGGAAATGGAGAAAATTCTCTAGGTAATTCAAATGATAAATACATTTTTTTTTATCTCAATCATTTAAATATTTCATGTGAAGTTATTTTCTCAGAAATCAGCTAGATCAGACTGACTTTAGTGCAGTAGTCATCAAGGTATGGAAGTTAAATGGCTTCTTAAAGCTTATGTTAATGAGGCACACCTTCTGGTAGGTCTTATTTTGCTAAAATGTCTCAAAAGACCTTTGTAACTCTATACAGCTAAACTCATACTGTGAATGACCAGCTAAGTTTGAAAATTCTTATCACTGGAAGACTAGTCAAAGGGTGATAGCCTTGCTTTTGTTTTTTGATTGAAATTTATGATAATCATATATCATGATTTGAAGGAGTTGTGCTTCACCACCATGAAGGAAATGCTGATAGTAATGGAATCGAAGATCATTCATTCATAGAGCTGGTGCTGGAAGGGACTTTTGAGAGGTGATCTAGTTTAGTTCTCTCATTTTACAGATGAGGTGACTAAGGTTCAGTGAGTTTAAGTGAATTGCCCAACCTCACACAGGTAGTAAATGACAAATATACGAATCAAACCAAGGTATTCTGACTTCAAATCTAGCACCATTTCTACCACACCACAATGAATCATGCTTTTTTTTGAAGAGTGGAAGTAAAATATCCTGATAATGACTGTAACTTTTTACTTTACTTTGCATGTGTAAGAATAGTTTAAGATACATGCTTCCACCAAAACAGAAAAGACAAAAAAATCGATTTTTTATTTAACAAAAGTCAAAATAAAAATTATTATTGTTGAATTAAATAGATGCTTTTTTCTGAATTGAGACAAAATAGTTTGTGTTTAAAGCCTCAAGCAGATTAAGTAGAGGATTGTAGTTTAAGAAATTAACATTAAAAAATGGAATTCTAATCCTGATTGTGCTCTCCCTTGTTGAATATTTTCAACCTCTTTGCTCTATGTTAGAGAACATTTAGGGCTATCTGTGTCTGATAATAAATTTATAAATATTATTGTTTAAATGTGACAATGTAATATTAAATTGTATGGTCATATTTTTAAAAAAAATCTTCATATATTTTAAGAGTAAATTCTCATTATCCTGTAAAAAAACATTTAAAATATTCAAGTATTTCAAATGTGCCGATATTTCTAAAATTAACTACAAAATCCAAATCTCATTTACTTAACAACAAATTCATGTTCAAATCAAAATTATATATTAAGAACAAGGGCAACATTAATTTATTAATGTTCTTTGTTATGTTTTAATGGTTGTGTCTAAAAAATCTTGAGGAAAAAGATTTAAGTATAGCTTTCAAAGTCATTTGGAAATTTAGATCATTGAAATGTAGCTTCCATCATTCAGTAAAAAGACTGGGATTTTTTTTTCTCCAACTACATAAGTACAACCAGCTGGAATAAATAGTCACATTTGAAAGCAACTGTATGTTAACATGGTCCCTTTGGCTTACCATTATTGCTAAATTACTAAAAATCAGCATAATGTATGTAGACAAGGTAAAGCAGTCTCTAAGATAAAATGGGATTAATGATGCCTATCTATTTACAAAAAGTCACTATTTAGTGACTATTAAGACCATTTGGCCTCAAGAAGCTATTACCTATTGTATGAGACAGTTTCATTTCAGACTGAAAAGTACCATGCTGAATAATAAACGATGAAGTGGGTTTGATCATTGCCCAATTGACTAGGAATCTTTGGCTGCCATGATGACAGATTGTCACCTACTTGGGCAAATGCCTGTTGAACCATAGCCCAGTTATCTTGGTTTTTTTTTTTTTTAATACCATATTGACTGTGAAACAATCCTATTGATTACTTTGTGATTGTTCTAAAACACCTGCAAAATGATTGATTTGGTTTTATATATGGACTTGTCCTTAATAAAATGAATGGACCATTACTAAAATCTCCTGACATTTAATAGTGGTAGAGCAAGGTTTTCTTAATTGTGTGTCAGATAAGGCTTTTACATATTGTAGTGAATTGGGTGACTCAGCTTTAAACAGTGCCTTAAAAAAGGAACCATTTAATTTAATCAGAGAATCTGCATTTGAGTGGTAGTACTTGTCTCAAGTAGTGCTTGAAAAGCTTGGTTTTATCCTTTTAGCCTCTCCCTTGCTGATTTTTATCAAGACTGTGAAGGTTCAGCTGTTTTCCCACCTGTGTAGATTTCCCTTTTTTTTCTTTTTTCTTCTTTTGTCTTATGGGAAGAAAATCTATTTAATTCTGGAATCGATCTAAGTTACAGCAGAGACTGGGTAGCCCAATGTGAGTAAAGCCATCATGTAGCTTATTAAGGAAATGTACAATTGAAACTATAGAGCCCTGTGCAAATGTGCAATTCATGTTTAAAGGGAAAAAAAAGGGATATAGAGCTTTATCAACTACACATTTGTATGTAATAATCAGACCATCAAGAATAATGTTAGTATACTTTGAAAAAAGACTGATAACATTAAACTGGGCTTGTTTCTAATTAGGTAGCATTGTTTGGTTGGGAAAAATCGTAGTATCTGAAGTCAGAGGACCTGGGTTGATGGAACAAGTCTCCCACTTACTATCTAAGTGCTTAGCCAAGCCTCCTAACCACTGTAGTCTCAGTTTCCTCCTATGTAAAATAGGAAGTTTGATTAGATAAACTCTAAAGGCCCTTCCAGCTTTAAATCTATAAGATTTTGAAACTATCACTTCAACTAAGCAGAAAATAATCAAAAAACTAAAGGTACAGTGTTCCCTTTCACATTGTGAACCAGGAGACAATTCCCCCCATCTGAAAAATCTGCAAAAAATTTTTTGGTCCTCCATTCAAACCAGAGAAGAAGCCTGATTTTTTTCTTTTTTCTTTTATGTGGTGTTTATGGTACCTTGTTGTAAAAAATTAGGTTAAGTATTTGGTCATAGACTCTGTATCATCTGCTGGCCTTTGAGTATCATCTGCATCTTCCACAATATTTCCCCAAAATTTCCATTTAATTTCTTTTGCTGACCCCTAATGCAGTGAAATAGTCAATGTAAAAGGATAACTGTGCAAGCAAAATCTTTCCTAAAATTCCTCACAGCTAGAGAGCAGGAAGCTTCCCAAGCATGTGTTAAATGACAGGTATATCAAAACTGAAGTTTAATCAGGAACACAGAAATATGGAGGCAATTCTGAAAACCAATAGGGACAGTTTGAAAGTACTAATATAGGTTTAAACATTTTATATTCTCTTACTTTATTTTATGGACCTTGATAACTGACATTGATGTATGGAAAACCCTTCAAAGTCACTTCTTTCACTGGAAGACTTCAAAGGAAATATATCTTAGGATTACAGACATTTTAGAATTAATAATACCAAATGACATTAAGGTTTACAAAACATTGTGCTGTCTATTCTTTCTCTCCACAAATTTATTCCTTCAGGATTCATCTTAGCATCTCAGAAAGAACTACTTGAAGATTCTGGTTTCCTGGGTTAATTTTAATTTTTTGATATTTCTTTGTGGTAGCGATGGGTTCTTGGAATTGAGAGGGACCTCAGATACTCTCTATTCCAAGTCATCCCTAACTATGAATTGCTTCTACAGTACTCCAGGTAAGTGGTCATTGCCTTTCAATGAAAGTTCATGACATCTAGTTAGTTACTGCCTATTATATCCTGAGCCAGTCCATTCCAACTCTAGGATATCAGCATCATTATATAAATCAAAAACTCATTATCTTGAACATAAGAAGCATTATATGAGTGTTAGTTGTTGCTGTTATTGTTGTTGTTATTAATATGTTGTACAGCATAACCCAAAGGGGGTTAACATTTTCTTACATAGTTTATTTTACTCATATTCATTAATTTTAAATGAGAACTACTTAAAAAACAGACTGTTGAAAATCAGCAAAACCAGAAAAGAGAAATAACTGTTTTAGATAGCAGCTATGTATCCATTGTATCATTTTCCATCAGTTTATTAGTGCTTGTCACAATTATGGTAGAAGGCAAGTTTAGTGGAGAATGATGAGACGTTTATCATACTAAAAATATTCTCCAATCCCTGTTAAATCTTGAAACTTACACTGCAGAATGTCCAAGAAATTGTTCAGAAAATGAATTACTCAGACGGCTCAGTGACAATATATATGTAAAAAAAATCTGAATTTAATCTGTTCTTTTGCTAAAATCAATCAAGTCAGTTACTTAGTGAAGGAATATAGCTAAATTATGTTATGTTTTTCTGAATTCATGTAATAAAATGTTAGAAATTTTCATCTCACTTTTTGGTTAATCTTACTATATTTCATTTCACAAATATTTGACTAAGTTAGAACCACAAATCTCATGGTTGGAAAAAACTTCAGAGGCCATCTAGTCTACCTGATATAGAAATGTACAATTTACTTATTGAAAACAGAATTAACTCAATTAATTTGCATTGATTTAGCACTTATCAGACTTAATAAGAAAAGATCAAATTCAATACATATTTCCTGAATGGAACATACATCCTATCTAATTAAAGTATTTAATCCTTTTATCACTTTACCTGAAAGTACCTCTCTTCCCTCCTTCCAAAAGTATTTCCAGATTCCAGTCAGATTCCAGACTGAGAGAGACCAAATCCTAGTTATCTTCTTTATTCTTTTAATAATGTATTTTATTCTTTTGTCCTCATTATTCACCATGTATTGTTACCTGCCCCTATAGAATTAGGCCATTATAGATTTTGAATGGTCACTAGACAACAGTCCAACCTACTTTGTAGATTCCTTTTACACAAAATCTCTGAAGTCATATAGTCTGCTTCATTACTTCTAATGGCAAATAGTTCACTATTTCAAGAGACAACCAATTCCATTTTTTGACATTTGCAAATTTTAGAAAGTTGTCCTTTATTATGACTATACCCTCACCTTTCTATTCATTGGTCCTACTTCTACCCTCTAGAAAAGCTCAGGAAAAATCTACCCTTTCTTCCTATGGCAGCTTATCATTTGAAGACAGTTCATATCTCTCCTTAGTCTTGTCTTGTTTTCACTGAGAATTCTTAGTTCTTTTAATCATTCCTCATATAACATGGTTTCAATACTCTCTCCAACATTTTGGGCTTAAGGTCATTTTTTTCAATTTTTTTGTTCTATGATGTGTATACTATATTTTATTAATTCATTCTAAGGTAATATAAAAGCCTTAGGTGGTACAATGGATAGAGTGCTGGGCTTGGAGTCAGGAAGACTCATCTTCCTGAGTTCAAATCTGGTCTCAGACACTTACTAGCTGTGTGACCCTGGGCAATTTACTTACCCCTGTTTGCCTCAGTTTCCTCATCTGTAAAATGGGATGGAAAAGGAAATGGCAAGCCCCTCCATTTTCTTTGCCAAGAAAATCCCAAATGAGGTCATGAAGAGTCAAATACAACTGAAATGAATGAACAGCAGTAAAGGTAATATGAATGTATTTCTTACTTAGATTGTCTTTTTTATGATAAACTTAACAATTAGCAACATACATGAACATTACAATATGGTAAAAACAAAAAAATGTTTTTAGATTAAATCTATGCAGTTTTAAAAAAGAACATATAAAATTTAACAGAAGGATAAAATTGCAACATTTGCTTGCTTCCCCTTCTGAACATTTTTATTTTCTTCTATTTATTTTTCAATATTTTGTTGATGCTATTTACTTTGTTTTTACATCTCTATTGCTAACCACTGCTACCCCTTCCAAAATAAAAGAAAAAAAACAATCAACAACCCGCAAACCCTCCTTTATGACAAATTAATTATAGTTAAGCAAAACAATTTTTTATATTGGCCATATCTGAAAATATAGCTTATTCCTATAGTCTATTTCCTCTCTGCTTAGAAGTGAGTCACATCTTTATCGTCACTCTTCTGGAGTTGTGATTAAATACTACATTCATTGATTAGAGAATCATGTATACTTTCCAAGTTATTTTTCTTTATATTATTATGGTCATTATACACATTCTTTCCTTTGTTCTGCACATTTTACTCTGCATCAGTCCATACAGGTCTTCGTAGGTATCTCTGAATTCATCAGATCTGTCATTTCTTATGATGTAATAATATCCTATAATTTGTTTGGATCTTCCACAATTTATGGGTATCCATTTTGTTTCTTATTCTTTGCTACAACAAAAAAGTGTTGCTATAAATATTTTTGTGTACCAAGGTCTGTTACTTAGCATTAGCTTCTCCCTGTTCCCCACCTCCCTAGAAATTGCATGAAATCATTTTAGAGCAGGAAGTGACTTATACCTCATACACACACACACACACACACACACACACACACACACACACACACACATATATATATATATATATATATATATATATATACAAAAGAGCTAGAACCTGAGAGGTAAAAGATTATTCTTCTCGTTCATACCCTCATCATTTTTACCCTGATCTATTGTAATAGCCTCCTAAATAGTCCACCTACCTCCAATTTTCTCTGTCTTCAAACTATTCCTCATATAGTTATCAAAGTAATTTTCCTAATGCACAGTCTGAATATGTCACTAACCCGTTTATGATCTTTCAGAAACCTTTTCCTTTTAGGATAAAACACTAATATCTCAGCCTAGCATTTAAGGTCTTCCACCCTTTCTGCGCATTCCCTTTGACTCAGCTATATTGCCACTAGGCCTTCAAAGAGATCAAAGAAAGAGGAAAATAACTCATACATACAAAAATATTTATAATAGATCTTTTCATAGTAGCTTAAAATTAGCAACCCAGGGGTTATTCTCTTATTGTATCCTCCTATCCTCTAAAGAAATTTTGGCATGTGGATTAATGGAATATCTGTTGTTGTTTCTTAGTCACTCAGTCATATCTGACTCTTTGTGACCCCATGGACAATAAATAGCATGCCAGTTCCTTCTGTCCTCCACTATCTCCTGAAATCAGTTCAAGTTCATGTTCATTGCTTCTATGACACTATCTTATCCATTTTATCCTCTTTCCCCTCTTATTTTTGCCTTCAACCGTTCCCAACATCAGAATTTTTCTGATGCATTCTGTCTTCTCATCGTGTGACCAAAGTATTTGAGATTCATCTTCAGTATTTGACCTTCCAGTGAATAGCCTAAATTAATTTCTTTAAGTATTGATTGATTTCATCTTCTTGTTGTTCAAGGGACTCTAACAAGTTGTCTCTAGCACCACAATTTGAAAACGTTGATTCTATAGTATTCAACTTTCCTTATAGTTCAACTCTCACAACCATACATTGCTACTAGAAACACCATTCCTTTAACGATATTCTCCTTTGTTGGCAAGGTGATGTTTCTGTTTTCAGTATGCTGTCCAAATTTACCATAATTTTCCTCGCAAAGACTAAAGGTCTTTTAATTTTATGTCTGTAGCCATCATTTGCAATGATCTTTGAACCCAAGAATATAAAATCTGGCAATGTATCTATTTCTTCTCTATTTGCCAGGAAGTGATGGAACCAGTTAGCAAGATCTTAGCTCTTTTTTATGTTAAGTTTCAAGACAGCTTTACCACCTTCCTCTTTCACTCTCATCAAAAGGCTTCTTAATTCTTCTTTTGCTCCTGCAATCAGAGTTGTATGCATATCTGAGATTGCTGATATTTCCACTGGCAGTGTTAAATCTGGCTTTTGATTCATCTGACCTGCCATTTTGCATAACATACTCTACATGTAAGTTAAATAAATAAGGTGACAATTCAAGAGGGGAGCAGCCAAGATGGCGGAGTAGAAAGATACACATATGCTAGCTCCAAACCCACAGCCCATAAAATACCTGTAAAGAAGAACTCCCAACAAATTCTGGAGCAGCAGAAACCACAGAACAACGGAGTGGAGGAGATTTCTGTTCCAGAGAGACCTTAAAAACTGACACGAAAGGTCCGTTGCTTGCCTGACTCAGAGCAGAGCCCAGCCCTGCCTTGGCCACGCGGCACCGAGAGGAGCAGATCCAAGCAGGCTTCAGGGACAGAATCTCCAGTGGCCCTGCAGGTCCCTCCACCCATGGGCACTAAAGGTCAGTGAGAGAGTCTTTTTGGCTAGCCAGAGGGGTCTGGGGTGTCCCCATGACTCAGGCCCCCTCAGGAGGCAGCAGTGGAGGCAGCAGCAGACAAGGGCTCCCAAAGCAGGCAGGAGCTCAGATCCATTGTTGAAGGTCTCTGCATAAACCCCCTGAGGGAACTGAGCCCTGTAAGGTGGCCCTGCCCCAACCTGAGCACCTGAACTTAATCTCACACTGAATAGCAGCCCTGCCCCCGCCAAAAGCCCTGAGGCTGGGAAGCAGCATTTGGATCTCAGACCCCAAGTGCTGGCTGGGAGGATCTGGAGGCAAAGTAAGTGTGGAGAGGACACTCAGAAGTCAAGTCACTGGCTGGGAAAATGCCCAGAAAAGGGAAAAAAAATAAGACCATAGAAGGTTACTTTCTTGGTGAACAGATATCTCCTCCCATCCTTTCAGATGAGGAAGAACAAGGCTTACCATCAGGGAAGGACACAGAAGTCAAGGCTTCTGTATCCCAAACATCCAGAATAAATATGCAGTAGGCTCAGGCCATGGAAGAGCTCAAAACGGATTTTGTAAATCAAGTTAGAGAGGTGGAGGAAAAACTGGGAAGAGAAATGAGAGAGATGCAAGAAAAGCATGAAAAGCAGGTCAACACCTTGCTAAAGGAGACCCCCCAAAAATGCTGAAGAAAATAAATAAGGTGACAATAGATAGTCTTATCATACTCCTTTCCTAATCTTAAACCAATCAATTGTTCATTTTTAGTTCTAACTTTTGCTTCTTGGTCCACACATAGGTTCCTCAGGAGATAGGTAAGATGATCTGGTACTCCTTTGTACTCTGAGGACATGCCACATTTGTTGTGATATGTAGAGTCAATGAAGCATAAGTAGATGTTTTTCTGATAATCCCTTGCTTTTTCCATAATCCAGTTAATTTTGGCAGTTTGGTCTCTAGTTCCTCTGCTTCTTCAAAAACCTGCCTACTCTTCTTGTTGAAGCCTAGCTTGAAGAAATTTAAGCATAACCTTGCTGTTGTGTGTTAAGTATAACCTTGCTGTTGTGTGTAACAGTAAGCACCCTGATATACATGGGGGGTTTGCTATCACAGGTTCTTTGGTCTGCTTTTCTAAAAGGAAAGCAACTTTTGAAGGGTCAACAATCACTTTAATCAAGCACATGCATCATTCACTTAGTTCAGGGGGAAAAGTCAGCACCCTGAACTTCAGAGAAAATACAGAGAAATCAAAATCAACAGACATGCTCCCAAATGTCTGACAGATCAACAGACAGATCCAACTGTCTGACCATAGGTACCAGAGAGAGAAGCACCAACATCTGGGTTTTCAAAGGGGGAAGGGGGTCAGGAGTGCCATAGAACTTCTTTCCTAGAGTCTTGTCTGGCCAAACAAACACTTCCAGTCAGGAGGCCCCAAAGTAAAACCTTACCCTCAGAGTATTTATACAGTTTTTTAGAGCCAGAAGGCATCACAACCCTTGAGAACCAGAGCCTCATTAACAAAAAGTATGGGCCTTCCTACAAATCTTCCCAGGCCCTTTAATAGGTGGGAAAGACCTTCTTTAATCACATTATTCAATCAGAGGCACTTTATATTAAAAGAAAAAAACAGCAAAAGATCCTACTTTGCTTACCACTACATTGTGTAAAATGAGAACACTTGTTTGATAATTTGAATATTATTTGGCATTGCCTTTCTTTAGGATTGTGTCATAAACTGATCTTTTCCAATCCAGTGACCACTGGTGATTTTCCAAATTTGCTGGCTTATTGAGTGAATCACTTTAACATTATCTTTTAGGATTTTAAATAGTCAGCTGAGATTCCCTCACCTCCACTAGCCTTATTGTTAGCAATGCTTCCTAAGGCCCACTTGATTTCATTCTCCATGATGTCTGGCTCTAGATCAGTAGCCACAGTATCGTGGTTATTGATGAGGTTTACATCTTTCTTATATAGTTCTTCTGTATATTCTTGCCACCTTTTCTTAATCTCTTCTACTTCTGTTAAGTCCTTACCATTTTTTTGTTTTTTATCATGCCCATTTTTTGCAAGATGTCTGTCATTTCCCTTGATATCTCTTTCTTGAAAATATCTCATCTTTCCCACTGTTCTGTTTTCTTTTATTTCTTTTCATTGCTCATTTAAGAAAACCTTCTCTCTCCCTTCGGTGACTGAAATTCTGCAGTCATTTGTGTATATCTTCCCCTTTCTCTTTATGGAATATTATTGTGCCATATAAATGATGAAAAGTGGAAACTGGGAAGACTTTTACAAACTAAAGCAAAGTAAGATGAACCAAGGGGGATGATTTTTATATACACTGGCAACATGATAGACACTTTAGAGCACTGATTAAGGAAATGACAAAACAGGAGCCCCAAAGACAGAAGATGAAACAATATTTCCTGCCAAAGTAATGATGAACTTAATATGCAGATAGAGTCATACATTTTTGAATATGATCATTTGTTTTGCTGAACTATGTGCTTATGATTAGGATTTTATTTTATTTTAGTTTTTGTATAGGAGGGGTAGGTAGTGGGAGGAACATATTATACATGAATGTAAAATAAGTAAAATTGAAAAAATATTCATTTTTATTGAATTATGGTGGTGATTTTTTTACATTTATATTGTTGTAGGCATTATTTGTTATTTTGTTGGCTTTGCTTATTTCATTTTTCATCAATTTGTAAAATCTTCAGCTATCTCTCTGTAGTCATCATATTTACTGTTTCTTATGGCAGAGTAGTATTTCATTACATTCATCTACCACAATCTGTTCAGCTATTCCCCAAATGGATTAGCATCTACTGTACCTGCCTCCACCCTCCAAATATTTGTTACCATAAAAAAATGCTGCTACAAATACTTTGGTACATATGGGACCCTTTTATTTGTCAATGGACTACTTAGGGAGTATACCTAGGAGTGAAATCTTTATAACAAAGGATATGCTATTAGCTATTTCTTGATCTTATCTTGAACTCTCTTAACTTAGAGAATTCATCAGGTTTACCTATTAAACCAAGAATGTACTACTTGAAAATGTTTTCTTTAGTTCAGCTGTTGCATAAAACGTTCCCTAATCCCTCTAGCTGCAAGTAGCCTTTTTTATATTCTAAATTTTTTCCTACAATCCTTTTTTGTGAAATCTTTGCCCCACCACATTCTATGTACTAATTTGAGTATGTGCCCTATTCTACACAACAGAAAATGTTTCTTTAAGTAAGGGTCTGCCTCTTGTAATCTTTTGAATCTTCCAACACCTAGCACAGTTGGCACGTTAAAATGTATTTTTTGAACTAAATCAAATATGAAGGTCCTAAACTTGCATCTGTCAGTAATTTGCTATATAATCTCTGGCAAACCAGTTGAATTTTATAATTGTATTGTTCATCTTTGAAAGGAGGGAGTTGGATTAGGTAAATTCTAAAGTCCTTTCCTAGTTGAAATTTCTCTGGTTAATTGATACCTAAAATGGACTTTCCCCTACTTTACCAATCCAATAACCCTATCGAAAATGGGTTTTATGTGGCACAAATTATTTTTGACCATCCACACTAATTAAGAGATCACAACAGTCTTCTCTAAATCCCTTAACAGTAGGTGTAGGGTAGGTGGATCCCAATGGAATAATTCCTGGTATAGCTTCCAAGGGAGCTCTGTTGAACCCCATCCTGATTCTTTATAGCTTTTGTTCGTGTACTGACATGATCTTTTTCTTGGACTTACTAATGACTTGATTTCCCTCTCAACACCTCTTTTTGTTTGTTTTATATTTTTTAAATTATGATTTTAATTTTTAAAAGTTATTTATAGCCTTTGAGATAACTCCTCCCTTCCCTGCAATGACACTCAGACTGTGACAAAACAATCCAATTACAGCAAATCTCAATGTTTAGAACACTTCCAGAGTACATTGTTTTTAGCTGTGAAATGATTTGCTTCTATCTAGATTTTAAGTAATATTGACAACAAATGTTACTTTTATTTGAATGCTGAAATGTTGTCTCACTCTGCCCATTGAATTAATGTTTATGGAGTACTGCCTAGGATACATGGCACCATGATGAGTGCTGAGGTATGGTGAAGCAACAGATTAGAAGCAAAGGCCTTTCTTTCAGCTAACTTCTAGTTTAAAGTAAGAAACTGCAGTTTATTGGCACTTATTCTTGGAAACCTCACTAGAGACCTCAGCTTTTGGGATGAGGCAGGTCATAGTGGAGATCAGATAAGGTATGTGCTAATAATATGTGCGAAGGGCACAGGGTTTATGCCTTAATCTCAAACTCAGTCTGGGCATAGGTCAAAACAGGCAATCAGCTGTAGAAGTAGCTATGGTCAAGAAAAGTTAAATCTGGGGTGGGTGATTGTTATTGGGATCATTGAAGACAAGTCTAAGAAAGAATTTTGGCTGACTCTTCAGGATAGAAATTGTTATAATAAAATTTAAGGTCCCAATAAAACTTTTTACTTTCAGTCTCAGATCTTGCTTTAGAAGGGTCATTGGGTTGACCAGGAGCTGCCACTGACTGGCAGTTGTGGTATTGATACGATGAATTGAGGACTACTGATGGTTACAGAGTTAGAAGCAGCTAAATGGGGGATAAAGTAGAACCCTGCAATTAGGAGGACCTGATTTCACATTGAACCTTAGATGTCTAACTAGCTGTGTGACAAGTCTCGACCCTATTTGCTTCAGTTCTTTCTCTATAAAATGAAGTGAAGGAAATGGGTGAACCATACCAGTATCTTTGCCAAGAAACCCCAAATGGGGTCACAGAGTGTCAGTTCACAACTGAAACAACTCAAAAACAATAACAATACTGCTTAAACAATAGAAACTATGCTTAAAGCCCCTCTAGATGATGAGGAGCCTGAACTCATCTAAGAGTTGAGTTCAACAATCCCCTATTAACAATCTACTACATATTAGGCCCTATGCTAGGTGCTGGAGGTACAAAGACAAAACAAAATAAGTAAAATAACAACAAAATAGTCTCTGTCCTGAAACTGAATCAAATATTTTCTTTAAGTATAAGAGTCCATTCACAAATATGTTCATTTGCTAATAAAATATGTTGGTTACTGGGGTGGGGGAAGAATGGTACAGTCCTAGAATTGCTAGGCTTAAAATGAGGAGATAAGTGGATTAAATTCAGGCTCTAGCACTTACTAGGTATATAATCAGGCATCTCACTTTATTTTTTTAAGGCTCATCTGTAAAACGAGCAGTTTGGATGAAATAATCTCACCTTTCCACCTTTAACTTTCTCTGCCTATATGTGTAGAAAGAAGGATAATTTTACCTTTCCCTAAAAGGGGTGAAGTTTTTCTTTAAAGACAGTACCAATGGGGAAAGCTCATTATATACATTGTACCTTTATAGGAAGGAAGTTCTAAAAGTAATTTTAATCAGTCATATTATGGGACTTATTTTTTGCATGTTAAAGTGGTTAACATAGGAGACAGATTAGACTAACGCTTTCCGAATCAAATACCAAAGACCCATGCTCTCTAAGCACATGAAAACACATTTGTCTCAAGTCACTTTAATGAGAAAAGCAAATGAATCCAGATTTAAAACTGACATAGAAAAAAAACAAACATGTGTTACTGACATTAGGTCCATTGTGAAATTTCTTGTTAGACAAGGCATAAATAAATATTTATCACAGATGAATATTAATGAAATTATTGTCCCTGGTGTTTTGGCACTAGGATACCAAGACTGGGGGCACCTATCATCAAATGCGTAATTTGAGGGCCAAGATACTACTACTCTAACAATGCATACTAAGTGTAATGGGCCCTTAGGAGGACATAAAATCTACTCTGTGGGTATAACATTTATATTGTAAAAGGCCCTTTAAAATTGCTACTCACCAATTAGGCTTTATATAGTGTTCTTCATTGAAAATACAACTGAACACTTAATAATTATTACTTCACTTTTATGGGGTACTGGCAATTCATCCACTGAGGAAATCCATGAGGAAGTTTTCCAAGCTTAAGAAGACAAATCTTACATAGACTAAATAAAAAAGGCTATGTAAAGATGATATTTAAAGAGAGAAAACAGCTTTGTGACAGAATGCATTTAAATAAACCAACATTTATTAGAAATATGCTTGGATTCCCTTGAAAAGAAGTATTGACAAAAATTATTTTTGGTATATATCTGTTTAAAAAGTGCTGTAGGGGTTTGTCAGCTAATTCAGATCATTTAATATCTATAATAAAAGTGAGTAATTTAAGCCAACAACTCTTACGCAAGTTCTGAATTTTTTGATTTGGCCATCTTCCCTGATCAAAATAAATGCATGATTGTCAATTTTCTTCCTGTCTCTTCCCCTAAGCATTACAGTCTATAAAATTTGCATTTGTGTGTGTTACCAAATCTGTTATCATTTGAGACAGACACTATAGAAAGATCAGTAAACTTTGTCATCAAAACACATAAAACTATGTTCCAGTTTGACTTCTACTCTTAATTATATGTGTGATCTTGATTAGATGTGTGATGTTTTGTGAACTGAAAAGGAAGCAGAGGAGAGAAAATTCCCTCCACACATGTACACAGACACACTGTGCTAGTTATCATAGAAAAGAATAGTAGGAGAAAATCTCAGAAATTCATAGGAGAGTAAATCCAAGGAAGTAGCAACTTATAACACCCATGAATCCCCTAATTTCATGGGTTCTATTGCTTGCTCCTTACTTGGATTTGCTCTCCTGTGAATTTTTGCTATTCTCTTCCTTTCCTCATCCCTGTTACTGTCCCTGTCCTCTCTATCTCTGAGAAATAATGAGCCAACATGACAGTAACCCTTTGGGTTAGTTGGTTCAGGTATAGTTTGAAAGAGGTGGCCTCTATAACATGTTCCAACTCTAAGCTTCTATGTTTTTCATGCTAGTTACTTAGATAGAAATAGGAATAACTTTGGTTAAATAAAAATATGAATCATACTTGAACTTCCTAATTTTTTAAAGCAGAAATTTGACATTTATGATGAGAAGGGAATCAATTTCTCTCCATGCAAATGTCATCTCCCACATAACTGGGCATGTAAAGAGTCCCATGAGATCAAACAGCTCTAGTGTTGAGCTCGGGAGAATGGTGATGCAAAGACAAGCGGATAGAGAGGGAAAGAGAAAGCAATTCCTATATGCTCACTGTGTTTAGCACCTACAATATTTGGGGAAAAAAATGTTTTTCATCAGCTCTGGAGTGAGAAGTTGAGATCTGCTCCAAGGGCATATCTTTCAAGGTACCTTCTGTTTTTACACATGAAAATCTACAGGTGCCAAAAGCACTCATGTGCAACTAATTGTGCCTATATCTGAGCCTTCTGTGGGGCAAGGAGCCAGTTGTACTACCATTAGAAGCTTGAAGGCACACTAAGTTTAATACACAATCTTTGAAACTTTGAATTTTCTTAGGCATTAAAACTGGTGGGAAACCTCTTAAGCCTTAACAATCACATAATAAAAGAATCACGGAATTTTAGAGTGGGAAAAGACCTTAGAGGAAACCCAACACTATTTAAAGTTTCAAGCTAAAATTTGGCCCTGTTTTTTTGAACAACAGGACACACACAGTAGTGTAGCACACCTGTGTTAAGAGTTACGGAAGTCTCTCTTTCTTAAGGACCTTGGAGCTCAAATGGATAACCAAACATATTTGGTTACTTTGGCTCATGAAATGAGTGTAACTAATTAGAACAGCAAAAAACGTAACTTTTTATTGCAAGCCCGTGCTAATGCAGTTGCTTTAGTTTGCCATTATTGTTTAATAAGATACAATAAAATCACCATAATGCACGTAAACAACCATCCTCCCTGGGATAGAACTGGATTAATGACATATTCTGTGTTTATAGAAACAAACACCATTTAACAAGCCATTCCCTCTCATGAGACTTTTCTTAACCAGCAACTAGGTATTTATTTGAGACTAAAACAATCATGGTTAATCATACTGGAAAGGTCATTGGTGCAGCCAGATACTTGTGCCACCTGGAGAAAGCAGATTCATTTCAAAAATTATAAAGGAAATCAGCATGTTTTATATGAGGCATCAGTCTTCCAGAATCCTGACTCTAAAGATTTGGAGTTAATTTAGATTATTAACTCCCTTGTTGATTGGGATTGGGGCAGGAAGGAGAAAAGGCAGCCGTTCCAAATTGAAAATTGAAAATCATAGGAATTCTTTGTCTTACCAACCAGGTAAGGAGGAAAGAACCTTTTAAGATGACATTTGCTGCTTGATTGAAGTTGAGTTAAAAATCAGAGGCTAGTTTCTCACCTTAATATGAATGCCCATGCAGTGAATCCCAGCTGGATATATTATTGAACTAAGGAGATTTTATTATAGATATGAAATGGACAGAATGGGGGGTATCTTCTTATTTTTCTATTTTTTCTTTGCTTCCTTATCCCCATTTTTTTTTACACCCCTCTTATCCAAATGGAAAAAGTCATTAATGTCAATATGAAGTACTACATCAACCTGGAGTTTTCTTCTTTACTTTCTTATGACAACTTAGTTTTTCCTACTATGCTTTTGTTTTTACCATAGCTTACCCTCCTTTCATTGAAGAATACTTAATTTTATTTCTCACATTTATTGAATGAAAATTGTCTAATGCTATGCAATATTGGTCACTTTTCCATCCATTTGCAGGATATAATTGTTTGAAAAGAAGCCAATTGGTAATGGATAAAACGTATTTTTGAGGACTTAGTAGGTCATCATCTTAGGGCTGAGCATTTGAAACACAGCAGTGAGGCATTTTAGGTAACTTGGCCAATAACTGAATGCTCTTCTCCCTTAGTTATTTTGACCTCTGAAGTCATTCTACTTGAAATGACAAAAGGACATACAATTTGGGAAGACATTAAAACTTTTTTTAAAGGGAGGAAATATCAATTTGTTTCATCAAAAATCTAAAATCTCATTTTACACTTACAGGACATTACATTTACCGTGACTGCATTGATTTTGAAATTGATAGAGATACATCTGACGCTTACCCTGGAAGTCTGATGTAAATTTCTATAGGAAATCAGACTTAAGAAATTCTAATATAGCTACTCTACAATGAAATGAAAACAGTAGTGCTGTATGGAAAGAGAAAGAGAATTGTATTTGGTGTACAACTCAGCTCATGACAGATTTATTTCTGACTTAGCATTTCACAAGCTGCATTTTTGTGTTTCCTGGCATAAAGAGAAATGTGAATAAGCTTTGATATTCTGCACAATGCAATGGTGTTTTCCTCAGCAGTTAATTCATTTTGTAACTTCATATAAACATAATTTACAAGAAGCTTTAAGTCTTAAAGGTGAATGTGCAGTGGTTCAATGCCTTTTTAAAGCCTAGATAACTCCCTGGGTTTAAATCAAATGTAAATTGATTGAAGTACCATCTCTGATAAAACTGTGATGCCTTGCACTTTCTGTTGCTTTCAAGCATGTAACTGTCTTCCAGTAACTCCACTAAAAGCTTCCAGTTCAATGGAATGAACTTCTTTTATTTCACTAAGAAAAGGTCAAATTCTATTTCCCCCTCCAACCACCTCTCACCACTGGCAAGGGCTGTGATGCAGGATGAGTTATTGGAAATACCATTTTACCTTGAGATGCTACAGTTAGTGCTTTCAAGGGTTCTAATCAGAGTTGGCATTTTCCTGTCCCTGCTGATTCTTTTACTGCTAAAATCATCTCACCTGTATTTTAGATGGTTAAAGTGGTTCTGCAGAGATCTACATTGCCAAATGAATTCCCCATCTATATTTACCTGTTAATGCCCAGTCTTGTTTCACAATGGGCAGATTTCAGGATTGATTTTGTTTGGGGAAATGATGAAAATACAAAATACTGTATTTTGTGTTCTGAAGTTGTAGTGAAATACCTTTAGTATCTAGTTTTATTTCCTATAAATAGGTAATGTGCATTATTTGCTAAATGTTGTCTAATGAATATACCAAATAATATATATGATATGACAATGTTTGAATTAATCAACAAACAATTCCTAAGTACTTACTTTGTGTCAAAAGTTATGCTATATGTTGGGATTAAAAAGAGAGAAGGAAAACAGTTCTCCCTCAAGGAGCTTATATTCTAATAGAGAAAACCACATATATTAATATAGGCATAAATAAAAATATACACAATGGATACAAGGTAATTTGGGAGAGGAAGTTGAGACAAGGGTGACAGATAGATCTTGAAGTCCATTGCTGGGAGTTTGTGAACCCCAGCTTTCCAGAGTTCCCATATCAAGCATCAATGATACGATCTTGGAGATAGAGAAATAGCAGGTAATTGAGCCATGGTGCCCAGGAGCAAAACCTAAACTTGGAAACTATATTAAAATGTTGGTTAAAAAGTGGAGATCTGATAGGATTTGAGTTACTCTTCTAGAAATTTCAAATTAATTTGCCTTCAGGGGGTTATGAAAACTATTAGAATAAATACAAAGCTAACGGCTTATACTGATACCTAGGGTAGAAAGTAGGACTCAGTAGAGGGAAGGAAAAGTGGTTCTCATCTCTCCCCATTTTATGTGTGAAGACACATTATCCAATATATAATATTATATCGAGTAGCATTCCTTGAATTAGGTCCTTGAACAGGAATTAGCGCCCTTTTACCCACAACTGTGGGGTCCTAGCTACAAACTCAATTTTGAGGTTCCCTGAAAGCTTGAATGAGGACAATATAATCTAAAGAATAATTTTAAGCACAATCTCCCAAGATGCTGTAATATCTAGAACTTGAGAGGGGCGAGCCAAGAGTTTTTATTGCTAATTGAATGATTTTGAGCTAAAGGACTTCAAAAACTTACTCTTGTTACATTTTTTTGTTTTGATGAGAAGACATATGGCTGTAATGCTGAGCTTCCCTTTGCCTGGGAATGATAGGTATTTCATTCACTGGGTATTCTTGAGATGGGAAAGGCCAGTTTAAAGTTATCACTTTGATTTAATATTGTTTCACTATGTATGCCAAAAATTTGGGTGAAAAGGAAAAAGAATCCAGTCAATCTGGATTTCTTGAATGATGACATAGTGGAAAGATTAGATTAGAGAACTACATTTGAATCCTACATATCACACTGAATGCTCTTTATTTCTGCCTGCTATTGATATCATCTTGCATATACTAGGTGATCAATTAATATAATTTCATTTAATTTGAAGGAATAGCTTGATATTTGGATATCCTTCTGGCAACTGATGTGTCTAAATATTTAAAAAAGGAAAAAAATCTGATCTAATTGAAATGTTTTTAAATTCTGCTACTTCAGATTGGTTGATTTGTGCATCCTCTGTTTACCTTTTGCTGTCTCAATTCTGCTTTGTTCAAAGAACACATCACCTTTTTTCATGTGGGCATGCCATGCTGAGTGATCCTGTGCCAGTCTCCCATGTTGCACAGTCAAATTCAAAGTTCGTGAGACTTTGAGAGTGTCTTTGTATCATTTCTTCTGGCCACCATGTGATCACCTGCCCCATGCAAGTTCTCCATAAAATAGTCTTTTTGGCAAGCATTCATTTTCCATTCGAACAGCGTGGCCAGCCCATCAGAATTACACTCTCTGAAGCATACTTTGAATATCTGGCAGTTCATCTTGAGCAACGGCTTCAGTGTCTGGTGTCTTATCCTGCCAGGTGATCCTCAGACTCTTCCTAAGACAGTTCAAACGAAAGCAGTTCAGTTTCTTGGCATGGCACTGGTAGAATGTCCATGTTTCACAAGCATGTAACAATGAGGTCAGTGCAACAGCTCTGTAGACCTTCAGTTTGGTAGTCAGTCTAATATCTCTTCTGTCCCAAACTTTTCTTGGGAGCCTCCCAAACACTGAACTAGCTCTAACAATGCGTGTATCAACCTCATTGTCAACATGTACATCACTGGAAAGTATATTATCAAGGTAAGTGAACTTATCCACAGCATTCAAAACTTCTCCATTTGTTGTAACTGATGGTTTCACATATGGATTGTGTGGTGGTGGCTGATGGAACACCTGTGTTTTCTTGATGTTAATTATTATATCAAAATTACTGCTGGCAGCAGAGAATTGATATATACTTTGCTGTATCTCAGCTTCAGAGGCTACTTTGAGTGCACAATTATCTGCAAACAAAATCATGCACCAACACTCCCTCCATTTTGGTCTTGGCTTGTAACCTTTTCAAACTGAAGAACTTATCATTAGTATGGTAGTTGACCTTGATGCTATGTTCATCCTCATTGAAAGCATTTGTCAACATGGCTGAAAACATCATGCTAAAAAGCATGGGAGCAAGCACACAGCCCTGTTTCACTCCATTGTTGACTGGGAAGGCACGAGAACATCATTCATTATACAGAACCCAGGCAAACATGCCATCATGAAATTGATATACAATATTGATGAACTTCCCTGGGCAACCAAATTTTGACACAATTTTACATAAACCCTCACAACTAACAGTGTCAAAAGCCTTGGTCAGATCTACAAATGTTGTGTACAGACCTCTGTTCTGCTCCTGGCATTTCTCCTGGAGGTGTAGCGTAGGAAACACCATAGCAAACATTCCTCAGCACTTTCTGTAACCACACTGACTCTCAGGTATATGACCATATTCCAGGTGAAAGATCAGCCAATTAAGGAGGACTCTAGTAAGAACTTTGCCAGCAATGACTAAGAGAGAGATCCCTCTGTGATTGTCGCAGGACAATCTATTTCCTTTACCTTTATAAAGATGGATAATGGAGGCATCCTTGAACTCCTGGAGGATAACCTCCTCTTGCCATATAACCTGGAAAATTTCAGTCAGATTTTATATGAGCAATGATCCCCCTACCTTGTAAATCTTAGCTGGAATAGAATTAGCACCAGGTACTTTGCCACACGAAAGGAACCTAATGGCCCTCAAAACCTCTTCTTCAGTTGGAAGTTCAGCTAAGGAGAGATTGACTTCAACCTGAGGTCAATAGCCTCAGCAATAATTGATGATGAGGGTCTGTTGAGAACACTGTGGAAGTGCTCAGCCCATCTCTCTAGGATCATGTCCTTATCACTAATCAATGTAGCTCCATTAGCACTGAATAGTTGTGATGCAGCATAGGTTTTTGGTCTATAAATAGTTTTCAGGGGATCATAAAAGTGCTTTGGATTGTTACTATCAGCATAAAACTAAATTTCATCTGCCTTCTTACTGAGCCAGGAATCCTGCATTTCTCTAAGCTTTGCATGTACTTTGCTTTTGATGGAATTAAGTGCTGATTTCTTAGAGGTGGATGAACTATCCTGCTGGTAAATCCTGTGGAGTTCTTGTTTTTCATTTAGCAGCTTCTGAATTTCCCCATCATTTTCATCAAACCAGTCTTGGGGTTTGCGAGTGTTCTGACCCAGATGAGCAAATGCAGTGCTGTACACCAAATCTCTGAGAGTTGCCCACTGCTTTTCTGCTCCATTGTTGCCAATTGTGTGTTGGCTCAACTTTCCCTCCAGCTAAGCAACAAACCTGAACGGCTCAGAGTAGAGCTCCAATTAGTTTACATAAATTCTTCTGTTAGTCATTTTGCCTTGGGGTCAGCACTTTTGACGAATGTGAATACTTAGCTTGGAAAGGATAAGTCTATGATCAGTCCAGCACTCTGCACCACACATTGCCTTTGTCACTCTCACATCTTGTCTGTCTCTTCTCCATGCAATCATATAGTCTATTAGATGCCAATGTTTGCTGTGAGGGTACATCCATGAAGTTTTATTGAGTTTAGGTAAATGGAAGACAGTGTTGGTGATGAGAAGGTAATGTAATGCACAAGTCTTCAGCAATAAATAACCATTGCTGTTGCTACTTCCAACTCCATTCCTCCAGAGGATTCCCTGCCAAGTCTGGTGGTCTGAATCTACTCTAGCACTAAAGTCACACAGAATTATAAGCTTGTTCTCTTTTGACACATTGACAGTAAGGGTCTGTAGGTCTTCATAAAATTTTTCTTTGACTTCATCAGGGTCTGTCATGGTGGGAACATAGGCACTAATGACAGTGGCAATGCATTTTCCTGCAAGTGGCAATCGTGTTGTCATGAGCCTGTCATTTACTCTTTTTGGCAGGCATACCAACTTGCTGATTAGATTAATTTTGATTGCAAAACCCACACTCCCCTTCACTGCACCCACTCCAGAATAAGGTGTATCCAGCTCCAACTTCAGGAAGCTGGCCTTCATTTGCCAACCTTGTTTCACTCAGGGCTGCTATTTGGATGTGATACCTGTTGAGTTCTCTTGCAACAAGAGCAGTTCTTTCAGGTCTACTGGATTTTGTGCTGTCTATTAGTGTGTGCACGTTCCATGTGCTGATGCTGAGTGGAATCATCTTTGCGGATGTTTTGATACATTTTGTACACTTTTTTGTTTTTTGACTACATAGTGGGATTCCCCACCTGCCATGGTAATCAGGCCAGGGTTGGGTAAGCAGACAATGTTTAGGGCACCTTTTTCAGATACCAAAGAAAGATTACCTTAAGCAGATTGATACGTACAGAAGAATGTTTATCTTTAAGAAACTACCAATAATATTTAAATGTAGTCTATCCCTTGACATTTGCATCAGCTATATATCCTTCCACATGTAAATCTCCTAGAAAAAGATTCTCCTACATTTGCAATATTGTGGAATAGGTCAGAGATTATAGTTTTAATACAATATTTATTGTAATTCAAATACCAATGTATATGAATAAATACAGGTTGTTCAAGGCCCTTATGAAAAGTTAGAGGATAGAGAAAAAACCCTCTACATCAAGAAACATACAGTTTTCTAAATAGTAAAGAGTCAGACTTCATTTTCTTTAAATACCACTTCTTTCTAACCTGATGGTGTGAGTTTGGCTTACATTGAGTTACCTTGATATTCTTAAAGGAAGTATCAAATATAATTTAGCTTTTGAAATATGAAATAAGACTTACTGCACTTAGAAAGTACTCTGCCAGCTCTGCTATGTTTCTATCAAGTTAGTGATCCTCCTGGAGTAAATTCTATGGCTACTAGAGAATTGGGCATTCCCTTATGCAGGATGGAACCAAGACTTTTTCTATCTCTCTTGATATTTGGTAGGTCCCAATAGAACACTTAGAGTTGCTCATTGGTTTATCCCTACCTTAAAAAAAATCACTTGGTTTTGGTTTATTCAGTATTTGTGTTTTATTATGACATTTGAAGAACTGGTTGTATTGTTGCATATTCAGATCTTTTTATATGATGTAAAATTTATAGCTACTCATATATATATATATTATATCTAATTATATAGGATAAATGTATGCATATAATATATATTATTTATGATTTTATATATATATATATATATATCACTATATATGTGTGTGCATGTGTGTGTGTGTGATGAAATAAGGTCCTCTTAGAAGGTTGAGCATGGTGATGTGCTGTGAAGGCCTAATGGAGAGGGATACAAATGTAATCTATCAGCAAAGTGTTCCTGTATGATATTTTGTGTCAAAGAACCAAAAGTTCTCCTCTGGAAATTGCAGTACTTAAAGGCAAGCAATGATAAATGAGGTGTAGGTTCTGCTTTACATCAGCCACTTAATGACCATACAAGACAAGTAGTATTCAGCATCAATATGCAAATCAATGGGTTTGACAAACAGAAGGAACCATCTTACTATCCTGTACCTTTAACTTTTGGAGAAGACTAGAGTATCTCCATAGATGATACATTTCTGCTTTATGGTTGGTGTTGACTCATTAATCAGATGAAGGATTTGACCTGCTTGAAAAGTGTGTCTCATATAATCCCTTAGCCATTGCCATGTTCTCTAAACAGTAAAGTGACAGAACATTAAAAGACTTTAAAATCATACTTTGTTCTGGATTTCTCAAAGTGTCCCTGAACTCTTTAAAATGGTCTCCTCTTCCAGAGTCAGGTTTATCTTCACATCTGAAATGCCATTCTGCCCCAAGATATATGGAGTACTGAGGAGACATCATCCTTAATTCCACATAAGTCCTTACTCATGGTGAACATCTGAGGCACCCTCCTAAAATTCTTCATTATGTTTTCTGCCAGATCAGCCACAGACAAACCAATGAGACCAGGAAGTATAGCCCTTCTGCCATACTTTTGATCATCTGTTTATGTACTTTTGGCCATCTGTTTATCAACATCTTTCCATTATTATGAATCAGTATTAGTTTCTAAGGCAGGTTGAAGTTTCAAAGGACACTTGTGACATTCACACCACTTCACACACTAACACTAGAATCTCCATGTTCCCCAAGGACCCATCTGTGACAACATGAAGAGTGGACACTCAGTGTCTCCCCTATTAGGTATGATATATTACATATAAAATGATAATAATACTGATAATGATACTAATAATATAACCGGTAGAATCTAGGTTGCAACCACTTTCAAAAAGTTTTTGGGAAAAATGCTTAGTCATATATGTCAAAATATCCACTGGTTTGGAAATAATATACAGCTTGCAGTTAGGGCTGTATTTGACGATATTGCAAATTAGATTTGTTCACATTATGTTGGACCAAATTAAGGCAACTTTCACTCTCCTGCTGATGTGTCCTAGCTGTAACAACAACTAACTGAATGTGTAGTCATACTGTGGTCTTGCAAAGAGACAATCTTTGGTGTTCTGGGGAAAGACTGCTGCGCTGGAAATTCATCATCTCTCCCTTTAATTTGTATTCTATGACATCAACAAGAGCAAATACATCAGCCAAATCTTGAATCTGGAGAGAATCTTGTTTTGAACAAGGTTGGTAAGTTAGGTGTCAAAGGGGTGTGACATGTGATGCTGCTGCTTCCAGACTCATACCCATCCCTCATTTTTGAAGCATTATCAACATATCTCCTCTTCTAGTCAACCATTTCTTCAATGTTTTATCTTTTTTGTTACTTCTTAAGGACAATTCTTTTACCATAGCTGTATCGACAGTTATTCATACTAAAAATCCACTTCTTTTTGAACTATGTTCTGATGCCTGCTTATGTTGTAGACATGACCTCATTCTGAGACTAATTGTGGATCTCAAACTCTGGCATGTTAGAGCTCACTGCAAACACACAATTATGACATCTTATGTTACTGAGGACCATTTAAATTAAATTTAGTAGGCTCAGTAGTAGAAGTCTGGCCCCTAAGTTTAAGTCTTTCTGTTCACAATAATTTATAGAGTCATGAAGAGGTTGTGATTTGAGTTGGTGAATACTACTGAAATCCCTGGGTATTTTCAATATTATATTGGGGAAAGAATTTGGAGTTACAAGACTTGAGCTTATACTGAGATTGTTACATACTCTCTGTAAGACCTTAGGCAAATAAGTTTTTTTCCCTTCCCTTCTGGGCTTTAGTTTCTGCACCTAAATTAGGGTGTGCCTGAAGACACTGTCATAGCCCCTCTTCTCTTTTCTCCTAGCACTTTCTCACTTCATGACCTCATCTAGTCCTATGCATTAAATTATATCTATGGAGATACCTGACAGACCAGTTTATCCAGTGCTAACCACTCTCTTGAGCTCTACTCCTGAATTACCAGCTGCCTACTGAATATTTTGGACTAAACGTCCTTCAGGCACCTAAAACTCAACATGTTCAAAATAGAACTCATTATCTTCTCCCTTCTCTGACCTCAAACTCCCCTCTTCTGATCTTTCTTATTTCTGCTGATAGAACCACCTATCATCTAGTCACTCAAGTTTTCAAACTTGTGGTAATATTGAGCTCTTCACTTTCACTCACCTCATTTATACAATTAGTTATCAAGTCCTATTTCTATATCTGTGACATCTCTTACAGCCATCACTTTCTCTCCTCTTACACAGCTACTATCCTAGTTCCTGTCTTCATCACCTCTAGCTCTGACAATAGAAACAGTCCCCTGTTGGTCTCTTTGCTTTAAGTCTCTCTATACTTCAATCCATCTACCACCCAGCCATCAAAGTGATTTCCCAAAATTTAGGTGTAACCATGTCACCCTCTCCCACCACAATGAACTTCAATGCCTTTACTTTTTAAAAATAAATTTCTATTGATATCTTTTGTTCTTGACAACATCATAGTTTACCCCTCCCAGAAAACTCCTATATAACAAATAATTTTTTAAAGAAAAGAATAGAACAAATCATTGCAACTGATCAATGTACTGAAACAGTCCAAAAACATGTGCAATGTACAGCACCTGTGGACCTCCCACCTCCACGAAAGGAAATTCTCTAATATTTTTTGCTTTAAGACATGCTTGATGTAATTTTGCCAGATTTACTTTTGATTTTTTCTGTGGTTGTTCTTTCTCTTTATATTGCTGTAATCATCCTTTATATTGTTTTCTTGGCTCTTCCCATTTCATTTTGCGTTGATTGATTTAGATCTTTCCATGCTTCTCTATTTTTTTCACATTAATCTTTTTTTCAGTAATATTTCACTACATTTATGTAGCACATTTCTGAATCTATGGGTATTTACTTTGTTTTCAATTTTTTTTTTTGCTTTCATAAAAATACTGCTATAAGTACTTTGCTGTATATGGAGAACTTTTTTCTTATTAATGACTTTTTTGGGAATATAATCCCAGTGATGGAGTTTCTGGTTCAAAGGTTATAAGCATATTAGTCATTTTATTTGTATAATTCCAAATATCTTTCCAGAATGGATATACCATTTCACAGCTCTACTAATTATGTATTATTATGCCTATAATCTCACAATCTCTTCCACATTGATTATAGCCATTTTTTGGTCATCATATGGACAAAGATTCTTAACCTAGGGTTCATGAGCTAAGTTTTAAGTAATTATATTTCAATATAGTTTACTTCTTCTGTTATCCTATATATTTTAACTATTTAAAGATCTTATTCTAAAGAGGAGTCTGTAGGTTTCACTAGGCTGACAAAACTGTTCATAAAACCTAACAAGTTCAAGAACCAAGCCCTTCTCCAGAACGAAACCCTTGTCTACCTTTCCTGACTCATTACACATTGTTCTCCTCCACTCTCTTTACAATCCAGTCAGACAGACCTTACTGCTCTTTCTCCCAAACCATGTTCTACATCCAATCGTCCTTCAAAACTAGAATGTACTCTGCCCTCATCTTTTCTTCTTGGCATTCCTGATTTTCACAAAGACTTAAGCCCCACTTTCTGTATGAGAACTTTCTTGATCCTCTCAGCTGTTAGTCCCTTTCTCAAAAAGTTTTCTCCTCGGCTTTTTATGTGTTTTCAAGGAAACATTTACAAGTATACATGTATGTACTTATTGTCTCCCCTTTTACAAGGTAAGTTTCTCAAAGGCAGGGACCATCTTGCTTTTATCTTTGTACTCCCATTGCCACCTGGAACATAGTAGACACTTTAAAAGTATTTGTTGATTGTTGATGATTTCTGATGTCTCCTTCAGTTAAAAAATTCTGGATCTTATAGATACTAAAATAAATAGCTTAACACAGTAAAAATCACAGACTAATTATATGGCAAATTAATGGATATAATAGCAATGGTTCATATTTATACGATACTTTAAGACTTATGAAACACATTCTCCACACTAACTCCATTTTATAGATGAGAAAACTGAGGCTCGGAAAGTTTCAGTGATTTGTCCACGTTCATAATAGGAAGGAAGAAGGGAAGGAAACGAGTATTTATTAAACAACGATAAGTCAGGAACTTTGCTAAGCGCTTTACAAATGGGATCTCATTTGATGATCACAGCTGCTCTGGCAGGGAAGTGCTATTATTATCTCCATTTTACAATTGAGAACAATGAAGTAAATAGAGGTTAAGTGATCTGTCCAAGGTCATGCACCCGGTAAGTGTCTGAGGCTGGATTTGAACTCGTCTTCCACACTCCGTGCTCAACACCCTACTGTATTAAATAGCTTCCTAGTAGCTGCTATAAAGTTAGTAGGTGACATAGCCAGGCCTCAAATCCTAATCTTCCTGATTCTAAATCTAGAGTTCTTTCAGTTACACCCCATTATCTGTCTTAATGTTGAACTGACTCATAACCTGCACGTGTATGATGATTTATGTGTATGGTTTATGTAAGAGGTCTCCTTACTTGCTATTCATGCTCTGTGTTCTGACCTGACTACCTGAGCTGTCTGCCAACTACCGCATCTAATCAGGATCCTGGATGCCCAGTATCCATTGGCATGTGACTGAACAGACAGTAAGCATGGGACATCTGACAGAGGGAGTCACACGATTGTACCCGTGTGGAGTTAATGATAAGATAGAAGTATGATGAGTGATGATGCCAGGCTTGCCAAAGTTATGCCGTGTGTTAGTTTTCTTGGTGACCTTGAGGAAATTCAAAGCTGTGAGTGGGCAATTTAAGTCGTACCTGCTGAGTCCTCAGTACTGCCCTTGTTCTGACCTTAGAGGATACCCTAAATTTGGCAGGTGCTGCACATGAGTTTGTCATTTAGGGATCTGGAACAGAAAATCAACCTATAATCTTAAGTAATAGCAATCTTATGAGGGACAGTATAGGAAACACATATTTAATATATAGGGATAAGGTCAATCCCACATGAAAGCAGGATTCATACAGAAGACAAATACAAGGCAGAACAAAGACAAATATTGAAGGAGAGACAGTTCTGCTGATTTAGGCAAATCAATCCTGATGAGTGGCAGTGAGGATGGGCACATGTTCACAATTGAAAATGAGGGCTGGAGAGCACAGCAGAAAATTAGATTCAAATCTTGTGACAGTGTATTATATTTGTTTCACTTGTTCCCTATGTCCAGGACATAATTGAATGTCCTTTAATATGCCTCCTTCCCTCCCAGTCAGTGTTCCCTGATCCAGTTACAGAACATTTGAGGCAGCTATAGATGAAAGGGTGAAGGAGTGGGTCAGGAGACTGAGATAGTAACAGACAAAAAGAAATTGTAATTTATTTGGTAAGATCTCTGTGCTTGTGTGGAGCCTTCTAGTCAAGCTTAGTATAATTTTGCTTAGCCTGAGTAAATCGTATTAAATGCTTCTTTTATTTAAATTTAAAATATAACAATATTCATTCAGATCAGGAAGGTCTTCCAGCTATTCTCACATAGAGTTCTTGATGAATGGGGAAAAGATTTTATTTGGAGTAAGACTTGCCTGTATTCTGATTTAACCAAGAGGGATTCATGTTTGTAAACCATAGGACCTAGAATGGAAGGAAATTTTGAGATCATCTTGTTAAACTTGTCCTTTTATAGAAAATGGAAGTCTGAGAGGTGAACTCACCTGCCCTAGGCTACATGGGCAATAAGAGGAGAAGGCAGAATTTGAACACATGTCCTCTGACTCCAGAAACAATATACTAATATACTTTGCTGCTTGAAACAGTTAAACTAATGGGCTGAAACCAAAAAACTTTAACAGACTTAAATCTACACTGAAGCATTTAGTTTTCTTTTTTTCTTTAATGTTAGGAAGGTAAGGAAAGACCTGGTCTGACAGTAATTTATATGAAAAAAGACCTGGGGATTTCAGTTGACCACAAACACAACTTAGCAGTGGCTAAGAAATTCTAATTTAATCTGAGGCTGCCCTAATAGAAGTGTAGTATTCAGATGACAGGGGGTAAGGCTTGCATATGGACTATAATGATACACTAATATTGCATGATTATTAAAACAGTTAAGGGCACCTTCAGACAGTTTTGCCAATACCTTTAAATTGCTTCTTCCTGGTAAGTTATTGTAGCAGGGAGAACAAGTATGGGAAATGAAAAGCAACCACAAAATGATTTTAATTTCAGGGGAAATCTTAGCCCTCTCTAACTCTTTTCTAATTCAAATACTCTGAAGACAGCAATGTCATACTACTTAACACAGCTTACGAAGATTTAACTATCTTTCCTAAGCTACTGGAAAAAATCTCATCATAAAGAACTATATATACCAGGGACCCAGATTGTATTGGAGTGGTGGGAATGTGTTGTAATGAGCATACTCCTAGAAATCACATTCTTGGTCTGCAGGACCAAAGGATAGAGGTCTAGTGAAAAGTAAAAGAAAAATAAACTGCACATAGTGAAGAGAAAGATGGAAGCATTCCATAGACACTTGTATTCTTTGAATTTCTGGATCATTTTGAAAACAGATCAATAAGGAACTATCACAGTCAATCAGAGCAATCAGTGAGTCAATAATTGTTTATTAAGCACCTTTGATATGTGAGGAACTGTGCTAGGGAAATAAAAAAGAGGCCAAGGATTGCCCCTGCCCTCAAGGAGCTCACAGTCTAATGGAGGGGACAATAAACAAACAAGAAAATATGTACAAATAAACTACGTATGAGATAAATGGGAAATAAGAAAGTCAAGGTGCTAGGATTAGGAAGAGCTAGAAGAGGCTTCCTATAGAAGATGGGATTATATTTGGGATTTCAAGGAAGCCAGAGAAGGCAGTTGGTAGAACTGAGGAGGGAGAGCATTCCAGGCCTGGGGAACAGCCAGAGTAAATATCTGGAACTGAGAAAGGGTTTACAGGAATTCCTAAGTGAAAGGGACTTTAGATGACATCTATTTCAGCCAATATCTGAATAAGAATCCCCTCGATGACATCACCTCTTGTGATGGGAAATCTAGCAATTCTCATCCTCAAAACTGAATGGTGTTTATTGATACATTATATGTTTTATCCTGCTGATATGATTACTTCCTGAGGTCAGGGACTGATTTGTTTTAGTTTTGGCTCTGCATCCCCAGTACCCAGCACAATGCCGTGTTGTAAGTAAGGAGGATTTTGTTATCCTTTTTAGAGTTTAGTTTCTCTGGAACCATGTCCATGGCAATCTCTAGTTTCCAGGTGTTAGATAATAACTCCCAGAATAGCCCCAAGGATCCTAGATAGTAATTCCTAGAAGTACACTGATAGGCAGTCCTACTGAGACTTCACAGTGAGATATGGGGTGAGATAATGTGATATTTACTACTCTGATGCCTAATGACAATATTGATAAAATTAACCTGTGAGCTTAATGTTGTCAAGATGCCTTCTTTGTCTGTTGCCCTATAAAGGAAGTGGGCACCGGTCAGTGATAAAGGAATCCATAGAGGAATTTATCTGGGATTTGGGTAATGCATAGAGGGATGCATGTACCTGCCTCAACCAATCCCTGCTTTGAGGCTTGAGGGGATTCAGGGGAGTGCACAAGTTGGAATGCTGCATCTGTCTTGATTGACCCCATTGACATGTAGGGGAAGTTGCTTTCCCTTCTGGTCAGCCCCTGTGAGAAGAGAGATTAGGGAATGCTGTAGGAGTTGCTCCCATGATCAGCAACCTATTTAAAGAAGACAAGATGAAAATAAAGTAAGATTTTCAACCCCTCCAAAGCTGTTTCTCTGTCCTTCCTGTGTGACCAGATCAAGAGTGAATTGTTAAAAGTTGGAGTCCAAAACTCCAGTGCCTCTTGTGTGTCCTTTGTGGAACACATGTGTTGTGGAATTTTGGGAGATCCCAAGAGAGTCATCATTCATTAATGTCAGTTTGTGAGATAATAGCAGTAATTAGTCAATTAAGAGAGAAGCAAGAAGCCCTTTATTCCAGTCAGGGTAGAAACCTAGATGAGTGGCAACTACCCTGAACCTGACATAATAACTTCCTTATATACAAGTTTTTGAAGCAGCATTCATAAGCTAAACATTATTCAAAGTAACATTGTGCAAAACAAAGGAAGATGGCTATTCATGAAACACAAAGGAATGGTATACTTGTAGAAAACTTAAGTGAGTTATCATCTGAATACAGATGGTCTCACAATGAAATCTACATGTTGGGTCAGGCTAACAAGGGAACTTTCCCAGGGCTCTGGAATATTCCATCTTCAACTGTGAAGCTTTGTTTACCAACATGAAGCAAAAAAAAAGACACTGAGGGACATTAGCTGATGCAGCTAATGTTCAGCTCCCTAAGAGGCATTTACAACAAAATGGCTGATACAGAATGAGATAGAGTCAGCATGCCTTGAATCAGGGCTCTTTCTAAGGAAGAGATGGTCTCTGTGTTATACAAACATACTGGGGAAGTTCATGAAGTGGCCCCAGGGAACAGGAAAGAGGGGCCCCTAGGCCTAGCCTAAACCACTCACCCTTTTCTTGGAACACCTGATACCAAAACAGTTCTTAGAACAATTGGGGAACAACCACAGCTGGCACTTCAACCAATCCCTGAGAACTTGTGGTCAAGGATCAGAGACAGCTCTCAGCACCCCCTACCCCCAACCAATCCCCATGCAGTTCGTGGTTAAGGTATTCTCTCCAGTTTAGCGCAAAAGCAGTAATAACACCACCTGCAGGATAGTTACCTATGGGACAACAGGACCTTTATTAACATCTTATGAATATTTTAATGAAGGACTCCAGAGAGCACAAATCAGGCAGTAGCCTAATATATCCTTGGAAGTATGTCTCTGAGCATGCCTAGCTAAAACCTCAGACACTTCACCTAGCTCCTCCCTAAAGGCATAGACTTACCCACCTACTTCCCTTCCCAATGAAGATGTAAGTAAGGCTTCTGTCCTTCCACACCTGCCACTAAGCAGTCTCCTGATCTACTTGGTTTGGTTTGCTTTTACGCCAATAAAGCTCTCTTCCAAACTTGAGTCGATCTAAACATTTTACTTAGCACTTGAACCATAAGAGCTCTCCCGCTGCAGTGCAAATCCAAGAGAGAAGGATCACTAGAAGCTGCCAACCTCAGGAGAGCTGCTGAAGTCAATCTCCGTGGAGTCATCTGGGGAGCGGAGAGGTGGGAGAGTAATTTTGTTCACTTATCCCCCACTTAAACATATTATGTTCCTGATAAATGCTTGTTGAAGTGAAATTTAATTGAACTTCCTAGATAAACAAATTCTACATTTGGAAAGATTTGTTAGGAAGTATTTTCCTTATATCAAAGCCTAAATCTACCCTTCTAAAATTTCTACCCATTGCTCCTAGATCAAGAGATCTGTGTTATGGAGAACAAATAAATTCTCTTTCTGGCTGTAAGCTCTTCAGTTATTTGAATATCCTCTGATGTCTGTCCTTGAGGTATGTTTTCCCTCAGTCTTTTTTTTCCCTGCTAAACACTTCCAGTTTCTTCAGTCAAACCTCCTGTGGCATAGCCTCTAGGCTTCTTCCCATCCTCATTGCCTTCTTATGGACTCTCTTTGGCATTTCTTTATCCTTCTTAAAACATGGCACCTAGAATTAAAAGAAAATGTACTCCAAAGGTAGCCTGAATAGGGCAGATTATACCAAAACTGCCTCGATGCCATTTCTCTTCTAACACAACCTAGCATCTTATTAACTTTTTTTTAACCAATTGATTTTAAATGTATTTTAAAAGTTTTAATAAAGTTTTTTGTTATTATATGTCATTTCCATATCTTTCCATTCCTGGTAATCAGCTTTCCCTTGTAACAAAACAAACAGACAAAAAAAAGTAGAATCAAACTAATCAACATATTAATTCTCTGACAGCTTATACATACCATAAGACCCCTCTGCCCCTACATTTTTCTACAAAAATTGGTGGGAGCTTACATTAGCTTTTTTAAAAAAATATATTTTACACTGTTCACTCATTGAATTTGTAATCCAGTAAGATTCCTTGATTTCCCCCCATTTCCACCAAGTATTGTCCAGCTATGCCTCCTTTATTCTGTAATAGCAAAGGTAATATTTAAGAGCAAGTGTAGAAGTATAGCTATCCCAATTAAATTTATTTTGGTCCATTAGCTCTAGCCTGGTAAGATCGTTTTGCATCCTAGACCTATCATCCAGTGTCTTAGCTAGGTTTGGATCATGAGTGAGTTGGACAAGCATATATTCTATGTCATCAAAGTCACTGATTAAAAAATATTAAATAGCACACAGCCAAGAGTCATTGGGACTCTTTAAAAGTACCCACCATCTAAATTTGTATCAGTCTAGGAATGATTATTCTTTAGTTTTGATCATTCAACTGATTCTGCAACCAACTATATGAACACTGAATCCATATTTCTCTATATTGTCCAGAAAGGGAGCACAAGAAATTTTAAAATAATTGGCTACAATAGAGGTATGCTATACCTATATTCTTCTGAACTACCAGTCTAACTATCCTAGTCTTAAGTACCTTCTCCCTCTTCCTCAACCCTTGAAAAAGCTTGAGTAAGATAATATCTGTTCCTGATAACTTTATTTCTTCTCATCTTTAAAAAAACCCCACATATACAACAGGGCTACTAAACTGGTAGATGAGAGATTGTTGTTGTTTGTCCTTCCTTCTTGAAGAGGACTGATGACATCAGGAGGATAATATCTTGACTTGCTAGTGAATTTAAGTGAAGCAGGGCTGCCTGTGCAAAGACATCAGCCTTACTCTCTCCTCCAGAGTCATCTGAGTCCAGTGGCAAGATATAAGTCAGGATGACTTGTGATGGCCCTGGATGCAGTGGGGGACACTGGCCTTTTAAAGCTAAGTTCTTTCCCAGGTCTTAGTTTGTCTATTTAGAGATTAAAGGCAAGATAAGAATTGAGACAAAAGATGGCCTAATTTGACTTCCCAAAGCAGATGAGGGAACTGTTGTGGAGATAGCTTGAATTTAGCAAAGTGCTTGATGAAGTATCTTATGCTCTGCTTGAGGAGAATATGAAGAGATATGAATTAGATAATGGTGACAAAGTCCAATAGAAATGGGGACCACTAAATCATGCTAAGGATCTTTGTGGGTTGCATATTGACTTAGAAAACCACTTTTGTGTTGGACACTTCTGGGTTAGATGATAATGCAGTTAGATGGACTGAGAACTATTTGAGTGGCTAGACACAAAGAAAGATCATAAATGGTTCAATACCAGCAGGGCAGAAGGAATTTAGTGTACTATTGCAATGAACTGTGCTTGGTCTTGTGGTGTTTACCTTTCACATCAGTTATATCAGTGACTGATAAAGGCACAGATGACACATCACATTTGTAGATAAGCTAACGTATTTTATAACAGAGTTCAAAAAGGTCAAGATAGGCTAGAACATTGGGCTAAATTTAATAAGATAAAATTCAACAGGTATAAAAGTAAAAAAAAAAAATCCACTTCACATATATAAGATGGAGAAGACATGATTTGCCTGAAAAAGACTTAATCTTTTTAATGTACTATAAAATCATATGTCAGCAGGCTGTGACCACCAAGAAAACCAAATCGAAACCAAAAACTTGTGGGATCTAAACTATACTGAGAGGGATAATATGGTCAGTCTTGTACTTCAAGAACATCACTTTGGCAGCAGTGTGGAGGATATTGGAATGGGGAGAGGCAAGAGGCAAGGAGCCCCCTTACCCCCTAAAAGACTGTTGTAGTAGTCAAGGCAAGAGATGAGAGTTTGAACTATAGTGGTTACTGCCTAAGTTGAGGAAAGGTATTGCATATGAACAATGTTGTGGAGATACAAGTCACATTGGAAATGTAGATTGAGTGAGAAAGAGGAGTTGAGGATGACACCGAGGTTTTAAACCTGGATGAGCAGAAAGATGCTGTCTGTATCTAGAAAGAGGGGAGGTCAAATACAATAGAGAGATCAAGGATGGACATGGATAAAATGGGATTAGATTTAGTAGTTAATTTGAAAAGAACAGTGTTATTTTAGTGACCAGATAGTAAAAAAAAGATTACAGGGGTTAAACAGATTGTAGACTCCTTTTTCAAGGAGTTTGTTTGAGAAAGGGAGGAGAGATATAGAACTCTGGCTAGTAAGGATGGTAGGATGTAGTGAGAGGTTTTCTTTTTAGGATAGGAGAATCTTTAGATCAGGAGAATCTAGGATTGGAGAAACTTGGGCATGTTTGTAGGTAGCACGGTAGAAACCAATAGATAGAGCAAGACTGGGGATGAGAGAAAGGAAGAGGATAATAGTCAGTACTATTTGATGAAGAACATGTGAGGCTATATAATCAAGGACTTACAGAAGCATTGGCCCTAGGCATGAGAAGGGATAACCTCTTCAGGAGAGACTGTAGTAAAAAAGAAAATGGTGGGGCATGATGTTAAGGGTTTGTGAGATGAGGAAGATGAGGAAGGGAGAAGATGGGATTCTCTTTTTTTTTTTTTGATAGCAAACTGATTTATTTAGAACTTTTTCCATTCCATGACATCAGGAAGATTAACATCAACTTTCCTTTTACCTACATCCGACCAGTTGGTACTCAGAACTGTGCCTCCAGACTCCATCAACTAATTTGTCTCAATTCCTTGTATAATGAGAGGATGGTGGATACATGTGCTTTGAATCTGGTGTGAATTGTTTGGGTCCCTCCAGCTTCTCCCATCTTACAGTCTCTGACTTTTTCATTTTTATTTCAAACTTTGTTGAAAGTGTTTTAAAGGTGCTCTGTTCAGGTATCATGGAATGAATAAGTGAAACCTTAAAACTATAGTCCTCTCCAGATGGAAGTGTCACCACTTCAGACAACTCATTTTCTGAAAACACCACATTTATGTCATTCTTCTGAACGTTCTTGATCATAAGTGTGATGATTACTTGAGATTCTGTTTGGTACCAGTCATACTTGATTTTTGATTGCTGGGTTTGCCTTGCAGGTTCTAATACTACTTTATTTTTAGTTTCTTGACATCTTTTAATCCAAATGTTGAAAGCATTAACTGTATCATCTAATTTATGTCCTTCTGTGAAACTCTCTAGAGCCTCAGCGTAGTTTTCGTCGTGGTTTTCACCTATCCCTTTTCTCAGTAGAGCTGTGGAATTATTTGGGTTGAGTCCAAGAGACTTCTTTGCATCCATAACAGCTTCATAGTAATTCTTCAGAAGAATATGGGCATAAACCCTTTGGCAGTAATAGTCCGCATCATCTGATTTCTCTTCCAGTGCTCTTGTCAGCGCCTCGGAGGCCACTTGGAGATCCTCCTCGATCTGCCCATTGGACAGGGACGAGAACAACCTGCCAAGGATACAATCACGTCAGCGGTGGTGATCGAAATGGGGGGCACAGGAGAAGATGGGGCAGAGCCAGGGAAGGGAACCGGAATCGGTCCACCTCACCCCGACGCCACTGCGGGTCCCACCGTTGCCAAACTTCGCTCTGTCTCTGCCAAAGATGGAATTCTCAAAGCACGGCTTTGATTTTGTTTTCACTCAAACAACTGTAAAGAAGTGCTGGGAGGATAGGGAGAAGGGGCGCAGTTGATATCTAGTGGAGAGAAGAGATGGTATGTAGTAGTCACTGTTGGAAAAAGGATTTCTTTGCTGCTGTGAAGAGGGATTCCAGATTCATTCAGCAATAAGTGAAATGGTGAAGATGTTGTCCATTGTTGAGTTTCACTTGGAAAAGCTTGCTTTGTCCTACTAATATCTTCAAGACTGATCTTGATTCTTGTGTTGATGGCTTAACACAAAGATTTTGGTTATTGATATTCTCTCAGTTCCTTTTTGGGGATCCTTAGTAAATATTTGTTGAAATTTACTTAGATGAATTAGATTAAGGGCAGGTCAATGCTCTCTTACCATTTCTTTTCTCACCTTGAATGTCAGCTCCCTGTTAGCAATTTTTATTCTACTTTTCCAAGTTCAGAGTTAATTCTTGGAAGAGAAAATCAAAACAAAAGCTGACTAGTTCATACTACTTATGATCATTCACTGTGATCATTTTATTCATGTCAGCCTTCATTTTTCTCCTTTGATCCCCCTTTTACCCCCTCCCCCCCATGGACCATGAATAACTTTTCAATTGTCCTTAATATTCGTTGTTACTCTTTCTCTTTGAGAAAACCATCCTTTCACTCTCATCTTGACTCTCAGCAGTCTGGCTTCTGACCACAAAACTAAACTGAATCTGCTCTCTTCAAAGTTACTGATGCTCTCTTAATCACAAAGTAAAATGACCTTTTGTCATTCATCTGTCTTCACTTTTACTTTAACACTATCAATCATCTGTTCTCTTTGATATTTTCTTCTCCAGAAAGTCCATCTCCTGACTCCATACATTACCCCTGGCTTTTTTTCATAGTCAGAATGTTCTTCCTTCTCACCCTGGCTTTCTTCAAGTCTCAGCTAAAACCTCAACTTCTGCTAGAAGCTTTTGTCAGTCCCACTTAATGCAAGAATCTTTCATCTGAGATGATCTCCAATTTAACCTGTACGTAGCTTGTTTGTACATAGTTGTTTGTATTTTGTGTCTCCTCCATTAGGTCATGAACCCATTGAGAACAGGGACTATTTTTGTATTTCTTTGGGTCCTGTGCTTAGCACAGCTTTTTCTTTTTTTTCGCATAGCAAACATTATGTAATTAAGTAAATTCTTGGTGACTGACTCAGCTCATTTTTTGTTTTGGTTCTCCTCTCTGTTCTTACAGTTCCTTGCCTGATTTCATTTTCTGTGTATGTGTTGTAAAAATCTAAGCTTGACAATTGAAGTTCTTGTGAAACCATATTGATATTAGGCAAATGTTCCTTTTGTTCTTCATTGAAATAATTTTAATTTATGTCTCTACAATTTTATGTTTTACAATGCTAATCCCTCTCTAACTGTCTTCCTCTGTAAAATATTAGTCCCTGTGAGCCTACTTATCCATCCTCTTTTCTTTCCCTGGACCTAACCTAAGATCCACATCACAAAATGCCTAGCTTTTTTCTCTTTCCTCATCCATGATGATGATATGTTCCTAAGATTTTTGCCATTTCTTTTTCAGCGGTCATTGTTGGTCTGAATTGGGTTTGTAATAAGAGTTTCCTTTGTTGGTCTTTACACATTTTAAAGATAAAATTATCATCAAGTTAAATCAATCACCAAGCATTTATTAAGCATGCACTATAGGTCAAGCAGTATGCTAAGTGCTAAGGATACAGAAAATAGCGAAAACATCCTGAGTTTCTTTTCCTTTGTCAGTGTGGCCATCCTGAGAACTGAGGTTTCAGATAATCATTGTGGTAGCTTATCTCTATGCTAAACAAACAATTAGTTTCCCTAATTCCTCTGATTCTTTTTGTTCAGGTGTTTTGAACAATATTACTTCTGTCCCTTCTTTCATTGATTAAGAAGAAATAGCCAGAATTGAATGACTAAGGCTGACTAAGGCCTTTTGAAGAAACTCCCAGTTCTGGCTATATGGCAAAAGAAAAAAGGCTTTTCCTAACCATGCAGTTAAGCAGAACATAATCAGTTACAAGAGGTTTACGCATGCTCCAAGACTCTTCCAATCAGCTTCTACTGCATATAATCATTAGTCTTCCAAAAGTAAGTTCCCCAGCCTCTTCTATGGGACACATTTGCCTCAGCTGAGCATGTGGATAAAACCCCACAATGCACCAGTCCTGTATTATATCAGCATATATACAAAGAGAGGTTGAAAAGGGGAACAATTTCCCCAGAGCCTTTTGAAAGCTCTCTAGCACCAACCATTTCTATTTACAATTTACTGTGTCCGCAAATTCTCAATTCCATAATAACATAAAACATAGTTACCAAGTATAAGTGTAACGTTAACTCTTGAGATTTATCAAACAGAGCAGTAGTAACTTAGTTTTTGGTGTATTCTGGAGAATTATTTTTTTTCTAAAAAACATTTAATCTCCATTTAGCAACTCCACACAATTCTTTCACTAGATCAAAGATAAACTCAATAGATATTTCTATCAATTGAATTAGTCAAAAACTTCTTTCTTTTTGCAGTCAGATCATTATCCTCGTCAGGTCAATGCATGGGTTAATCAAGGAGCTTTTACTGTTTTTGGCAGTCACTACACTAATTCTATCTTTAGTTCCTTCCTAAGTATTGACTTCATTTCCCTTTAGAAACAAATTCCAAGGCCTATTAAAGTGATTTCTTAGAGTGTAACACTGGTTAAGTTCTGATAAGATTGTCTATTCATGAGAAATCAAGGACTCTCAGACTAAGACACTGAGAAAATAAGATTTCTTAATATTTCCAAGAGAAGGAAGTGAAGAACATATCAAATACAATTTACTGATAAAATAGTAGAAAATTTGGAGAAGTATGGAGAAAAGAAGAAAAAATGTTTTTCTTGGTGCTTAGAACTCAAAGAAAAGATTAAAAACAGAATCATGTATTTCAATTTTGAGGGAGTGGAAATAAGAAAAGACACTTGATCCACATTTCTCTGTATGCCATTGCCTCTATTATCTTGATACAGTGAGTAGATTCATGCAAAAAATAAATATGGATAAAGAAATATTAAAGAAGCTGATACTTACAAAAATTGAATGGAGGCACTGATATCAAAACATACCATTAATAAATACAATTACCTCCACTGGTATAAGGGGAGAGACATATAACAGTTGAGCACAGTCACAACTCTTGGAACCTCTGTAAATTCAAGTCTTAAGTACAATAATCCATTCCCCAAGGGGCAGCTGGGTCAAGCAGTCAATAGAGAGCCAAGCCTGGAATCAGGCAGATCCATCTTCCTGAGTTGAAATCTGGCCTTAGACACTTACTAGCTCCCTGCTTCTAGGCAAATCGCTTTGCCCTGCTTACTTCAGTTTCATCATCTATAAAATGATCTGGAGAAGGAAATGGCAAATCACTTCAGTATTTTACTAAGATAACCCAAAATGGGGTCATGAAGAATGAGACATGACTGAAACAAGTAAAAAACAAAATCCATTTCTTAAGCATTCAAAACTTGTTTTCATATATTCTTCCTGTCATGTTAAATTCATCCATCTCCTTCACTCCTCTAAATCATGCTCATTTCTTAAAATTTTAAAATAGAAGTTAGCAATTAAATAATATTTAAAAGTTTGTAAATTGTTTTACAGGTATTTAATTTGATCCTTACAACTCAGGGACGTGGTACTATTATTATATACCCATTTTATAGATGAAGAGACAAAGTTTTTTTTTAGGTGATTTTCCAAGGTCACACATCTAGTAAGTATTTGTGACCAGATTCGAATATGTTTTCTTGTCTCCTGGTCCAATGCTCTACCCACTGTACTACCTATCCAGCTGTTTCTGAGATAGAAAAATGGACTTTAATTTTTGAAGGCTGATGTTATTTTATTTGCTTAAACAAAAACAAAGAACCTTTTTGCATTTCAACAGTCTAAAAGCTACCAGGATCTATCATGCAGGCCAGGAATTTGATAAGCTACATTGTGAAATGTTTTTAAATTTTTGTATTTGTTTTGCATCTTATTCAGGAAAAAAAAAAAAAGATTACACATGAATAGAGTGCTGTTGTTATATATAACTCCTCAGGACATCATTTGGGATTTTCTTGGCTGAGATACTGGAACAGTCTTTCATTTCCTTCTCCAGATGAGGAAACTGAAGTAAACAGGTTTAAGTGATTTTTCCAGGGTCACATAACTAGTAAGTATCTGAGGTCAAATTTGAATTTGGGTCTTCCTGACTCCAGGCCTGGAGTTCTACTGCTATGCCACCTTGCTGCCCTGGATAGTTGTAATATGGTTTATCTCTTGCTTGGAGTCAAGGCCCGAGCCCCCTGGATTCCCCTGACCCATGGGCCTCTAATCTGTGGGCCCTGAAGGAAGGAGACCAGAGACAAGATGATCCAAGCAACAACTCTTTATTCAGCTGAGGGTTAGGGTTTATAAAGGCTGATCCACCAATCACATACATCTGAGCTCATCCCATTACTTCACCATCTCATGACTATTCCACATCCTTACACCTGCAGTAAGGAAAGAAGCTTATCTTGTTCCTGCAGCTAGTTCCTGGGTTCCCAGGCTCACTCGTAACTTTACTGTACAGGACATTGGTATCTGCAGGAACATCAGGTTCCAGGGTCACACAGAGCTTCTGCCAGGGTGTGTGTCAGCACTGTTCCCATGGGAACAGGCTTTGCCTCTGACTTGCACCCCCTGGGACCCTCTGGGCCCCTTACAACTCCCCCTTTTTGTTTTTGCAGCTCTGAGGTACCATACAAGCAATTCCAGGGGAGCCACAGTTTTGATCCAAGTCCGTAGTTCTATACAGGTGATGTCTGGTATCTGTCCCATCACAATCACTACTATTATACTGCTCTGCACATTCGTATATCGGAGCTCGAATCCTCTGCCCACATTCTTGCTAACCCTCCTACATATAGTACATATAGCTAATTAGCAGGCCTAAGGCCATAGCAGATGTAAAGAAACAAGCAATCACAACACAGCTAATACATAGTTTTTGTCACATCTAACAGCCAGATGTTGCACCATCTCTTTCTACAGAGAATGTATACTCTTGAGTTTGATACCAAGTATGATTTACCTTAGCAGGGAACATAGCATATGTGGGTTGCTGTATAATCATAGCAAAGGGGTCTGATTGAGAATTGATACATCGAGATAAAGTACAATACATATCATCAGGTAAAGCATATTACCTTCCTTAATACCTCATGGTGGTGTGTCTGGTCTTGAAGGAGTGGTGACCTAATAAGTGAGGATCCTGTTCCAATCAAAATAACAATATGTACGTCTGAGTAACAATATAAATACATCTGACATCTGAGTGACAATATAAATACAACTGAGTCTAGGATACACATGACTGGTCAGTGAACAGTAATACGTAACTGGCACATGAATTCTATAGGTTCAGCTGACTACTACAGGAGGAAGGGAGATAATGGCTGCTGCTCGGGCAGACTGTGTCCTTGAGGGAGAAACTGCCTGAGATAGTATTTAGGGGCTAGAGAGAAACATATTTGGAAAAAGTGATTTCAGTATTAGGGTCCAAGGACATACGTTCAACTGTATACAATGCGAATTCAGTCTTAGGGCCCAAGTACATATGGCCAAACTGAGGGCCCACTACGGCCAAACTGAGGGCCCACGTCACTCCCCCTTTTTGTTTTTTGATAAAGAGAAGAACCCAGATCTACGGCGTAAGGGACGAAGGTCTCAGCGTCTGCAGCTGGCATCCTGATGAGAGGGGACGGAGAGCCGTCCCAGGCACACAAGGTCCCGATAGTGGAGAGGTCACAGCAGTCCAGAGGGTAACGAGCCACGGACAGTAAGTCACATAGAGCCAGAACCGTTATCTCTAAAGTGGAAGACACGAAACCTGGAGGAGACAAAGCTGGCAAGGAGGTGAAGCAAGCAAAGGCCAAAATCGACCAGAAGGGGTTAAAAATGGTAGTTACATCATTCTGCTGTCTTCTGAACATACGTCCCCACACTTTCCCTACATGCTTAAACCCCCTGAAACTGGCACAAAAGTACCTGGAGCAACGATCGGGGGATATGAAGGACCTTGATGACCCCATACACCCCACCTTCCCGTCTGCTTTCCCTAGTGTCAATCAAACCTGTTATGCATCCAAAGCTGTTGAACCCACCATCCAGACTGCTTCACCTTCCACAATCTTCCTACCACAGACAGGATAGAGCACAAGGCATAGCGTCACTAGCAGAGCTGTAGGGCTATACACAAAAGAGGCCCCTAACTCAAACTGCACAACTGAAGAGATGTCCAGCAATATTGCACAGGCTTGTTTATGTCCATGCTGGAAGAAAACTCGTAGAAACAAAGTGGAGAATACATTCACACATGAATTTCAGCTGTTGCGTATCAAAATTGCAAGATCTTTTCTGCTTCAGCACGTCTTCCAGAAATATGTCCGGTGCCTTTACAACAGTGTCACTTTAAGAAAAAGCAGTCAAAACCGTTTACAATGATAGTGAAAGCTAAAGTAACATTCCTCAAATAAACCAAAGCCGTAATTATCACAGAATGCTCAGGGAAAACGCGCAGGGGAATTTCGTGTTGGTAGCAGTATAAGACTGATTACAGAAAAATGGTACTTCTTTTAAAATGCTTCTACACAATGAGGACATCTTAGGGTGAAAGGAATGTACATAAATGTTTGATCATACCAAGTTCAGATAAAATAATATTAGTGTTCCGATAAAAATAATATTGGTGTTCCCAGTACAAAAGGGCTCACATATGTTGCTGGTCACTTGCTATGATCAGAGAAATTTGGTATAGAAGGAAAAGCAGGGACATGTGGCATACCAAATAAGACAGGATAAAACATCCTTGACTCTGTTTGAATTGGGTAACAGTGCAATACTCCAAACCATGCAGTATCTATTTCATAGTCAGACTCAGGAATAGTCAGGTGAGAAACATTCCTTTTTCCAGGATGCAAGGGGGAAACTGACCAGGAGGATCCCATCCTAGAGTGAGTCTAGAATTGTACCCTTGGTGTTTCCTATCCAGATACAAACTTCACCTGTTAACAGTGCAGGATCACATTCCTTCTGAGTAACTTGTGGCAATTCTCTCAGATACTGATTTAATGCAAGCAACGATACCCAAATTCAAACTCAAACTTAAAATGAAACTAGCTATAGTCCCAAATGCCTTTACCTTAAACAGCAAGTTTCACTGCTCACAGCTCAGAACCAGACACAGTTATTTCTATACTCATGGAGTTGCAATAAGCAATGAAGATTAACAGGACTCACATACATATGAGATTTCATTTAAAATCCTTCCTTCTCAAATTTAAAACTTGTCCTGATATAAAAGTCAATTATTAAAAATCTTTTCTATCTATTACAACTATTGAGCAAGTCACATTCATTGTTTATGAATTATATAAGCTAAACAAATTTCTTTCTTGGGACTGATGACCTTGTCCACATGAAAGAGGCCTTGGCAGTTTTACAAAATAAAAGGAATTGGCATGGATCCCATGCTTGCCAAACCCCAAACATATAGGAGGACTGTTCTGAATGGGCAGAACCAGTTTAAATAAAATTTTTACTCCATTCTTTTCTTTCTATACACAGTAATCAATTAACAATTTTAGGTTTAGCATTAAAACAGCAACTTCAAAACGTAGGTAACACTCTTACAACTTTCAAAAATGATACACAAATTATTTTAGCTGTAACTTCTGTAACAGGCAAGGGGGAAAATACCTGGTTTCTCTAAAGGGCAATCACACAACACTATAAGACAAGGGTACAGGACAGGTAAAGTTTACAATAACATAACTTGTTTTACATGAGTTTCCCAACATCTCTAGTGTCAACAAAATTCAGAGTTAAATTGCCTTTTGTAACACCATTTCTCGATTACCATGATCACTTAATGTACAATACAAGACAGTGTTATTACAATTTAGAAACACAATAGTAACCAAACAGTGAACTGTAGGTACCATTATTTACATTTCCAATATACACTCATTCATAGAAGACTGGGGAATTCTTCCAGATTTGCTCAACAAAATCTTGACACTGGCTTAAGTGGGGCTTAATTCCTTCCTTATCACACAGCTTATATAAGTGACTAGCAAGCACTGCCTTCTCCTCGGGCTTGATCAGTGGGGTATTATACCCCTGACCCATGGTTCCCGTCTAACTTCGAGGCACTGACTACCAGCGGCTTCTTCCCGCTCCCAGCGGTGCTCTCTGCATTGCTTGGCAGCGACTTCTTCCCAACGGGGCTCTCTGCGCTGACGAACAGTGGCTTCTTCCCGCTCCCAGAAGGGCTCACCTTCTTACCTACTCGCTAACGGGCGTTTGGTCCTTCTTCCCAGCTATGGGGGGCCTTCGGTCCCTGTTCTTACCCCAGTCCCCAAAACTTTGTGAATCTGCCCTGTCTGAACTATCCAATGAGAAGTGACATCATACACTTAAAACAATTACAGCAAAGAAACTTTTTCTCTTTTTGGTGAGGCATGAGATGATTAAAACACTAGTTAGGTTGCCTCCATAAGATGAGGGGAAAAAGTTCCCCAATTTCTGGTCTGTCTCCCCACCTTCACAACCTGGCCAGGGTTAAAAGGTAGAAAGAGAGAGAGAATTTTACCAACAACTTTTCAAGGTACTACCCAAGTTATTCTAGTGGGCTTAGATAGCAGCCCCTACTAAAACTGTACATACATTGTTTCTTGGTACATGTTTCTGACCTGACCTGAACTGACTTTAGCAGTCACATAAACTAAACAAGAGGAGTTCCTCTCTTTCTCTCTCCCATTCTCTTCCCTGATGCTGCAGCCATCAGAGGGGGGGGGGGGGAAGAAAAGAGATAACTGCATTCCAACCAGCACAAGGGCACCGGCAGTATTAACACACAAACACACGCACACAAATTACAGAAAGACAGAACACATATACAGACACTATGTACACCCTAGGTATGTGGCTTTCTTTCTTTTACTGTGGCCACTCCGTACCATTGTCCGAGGCGTTGAGTCTCCTTGTTGGGCTTGTCTCTCCATGCTGTCATAGCTTTGGGTTGGAAGGTTTGTCCCTCCTTCAGGTCCTGGGCTAGAGTATTGTTGTGGCAGGGCTCCTCGGCATTCTGAGGGCCAATGACCCTTTCTTCTATAGTTTGGGCATGGTGTTTTAGGCCTCACTCCTGGCCTGCTCCTACAGTCTTTTTTAAAATGACCTGTTTTTCCACAACTATAACATTTCTGTCCTTGTCTCATGCTGGCAGCTTCAGTTCTATACTGTCTCTTTACCTGTTCCTTCACGTGAGTTGCAAATGTTACCGAACCTACATCTTCACACCTTTGCATCATCTCTTCCACTCCTGCAGTTCTGGGCAATCCTGTCATAGCCATTCTACAATCTGTATATGGTCCTGTTCATTTTTTCTGTAGCTTTGGATATAATCTCTCTGGACTAAGCTCTCTACCTGTTTTATCTATAAGCAGGATTACTCACAGTCTGTAACTTTCTTCTTCTTGTCCCAATCAGCCAAGTGCACGTCTCTCCCAAGCTCCACAGAACCATCGGGGCACTGACTGGGCATGCAGGTGGCATCACTCTCGTGCGACTCTGAGCCCACGCCTTGCAGGGGGACCTCGGTTTCCCTTCCAGTCCCTGTTTGGGCACCAATTGCTTGGGGTCAAGGCCCAAGCCCCCTGGATTCCCCTGACCCATGGGCCTCTAATCTGTGGGCCCTGAAGGAAGGAGACCAGAGACAAGATGATCCAAGCAACAACTCTTTATTCAGCTGAGGGTTAGGGTTTATAAAGGCTGATCCACCAATCACATACATGCTGAGCTCATCCCATTACTTCACCATCTCATGACTATTCCACATCCTTACACCCACAGTAAGGAAGGAAGCTTATCTTGTTCCTGCAGCTAGTTCCTGGGTTCCCAGGCTCACTTGTAACTTTACTGTACAGGACATTGGTATCTGCAGGAACATCAGGTTCCAGGGTCACACAGAGCTTCTGCCAGGGTGTGCATCAGCACCGTTCCCATGGAAACAGGCTTTGCCTCTGATTTGCACCCCCTGGGACCCTCTGGGCCCCTTACAATCTCTGTATGTTTCTATTTAATCTAAGTATAAACAAGGAGTATTTGTTAATAAGGAAAATTGATCAGCACTGTTCCAGTGTTTCAATCATCGTTAAAGGAGGACTAGATTCAGCTGATCTGAATGCAGGGTTTATTTGAAATAGACAAAAATCTGACCTGTTCTATAAGGAGAGACCAAGGTAAAACCATGATGCTCATTGTTGTTTAGTACCTGAACACTTAAGAAAATGGAATTATAAAGAAAATATTAGCAATGAGAGTCATTGCTGGCCAGTATATGAAAATTAAAAAAAAAAATAACTATAAAGAAACCATGTACTAATGTTTAGTGAGGCAATCTGAAATAATAGGCAATGGAATACAGGCTAGACAGGGCAGGTCTCCCCCAGGGCAATGCCTAGACATTTGCCTATAGGACCACATCTTGTAACTACCCAAGAATTGGAAGAAGTAGCAGAGATTTACCTATTGAGCTCTCCCTTCTATTTTTTTTTCCTGAGTTCCATAGATTGAGAACTAGAAAGGAACCTTCAGTTTCTCATATTTTTTGCAAATGAAGAAATTACTATCTAGAGAGGTTAAATAATTTGCTTGATTCATTCTGAGAGTAAATGGCAAAAATCTGAATCTGAACCCAGCTCACCTGATTCTTTTCTACCCTACCACACTTCTTCCTTCATGCTGCCTTGAAGAACTGGATCTTTCCATGAAAAAGAGCTATTTCTTTGTGAAATTTCTACCATATGGCATTACTTATGTCACAGAGTTAGTGTGACCACCAGACAGAGCTAGTTTAATTCTTAGATCATATCAATTTCTGCATCTCATATTGTTTTCACAATTATTTATGTTCAAAACATGTTCAGGAACATTGACAGTGATATTATGAGGTTAACAAATCCAGGGTCTATTTTAAACCACATTAGTGATAAATAGATAAATTTTAGAAAATCTTCCTGACTTTAAAACTGTTACCTGGACATTAAAAATTGCCAGGCCTAGAGGCCTGTGGGCTACCCAAGTCTTCTTACCTCACCTCTCGAGGTCTTCGGCTGGCCAAGCCGGATGCTCGTATGAGAGAAAGGACGTTCCAGAGTCGAACAAGGGTTGAGCTTTATTCAGGGTTCTGGTTACAAGTGCAGGGGAATTCTTCCTTAGGAGGGAGAGAGAAAGATCTCCCAAGGAGGCAAAGATCTTACAATAAGAGATTGGAAGTAGAAGTGTAAGTGGGGAGAGAGGGGGAGGGAAGAGCGGAGAGAGGAAAAACGGAGCCTTCTGTCCTCACATGTGGCCCCTCCGCCCAAGAGAACTTTCAGGCTTTCCTGACTCCAATTAAGCTCTCCAGCCACATAGTTTGCATCTGAATACCGTGCCTGTTAGGTAACAATGGGTGTGCCCAGATCCGGGACAATCTCGAGGGCGGGGAGAGCTCTCTCCCATCACGTTTCTCACGGGAAGAGGCGGAAATACACGAGATAGCTCGGTTCACCTCAATTCCCAGTCGTTTCCTGGGGGGCCTCGTGAGAACTCTAAGATTTAGAAGTTCCCACCTTTACCCGCCCGAGACTGTCCACATGGAATTGAGCTTCCATCCCCAGCAAAAAATAGCTTTTACCTCTTTAGGGAAAGAATAAAATTATATTGAAAAAAGTGTCTGCTGTTTTATTGTGTAGCGAGTGTGAAAAATCACACATATCTAATTAGTTTTACATTAACAAGAAAATTCAGGAAGTTTCTAATTTCTTAATACTTCAAAAGTTGTCAACTCCCCATTACTCAGTCTTTCTCTTTTGATACTTTTATAAAGCAATTTTTAAAAATGAGTTTAAGTTGAAAATAAACTGTTACTAGTAAAGGGACTCAATGTAACATTTTAATATCTTTTTCATTTCTGAAGAAAAACAACTGCACAAATTCTGTAATCCTGGTCTTAAATGTAAAAGGGACTTCAGAGGTCATCAGATGTATCATTACTGCCATTCAGCTTTTATTAACCATTCTGTGTTTCAATGCTATCAGTCATAAAATGAAAAGGGAAAGCCTCAACCTTCTAGAAACTCATAAACTTTAATTATTTTAGGTAGGTTTTATAATGACTCTTTATATATTTTAGGTAAGGTATATACTAGCAACTTCTATATGTAAAAAGTTATCTATGCAGACATAAATATTAACACAGAAAATTCTGAAATGTGTTTAAGGTGTTTTCTTTTTCATTAAAACTAAATATGAAATATATACTTGTAAAAATCACTGGATATAAATTGAAGGGAAATTAACAAGAGAAATAATATGCTATTTAATTAGAGTTGGATATTCCAACATTGTAGTTTCTAATCATGTGTAATAGCTTTAAATTCATGTGCAATTTAAAAAATTTCATTGAATATTTAGTTCTTTATTTCTGGACTTTTGTACATATGATTTTTTGCAGGAAATGCTAGTGTCAGAAATCATGAGACCATCAGTATCTCAAGCAATGTATCTGGAAAGTTGCAAAGGAGACATACACTTGATTTCTCTATTTTTTTTTAGAAAAAACCAAATTCTTATTAATTAAATTTTATATGAAAGAAAGTCCATCTATTTCTCCTTCTTCTTACACCTAATTTAATCACCCCTTCTGTATAAAGTGGAGGGAGCTGCCTATTGGTTTACTAAATGCCTTTAGTTTGAGAACAGATTGACAACTTTTGAGGAGTTTGAAGATTGATTAATTATTTGGTTATAATTCAGTCCCCTCCAATGCTATAGTTGTATGATTTATGATATATATGATATGTACATGATATATATTTATGATATATAAAAGAAGGAAAACTCAAAAACTTATGTTTGGCTCTTAGTGGAGCCAAAACAGTCACTATCTTTATCTCAGTGGTAGCTACCTTTCATCATATCCTTCCTTTTTCTTTAACGGGGCAATTGTCGCATGTTCTTAATTTTCTGCTTTTTTGAGAAGGAAACATTTTCCTTAACGGTAAATACAAGTATTCCTAGGAAAGTATAGTGAATTTGTCAATTTTATTACATAGTTCTTTATATTAACATTTTTTTTCTGTGTTCAGAAGTCCTGGGGAGTATCTTGTATTATTTCTTATATTATGATATTTAGATTTTTTCATTTCTATTCATTTAGTCTTTAAGTTGTCTCTATACACCCTGATCAATATGTTTCTTTTAATGTTGTTGATTTTTGCTTCTTTTTCAGATTGTCCTTTAATTCTATGTATTTATAATCCTAATCTGTTCTCTCTCTCCCTCCCTCCCTCCCTGCCTCCCTTCTTCTCTCTCTCTCTCTCTCTCTCTCTTTTCCTTTCTCCCTCTCTCTCCTGTGGTGATTTGCCACCATGGATTCAATTTTTTAAAATTCTGCAAATTATTTCTGCCTTGTAGGCCATAAGTTCTGCTTTCACAATTCTTATTTCTCTGAAAAAACACTTAGAAACTTCCTGCTGTGGTTCTATGCTCTCTGAAGAATTCACAAGCTCCTCCTCTTCATCAGATATTTATCACTTTACTCTGCTTTGTCATATTTATTCAGAGATACTTGGATTCATTTGGATCTCATGAAGATCATATTTCCTTCTATTATTCATATCTTCCCAGTTTGTTTATCTGCTTTTGCTCAGAACCTTTAATTGATTTTTCTTCTGAGTTTTTTTTTTGGAATTTCAATCATTTTTCCTTATATTCCTCTATCACTCACTTTCTGACTCCATCCCCATTTATGGTGTTTTCCCTAGCTGATTTTCCTGGTGGTTACTTCAAAGCTGTCTCAACATCCTTCCACACTGAGTAATTACCTTTTACTGGTCTTGTTATATGTTCTAAATGATGTTTAGGAGACAAAATTGACTTTAGTTAGATACCAGTCCCCTTTGTTTCATGCCTGTTGGAGACACACATGCTGGAGCCTTCCCCCAATTCTCTGTGCTTCTCAGTTCTCTGGCTAAGTACTATGACAGCACATAGTGCTACCATACTGTATACCTAGTCAAACCATAGCTTTGGCTTTCCCTTGGAACAGGAAACATAGGAATAGAGTTGAGTTCTCATACCAGCCTATTGTTCAGTTTATATAGCTCTGCCCAAGAGAGGTATTTTATTTCTGCCTTCGTATCCCTAGTATCTGGCACAACATAAGTGTTTAACAAATTCTTGTTCATGGATTGATTGATTTAAAGTTAGAAGGGAAATTGAAGATCATTTAGTCTACCCCTCATTTTTCAGTAAGGAAACTGAGGACCAGGAAGGAGAAGCAATGTGTCTAGGGTCACACAGCTATCAAATAGAATGGGAGAATAACCCATGTACAAAAATAATTATAATAAATGGTGAAAGAGGATATAAACAAAAGTGAAGCCTAGACAAAATGTTATAAGAAATACGAAAAGGAAAAGACCACTTTTTAGCTAACTTCCCATGGATATCCAAGGATGAGGGGGTGGAGCCAAGATAGCAGAGCAAAAGCAGGGACTTCCTTGAGCTCTACCCCCAAACTCCTCCAAATACCTGTAAAAATCACTCTAAACAAATTCTTGAGCTGCAGAACCCACAAAATGATGGAGTGAAACAATTCTCCAGCTGAACACACCCTGGCAGGTCTACAGGAAGTGTCTACTGCATCAGGCAGGTAGTGCACAGTCCAGCATGGGCTGTACCAGGATTGACAAGGTCAGAGCAGGCCTCAGGGGACTGAATCACTGGCAACTGTGTCAGTTTGCAGACTTCTCAACTCACAAATGCCAACGACAGCATAGAAGGTCAGTGGGAAAACTCTGTGGGACCTGGTCTGTTTGGGTTCAGGCCATAGCTGTGGGGAAGAAGAGGAAGTGGCACTGGTGGTAGCTGTAGTGGCTGCTTCTGCAGCTCTTGGTGCATAGATGATGGGGGAGTAAGTGGCTGATACAAAACCTTTGAAGCCTGGGACAGTATACCCCACCCCCACTGGAAGCAAAGTCCTACCTCAACAAAGAAGTCTATATTTGGCTTGGAACATCATCAAACAGCATAAAAAAACCCCAAAAAACTCAGAGTATAGAATCTTTCTTTGATGACAAAGAAGATCATAACATACAACCAGGAGAAGACAACAAAGTCAAAGCACCTACATCAAAAGTCTCCAAGAAAATATGAATTGACCTTAGGCCATGGAAGAGCTCAAAAAGGATTTTGAAAATCAAGTAAGAGAAGTAGAGGAAAAATTGGGAAGGGAAATCTAATGATTCAATAAAATCATGAAAATTAAGTCAACAGATCCCCCAAAATACTGAAGAAAATAGCATCCTAAAAAATACACTAACCCAAATGGCAAAAGAGGTCAAAAAAAGCTAATGAGGAGAAGGAGGCCTTAAAAAACATGATTAGCCTAACCAAAAAGGAGGTCCAAAAGCTCACTGAAGAAAATTATTCCTTCAAAATTAGAATGGAGCAAATGGAAGGTAATGACTTTATGAGAAATGAAGAAACTATAAAACAGAACCAAAAGAAAGAAAAAGATAGAAGACAATGTGATATAACACTGACCTGGAAAATAGATCCAGGAGAGATAATTTAAAAAAATTATTGGACTAATTGAAAGGCATGATAAAAAAAAAAAAAAGAGCCTAGACATCATCTTTCAAGAAATTATCAAGGAAAATGCCCTGGTATTCTAGAACCAGAGGATAAAATAGAAATAGAAAGACTCCACCAGTTGCCTCTGGAAAGAGATCCCAAAAGGAAAATTCCTAGGAATAATATAACCAAATTCCAGAGTCCTCAGATCAAGGAGAAAATATTGCAAGCAGGCAGAAAGAAACAATTTGAATATTGTGGAAATGCAATGAGGATAACCCAAGATTTAGCAGATTTACATTAAGGGAATAAAAGATTTAGAGTATGATATTCCGGAGGTCAGAGAAGCCAGGATTAAAACCAAGAATCATCTACCCAGCAAAACTGAGTATAATACTTCAGGGGAAAAATGGAATTTCAATGAAATAGAGGACTTTCAAACATTCTTGCTGAAAAAACCAGAGCTAAATAGAAATTTTAGCTTTCAGATACAAGAATCAAGAGAAGCATGAAATGGTAAACTAGAAAGAGAAATCATAGAGGACTTATTAAAGTTGAAGTATTTACATTCCTACATGGAAAGTTGATATTTGTAACTTATGAGACCTTGCTCAGTATTAGGTTAATTGGAGGAAATTTAGATTGATAGATAGATAGATCGATAGATCGATAGATAGATAGATAGATAGATAGATAGATAGATAGATAGATAGATAGATAGATAGATAGACACAGATAGATGGCACAGGGTGAGTTGAATATGAAGGGATGATATCTAAAAAATAAAATTAAGGGATGAGAGAAAGATATTGGGAGAAGGAGAAAGGGAGAGATAGAATGGGGTAAATTATACCATGTAAAAGAGATAAGAAAAAGGTTTCACAGTGGAGGGGAAGTTTAGGGAGGTAAGAGCAAAATGGTGAACCTTACTCTCATAGGATTTGGCCTGAGGAGGGAATAATATACACACTCAACTGGGTATCTTACCCTGCAGGAAAGTAAAGGGGAAGGGGATAAAATGGAGGGAATGACAGAAGGCAGGGCAGATTAGGGAAGGGGGTAGTCAGAAACAAACACTTTTGAAAAGGGACGGGGTCAAAGCTGAAAATAGAATAAGTAGATTGCAGGAAAGGATGGAGGGAAATATAGCTAGTTTTTTACAACATGACTATTATGGAAGTGTTTTGCATAACTGCACATGTATAACCTATATTGAATGCCTTGCCTTCTTAATGAGAGTGGGTGGAGAGGGAAGAAGGAAGAGAATTTGAAACTCAAAGTTTTAAAAACAAATGTTAAAAATTGTTTTCACATGCAACAGAGAAATAAGATATGTAGGCAATGGAGTACAGAAATCTATATTGCGTATGAGAAAGTAAGGGGGAAGGAGATGGGAGAGTGATAAAAGAGAGGGCAGACTGAGGAAAAGAGTAATCAATGCATGCCATATTAGTGTGGAGGGAAGGGAGATGTGGAACTCACATTCTTGTGGAAATAAATGTTGAAAACCAAAAATAAATAAATTTAAAAAAAGATATCCAAGGATGGGAAATAGTGAACCAGGTCTTCACCTGATACTGTGAAATGAGACTGAACCTTAATTTCTGAAACTGAAGGTAGGCAGACAGAAAGATGGACATACAGGTAGACTAAATGAACATTTATTAAGCACCAATTATGTTCCAAGGAATATGTTCTGCTAACAGTGCATTAATGTCCCTATCTCACTATAGCTCAAGAAGAACAAGTCTGGAAGATATGTAAAAACAATTTTCAACATCCATTTTTTAAATGTTTGTTTATTTATTTTTAATTTTCAACATCCATTTCCACAAAATTTTGAGTTCCAAATTTTCTCCCCATCTTTTCCCTTCCCCCCAAAATGCCATGCATTCTGATTACCCCTTTCCCCAATCTGTCCTCCCTTCTATCCCACCTCTCCCTTCCCTTATCCCCATCTTCTCTCTTTTCTTGTAGGGCAAGATAGATTTCTATACCCCATTACCTGTATTTCTTATTTCCCAGTTACATGCAAAAACACTTCTCAACATTCATTCCTAAAACTTTGAGTTCCATCTTCTCTCCCTTCCTCCCTCCCTACCCATCCCCACTGAGATGGCAGGCATTTCAATATAGGTTATATATGTATAGTTTTGCAAAAGACTTCCATAATAGTTATGTGGTGTAAGACTAACTGTATTTCCCTCCATCCTATCCTGCCCCCCATTTATTCTATTCTCTCTTTTGACCTTGTCCATCCCCAAAAGTGTTTGCTTCTAATTACTCCCTCATCCCATTTACCCTCCCTTCTATCATCCCCCCACCCCACTTATCTCCTTCTCCCCTACTTTCCTATAGTGTAGGATAGATTTTCATACAAAAATGAATGTGCATATAATTCCCTCCTTAAACCAAATATGATGAGAGTAAGCTTCACTTTTTCCCTCTCACCTCCTGGTTTTTCTCCTCCATTGAAAAGCTTTTTCTTGCCTCTTTTATGAGAGATAATTTACCCCTTTCCATTTCTCCCTTTCTCCTCCCAATATATTCTTCTCTCACCCCTTAATTTTATTTTTTTAGATACCATCCCTTCCTGTTCAACTCACCTTGTGCTCTCTATGTATGTGTGTGTGTGTGTGTAATCCCTCCAAATACCCAGATACTGAGAAAAGTTTCAAGAGTTACAAATGTTATCTTTCCATGTAGGAGTGTAAACAATTCAACTTTAGTAAGTCCCTTAGGATTTCACTTTCCTGTTTACCCTTTCATGCTTCTCTTGATTTTGTGTTTGAAAGTAAAATTTTCTATTCAGCTCTGGTCTTTTCATCAAGAATGCTTGAAAGTCCTCTATTTCATTGAACGATCATTTTACTCTCTGAAGTATTATACTCAGTTTTGCTGGGTAGGTGATTCTTGGTTTTAATCCTAGTTCCTTTGACTTCTGGAATATCAAGCCTTTTGATTCCTTAATGTAGAAGCTGCTAGATCTTGTGTTATCCTGATCGTATTTCCACAACACTTGATTTTTTTCTTTTTAGCTGCTTGAAATATTTTCTCCATGACCTGGAAACTCTGGAATTTAACTACAACATTCTTAGGAGCTTCTCTTTTCAGATCTCTTTCAGGAGGTGATAGGTGGATTTTTTCAATATTTATTTTACCTTCTGGTTCTAGAATATCAGGGCAGTTTTCCTGGATAATTTCATGAAAGATGATGTCTAGGCTCTTTTTTTGATCATGGCTTTCAGGTAGTCCCATAATTTTAAAATTGTCTCTGCTAGATTTATTTTCCATGTCAGTTGTTTTTCCAATGAGATATTTCACATTGTCTTCAATTTTTTCATTCTTTTGGTTTTGTTTTGTAATTTCTTGGTTTCTCATAAAGTCATTAGCTTCCATCTGCTTTACTGTAATTTTTAAAAAACTGTTTTCTTTCATGAGCTTTTGGACCTCCTTTTCCATTTGGCTAATTCTGCTTTTTAAAACATATTTCTCCTCATTGGCTTTTTGGACTTCTTTTTCCAATTGAGTTACCCTATTTTTAAAGGTGCTATTTTCTTCAGAATTTTTTTAGGTTTCCTTCAGCAAGCTGTTGACTCACTTTTTGTGATTTTCTTACATCACTCTTATTTCTCTTCCCAATTTTTCCTCCATCTCTCTTACTTAATTTTCAAAATCCTTTTTGAGCTCTTCCATGGCTTGAGACCATTGCATATTTATTTTGAAGGTTTTGAATGTCTTCCTTTGATGGCATGCATTGTTCTTCCTCCTCTAAAAGGATGGAAGAAAATACCTGTTCACAAAAAAGTAGCCTTCTATAATCTTATTTTTTCCTTTTTTTTTTTTTTTTTGGAGCATTTTCCCAGCCAGTTACTTGACTTTTGAGTCCTTTGTTGAGAGGAGGGTATACTCTGGGGACCTGTAGCTTCTCAGTTTCTCACAGGTAGCACCCTGACCTGCACTGTGGTCTGGGAGCATCCACAAGCACTCTTTTCTGCCCAGGATCCTCTATAAAACCTCCACCAGCTCCACCAGGCCAGCCAGAACTTCTCCTCATCCTGGGGCTATCACTCAGAGCTGAGATCTGGATCAGCTACACAATTCCCCCAGGAGTTTAGGCTGAGGGCTCCTAAGGTGGATGCTGTGCCACAGCAACTGCTGCCACTCTGGGGCCGCTGGGATCAGACCATGTTCCTTTCTCACACAGGTGAAAGAGCTTTCTCACTGACTTTTGAAGCTGTCTTTGGTGTTTTGGGGTTGAGGGGTCTGGGAATTGCAGCTGCTACTGGGGATTCCTAATGCCCTGAGGCCTGCTCTGGTCCTTTCCCTGCTGTGTGGCCAAGGCTGGTTTGTACTGTGCTCTGAGCCTGGTGCAATAGACCTTTGCTTTCAGCCATCCAGGATGTCTTGGGCTGGAAATCTCTTTCACTCTGTCGTTTTGTTTCTTCTGCTGCTCTAGAATTTTTGAGTCATTTTTTTACAGGCATTTTATGTGCAATGTAGGGGAGCTTCTACAGGTCCATCCTTCCCCCTCACCATCTTGGCTCTGCCCCTTCAACATCTATTTTAAAAATTGAGTTCCAAATTCTCTCCCTCCCTCCTCATTCCCCTCATTGAAAAATGAAGCAATTTTATACAGATTATACATGTGAAATCATGCAAAACATATTTCCATATTAGTCATGTTGCAAAATAAAACATTGTAGCACCAATGCAATATTCACAGCACCTATGGTGGCTATGAAAATGCCAACATAGTTCTGAATTACAAAATATAACAGAGTCTCCACATGGAAGACAGAACCAAAACATTTATTCAAACATTGGAAAGCCAAATCCCAACACCAGAAAATCAAATTCATCATAGCAACAAATAAATCTATACCCAATAACAATGTAAGGAGTGCTACCATCCCCAAGCCTTCCTTCTGTTAGGCTTCCCACAAATCAGCTTCCTTAACGGAATCACAAACAAGCTGTCCCACTGACTTTACTTGTTGCCTACTCTCTCTTCCCAGCTCTGATTGCTCTGACTCACTTCCTGCTCCACCTGTTCAGTAAACGCCTCCCACCATAGGCTCCAGATGACTGAAACTTTCATGGAACCCAGGCAGGTCACATGGGCCTATTGATGTATGGGAAAGATCTTCCCATTTAAATTACTATTATAAACATAGACCAAAATGAAACTCCCAGAAAAATAAAGTAAGAAAAAAAGCATGCTTTGATCTTTATTTAGACTCCATCATTTTTTTCCTCTGGGGGTGGATAGGATTCTTCATGATAAGTCCTTTAGAGATGTCTTGGATAATTTTATTGCTGAGAATAACTGAGTCTTTCAGAGTTAATCATCTTACAATATTATTATTGCTGTGTATAATATTCTCCTGTCTCTACTCATTTCACTATGCGTCAGTCCAAGTAAGTCTAAGCTTTTCTGAGAGCATCTTGTTCATTATTTCTTTTAGCACAATAGTATTCCATGACAATCATATACCAAAACTTGTTCATTCAATTGTTGGTCATCCCCTAAATTTCCAATTCTTTGCCACCAAGAAAGAGTTGAGATAAGTATTTAGACATAATTCTAAATTGTGCACCATAATAGCTGAAACTGTTCACAACTCCAGCAACATTGCATTAGCTTCTCAATTTTCCTGCATCCCCTTCAACATTTGTCATTTTCCTTTTCTGTCCTATTAGCCAATCTAATAGATCTGAGGTAGTACCTCAGATTTGTTTTAATTTGTGTTTCTCCAACCAATAGTGATTTAGAGTATTTTTTCTCATGTGACTTCATAGCTTTAAATATTTCATCTGAAAACCGACTTCATATCTCTTGATCATTTATCAATTGGAGAATGGGTCTTATTTTTTTTTTTAATTGACTCATCTCTGTATGCATTTCCAAGATGAGAACTTTATCAGAAAAAAATTTCTTCAAAAACTTTTTTCATATCTATAATTGCTAACTCTATTTCCCTCCTTCCTATCATGCCATTTATTCTACTCTCTCTCTCCTTTCACCCCATTTTTCCTCAAGTGTTTTACTTCTGACTATTGACTCCCCTAATCCTCTTTACTTTCTTTGAACACCCTTCCTTCTCTTATCTTTTCCCTCTCCTGTAGGGTAGGATAGATTTCTATGCCTAATTGAGTGTGTAGGTTTCTCTCTCTTTGAGCCAATTCTGACAAGAATAAGGTCCATTTACTACTTCCCCCATTTTCAACTGGAAAAGCTCTTTCATATCTCTTTTGTACCTCTCTTTTTCCCTTTCTCCCAGTGAATTCCTCTTTCTCATCCCTTAATTTTAGGTTTTTTAAAGATGTCTCTTCATATTCATCTCACACCTGAACTTTTGTCTTTATATATTTCTAATTTCCCTAATAATGAGAAAGCTCTTATGAGTTACAAGTACCATATTCCCATGTAGGAATATAAACTGTTTAACCTTATTAAGTCCTTTATGATTTCTCTTTCCTGTTTATCTTTTTATGCTTCTCTTGAGTCTTATATTTGAAGTCAAATTTTCTATTCAGCTCTGGTCTTTTCATCCAGAATGCTTGGAAACCCTCTATTTCATTGACTATTTATTTTTTCAGCTGAAGAATACTACTCAGTTTTTCTAGAAAGGAAATTCTTGGTTGTAATCCAGGCTCCTTTGCCATCTGGAATATCATATTCCCTTCCCCTTGAACTTTTAATGTAGAAGCTGTTAAATCTTGTATTTTCCTTCCTGTGGCTCTATGATACTTTAATTGTTCCTTTCTGGTGCTAGCAATATTTTCTCCTTGATTTGGGAGCTCTGAAATTTGGTTACAATATTCCTAGGAATTTTTTTGGAGGGATCTCTTTCAGGAGGTGATTGGTGTGTTCTTTCAATTTCTATTTTACCCTCTGATTCTATAATATCAGGGCAGTTTTCCTTAATAGTTTCTTGAAAGATGTCTAGGATCTTTTTTCCTTGATAGTTTCTTGAAAGACGTCTAGGATCTTTTTTGATCATGACTTTCAGGAAGTCTAATAATTTTTGAATTATCTCTCCTAGATCTATTTTACAGGTCAGTTGTTTTTCTAATGAGATATTTTGCAGTCTCCTATTTTTTTCATTCTTTTGGTTTTGTTTGATTGTTTCTTGATGCCTCATAGAGTCATTAGCTTTCACTTGCTCAATTATAATTTTTAAAGAATTATTTATTTTTTTGAAATTTTTATACTTCCTTTTCCATTCGACCAATTCTGTTTTTAAGGAGTTTTTTTCTTTGGTGAATTTTTGTGCCTCTTTTTCTATTTGGCCAATTCTTCTTTTGAGGGAAGTCTTCTCTTCAATGAATTTTTATATATCTTCTTCCATTTGGCCAGTTCTGTTTTTCAAGGCATTTTTCTCCTAATTGCATTTTTGTACCTCTTACCAAACTGTTGGCTCCTTTTTTTTTCATAATCTTCTTGCATTGCTCTCATTTCTCTTTCCAAATTTCCTCTACCTCTCTTACTTGATTTTAAAAATCCTTTTTGTGCTCTTCCATGACCTGAAACCAATTTAATTTTCTTTGAAGCTTTGGATGTAGGAGCTTTGACTTTGTTGTCTTCTTCTTAGTGTGTGTGTTTTGGTCTTCCTTGTCACTATAGTCACTTTCTATAATCATTTTTTTTCTGTTTGCTCATTTTTTCAGCCTACTTCTTAACTTTTAACTCATTGCTAAAGTGGAGCTCTGCTTCCAGGGTGGAGGGCACACTGCCCCAACCTCCAAGGGTTTTGTTCAGCTGTTTTCAGAGATACTTCTAGGGAACTTGTGACTTTTTAATTCTTCCAAAGTGATCTAAGGAAAGGTGTCTTCCCTATTCTCTTTGTTTGTGCTCTGGTCTGTGAGTGACCACGAGCACTTTTTCTGCCCTGGAACTGTGAAGAGAGTCCCTACTCTACTGTAGCCACAACCTCTGATGTGTTAATTCTCTTCCTCTCCCCAGGACTGCCACCCAGGACTGTGACTTGGATATGAGTATGGGCAAAGGAACAGAGTCCTACCCCCAGTGTCAGTATAAAGACCCCTGTAATCTTCTAACCAGTTGTTCAACCCCCTTAAGGTCTGTGGGCTGAGAGTTCCAGAAGCAGCTCTTGCCCCTTCTGAGTCAGTTGCTCTCAAGGTCCTTTCCTAGTTTGCTAGGTCCTGGTCTCTACCTTTGCTGGACTGTACTTCATGCTCACCCTGGTGTTATAGGCCATTTCTGCCAACCTGATATATTGTCTTGGGCTGGAATACTGTTTCACCTTGTCCTTTTGTGGGTTCTTCCATGCCAGAATTTATTTTAGGGCAGTATTTAAAGGTCTTTGGCATTTTGGGCAGAGGTGAGGGGAGTCCCTGCCTTCTCTCAGCAATCTTGGCTCCACCCCTGAGGATACGCTTTTGACCTCAGTTTTATGCATATTGATTTTGAAGTAGCAGTAGGACAAAGAGGTAAAGTTATTTAACAAGCTGTTAGACATGTGGGACTACAGAGAGTGTAAAGATTTGAAAGCCATACAGAGAGAGATAGAAATAAAAATCCTAGGAGTAGATTTCTTTAAAAAACTTCCCTTGACCTAATTACTGGTTTTTGGACTTCTAAGTCATGCTGTCTTATACTGGAACTTTTCTGCTTGGGTCCTCCTTGTCTTAGAAATTCAATCAGCCTTATGACCTTCTCAGTATAGAACATCCCTCTGTATGACCCATTGCCTTCTTCTATTGCTGAATTTCCTTTGGAACCTCCATTTTATGGAATAGCTCAGACTGATCTTTAATCTGCTCCCAGCCCTGTCCTGGAGTTCTCAACTTCTAAGCTATTGCTCCAAGTACCATTTTGTCCCCCTGCCCTCCACACTTTTTTCAATTCCTTTTCGTATGTTGTCTTCTCCCATTACAAAGTGAACTTGACTACTACTGTTTTAGTATATTTTGTGTCCCCAATGCTAAGCATAGCACCTGGCATATAGAAAGTCTTTAATAAATCCTTCCTTTAAGACTTACATGAAATGATGCAAAGTGAAGTGAGCAGAAGCAGAACATTGTGTATAGTGACAGCAATATTATAAAGATGATCAGCTATGAAAGACTTAGTTATACTCATTAATGCAAAGATTCAAGACAATTCTGAAGGACCTCTGATGAAAAATATTATCCACCTCCCAGCACTCAGGAATCTGAATGCTGATCAAAGTATACTTTTTTTTTTTTTTTAACTTTCTTTTTTCTTTTTGGTTTGTTTTCTTTTACATCATGACTAATATGGAAATATGTTTTGCATGACTGCACATGTATAACATATAAATTGTTTGCCTTCTTAATGAAGGGGAGGGGTGGGAGGATGGGAGATAATTTGAAATTCAAAATTGTAAAAAGAACCCCAAAAGTTAACATTGTTTTTATATGTAATTGGAAAGAAATATTAAAATTTTAAAAGGAAAAAATCCTTTCCCTTCCTTCATCTTTTCCTCCCTCCTTCTTTCCTTCCCTCCCTTTCTCTTTTCCTTCCTTCCTTCCCTCCTTCCCTCCATTTTATCTTCCTTCCTCTCTAGATATAACCAATTAAATTAAACTCAACAAACATTTTTTTAAAACCCTACTGTATTTGCGAAGCCTTATTTTTATGACTCATCATGTTGTGGAAACAGCCTCAGTTTCTAGAAATCTATTTAAATGAAGCATAAGCTCTGGCATTTCTAATTTTCTATAGAGGTTTCAACAGATCCTGCCTGCTTTCTGAGGACTAGTTAACTAGACATGGAGAGATCCCATTACCTGAAGCCTCTTTTCAGACCAGAAATCATGGAATTTCCCTCTACCTCTGTGTTCTCTGCCTTTTTTCATTTTTTGATGACTTCTCCCAGAACCCTTTGGCTTATGTCACACTCATCTCCAGACTGCACACTGGACTTTCTCTAACTTTCTCTTCAGTCCACCCCACCCCACCCCAGTGCTTTTCAGCTTCCTTTTTTGGTACTGTCTTCTTCCATTGGAATGTATTCTCCTCAAAGGCAGGGTTTTTTTTCTACTTATATTTGTATTTCCTGAACTCAGTATAGTACTTGGCAAATAGTAGATACTCAATAAATATTACTTGACCAACTGATGGACTGACTGACTATGATTATACATGTTAGTATTGCAAAGGTAAGAGCCTTGTCAAATGAATAAAAATGGACAGATCAATAATATTTATTAAGTATCATGTTCCAGACAATGGACTAAACACTGGGGATATAAAGAAAATCAAAAGATAGTTCCTGCCCTCATATGATGGGGAAAAAAAACCCCACTATATCTAGGATAAATTGGAAGTAATTAACAGAGAGGGCACTATAATTAAGAGGGAATATTAACAGGGAAGGTACTAGATTTAAAAGTGAATTAGAAAAGTTTCTGAGAAAGATGAAATTTAGTTCAGAGGTAAAGGAAGTCCGGAAAGTGAGTAGGTGGAGTTGAGGAGAGAGAGATTTCCAGGCAAGGGGGAAGCTAGAGAAAATTCCTGGAGCTGAGAGATGGGTATCTTGTTCATGAACCAGCCATGAGGCCAGTTTCACTAGATCAGTCCTGCACAACATGTGGCCTACCAAAGGATTTTGGGGGGCTGCAAAAATGTAGGGGATGTAAAAGAAAGTAAAGATGTAAGAAGCACTTTGTGCCTCACTTAGTCTGCCTTCTACTAGTCATCATTGTGCCTGTCATGTAACTTGGCAGGTGAGTTGCCACTGCACACTTTCTCCTGTTTGTCATGTGAACCATGGCAACCAACCATTGTCAATCTGTTTCTAGTCTGAGACAAGTGAGAGTCATCTTTTCACTGTGTGTTCAGTCATTCCTGGCATTGAACAGGGACAAAGTGAGTATAGCCATGCTCCATCATAGCTGATTCTCGCCATGTCTTCCCCTCCCTTGCTGCATGGTTGCCCTCCAAGTTACATGAGTGTCTGTCACTCTCTCCAAGGCCAGACACACAATTCAGTATTTCTCTGTATGTAAGCAGTTGCTGTGGAGAGTTTTTGGTTCTAACATAAAATGTTTTGGGTGAATTTGTAAAATGAGTGATAAAAAGAAACAGAAGAAAGCATCAGAACATAGACTGTTTAATGCAGTGTGGACAAATAGATACTTGTTTACTTACACAGGAGACAAAATGTTGTGCCTTGTTTGCCAAGAAGTAGTAACTATTATGAAGGAATACAATCTTCGTCGCCATTTCAAATCAAAACATCCTGACTTAAGCAAATCGGACAATGAAAAACAAATAAAAAAACCCCACAAATTAAAGTGTCCAAATTGTTGAAAAATCTCAGTGCAGAACCATGACTTTTCAAGAAAGGAAACTCAGAAAATAAGGTAGCTACTAAGGTTAGTTTTCAGAGTTCTAAAGAAATTGATTTCAACCATGATTTTGGAGTATGATATATTGATTGCTGACAAGAAGTATAGTACATCTCATTAATTAAATGTAAACAGTAAAAATACCTGAAAAAATATATTAAAACTGGTACCACTTAGCAAAGAAATTTTTTAACATTACTGTGACTTTATGATAAATAAAAATCTTAAGTAATAAGAATAATTGATATTAATTGAAATTTCACTTTTTAATATGGTTAACTTGCAAAATAGTTTAATATGCTTTTTCTTGGAATGCAAAACACTAAAAACCTATTTGCGGCCTGAAGAAGTTTAGCCTGTTTTAATTTTGATCCTTACCTACTGCCAAGTTGTATAGGTCTGCACTAGTTGAAAGAGTGTATGATAGAGAGTAAGTGAAGAGAAGACTGGAAAGGTAGGAGGGGCCTAGGTTATGAAGGACTCTGAATACTAACTATGATTTTATATTTGATCTTAGAAGCATAGGGGAGCAAAATGAACAATCCTGTGCTTTAGGAAAATCACTTTGGTGGGTAAATCAGTAGATGGATTAATGTGGGAAGAGACCTGAGACAGGCAAACCCAGCAGAGGGCTGTTGCAATAATCTAGGACAAATTATTTCACAATTAATTTGTAATAATTTTGGCATCATCACTATGATGATAACCAGAGGACAGAAGAAAATCAAAGTTTAATAAAAGGATGGTCCTCCTTGGAGAGCCAAATAAAGGAGATGAAGAATTTGGAATCATATGTCCAAAGACAAGAAGAAATGTCACTTTATGGTCATTTGGTCATCTCCTATTTTAATATTCATTATAAGCATTCACAAAAAGACCACCACGAAAATAATTTCAATTTATGTACCAGCATTTTTGCAGAAAGTGAAGAGATTAAGAAAGACTGTGAAATACTCTGTTTAGACTCTCCAAATAAAATCATTTTGATAGTAAATTCAAAGTGAAAGGGGATATATTGAGAATGATTGAAAATTATGATGCAAAAGATAGATTGGGAATAAGGAATGGTAGGGTCTAAAGCCTGTAGGTTACTTAGGAGTCTTATGCCCACATCTCATGAATAATTTATTTCAAAAAAAGATTAAAAAAGATATTGAATATGATGAGCACTGACACATTATAAAAATTGAATTTATTATGTTTTAATAGACAGAAAGTGATTCATTAAGAAAATAGGAGTTAATCCTAAATCAGTTATTTGTGTCTTGCTGGAAAACTGATTTGTTAGAGAAAAGATTATTACTAAACTGGAATAATAATAATGATGATGTTCAGTTCTGACAATTTAAACCTGACTTACTTAGACAAGTCCTTGATGTAACACATGGAACATGTAGGAAGGAAATGATATCTGACAGAAACTATAATTATTTTGCACAAAAATTTAAATATGCATATCAATTAATACATAGATCATTATTATGAGAAATCTAAGCAACTATAAAAACTCCCTTAGTTAGCAAACTCCTTGACACTGATCAAATGGAGAGATATTGGAGAGAAAAACCACATCATCCTCTAAGAACTGAAAGAAGGTGAGTAAAGGCACATAAAAGTTTACCTCTTTTTGTAATGGACTTTTTTGCTTTTATTTGAAATATTTTTCTTGTAAATAAAAACATACTCAGCTAAACCTTGGAAATTCGGGAATTATCTTCAACGATACAGACTGCAACTTATTCATGGCTACCCTTCCTTGTAACTATTATTCATAGCTTGTGTGATTCCTAACATATTTAACTGGACGTTCCATTCACATTCAAATACTACAATAGGGGTCTTTGGGAAAAACCAAAAAGATTCCTCTTTTTTTTTTGCCCCTTTCTCTTTTCTATCCTTCTATGCTCCAGAACCTGGCCATAGTACAGAAATGTGAAGGTAGAACAAGCATTTTACTTAACAAAGCACAGATAAATAGCTTTACTGGCAAAATTTTTCCTATTAAGCTCCGTAGCAACAATTACAGACTTTGAGAGACACAAAAACATAAGCACAAGACACACAGACAGACAACTGTGAGGCAGTGACCCCAGGACTAAAAGTTGCTTCTCTCCTGTCTTACTAGATATATTCAAAGAGGCCATGCTGTCTATCACATACCCAGAAACACAAATAGACACAGCCTGAGAAATTATTCCCCTTCTATTGTTGTGCCTGTCTTATTTCTTACATATTCTGATTTGATATTTCCTATATTAATCATATCCCAGACAATCTTGCAGGGGAGGAAGAATGGAGGGAAAAAGGAAGGGGGTAAGAGAGAGAGAGAGAGAGAGAGAGAGAGAGAGAGAGAGAGAGAGAGAGAGAGAGAGAGAAGCTCAGTTCTTTATCCTATGATACAGAAGGCAATTGCCATTTCAAGGTCTCTCTCAGAAGCACTGCAAGTTCTACTTCAGGCTTCCCAAATTTTACTCCTGCTTTGCTTTGTTATTCACACCTCAGGTCCTTTTCTTAAAATAATGAAGGGCATTAGTTATTTGAAAGTCCCCTCCACAGTGCTGAAGATCTTTTGCTAGCCTAGGCTTTAAATTTACAAAATTGGTTTAAAACACTCATCTGACTAAGGTGAAAGAAGGAAAACAGATAACAGACCAAAACAGGGTGGCAGCCCAAAATGAGTTTGTCTGGGCTAGGTTCCTGAACCTAAGTTGGAAAAGAAAACACTTGCCCTTAGACCAGGACTTCCTGCCAGGTTCAACTTGCCCTTACACTGGGACTTCATGCCCTTAGCCTGGGCTTGGTTACCAACCACATTAGAATCTGGCAAGTCCTTGAGTGGCTCAAATCCGAGTCTACCTTGGCTAGGTTACTTGACCTGAGAGCTACCTTGGCTAGGTTACTTGACCTGAGAGCTCTGTCCAACTGGGATCCTTCCTCCCCTTAGCTGCAGATGACTTTCTATTGTAATAATGGACTCAAAAGAGAAACAGAGAACTTCAAAATATGAGTGGAGAGGTGATACTCATCAAACCAGAGATCAGAGACAAATGGGCACAAAGGTACCCATGTTGGTACCAAGTTTGGGTCCAGAGTCTCTGGCCAGTCTGAGTTACTTTTTCTCATCTTATCTCACTTCTTACTTAACCAATTTTCACAACTCCATACGACTTGAGTAGTAACTCAATTTATTACAAGATAAAGCAGGAGCATGAGAGTACAGAGAAGGCCAATGATGCTGGCAAGACCTTAGCAATTTAAGGGTTACAGCAGAAAAAGGAGGTCTCTTGGGAGGAGAGAAAGGAAATCCCCGCCCAGATGGGAGTGGTATGAGAGGAGGAAGGGAGAAACAGAGGAGGGGGGCAGAAAGGGAGCAGAAGGGATTGGTAACTGTGGGAGCTTGAAGAAAGGATGGTCTACTTCTCTACAAGGGTCCCAGCTGCAGAGACAGTTTGTCAGTTTGATGCAGGCTGATTGGTGCCTGTCTTACAGCTAGTTTGACTCTCAAGGGCACATTGAGAGTTCAGTTAGGGTAGTGAATTATGTTAGCTTAGGGGGGTTTCATCTTAGAAAATAGGGCAATTCAAGAAGACAAATTCAGGGGGCTCCTTCACAATGTCGTCCTAAAAGTTTAGCTCAGAGATTGCTCCATCCAGTGTGATGGAAATCTTTCCCTTTTTCTCCCAACATTGTGAGTGCACCTGTGGAATACTTTTTCCACCTTTCCTTCCTTTCTCTCACCATGTTGTCAGTTCATCTTCTCTTTCTGTCGCAGACATCTTAGATAACATCTTTTACTTTTGTTCTTCTCTAAAATTCCTCACTGTTTGTATGTTGCCACCTGTTCACACCTACCATGTGCTTTCCCATTGCCCTCTGTTCAGTAATAATCCTTAGTTTTTCAGAGGCAGTGGTGCCCAGGTTTCACTGCCATATAGCATCACTAAAATATCTGTATTGAAAAAAGATTGGTTTTTACTGTCGAGGAAAACTCAAAGTCAGTAGAGGTGCCTTGCAAATTTCCTAAAACAATATGACCTACCATCATTAATTTTTAATTCGTTGCCTACTTGTAAAGCCTACAAAAAATAGATACACTATTTGACAAGCTCTATAGAGTACTCATTCAGATGCATGCTGAAATGTGGATAATAGACATTTCATCAATTTGGTCTTTCATGTGTGGATGGATAGGCACAGTATTCTTTTGTGTAAACTTCCTGAAAATGTATTGTATATTTCCTTGCTTTCTTATAGGGATCATACTAAATATTATTTGACCTTTTGGGATAATTCAGAGGTATAACAATGAATGACAATCATGTTGTTATACAATATCAACAAAGACTACTGAGGATAGGATAGTTTGGTCCTATATTGCCAGCTAGCATGCTTTTAAATTCTGATGTTTGTTTTTTACTATCACCTCCCTTTCACTTCTCAGTGCTGTTACTGTGCCTTCCTCTAATAATCCCCTTTTCTTCCTTCAAATTTGTTTTCAGCTTGGAAAATAGCCAAATTGTCAGAATCATAATTGTGAATAGTGAGCTAGTCATATGCCAGCTCACTTTGGTATACTTGGCCCAAATTCTATGCACTCCTAAGATCCAAATTGTGAATCAAATAAAAGTGGTTTGTGATGATCTTCAGTAGATTTCTTCTATGTATAAAGTGCATGAACTTTCATAGACTTTGTGATAGCGTTTCTTGTGACAAGCTATTCCTCCCTAATAGAGAATGTTCTCCCACTCTCTCTAATGACTGTTTCTGTCCTTTCCATTGATATCTGGTCCTCCTATTGCATTCCTTCCCTCCATCTTTTCAACTTCAGAGCTTGCCTTGTATTTAGGGATGTACTGGTAAACGTTTATCAATCAGCTTTCCAGGAAAAAATGTACATATGATAGTTAACATTTAATCTACATCATTAACATTTTCTCTTAAATCTAGAAATTAACAAAACAATGCAATAAACTGATTTGTAATATTTGCTAATTTCTAAGATATAAGTAATCATCTTCAAAATTTAACAATCAGCTTTTAGGAGCTGATATAAGCTGGCAGTAATATAATTCTGCTTACATTTCACTGGCAAAATTGGGACTATTTGAAGACAAATCCCTCTTCTTCTGTTCCATTTATTTCACTTGATTCCCACCATCTACTATCTTTCACTCTGATAGCAGATAAATAGGATGCCCTGTTCCTTGTCAAGGCAAACTTCTCTATAGCCATTTTTGATCCTGTTTTCTCTTGACTTTTCCAGCAAATTGACTCCCTTACCACCACTATTTCTTATCTTCTGTCTTTCAGCATATATTGGTTTCTTCCCTGCTGCCTACAGCCATGTCTATGTCTCTCCTATCCTTCAAGGAAAAAAAAAACCAAAGAGCAACACAAAGAACAAAACATAACAAACAGAAAAAACCCTCTCATCTGAGCTTACTGATCCTTCAGGTTATAGTCTCACATCTCTTCTCCTATTTAAGGCTAAATTCTTTGAAAGAGTCAAATCCAATAAATGTTTCTACCTCCTCTCCTCTGATTTGCCTCTAAACCCTCTGCAGTCTGACTTGTGACCTCATCTTTCACCAGAAAATGACTTCTTTAAAGTTACCAATGATCTTTTAATTTCTTAATCTAATGGTTTTTTAAAAAAATTTCTGATCCTCCTTGATCTCTGAAGCTTTTGGCATTTTTAATCGACTTCTAATTCTGGGTACTATCTCTCCTCAAGTTTTCATGACACTACTCTTTTCTGATTTTCCTCTTACCTATGAGACCCTCGAAGGCAGAAACCATATTCTTTGCTTTATTTTGTATCCCCAGGGCTTACTATAGTGTCTGGTATATTACAAATGTTAATGGATTCTTTATTCTGTCCATCTACCTGTCCCTCTGTCCAATTTTGCTGTTGTTCTTAGTTGTGTCTGACTCTTTGTGACCTTATTTTTTGGGTTTTCTTGGTAAAGATCTTGGAGTAGAATGCCGTTTCCTTTTCCAGTTCATTTTACAGATAAGAAAACTGAGGCAAATGAGGTTAAATGACTTGACCAGGGTCACATGGCTAGTAAGTATTGGAGGCTATGCTTGAACTTAGGAAGATTCTTGGGTTTGAACTCCTTCATGACTCCAGGCTTGGCATTATATTCATTACATCAGCTAGCTGGGCCTGTTTATCTGCTGAGTTACATCAAAATATCTAAAATTCGACTTTTGTCTCTAGATTAGTAGAACATAAGCTTCTTGAAGTCAAGAACTATTTTGGTTTTGTTGCTTTGTTTTACCTTTCTACCCTCAATGCCAAAGGCTTTTTCTATATCATACTCACTAAATAAGGTAAAGTGGTTTGCCTGAGAGGTACTCATGACTGAAGGAAAATTTAATTGGGTTAAGAAATGAAATGATCTGATTCTTCCCAATAAATTCTAGCACTGATTTCCCAAGATGGTCTTTTGTGGCAGGCCACTGTTCTGATGCCATCTCTAATGGTAGGGAAAAACTAGTTCACCAAAATATTGCTTCATTCCTGTATTCTCATATGGCTTTTACTCATTTTCATCAGCTCTATTTTTAAGAGGAGAGATCATTTAATTCTACTGTCTTATATTCTGTCTTAAAAAAATCTTGTTGATATACTCACACATTGGATTTAAGTGTTAGATTTCATGAAGGTCTTATTTCCTGACTTGTATTCATTTCTCCTAAGATTTTTTTCTCGCTGACATTGATAGCAGAGTGCTGTGGATTGACACAGAAAGCTGTGTTTTGGGCAGTCAATGTGAACAGAAGGAGTATGGGGAGTTTGGGGAGAGGGCTGTATAAATTTGTTTTACTCATCCTTGAAGAAAAGTGAAGCTTTAATTCCCTGCTTTACAGAAAGAACTCTGAGTGTCTATGCATTGTTCCTAGGAGTTTCCTAATGAACTGAAAAATAAGTGATCTGGGGTGAAGAGAACTACATTTCTTCAACCCCCTGCGTAGCAATGATTTGACACAGCTTGTCATACATACTTGAACCTGATGAAAATAAAGTAAATTAACTAGTTTAACCTTTCCTAATGGAAAGAAGACATTTGTCTTTAATAGATTCTCAAGTTTCCAGGAATGGGGTCTATCTGTGATGGCTGTTAACATGAAGAGTAGCAGAAAACAGGGCAGTTGAACTGAGGGGTGGATTCTGGTGGGTGAGTCTGAATTTTTCATTTCCAGTGTCTTGACTGTACAGGATGGTACAATTGACTGAAGTGACTTTCAGAACATGCAATTATTCAGCAGTTGAAAGTGATCTCCCTAGTGGCTATAGTATCCTCTCTTGATTCTTGAGCTGAAGCAATCAGATATACACAGGAACAAGAATGCAGAGCTCCCTAATGGTTGCTTGGATGAGATGGTAGGTGCCCCTTTGTGTTAAGTATTCATTTCTGGCTGTAATCAGAGTAGTTTAGGAGCAGCAGGAATAAAACTAACCACTCATATGCACATATAATAAATAAGGCCGAGATGGTCACTAGACAGACTTTTCTTTGTTACATATACCATGGGACTGAGATCTACTTGAGGCTTGTTTTCATACTCCAGAGCACCTGATAATAAGCCTCCCTAACATGTATGTCCATATATTTCTGCCCATATTTTGTCTAGTATTGATGTGTAGACATCCATTGGGAAAGCTAAGGAATCAAAGAAATTATGCAGTTAATTTGGACCAAAACATCATCTGTGACTAAATTATCTGAATGATTTTATATAAATTACACAGTAGAGACTTGACCAATGAATCATAAAATGTTTGAGAATTTAGAAATCATTTAACCTACTCCCAGTATTTGACACTTGAGGAAACTGAGACCCAGAGAGGTGATATGACTTACCCAAGTAGTTTCCACAGATAATAAGTGGGAAATTGGGATAAGAACTCAAGTTTTTGACTCCTACTCCTAAGGTTTTACCATTAGAACATGCTATAGGAGAGTCTATTCCTTTATTTCCCCCCAAAGCTGATTCCTCATTAAAATTGCAAAGATTTCAATTTGTTATATATGAAAGCACCTAGTATATGGAGAATAGCTTGCAGTGTAGAACCTGGGTTACTCATAGTGCTGAGTAAGTTTTAAGGACCAGCTAATTCTACATAATAATGAACAGAATCTGACTCTCGTCTAATTTCTTACTCTTTAAAGTCCATCTCAGGTACCATATCTGCTATGAAGCCTTCTCTGATCCAGATAGATATTCTAACTCAATTCTTTGCACCATTTGACTGCTCCTTGTTTTTCCAACCTTACTCATTCTCTTTCCTTCACAAACTCCACATTTCAGACAAATTGGACTACTAGCCAGTGACATTCCAATGCCACCTCTGTGTACAACCATCCTCTGTACCTAGAGGACATCATCATCTTCTTGGCCTTTAAGAATCCTTGATTTCTGTCAAGATGCACTCCAGGTATCACCCACCTCCCCCTGTTGTTTTGAGGAATTTTAAAAAAGCAGCATAATGTAATGAACAGAGTTCAGCACTTAGAGATAACTTCTGGCTAATACCCATACTTTGTATGACCATGATCAAGTCATTTAATCCTCCTCAGTCTGAGTACTTGTCTGCAAAATGGAAACAATGTCTGTACTGATATCACAAGGTTGTTATAAGACTCAAATGTGATAATGTATGTCAACTGTTTTGAAAATCCCAATGTATAATATATAATATTTTAAAATACCTACTGTGTGCCAAGCATGGAAAATAATACACAAATGGAAGATGAAAAGGGGAAATGGGGAGGGTGTGTGTTACTGCCAGATACCTCAGTGGCATATGATGGTCATGGAGCCAAACCAAGCAGAGATGTTGGGAAAATGATGAGAAATGAAGAATTAACTCAAAATTCTGAACATGCTATAAAAAAGACTTTGAAAGGAGGCTTTTATTTTATTTTTTTATATTTTATTATATTATTATATATTATATTGTTGTTTCCTCCATCCTCCAATCAGAGGGTATTAGCTATTTTGTTGGCATAAAAATATAAGCTATTTTTGTTTGTGATGGTATGGCTGTTACTTCCCCAGTGATCACAGGGGTCTTGTTCCTGATTTTTCATAACAGCTTTTCATTTCTTCATTCTCCTTCACTTGCAGTAGTTCTTACATAATCTTCATCTCAGATCTCCCACACTAGTTATGATAAAACAATCAACTGACTCATCTAGATTGGATGTTCCTCTGGAATGTACGTGAACCTTATTTGAATTTTTTGTATTTGCAAATACCCACTGTTATCATGCCTTTAGAGATGGAAAGGGACCTGAAAAGTTGTTGTATCTAACCATCTCATTTTACAGATGATGAAACTAAGACCCAGAGAGGTTAAGGGGCTTGCCTTGGTCTTACAGGTAGCAAAAAGCAGAACTGGGATCTGAATATTGTACAAGTTAGGCTTTTCCTAGAACAGAAGGAAGAAGAGACATGGAAGGAAACTTTGACTCACTCTATTGACTAAGTTGTTAACCACAATATTATTATAAATTTGAATAAATTCATATATCTTAGAAATTTCATCAGAGAAACTTGCTATGAAGACTCTCTGCCAAGCTAATTTTTTGAGTTTTTTTTGTTCATTACAAATATTTTTAAAAGTTACTTTCACATACTTAATTCCAATGAATCCCCACAACAATCCCTTGAACTAGACAATACAAAGAGCTATCTGTTTTTCAGAGGGGAAAACTGAGGCTCAGAAAGGTTGATTTGAAGTTATCACAGGTTTGCCATTCCCAGTGTCTTCAAGGCAAATAGGGATTGTAGATTGTATTTATTAACGTGTAAGAATGGGAAAGTAAGATGATTTGGAAAACTGCTGATTTTTCTCATCTTTTTTTTAAACAATACTAAACATCAATGTTCATGAAGGCTTAGTGGGGGCACTATCCTAGATATCTTGAGAAGCAATCTATCCCTCAGTATCTTAAAAAATATGTCCTCCAACAAGGAGGTGTATACTCTGTGTGTACTTGGTCTATTCTAGCTGCTTTTCCCATCTTTGTTTTCTTTAGTGCCATTTTGACTTCCTCATGTAGCAGCATATTGGGAACTGTGATGTCACAGTCCAAATGTGATACTTCCCCTCTCATTGATAATACAGTTTATAATAGAAATCTTGAGAGAGTGTCTCTTTTTTTGTTGTTGTTGGCTTCCCTCATTCTAGCTTAATCTTTATATGCTCTCTGGATAATCTGGATTATTTATGTTCCTTACTAAGCTTTCTTTTTTTAAAAAATTTATTTATTTAACTTTTAACATTCATTTTCACAAAATTTTGGGTTCCAAATTTTCTCCCCATTTGTCCCCTCCCCCCACCCCAAAACACCCAGCATTCTGATTGCCCCTATCACCAATCTGCCCTCTCTTCTATCATCCCTCCCTTCCCTTGTCCCCATCTTCTCTTTTGTCCTGTAGGGCCAGACAACTTTCTATACCACATTACCTGTATTCCTTATTTCCTAGTAGCAAGAACAGTACTTGACAGTTGTTCCTAAAACTTTGAGTTCCAACTTCTTTGCATCCCTCCCTCCCCACCCATTCCCTTTGGGAAGGCAAGCAATTCAATATAGGCCATATCTGTGTAGTTTTGCAAATGACTTCCATAATAGTCATGTTGTGTAAGACTAACTGTATTTCCCTCCATGCTATCCTGCCCCCATTGCTTCTATTCTCTCTTTTGATCCTATCCCTCCCCAAGAGTGTTGACTTCAAATTGCTCCCTCCTCCCATTGCCCTCCCTTCCATCATCCCCCCCACCCTGCTTATCCCCTTCTCCCCCACTTTCCTGTATTGTAAGATAGGTTTTCATACCAAAATGAGTGTGCATTTTATTCCTTCCTTTAGTCAAATGTGATGAGAGTAAACTTCATGTTTTTTCCCTCACCTCCCCTCTTTTTCCCTCCACTAAAAAGTCTTTTGCTTGTCTCTTTTATGAGAGATAATTTGCCCCATTCAATTTCTCTCTTTCTCCTCCCAATATATTTCTCTCTCACTCCTTAATTTCTTTTTTTTAAGATATGATCCCATCCTATTCCATTCACTTTGTGCTCTGTGTGTGTGTGTGTGTGTGTGTGTGTGTGTGTATGTATGCAATCCCACCAACTACCCAGATACTGAAAAGTTTCAAGAGTTACAAATATTGTCTTTCCATGTAGGAATGTAAACAGTTGAACTTTAGTAAAGTCCCTTATGACTTCTCTTTGCTGTTTACCTTTTCATGCATCTCTTCATTCTTGTGTCTGAAAGTCAAATTTTCTTTTCAGCTCTGGTCTTTTCCTCAAGAATGCTTGAAAGTCCTCTATTTCATTGAAAGACCAATTTTTCCCCTGAAGTATTATACTCAGTTTTGCTGCGTAGGTGATTCTTGGTTTTTGTCCTAGTTCCTTTGATTTCTGGAATATCCTGTTCCACACCCTTTGATCCCTTAATGTAGAAGCTGCTAGGTCTTGTGTTATCCGGATTGTATTTCCACAGTACTTGAATTGTTTCTTTCTAGCTGCTTGCAATATTTTCTCCTTGACCAGGGAACTCTGGAATTTGGCCACAGTGTCCCTAGGAGTTTCTCTTTTTGGATCTCTTTGAGGTGGTGATCTGTGGATTCCTTGAATATTTATTTTGCCCTCTGGTTCTAGAATATCAGGGCAGTTTTCCTTGATAATTTCATGAAAGATGATGTCTAGGCTCTTTTTTTGATCATGGCTTTCAGGTAATCCCATAATTTTTAAATTGTCTCTTCTGGATCTAGGTCAGTTGTTTTTCCAATGAGATATTTCACATTATCTTCCATTTTTTCATTCTTTTGGTTTTGTTTTGTGATTTCTTGGTTTCTCATAAAGTCATTAGCCTCCACCTGTTCCATTCTAATTTTGAAAGAACTATTTTCTTCAGTGAACTTTTGAACCTCCTTTTCCATTTGGATAATTCTGCTTTTTAAAGCATTCTTCTCCTCATTGGCTTTTTGAACCTCTTTTGCCAATTGAGTTAGCCTATTTTTTAAGGTGTTATTTTCTTCAGCATTTTTTTGGGTCTCCTTTAGCAAGGTGTTGACCTGCTTTTCATGCTTTTCTTGCATCTCTCTCATTTCTCTTCCCAGTTTTTCCTCCACCTCTCTAACTTGATTTTCAAAATCCTTTTTGAGCTCTTCCATGGCCTGAGCCCATTGAATATTTATTTTGGATGTTTGGGATACAGAAACCTTGATTTCTGTGTCTTTCCTTGATGGTACGCATTGTTCTTCCTTATCAGAAAGGATCTTCACCTGTTCACCAAGAAAGTAACCTTCTATGGTCTTATTTTTTTCCCCTTTTCTGGGCTTTTTCCCAGCCAGTTACTTGACTTCTGAGTGTCCTCTCCACACCCACCATGCCTCCAGATCTGCCCAGCTAGCACTTGGGGTCTGAGATTCAAATGCTGCTTCCCAGCCTCAGGGCTTTAGGCAGGGGTGGGGCTGCTATTCAGTGTGAGATTAAGTTCAAGTGCTTCACATGGGGGCAGGGCTACCACAGGGGGCTCAGTTCCCTTAGGGGGTTTATGTGCATACCTTCAACAATGGATCCAAGCTCCTGCCTGCTTTGGGAGTCTGCTGCTGCCTCTGCTGCTGCCTCCACTGCTGCCTCCCGAGGGGGCCTGAGTTATGGGGACACCCCGCTCCTCTCTTGGCCAGCCAAAGAGACTCTCTCACTGACCTTTAGTGCTTGTGAGTAGAGGGACCTGCGCAGCCGCTGGATATTTGGTCCCTGAAGCCTACTCAGATCTGCTCTCTCAGTGCTGTGCCGCCAAGGTAGGGCTGGGCTCTGCTCCAGGTCCGGTGCACAACAGACCTTTTGGTTCAGTTTTTCAGGGCTCTCTGGAACAGAAATCTCCTCCACTCTGTTGTTCTGTGGCTTCCGCTGCTCCAGAATTTGTGGGAGTTCTTCTTTACAGGTATTTTATGGGCTGTGGGTTTGGAGCTAACATATGTGTATCTTTCTACTCCCCTATCTTGGCTCCTCCCCCCCTTACTACTCTTTTGGGGTTTTTTCTGCAAAAAAACTTTTAAATTTTATGTAACAAAATTGTCCAGTTTATCTTTTCGTGATCCTTTCTGTCTTCTGCACATGAACTCTTCCCCAGTCATTTTTCTGAAAAGTATTTCTACCTTGAACCTCTAATTTGTTTATGATACAAGCTTTTACATCTAGGTCGTAAATCTATTTGGAGCTTATTTTAAATCTATTTGGAGCTTTATTTATTGTTTATTAAAACATGGAAGATGTTGCTAGCTACTGTCTAATTTTTTCAACAGTTCTTATCAAATAATAAGGTTTATTTTTTCAAAGAAATTTTTATGTGTATATTGATGGTTTCTCTGCTATGCAGAATATCCAGGTCTAGCACCATTGAACTTGGGGATGTAGAGAGCTTCTTTAGCTTTTCCCCACCCTGAAGATATCTTTTTCTCCAGGGTCATTACTGATCAGCTGTCTTTTGATACTTCATTTTTGATTTGAATTTTTTGCTTTATGAAATATCATCTCATGATCAGTTAAAAATCTTAATAATTAATTTCCAAGTCTAATCCCATTTATTTTTTGAATATTAGTAGTAATTCTAAAATAATTTGTTTAACTCAGATAATTTGCAGAAAATATACAGAGTTTTTGTCTTATCATTTAGTAATATCTCCTTAAAGTAGCTCCAGCATTTCATAAAATTCTTTAAATAGGATAGGCACTCTTTGAATTAGGACCACAAGATCATAGATGTAGAGTTGAAAGTGATGTGGGGGTAGAATCTAGTTCAACCTCATCATTTTAAAGATGAAGAAACTGAAACCCAGGGAGGCTAAGTGCCCTAGTTTAGAATCACATATAACTATATGGAACTTGAACCCATGTCCTCTTACTGCAGAGCCAGTGATCTTTCCACTGTTCCATGTAGCTATCCTAGCAGTTTCCTCCGGGCCTTGAAGTGCTTTACAGGGTGCCAGTGTTCTAAGCATTCACCATCTACATGAGCTACCACACTTACAATGATTACAATAATAGAATAGATATCAATAACTGATGATACTATCATATCAAACTTATCTTAAAACCACAGATCTGACTTGGGAAGGAAACATATACAAATAACAGCCAACATATTAAAGCCTGAAAACAAAAGAAAAAAAATTATTAATTTTTCTTGAGTGGATTCATTTAATTCCATAAGTCATAAAAGTGTTATACCTGGGGATATTCATTAGGGTGGGTCTCCCAGAGGAGGTAACTCCAGGGTGAAAGTATTCTACCAATCTATGTTGACTAAAACCATAGCACATAAGCCCTTATTGTTATATTTGCCTTTAATGATCAGGCAGAACACACAATTAGTTTAGATCAATGTAATTTGATGACTGGCACAGTGAGAAAAGCAGTGAAAGTTCCTCCATCTCTCTGTAGCTAGAACACAAATTTCTTTAAATATAGTTACCATTAGTGGGAAGAGTGAACACAGTCAGGGCACATACATGGAGAAGCACAAACATAGGAAACATATTTGGTAGTGCACATGCATAGAGAAACAACTCATATCTTAGATGCTATAGGGCCCCTCTTGTTTTCTGATAATTCCATTGAACCATTTATCTCTGATCAACACATAGTCACATTTGACACTCAGATAGATAGATGCTGCTCCACTGGGTATCTTTTTAATTGGACACAGTATTCTCCAGTCAGTAGCTGGTTAGACACTACTCCATTGAATATAGAGTCTTTGTTGGATGTTAACAAGTTGGATACTACTTGTATGGTTGTTTCCAACTTTTGATTTTCCCTGAAATCCTTGGTCACTATGTAGAACAGTCTAGGCAGAGCCAAGATGGTGGACAAAAGGCAGAAACTTGACTGAGCTCTTGACAAAACACCTCCAAACAACTTTAAATAATGCCATAAAATAATTTTTGGAGGAATAGAATCCACAAAAGGATGGGGTGAATAATTTTCCAGCCTAAGACAACTATGGAAATAAACTCATCTGGTTGGCAGGAAAGGTCTGTTACACTGAATGAGGGTGGAATATAGTCCAGTGCAGTCTGGGGAAGTGCAGACAGGCCCCAGAAAACCAGGAAAAGTCCTTGAGAACCACTGAATCAGCAGTGACAACTGCAATAGTAGTGACTGCTTCTGGAGCTCTCAGTCAACAGATGGTATTCTAGAATCAGAGGGTAAAATAGAAATGGAAAGAATTCACTGATCACCTCCTGAAAGAGATCCCCAAAGGAAAACTCCTAGGAATATTGTAGCAAAATTCCAAGTTCCCAGGTCAAGGAGAAAATATTGCAAGCAGTCAGGAAGAAAAGATTCAAGTATTGTGGATACAGAATTAGGATAACACAACATTTAGCAGCTTCTACAGGAAAGTATCAGAGGGCTTAGAATATGATATTCCAGAAGTCAAAGGAGCTAGGATTAAAACCAAGAATCACCTACCCAGCAAAACTAAGTATAACACTTCAGGGGAAAAAATGGAATTTCAATGACATAGAGGACTTCCAAGCATTCTTGTTTAAAAGACCAGAGCTGAAGAGAAAATTTGACTTTCAAACACAAGAATTAAGAGAAACATGAAAAGATAAACATGTAAGAGAAGTCATAAGGGACTCATTAAAGTTGAACTGTTTAAATTCCTGCATGGACAGATGATATTTGTAACTCATGAGACCTTTCTCAGTATTAGGGTAATTAGAGGGAATGTGTGTGTGTAGTTTATATATGTGTTGGTATTTGTGTATGTACCTGTATGTGTATATATGTGTGTGTTCATGTATGCATGCATGTGTATATATGCACATATATACACACAGACACACACAGACATATATATACATATACACACACACACACACACACATATATATATATGTATATATATATACATATATATACATACATATATATATATATATATATATATATATATATATATATATATATATATATATATATATATATATATATATATATATATACAGAGGGCACAGGGTAAACTGAATATGAAGGAAGGATGCCTAAAAACAAAATTAAGTGCTGAGAGGATTAAACTGGGAGGAAGAGAAAGGGAGAGGTAAAATGTAGTAAAGCATCTCACATAAAAGAGGCAAGAAATAGCTTTTATAATGGAGGGGAAAGGGGGGGCATGAAAGGGAATAAGCGAGCCTTATTCTCATGAGATTTGGCTTAAGGAGGGAATGGCACATATTCACTTGGGTATGAAAATCTATCTTACCCTACAGGAAGATGAGGGGAGCAGATGGGATAGGAGAGGAAGGATATTAAAAGGGATGACAGATTAGGGGAAGGGATAATCAAAAGCAAACACTATTGTGGGGGAACAGGTCAAGGGAGAGTGGAACAAATGGAGGGCAGGACAGGGTAAAGGGATGTGTGGTTAGTCTTCCACAACATGACTCTTATGAAAGTGTTTTGCATGGCTACACACATATGACCTATATCAAATCACTTGTTTTCTCAATGAAGGTGGGTGGGGAGGGAGGAAGGGGGAGAATATGAAACTCAAAGTTTTAAAAATGAATGTTAAAAATTATTTTTCTATGCAGCTGGGAAATAAGTTGTACAGTCAATGGGGTATAGAAATCTATCTTGCCCTACCTTGCCCCTGAAAATAGAGGGAAGCAAATTGGAGAAGGGGGGAGTGATAGAAAGAAGGGCAGATTGGGGAAAGGGGTGATTGGGGTGCTTGTTGTCCTGGGGTGGGAGGTAGGGAGAGATGGGGAGAAAATTTTGGATTCGAATTCTTGTGGAAGTGAATTTTGATAACTGAAAATAAATACATTATTTTTAAAAAGGGAAAAGGACCCACATGTACAAAAATATTAATAGCAGTTCCTTTTGTGGTGGTAAATAATTGGAAATTGAGGGGATACCTGTCAATTGGGGAATGGGTGAACAAATTGTGGTATATGAATGTAATGAAATGCTATTTTTTCATAAGAAATAATGAGCAAATTTCAGAAAAAAATGCCAGAAAGATTTATATGAATTGATGCCGAGTGAAGTGAGCAGAACCACGAGAACATTGTACACGAGTGACATGAACATTGTGTGATGACCAACTTTGATACACTTGGCTCTTCTCAGCAATACAATAATGTAAGTATAATTTCAAAAACTCATGATGGCTAACACTGTCCATATCAAGAAAAAGAATTATGGAGTCTCAATGCAGATTAAAGCATATTCTTTTCATCTTGTTTTCTTCTATTCTTTCTCTTGGTCTTTCCTTTTTGTTCTAATTGTTCATTGACAACGTGACTAATATGGACATGTGTTTAACATAATTGTACATGTATAATCTATATCAGATTGCTTGCCATCTTGGGGAGGGAGAAAAAAATTTTGAAACTCAAAATTCTATAAAATTGGGTGTTGAAAACTTTCTTCACATGTAATTGGGGAAAAATAGAATTAGAAAACTTACAGGTCTGCAGAAATATCTCTGAAAACAGCTTGACAAAACCCCTGAAGCTTGGGACAGTGCACCTTTCACCCTGGAAACAGAGACACACTTTGGTAAAAATGTAAAAGTCAAGAAATAGACTGGAACAATGAGAAAACAACAGAAAAAAATTCTAACCATAGAAAGTTATTATGGTGAAAAGGAAGATCAAAACACACACTCAGAATACAACAAAGTTTAAACTCCAATATCAAAAGCCTCCAAGAAGGATATGAATTGATCTCAAGCCATGGAAGAGTTCAAAACAGATTTTGAAAATCAAGTAAGAGAGATAGTAGAAAAATGTCTAAGAGAAATGAGAGTGATGCAAGAAAATAAAGGAGGCACAGAGAATACTGAAGAAAATAAAACATAAAACAGACTAAGCCAAATGCTTAAAGAGGTACAAGAAGTCAGATGAGGAGAACAATGTCTTGAAAATCTGAATTGGCCAAATGGAAAAAGGGGCACAAAAGCTCATGAAGAAAATAATTCCTTCAAAATTAGAATTGGGCAAATGAGCAAATGGAAGTTAACGATTTTATGAGATATCAAGAAACAATAAAATAAAATGAAAAGAATGAAAAAAATAGAAAATAATATGAAATACCTTATTGGAAAAAACAACTGACCTGGAAAATAGATCCAGAAGAGATAATTCTACCTGAAAACTATGATTAAAAAAAAGAGCCTACATATCATCTTTTAAGAAATTATTAAGGAAAACTGCCCTAATATTCTAAAACCAGAGAGTAACATAGAAATTAAAAGAATCCACCAATCCCCTACTGAAAGAGATCCAAAAATGAAAACTGCCAGTAATATTGTAGCCAGATTCCAGACCACCCAAGTCAAGGAGAGAATATTGCAAGCAGACAGAAAGAGACAATTCAAGTATCATGGAGCTACTTGATTTAGCAGCTTTTACATTAAATGGTTAGAGGGCTTAGAATATGACATCCCAGAGGGCAAAGGATCTTGAATTATAACCAAGAATCACCTTTCCAGCAAAACTGAGTAGTATCCTTAGGGGAAAAAATGAACATTCAATGAAATATAGGTTTTCAAGTATTCCTGATGAAAAGACCAGAGCTGAATAGAAAATTTGACTTTTAAATACAAGACTCAAGAGAAGCATAAGAAAATAAACAGGAAAGGGAAATCATAAGGAACTTAATACAGTTAAACTGTTTATATTGCCACATGGGAAGATGATACTTGTAACTCATAAAAACTTTTTCATTGTTTGGGCAGTTAGGAGTAAACATAGACAGGGGGCACAGGTGTGAGTTGAATATGAAGAGATGGTATCTAAAAAATAAACAGGGATGAGAAATGAGAATGCACTTGGTGAAAGGGAAAAGGAGCAACAGAATAGGGTAAAATGTTTCCCATAAAAGAGGGAAAGAAAAGCTTTTCAGTGGAAGGGAAGATTGGGGATGTAGGAGTGTTTGAGTGAATCTTGTTCGCCTCAGAATTGGCTCAAAGAGGGAATAACATAAACACTCAACTGAATATAGAAATCTAACTTACTCTACAGGAAAAGAGTAGGGGCAGAGTGTAAGAGAATGGGTCAGGATGATAGAAGGGCAGGCAGATTGGGGGAGGCAGCAGGCAGAAGCAAAATATTTTGGAGGAGGGACAGAGAAAAAGGTGACAGCAAATAGAATAAGCAGGGGGAAATCAGATGAAAGGAAATATATTTAACAATTGTACCTGTGAAAAAAATTGAAACAAATTTCTCTGATGAAGATCTCATTTTTCAACCATATAGAGAACTGAATCAAATTTATAAAAATAAGAGCCATTCCCCAATTGATAAATGATCAAAAGATATGAACAATTTTCAGATGAAGTGATCAAAGCTATCTATAACAGTATAAAAAAATTGTAAATCACTAGTGATCAGAGAAATGCAAATTATTATAATTCTGAGGTACTAACTTATACCTATAAGATGTACAAAGTAATAGCGCTATAGTAAGATGATCAGCTGCGAATGATTTAACTACTGTCAGAAATCCAATGATCCAAAACAATTCTGAAGGACTTATGAAGAAAAATGCTATCCACCCTCAGGGCAGTTGGTGGGGGGTGAGGGAACTCCTAGTGTCTGAATACAGATTGAAACATACTTTTAAAAAAAAAGTATTTTTCTTGAGGTTTTTTTTTTTAGTCTATGTTTCTTTTGCAACATGACTAATATGGAAATATATTTTTCATTACTATACTTATATAACCTATATCAAATTGTTTACCTTCTCAATGAGTAAAGAGAAGAGAGAGGAAGGGAAAGAATTTGGAGTCCAAAGTTTCAAAAAATGAACGTTGAAAATTATTTTTTGCGTATAATTGGAAAAACTACCAAACAAATCAAAAAAGAAGAACACAAATATTTTACTTTTTTGCTTCACAAGAAGCTTTAAAAATCATTTTTAATGCTCTAAAACACTATTGATTAGAGAAATGCAAATTTAAAATAACACTTCTCATTTATCACATTGGCTAACAAGACTGAAAGAAAATGACAAATGTTGGAGAGGATTTGGAAAAATTGTGACACTAATGTACTATTGGAGGAGTTGTGAACTGTTGCAACCATTCTGGAAAATAATTTGGAATGACACCCAAAGGTTTATAAAACTGTGTCTATCCTCTGAGTTAGCAATGCCACTACTTGATCTGCATCTCAAAGAAATAAACGAAAAAAGAAAAGGACCTATTTGCATAAAAATATTTATAGCAACTATTTTTGTGGTAGCAAAGAACTGGAAATCAAGGAGATGCCTAAAAACTGGAGAATGGTGGAACAAGTTGTGCTATATGATTATAATGAAATACTATTATGTTATAGGAAATGAAAACAAGGATGGTTTCAGAAAAACCTTGGAACACTTATAGGAACTTGTAACAGCAAGGACCCCAACATGCACAGGAGGGCCTGCTGTACAAGTTCTTAGATCTGCTTTTCTAAAAGGAAAGTACTTTTGAGGAGTTAACAATCACTTTAATCAAGCATATATGTATCATTCATTTAGTTCAGGGGACAAAGTTAGCGCCCTGACCTTCAGAGAAAATACAGAGAAACAAAGATTGACCAATGGAAAGGGCTTCCAACTGTCTGACTATAAGCAATACATGATTCACAGATCAACAGACAGATCCAACTATGTGACCATACATAGTTACCAGAGAGAGAAGCACCAAAATCTGGGTTTTCACAGTTGGAGGTGGGGTCCTTAGTGGCTGCCCAGAGTCTTAAAGCCCAGCAAACACTTCCAATGAGTAAGCCAAAAAGTAACTTCAGAGTATTTGTATATTATATATTATATTTATATTTATATATATTTATAAACTTTTCAGAGTCAGAAGGCATCACAACCCTTGAAAACTAGGGTCTCATTAGAAATTAACAAAAGGTATGGGCCTTCCCTAATCAAGCTTCTCTTAATGGGAAGACTCATCAATGGATGGGGAAGATCTTTAACTCTCTAATTAACCCTACAGAACTGATGCAAAGTTAAGTCAGCAGAAAAAGGATAATTCCAAAGGACCCATGATGGAAAATGCTATCCACCTTCAGAAAGAGAACTGATGAATTCTGAGTGTAGATTAACACATACTTTATTTTTCTTTGCATGGGTGTGTGTGTTTTCTTTTGCAATGTGGCTAATATGGAAATATGTTTTGCATGACTTCCTATGTATAATTTATATTATGTTACTTGCCTTCTCAATGGGTGGGGCACGAGTGGGATGGAGGGAGAAAATTTGAAACTCAAACTTTTATCTTAAATGAATGTTAATTTTTTTTTTTACATATAGTTGCTTCAGCAGCAAGGGGTTACATTGGTGTAATGTTAATCCCTACGTATGCCAGTTTGTTTCTATAGGAAAATTAGAAACTGCCTGTTCAGAGCTGTAGCAGACTGTGTTACGGAGTAATGTCACTGTATTGAATACAACATCTCTTATGCAAAGAGACTAGAATTTTAGAATCAGATTATTATCATGTTCAGGTCTTATTAACCTGTGTGTTGTCTAGATTGCGGTCTAGCTGTGAGAAAATATTAAATTCCTAGCTGACCTGTGTTGGATACTTAATATGCTTATATGATCCACTTTGTCCCTATTCTCAGTAGAGGTGTGCTAAGGAAATTTAATAGTAGTCTAAACACAACATAATTAGAAAGATAAATCTGCTTTTGGAAAAGAAAATAACCTAAAATATTCTTATGCTAAAGATAATGGCTTACAGTTCTTGCTTTGAATTATCTACAACATTGCTTTCTCTTCTGCAATATGAAGAACTATGAAATGATTATATTCCTCTCTCTACTGTTTTAATTAGGAATATGACTTAACATGTATTGGAATCTCCATTTAGCAGAGGGGAAAACTGAGGCATCAAGTGATTTGATGCTGGCTTCTTAGATATGAAATTCTCTCATATTCTTGAGTAGGAATACAAGGATACAACAGAATCAGAATAAGACCTCTGGACACTTAACTCTTCATTCTAAATTCTCTCAGCTAAATGAAGTTATCTTCCCAACATGTGATCACAACTTGATGTTGAAGTAACAGGACAAAGCTAATGATTAAATAAAATGTTAAAAAAAAATGACAAAGTTAATATAAGATGAATGAGATGCTTAAATTTCCATACTAGTTTGAGAAAACAGAATTTTTTAAATTTAAAAATTATAATAAAGCTGATTTACTAAAATTCTAGAGACTTTAAGAAAGCTTCAAAGACTACCCTCTGAGAGAAAAGAATTCTGTTTGGAGCATGTATAGCAAAAATGTTATATACCCACCAGTGAGATGTTGTGTTGTTACCATGAGGACAAAATGACGTGTTATATACCCAAAAGCTTTTTTATCATTTGTTCTATTAAAAAATACACATTTTAAAATGTAGTTTTAATTTCTTTAAAAGTTGTCAGTGATTTAGAAATATTTGAAACATTGCCAAGGTCCCAAACTTTTCTAACAGAAGGGTATAATTCCCTCCCTAATTTTCCCTCCCTCTGCTTTTGATTCTAGGTTAGCTTTCTGATGTTGGAAAAGACAGATTGTTCTTGTGATCTATGTCACCAGCGGGACTTCTATTACAGGCCAAGATAATTTATATTATACTCAAGAAGTCTCAGAGCCCCTGCCTCTCCTACCTCCTCCCACTCTTCATCCAGCCTGCACATTCCTTTTCTTAATTTAGCTGCACTGAACAGTGGATCAGTTGTCAACATGGTCAGTCTTCTACATTCAGTGGAGCCTGAAAGACACCCATAACATATTGGAATATATGTATGTGTGTACAGGTATATATACACACATACATATGCATGCATATATACATACACATATATGTACACATGGGTACATTCATACATATATCTATATATGTGTATATATACCTATATGTATATACACAGATATACATATATGTGTGCATATATACATATGCATACACACATACATATATATGTAATGAAAGACAGAGAGAGAGAGAGAGAGAGAGAGAGAGAGAGAGAGAGAGAGAGAGAGAGAGAGAGAGAGGAGAGATTTCATTATGGCCTTAGGCACACTACATTCCAAGCAAGGCTATTTGACAAAGAGCTGAGAAACGGTGCCTTCTGACAATTTTAGGATGGATAGGATAAGATCACTTTGTACTGCGCAAGGGGCTGATTCTAAAGTGTTCTCACATGAACATATATACAGTAGAATAGGGCTAGGTCCTAACCCCAGTATTCTGTCAAGCCCTGAGCTGAAAAAAAAATAGAGACCATCCCTGAGCTCACTATTCTCCTCTCCTAAAAACTAAACCCTCTTCATTGACTCCTTTCTCTCTTCTCTCGTTCAACTCTGAGAAAGAGGTGACCTCTGTCCTTGACAATACTGTTTGCTAACTTTCTTCTTTTTCAAAGCCAAACTCTAGGGAAAAACAAAACAAAAAAGCGATAAAGCAAACCCACTGGACCTGCATCCCCTTCTACCCAACTAAAACTGTTTTCTCTAAGATTTACAACCATCTCAATTACAAAAGTCAGGGGTCTTTTCTCAATATTCATTCTTCTTGGACAGGGTCAGCATTTCATACTCTTGATAGTTTTTCTTGCATACTCTCTCCTCATTACTCTTTTGATACATATCCTAGTTCTCTTTCTGTCTACTTGGTAACTCCTCAATCTCCTTTGTTGGATCACTATCCTTCTCCTACCTTCTGAGAGTTTTCCCCAAAAATCTTTCCTGGTCCTCTCCTCTTTTTCTCAGTAAGCTCAATGGTTCCCATGGAACCTAGGGAAATAGTACCATGGATAGAATGCTAGACTTAATCAAAAAGACTTAACTTCAGATTCTTCTTCTGACTTAGTAGCTCTGTGCACCTAGGTAAGTCACTTAACTTCTGTTTGTCAGTTTCCTTATCTGTAAAATAGCAACAAGAACACATACCAGAGTTGTTGTAAGGATCAAATGAAACTATGATTGTAAAGTGCTTAGTCCAATGCCTGGCACATAGTAGATGCTATATCTAGCTAGCTACTATTATTATTATTTTTAAATGAAATTATATATACGCATGTATATCACTATATATGCACATATCACTTTGCAAACTTTAGACGTTAGAATTATTATTGGTTCAATTATCATCTCAATGTAAATGACTCTTAAATTTCTGTCTATAACCCTAATTGTGTTGTTGCATTCTAGTCCTACACTCCAGCTGCCTGTTGGATGTCCCATAGGCATCTCAAGAGTAACATTTTCAAAATGGAACTCCTTTCCTCCCCACTTGCATCCATTTTTCCCTATTTATGTTGGGCACATTACTATTTTTTAGGCACTCAGACTTTCTCAAAGTCTGGTTTCCCTTTCCTTTGCACAGTCTATTTCTCCTGCTTGGAATGCAATCCCTCTTCAGTCTATACCTAGTGCTTCTCTTTAGAATTTTTAGTTTCTTTCAAGGTTCTGCACAGGCACTGCCTCCTAAATGATTCATTCCCCTCCCCCCCACCCCCACTCCCCACCACTGTTCCTGCTTTTGTGACTCTCAAATTATCTTAAATTTCATTATCTTTTTATATGGTAATATGAGTTGATGGCAGGAGCTGTTTACTTTGTAAAATGTTTCCTAGCCCCTAGCAGTTGCCTTGCATATAGTAGGTACTTAATAAATGTTGTGTTTTGGTTTTTTTAGAGGGAATTAAACTTGTAATCTTGGACCACTGGCCATTGTCCTTGAACTATGAGCTAATATTGTCTTTTACAACTCTTTTCTTTTCTGTCTCTTATGGTTCTTTCCTGATAGACACTTTGCTCTCCACTCCTTTTTCAATGTCCCTTAACCTACTGTTTTACTTTGCATCCTGTATGTTAGGTAGAGTGAGAATGTTGCTGCATGCATGACAGGCTCTGCTTTTCTTGCTTTATTAGTTTTCATTAGTTTTCTTAGTCCTGCAAATGGCACTGTGTCCTAAAGAGGACTAACGATAAATAGGCAAACACGGCAGACTGGGTTTGGGCTAAGGCTGTTCAAATACACATGGACTTTATTATGTTTTGGTCTATTGGAGGGGAAAAAATCTACCTTTCAACCTCTTTAATACATATGTGATGGGAAAAAAAGTTTGTAAAAGTTAAGGATCTATTTTTAGTAATAGGCACACCCATATAGAAAAATTTTCATTTAAATCTGTCTATTTTTGCAGTCTTTATTTTAATCTGCCACGTCAAAGTATAGCTGGACTTTAGAACCAAAGAAACTTATTTATATCTTATATATCCTACATATCTATATGTATAGATATCTCTCTCTCTCTATATATGTATATATCTCTCTCTATATATGGTATGTTGGTCCTTCATTGCCGAAGAAGACTATGCCATCAGAGAAATAATGACATGACTTGCACTTGACTTTGTTTTGAGTGAGGGAGGGCTGTGGAGGTCACCAGAGTCATCTGAATTCAGTGACCAGATATTCATCAGGATGACTGGAGATGACCCAGGATGAGGCAATTGGGGTTAGGTGACTTGCCCAAGGTGACACAGTTAGTGTCAAGTGTCTGAGGTGAGATTTGAATTCAGGTCCTCCTGACTCCTGCACTGGTGGTCTATTTACTGCACTACCTTACTGTCCAATATATACATATATATGTATATATATGCACATATATATACATGTATATATATATATTCAGGGAATAAGAGATAAGGACATAAAGTGATGATTATTTCCTATTTATCCTGTATATAACTTGCCTTGTATATATTTGTCTGCATATTGTTTGGATCATTAGATTGTAAGCACTTTGAGACTAGGGACCATCTTTTGCCTCTTTTTGCATCCCGAGCTCTTAGTGCAGTACCTGGCACATGGTAGGCACTTAACAAATGTTGATTGATTGATCGATTGATGCCCCAAATTTAACTGTTTATTGTGCTCAGATTCTGCTATTATGACATATATTTTTAAAAGTGTGAATTTGAGTAGTATACAAAATGTGTAAAGCATGTGAAAACATAGTCTCTCCTAGGTTGAAAATACTTTGTTTAAATATTTTATCACCTCCTACACTCCACCTCCAAAGTTTGAGTTAAAGATACTAATTTGCAAATTTAAAATTTTATTTTTTTTCTGTGTATAAATATTCTATTCCTACTGCAAGCATATATAATAAATGTGCAAGAGGCCTAGGCAGCCCAAGAATGGCCTAACCCTTAGGACACATGCCTCAGTTCCAACAATGCATGGAAAAGGATTTGGTTTCTGATCATGAGTCATAGGTATTATGGGATGATGAAGATTTCTCTAATCATCGTTGAGCCAGTATAACTCATGACTCAGAAGTGTCTGAGCTGAATCTAGTATGCATACCAAAAGGTATATCTTGTCAATCTCTTTTGTTTACTGGTACATAGAAAGACAAGCCAGGCATGCAGCACTACAGGTGTGTATAGGGGAAGGATTAAGCATGGCTGCCTTCCATCCTGTCTCCCATCCAGATGCTTCATGTTTATGAGCAAAAGAGGATTCTACTTTTTGTCTCGTTTTTTTTTTTTATCTTGAATGGATTAGTATTCTGAGAGGGGAGCTCAGAGTCCCCTGTGAATTTGGGGGATTCATCAAAGGCAAAGGATGTCTCACTGGCAACTGGAATCAGCAAAAGAGTAGCAGTATCTATAGGAGAAGTGGTAGCCCATGACAGAGGAAACATGCAGGCTGATGTGGAAAGAGAATCATATGTATATGGTGACAACTTCAGGCTTTGTTACCTTTGGAGACAGAGAAGTATAGGTTATGTAATTTAGAAAGCAAATGATCTTTGAAATCCAGCAAAGACCTGCACTTAAGGGGAACTTTATGAAAACTTCACGAAGAGAGAAAAGAACTCCACTGCCAGGACTTACATTGCCACATGTGTCACTACCATCATATTCTAATTTAGAGCACATTCTTCCCTGGCAACTTGTTTGTGCAGGGGAAGAGTGTGCCTCATGGTTGTGGAGGAAAGTTTTTTTGTTACCTCTGTTACTGGTCTGCCTTCCTGGTTAATACTCTTACCCCAAAGCTTCTAACTGGAGTTTGTGAGCAAAAGTACTGAAAACCCCACTTCTCAGATTTATTTCTAGGACACTGAAGGGAGAAGCATCTGGGCACCTGTATTCCAAATTCAAGTGTAGCTAGATGGCACAGTGGATAGAGGGGCAGCCATGGACTCAAGAAGACCTGAATTCAAATCCAGTCTTATATGTTAGTTAGCTATATGACTCTGGGCAAGACCTTTTACCTGTCTGCTTCAATTTCCTTGACTGTAAAATGGAGATAATAATAGAACCTACCTCAAAGGATTATTGTGAGGATAGCACATAGTAGGTGCTTAATAAATGCATATTCCCTGCCCACATCCCAGGATATGTTACAAATGTACATATTTTTATATAGTTATGAATGATCAACAATGACAAAAGAAGAATTCATTAACTAATTAATATGTGCTGAGCTAAATAGCATGGAGGATACAAAGAAGACTAGGACATAGTTTTTATTATGGAGGAGAGTACAGTCTAGAAGAGAAGACATCTATGAGAAAAAATAAATACCTTACAAGATGGTGTATGATAAATGACATATTTAGTGGAACAGAAAATGAATGCCTATGTAATCTTCTACTTCCCTTCACTCTAGTCATTAGCAATAGACATTTATTTATGACCCACTTTGTAGATATGAGAGGCAACTTGATAGAGAGAGAGAAGTGGTCTCACATTTAAGAGGACAAGAATTCAAGTCACATCTCTGACAATGCTGGAGGACCTTGGGCAAGTCCCTTAACCTCTGAGTCCAAGGTAACTCTAAGACAAAACATTGTAGAGTTGTGATATATCTACATTAGAACTCTCATTTCAGAGAGAGTTCCTTATACAGATAACATTGCAGGTCTGTTTTTCCCCCTCCCCTGTTTTTACCCCAAGAATATTGTAGGAGCTGAGTGTTGAAGGAGGTATTATAACATCCCTCCTTCCGCCCTAGTGGGGTATAAAGTTCATTTGGGGAAAATTCATAAACACTTTTATTTCAATATTTTAAGATACCTTCCCTACCAAGATTTCATCAGTGTAGGTACACTCTTTTTCAGAAAGGGTCATACTTTTCTATGTCTTAGTAGACATTTTTTAAGTGGTGGTGGTGTTAAAAAAAATAAGCTAGTTAACAAGCATTTATTAAGTGCCTATTACATGTCAGGCATTGTACTAAGAGCTGAATATACAAAGAAAGACAGAAAAGAAAAGTGACTATCCTTAAGGCTCACAGTCGAATGGCAAAGACAACATGCAAACCTCTATATACAAACAAGATACATAGAGGGTAAGTTGGAGATGCTCTAAGCAGAAAGGCGCTAAGATTAAGGAAGTCTGAGAAAGGCTTCTCATTAAAGATGGGATTTCACTCACAACTTAAAGGAAGCTAGTGAAACCAGGAGAGAGAGATGAGGAAGAAGAAAATTCCAGCTATGGGGGAAGTCTGTGAAAATATGCAAAGTTAGGAGATGGAGTATCTTTTTCGAGGAACAGCAAGGAAACCAGTAAAAGTGGACTGCAGAGTTCATTATGGGGAATAAAGTATAAGAAGACTGGAAAACCCAGTTATATCCTTGGTGACAAATCTTCCAAACTTGGTTTATAGAGGCAGCAAGATGGCACAGTGGATAAAGTACTGAGCCTGGAGTCAGGTGGACCTGAGTTCAAATCCAGCCTCAGACATTTACTAGCTATATGATCCTAGGTAAGTCATTCAACTTCTGTTCACCTTGGTCTCTTCATCTGTGAAATGGGTATAATAATAGCGTCTACCATTCAGCGTTGTTGTTAGGATCAATGAGGTAATATTTGTAAACTGCCTTAGCACAGTGCCTGGCACATAGCAGGCACTCTAAAAATATTGGCTGTTATTAGATGACAAATTCACACTCCATGGCTGGGTATGTACTGAAGGTTTTTCAGCTTGAGGAGGCCTGCCGGAGTTAGTGCTCCATTGGCCTTATAGAAACCTGGATCCTTTCCTGCTGTTATGATGCATCAGAGTAAGACTTAAGAGACATGCTTTCAGTATTTAAATGATAACGCATGCTAGCATATAGTAATTATGAAGTGCTACTGTCAATTGGACAGTTCAGAGGTCAGTAAACCCTGTGCACCCTGTGACCTGACCAGTCACTCCTTTGATGAAGAAGGTGAATTTGATTCCTGTTGTCTCTAGGAAAAAGCAAAAGCAAAAAAAAAACCAAAACCAAAAAACTCCTCATTCATCCAGTGCCCTTTGCAATCTGGCTTTGACCTATCTTTTCAGACTAGTCTGACAATTATCCCCTCTGTATATTCTACCTTGAAACCAAATTGGGCCACTTGCTACTCCTCTAATATGACCCTCTGTTTCCTGTTTCTTCACCTATACATAAATTCTTACCCATGCCTAGACCACCCCTTCACCTCCACCTCCTAGATTTCTAGCTTACTTCCTCAGTTGACACCTACAATGAAAAGACGTCCTCAGGTGCTCCCACCTGAAATTATTTTGTATGGACTTTGTGTGCACACACAAACACAGTATCTAAGGCTACTATCCTCAAACCCTATTTATACTGGTAGTATGGGTCCCCAGAGGTTGGCTGGCTCCATCTCCTCCTCCAGTTTATAGGTGAAACTGACAGGCAGGGGGTAGGGGAGGTGGGAATAGTGGTTTTCTACTAGCCTAACTTGTGACCTCCCAACAATGTGCTTTCGTTAATTATCAGTTGATTCCAGTTAACCAGTCAGGTTTAAGTAGCTCTTAGAAATTGATATTTCCTATGGTAATGTAGTATGAAAAATTGGTACAAAATACTACCTCCTTGTAAATCAGAGCATACTCTCTCATAAGTGCATACAGATTCTGGGGGAAAGTGGGCTCAGCCTTAGAGTACATGTGGTCAAGTGAATAACTTGAATCTTCTGGAATATTTTTGTTGGACATCCTTGACTGCCTCTCCCCCTCCATCACTCCCCCCCCCCAACTTTACCCCCTCAGGAAGTTCCCCTTACCTATGATGGAGCTTACTACTGGGTTCTTTAGAGGGTATAGAAACTGTAGTCTTTCCTTGGTGTGTCTAATTTGTCCCCAGCTCCCGATGTAGACATTACCACTAGTCAGTGTTATTTCAAGGACACTCCTAGAGTGTCAACACAAAAATCTAAATCTTCCAGATGTTTTAAAATTCAAAGGGTATTTCTGTGTTTAGATATAAAGTGGGTGTGAGGAGAACTTTTTTTCCCTCCCCCTAAAATGACTATTTAACTGAGGTTTGAGTGGAACTATTCTCTCCTCTAGTTTGCCAGACACTCAGATGCTCAGGTGTGGAAATAACTTGTTATTTTATATAAGACCCACTGGTCATGGCGAAGTCTTTTTACCTCATTCCAAATGGATTTACTATACAGCATTTATTTATTTCATCCAGTGACAAAATGTGGTCTACTCTTTTCCACTTGATTATCTGGATTTCTTGCACTTATCTTAATGTCTTTGATTGATTGATTGATTCAGTCCTAGCACATACTTCCCATTGATTGATTAAACCTAGAAATCTTGGCTTTCTTAGTTGAGGTAAGGGTTTTGGACGTCTCTTTTACAATTATTTTATGTTTATTTATGTATTTACGTATATATGCATGGTTTTTCCTCTAATAGAATCTAAGCTTTTGAAGTACAGGGACTTCTTTTTTGTCTTTGCATCTCTAGATTGGCAAACAGAAAGGACTTAAGAAATACTTGTTAAATGATTGAAATATGTGCAGTACCATTTCAGAGGATGGAAAAGGACTGGAAAGATGTGTATTTCAGTGAACAGTTTAAGGCAGAAGTGGTACAGGAATTGAGCCTGGAAATAATAATAATAGTTGACATTTATATCAATGTGGTACAGTGGCACATGTGTTGAGTCTAGAGTCAGAGGTCTTAATTTTGCATCTCTAAAGTGGGGGATTTGACCTAGATATCCTCTAAAGATTTTTCTGGCTTTAAATCTATGATCCTCTGATCCCATATAATTCTTAAAGGTTGTTAAAGTATGTATGTGTATTTAAGTGTCACAACAACCCTGAGAGAGAGGTGATATTATTACCCATATTTTATAGATGAGGAAACTGAGAATCTAAGGTTAACTGAAATGCCTGGGCTAATGTTTGAGACAGGATTCAAACCCAGGTCTTACTGACCCAAGATTTTCTAGGGCTCTATCAATCATTCCGTGTTGTCCCTTTGCTTTGAAATAAATATAGATTTAGACAAAGGAAGAAGAGACAAAAAGGCATTTCTGGAAAAGAAAAAAACATGGAGTCTTGAATGTGCACATTGTTTTTAAAGAAAAAAGACAAATTGACTTCTGTAGTCTGTACTGGAGAATTCAAATAGGGGAGGAACATGAAATATGATATTTTTCTTCAGTTCTTAGAGAACTCATTTAGAGTTTTCTTGGCAAAGATACTGGAGTGGTTTGCCATTTCCTCCTCTAGCACATTTTACAGATGAGAAAATTGAGACAAACAGGGTTAAGTTACTTGCCCAGGGTCACACAGCTTGTAAGTGCTGAGGGATTTGAACTCAGGTCTTCCTGACTCCAGGCCTGGTGCTCCCTCCATTTTGCCACTTAGCTGCCCCTTAGATTAAAGTGGTCGACAGGGAGCAAAGTCCTTTGTCAAGGATTTTGCTGTTTGTACTTTATTTTTATCTCTCCTCCATCCTGAGCGATCTAGGAACTTACTGTGTTTGGGCAGAGAGTCAATATTACACATAGAACCAGGGAGCACTATAGACTTATTTCAGTAATGTAGACTTTAAAGGAGTTGCTTAAGAGCTGCTGTATTAACAAATAACAGATGGTAAACTGCAAATAATTTTTGATTATCCATTGAAAAGTTCAGTGTATACAACCCCATGAATTCAATACCTTTAGCTAATACTTCCTACTCTGAGCTACCCTGTCTGCTTCTGCCAACTGTCCTGCCTGACCTAACTCGACCCTTTATCTCCTACCCCATCCCAAGTCTCGGGAGCACTGGGGTCTGCTGAAAGGGGGCCCAGTAACCCAGCTTGGTCCTCTTGGCTGTACTGCACTGGTGCCTGTGGGTGACTGGGGCAGACTGTGAAAAACAGGAGTACTAATGCACGTTCATCAATGTGACAGTAAATGAGCCAGGCCTCCTGGGGTAGCCCATGGAATTTCCATATGCACCATGGGAGACCTACAGTCTTGACTTCCTTGAGGCAGAGGTCAGGGGCCAGGTCATGACTCCCCTGCTGCTACACAGAATTGCAGATAATCTGGGAGTGAACCTCAAAGATATTTTCATGTTTCACCTGACATCAAACAACAGATTGCTTTGCTGCAGATGGGAAAACTATATTTCAAGAGAAAATATCACAGACAGCCTCCACAATGCAATTACTGTTGTCATCTATAACAATAAATCTAATGAAGACATAGTCACTATGATTCACCAAGGAGTGGAGGATATTGTTACTGTGATGATTACGGAATTGAGGGGTAAGGGCATCTAGAGTTAATCTGATGAAGAACATCTCAGTACAAATGACCATAGCTATTGGGTCTCATACCACAAAAGAACTTTAGCCATGGTTCTTGGGTCTTCCCGTTAATACTTTTCATTATTTTGATGATAAGTTTTTCAGCATGACTGATATTACTTCATACAGAAGATCCAGTACACAAATGCCTGGGACAGGAAGCAGCATTGTCTTGGAGGTGTAGCCAAGAAAGCCCTCAGCAAACTGACAAAACAGTGGTTTTTGTGAAGGGTGAAGAAACAGATCCAGATCTGATCATTGCACTGTGTGAATAGAGAGCTGAAAGCAAAATGAAACCTTTCATATTCTGCCCTGCAAGCATGTTTATCACAAATCCTGTGTAGACCCTGACTCAGTGAACATTGTCCTTATCCCAGGTGCAAAGGCAACAATTTTAAGGCCTTGGAGATTATGAAGAATGGTTTATTATTGTCAGTTTTGGCCTCCTCAGCATCTTCCCTCTCTGCTACATGATCATCAGAGACACATCTAGCTTGAACACTAAGGAAGCAGAATGGTTTTGAAGGAAGAAATGATTTCTGATAACTCTGGAGAAAGAAGATTTTTATGATGATCATTTATCAAACATGCCACCAAGTACTTATTTTGAGTACATTATATTTTTTCATAAAATTGATAACGACAAAGCTTTGTGTTAAAATAAATAATAAAGAAAAGTTCAGTCTATCTTAAGCTAGATCAGATGAATATGTGATTGTCATAGTCTCCTTGGGAATCTCATATTGACTTAATACATTCTAAGAGTCTTTGTGACTTCTAAAGCCTCCACATTTGTCTTTTATCAAGGCGCAGGGAAATAGTAACATTCATGGAGAATTGTTCCCCATGAGATTACACACACACACAAATACATAAATAAAGAAATACATTTGTAAGTACATACAATCATCTGTTTATACAATAGCATGCATCTGCGCCTTTGCTCCAAATGAATTCAGTAGAAGAGATAGGTGTACTTTTGGTAAATATTGATAAGTTCTGCTCTCATTTCTAGCTCATTTTCAAACAACCTGATAATTAAATCAAAAGTAGACACTCACTAAATGTTAAATGACTGAAGAAAGTTAATTTTGGAGAGATTAGCACACACAGAGGACACCTTGAACACAATTTCCCATCATTTCACTGAAGAATTTCATCCTCTTCTAATTTTGATTGATTGCAAGGGGATTAGGTTTAGTAACAAACCTTAACTTGAGGCTACTAGATACTTTCCCTATAAGAAACTAAAAAAAATATCAGATAATCTCCTAGGAAATGATTTGCATTCACCTATATTCAACTCTTGACACAATATGCAATAAATAATTAAGCATAGTTGTAACTGGTGCTAGAAAAGAGCATCTCCTGCCCTGACCATGCTCTTTTGGTGGACTAATAGATCACCAACATTTACCAAACACCTACTAGGTGCCAAGTACAGCTAAGCTCCAGGCATACAATAAAAGGTAAAGGATAAACCCTTCCCTCAAGGAGCTCACAATCTAATAGGGCAGACAAGTAAACAGATATGTGCAAACAAGCTGTATGTGGGATAACTAGGAAATAATTAGAAGAGAAAAAGCATTAAAATTTTAAAGGTCTGGGAAAGGCTTCCCATAGAAGATTAAATTTTAACTGGGAATTAAAGAAAGCCAGGGAAGCCAATAGGAGGAACTGAGAAGGGAGATAATTTCAGGCATAGGGGACAGCCAGAGAAAATTCCCAGAGATAGAGTGTCTTTTTAAAGAATAGCCAGGAGGCCTGTGTTACTTGAATGTAAAGTGTAAGAAGAGTAGAAAGGTAGGAGATGGCCTCTTTAGAAAGGACTTTGAACATGAAACAGAGGATTTGTAAATGCAAGGATGTCTCAGTAAGAAAATTTCTTCTCATACTGCAGAATAGCAACTACTCTACATAGTGCAAAAGTGGTATTGTAGGTGTTAGGACTATGAATACTTGTAGGGTAAGATAGAATAAGTAGTCTGGCACCTCTGATGCTTTCAGCATCTTTTACCCAAGCTCAGGCTGGGGATGGGGGTATATATCACAACAATAGGTCTCCCTTAATCTTCAAACCTCCCTGCTGAGACATGTTGGGTGCATAAATATGAGACAGGATGAGAGAGAAACATGGAATTGCCCCAATTAATGGATCTGAGGAAAAGCCTCTGACATTCTTTATTCTGTCCTCAGATCCTCCTTTGGCCTTTTACCAGTGATGGAAGCAAGGTTGGGATGGGCTAAGTGGTCAAGAAAGGAGGTGTTGAGTTGTAGTGGCACCTTAGAGCCTGGGGAAAGGGGCATCCCACTGATGTTACAAATACTCCACATCTTCTTTCTCTCTCTCTCTCTCTCTCTGTCTCTCTCTCTCTATCTCTCTCTCTCTCTCTCTCTCTCTCTCTCTCTCTCTCTCTCTCTCTCTCTCTCTCTCTCCCTCCCTCTCTCTCTCTATTTCTCCCTCTGTTTATTCTTGTTCCCCACAGTGCCCTATTCTTCTTCCTTCTCAGTCAGAGAAAAATGGGAAGGAACAATATTGTATGGCCTTTTCATACCCCATACCAATGGGATTTTCCTTCCTACCATATAGTGGTCAAATGCTAGGATATTGCTATGAGTGAATTTCTCTTTCCTGAAGGAACTGGTCTTCCATCACTAAATGGAGGTCCAAGTGGGGTGAGGATACATTCTTGTCATAGACAACAGAAACCCTACTTGAATCTATGGTTTGGAGATGAGATAATCCTACAGTTCTCTTTGTCTCTCCCCCCAACCCTCACTCCTACCTACTTCTAGTTCCTGTAACCAGATACTAAGCTCATTTCTGACTGGAGTGGGGAGGGCATTTTCCCATCTCCTACCCAATTATCAGTCTTGGCTTGGGAAGAAAGTACCCCAGGATTTAGGAGATGCTTGATTCTGACTTCCTTAGATCCTGGTGGAGGGGTAGCAACTCTGCTGTGAGTCAGCTTGTTGACTGGGGTTCAGTATTAATTGTACTGACATTCCCTGCACAGAGACATTTCACTTATCCTGTACCTGTGGTACCCATTTGGAACCTTCTAAATTCAGTGGTATCCTGGAGCAACTCTCCTCTTGGTCTGCTATTTCTGAGTGTTCTTTTTATTTCTTCTAAAATTCCAAGGCACATACTGAGAGCTCTTCTATTCATCCCATCAACCCTATTTAGATTGTTAGAAATTTGATCACCTTATGTATAACCCTACCCTTACTCTCTCCATCTCCCACCCTCATTCCTTACACTTTCTGGTCATTGTTGTGATGCCTAACAAATCCACTTTCTTTTGTAACTGCAGATTAACATAATGCCCAAAGGTCTGACCTTGGAGTAGGAAATATTTTGGATTAAGTTCTACCTCCGAAATATACTACTTTTCTGACTCTGGAACACCTAGATAACTCTCCAAAATCATGTTAGGGATAAATTTATGTGTGGAAGAATTTTCCAAACCAGGGAATTTACCATATGGACAAAATCACAAGTCTGCCTAGAAAAACAAGTAGATAGGTAGGTAGAGATGAATAGAGTGCTAGAGCTGGAATTAGGAAGAACTAAGTTCAAATCCAGCTTCAGATGCTAGCTATGTGATTCTGGGCTAGTTGCTTAGGTTGTGTTTTTCTCAGTTTTCATCATTTATAAAGTGAGGCTATAATAGTACTTATCTCCTAGATTTGCTGTGAGAATAGAATAAGATAAAATTTATAAAGTATTTAGCAAACCTTAAAAAGCTTAGTAAATGTTAGCTATTAGCTACAGATAGAGACAAACAAAATTTACAAAAAAGATGTATAAATATTGGTAATTAAACTCCCTTTTTCATTTAGTTATTGTGAGGAAAGTGTTATGCAAACCTGTAAGCATTACATAAATTTGAAAAATATAAATTAGTACTAGTAATTTTACTGAAATTGTTTTAAAGCTAAATGTTCAGCTCATGATGAATCATATAGACTTTAACTATGTGATCCTATCTTGGGTTATAATGATAATATCACTTTCATATAACAAAAGTAATTTATTTAGGTTTTCAAGGCACATTTTTCATAGCAACCTCATGAGATAGTGCAAATAGACCTTGCCTTGTAGTTGAAGAAATTGAGGATCGACGAGGTTAAATGCCTTTCCCTGGATCACATAAATAATATTTGCACTCAAGTCCAAGTCTTTTGATTTGAAATCCAATGTTCTTTGCATCATAAAGCGTTGTTTTCTTCATGGTAGGAAAGAGGTAAAAGTGAAAGTACCTATATGGAAAGAAAGGCACATGGAGTTGAAGGGAGAAATCGTATATAGAACTAGAGAAACAAGATGGAGAGGTCATGTGCCTAAATGCAGTCAATAAAACTGACTTAATACTGAATCCTTAGGGACCCTTAATATGGTGCCTAGCACATAATAAGCCTTTATTAAATACTTGTTGACTGACTGATCATTAAACACAGATTAGTATACCATGAAATCCAAGGATTGTGAGTTCTACGACAGGTTATTTGTAGCAAGAAGTTCAATCACTATGTAGAATATGATGCATTAATTTAATGACATTTCTTGTGGTTCTTCAGGAGTGCCATTGACTTTTATAAACATAAGTGTCTTACTATAGTGCAATTATATTTGCCTGTTCTGATCATTCAAATGTCTTTATTATAGAAAAACTGTTGCCCTTTCTCAAAATCATGAAAGTGTCATTAAAATCATAGGAGTACATTTGATGTCAAATTCAGTTGCTGTTCTGTAATACTGTGGCAAGTTACAGTTATGGTAAAACTACCAGAAAAATCATGTGATATTGAAAGATTTCCTGTGCTTCTTGGAATGTACCCAACAAACTAACATGATTATGAGATATTAGACAATTTATTATGTCATCTTATGTCATTTCATGCATTGATTATAGAAGAGTATTTGCTCAGTGTGAGTCTTTGGAGAGGAACATGAAACCTGTCAGGTTTCCTGTATGTGACTGAAAAAGGATAGCAATGAGAATCAGACTGATTTTTTAAAAAAATAATCCTGTGCTTTTTTATACAGAGAAGACTCAAATTTTGTTGTTGTTGTTATAGGAAGTAAATAATAAAACTTACATGATAGGTTATTTTTGAAGTTTATATCTTTCAGATCTTAGAATATAGTTACTCACTGACAAAAAAAGGTAGTCATTAAGAGGTTACATATTGTGAAGACAATCTATTTACAATATAGCAGACTCTCTAGCATCCTAAAGGTCTTAGATTTTTCCACTCATTGTTTTCCTCCCATTGTAGCCAGAATATGAAAAGAATTTGTATTTCTCTAGATTACTATGTGGCTCTACTCCAGCATATCGCCTTAATTTTTTAGTTCTGCTAGGTTATTACCTTTATGTCAAGCAAATCAAAAAGTTGTTTGAACCTCCACAAGGTCACCTGAAGACTAGTGACCATCTCACATTTGGACCCAGTTTATTGAACTTTCATTTTCTTTATGTTTGATTTTGACAATAGTATAGAACTGAGACTGAGTTACATTAGGATACATCAGTTTACATTGGAAGTGCTTATAAATGCTAAATGATAATAAAAAAAACCTTATTTTAAGATGCAACATACTAGCACATCAGTAGAAATGATAACATTAACACAATTGACTCCCAGCACAGGATGTCTCCTTCTTTTGAGTTTTTCATTCCATCAGTTTAAATATGAAAATATACCATGTGAAGTAAGATGTAGTAAGCCATGAAGAGCCTTGGGAATAGAATAAAGTAGACTGGGTTCAAATCTAGTTTCTGGGCCTTAGGAACTATACAATCATAGGCAAGTCACAATTCTTTGAGCTTTGATTTACTCATCTATAAAATGGAGTTAATATTTGCAATTCTATTAAATTCAATGAGCATTTATTTAGGTACTACTATTTGCCAGGTATTAACTATCCTATGCGCTAGGGATTCAAAGACAAAAATGAAAATAGTTGCTTCCCTCCAGAAATTTATATCCTACTAGGAAGAAAATATTGACAAATAAATATAAAATGTGTAATATAAAAATTAAATTCTTTGGGAAGTGGTAGCAGGGGTAAGGTTGGTGTGGGAAAAGAGTGAAATGTTTGTTTTGGCAGGTAGACTCCCACATATTTCATAGTGTCTACTGTAGCTTTAAATGGGATTTCTCTTTCTATCTCTTGCTGTTGGGCTTTGTTAGTTGAAGAAGATTTGTGTGGGTTTATTTTGTAACCTGCAACCTTGCCAAAGATGTTTCCTCTTTCAGTAGATTTTTACTTGATTCTCTGGGATTCTCTAAGTATATCATCATATCATCTGCAAAGAGTGATAACTTAGTTTCTACTTAGCCTATTCTAATTCCTCCAATTTCTTTTTCTTCTCTAATTGCTACAACTAACATTTCTAGTACCCTATTGAGTAATAGTGGTGATAATGGACATTCTTGTTTCACCCCTGATCTTTCCGGAAATGCATCTAGCTTATCCCCATTGCATATAATGCTTGCTGAAGGTTTTAGGTAGATACTGCTAACTATTTTATGGAAAGTTCCATTTATTCCTATCTTCTCCAGTGTTTTCAATAGGAATAGGTGTTGTATTTTGTCAAAAGCTTTTTCTGCATCTATTGAGAGAATCATGTGGTTTCTGTTAGTTTTGTGGTTGATATGATCAATAATGTTAATAGTTTTTCTAATATTGGATCACCCCTGCATTCCTGGTATAAATCCTGCCTGATTGTAACATATTATTCTAGTGATTAGTTGCTGTATTCTTTTTGCTAAAATTTTATTTAAAATTTTTGCATCTATATTCATTAGAGAAATTCATCTATTATTTTCTTTCTCTGATTTGGTTCTTCCTGGTTTAGGTATCAAAACCATATTTATATCATAAAAAGAATTTGGGAGGATCCCTTCTTTCCCAATTTTGACAAATAGTCTATATAGTATTGGAATTAACTGTTCTTTAAAATGTTTGGCAGAATTCACTTGTGAATCCATCTGACCCTGGAGATTTTTTCCTAAGGAGGTTATTGATGGCTTGTTCAATTTCTTTTTTCTGAGATGGGGTTACTTAAGCATTCAGTTTCCTTTTCTATTAGTCTGGGTAATTCGCATCTTTTAAAATAATCATCCATTTCATTTAGATTGTCAAATTTATGGGCATACAGTTGGGCAAAGTAATTTCTTATTACTACTTTAATTTCCTCCTCATTGGAGGCGAGTTCACCCTTTTCATTTTTAATATTAGTAATTTGGTGTTTTTCTTTTTTCCTTTTTTAAATTGACCAAAGGTTTATCAATTTTATTGGTTTTTTTCATAAAACCAACTCCTAGTTTTATTTATTAGTTCAATGATTTTCTTAATTTCATTTTTTTAAATTTCCCCTTTAGTTTTCAGTATTTCTAATTTGATATTTACTTGGGGATTTTCACTTCATTCTTATTTGAGTTTTTTCAGCTACATGCCCAATTTATTGGTCTCCTATTTCTGCTAGAGCATAGACAAGCTCAGCTTTCTGTGCTAGTGTCTTCCTGATTCCACTGGGGTACTGAGGCATGCCTGGGATCCTGGTGTTGGCAGTTGCTGGCTTCACCCTCCTGAGGTTCAGGATCTTCTCCCAGTTTGTTGAGGTGAGACTTCTGAGACAGCTGTGATCCTGCACTTGTCACCATTTGCCACAGCAAGAGGAACCCTCCTTAGTGATGTTTCTAGCCTACAGGCTAAGAGTCTGTTTACCCTGTCTGGTGCTCCCACTGTTCCAGAGCTTTTCCTGGAGAGATAATCTCTGAGCTTGTCAAGATCAACAAGAGGAGGGAGATCGGAGTTACCAATAACTCCACCATCTTGGCTCGTGGGCTAAGATACTATTTCAACAGACCTGGTGGAAGATGACTAATGTGAACCTTAGTGATGGCCCTGTGAGTGGTGATAAGGGATTGGATGTGAGAACTGTGTGAAGAATACAATTGATAAAATTTCGCTATGAATTAGGCACAACCAGGTCTCACCCAGTCCATATAATGAATTCCATGAAATGGCTGCATTATTCAAGTTTGTACTCTGTATCTCTGTTGAGCTGGAAACAATGAGTATATTTTATATAATAATTTCAATAATTTATGCAATAATTTCAGATTTAAATTTCTTGGACCAGATCACTTTGCAAGATTCATTATTTGCTCTAATCAGTACTTGGATGTTGTTCCTACCTCCCTGGATTATTTTGAGGTCAGTGCTTTAACTTAGAGCACTATTGAATTGTGTTATTTTTTAAAATTCATTTTGCTGTTTTATCAATCTTGATGTATTCCCTGCAGTTGCCTTTTCATTTTCCCTCATTATTTGTAATTATATTAGTTGAGTCCTAGTAAGTAGTTTTTTTTTCTCTTCAGTTTCTAATGCTATAGGAGATGATCTTGTTTGCCCTCAACTATCTCTAATGCTAATGTGGCATCATTAAATTCTGTTTACTGCTTATCCCTCTAAAATTGTGATCCATTTATTTACCTATTTTTCTCCTCCCTCAGAGCTTTTCCATTTGCTTTTCTTTTAGGTGCCAAAGTGTCCAAAACAAATCAAGCATTCTAGCTATTCTACCAGGGACAAACAGTTTTGTTAAATATTAATTTGCAAAGTCCAGATGAAAACTTTCAGTAAGGTGCTGAAAAACTTTAATCTTTAATAGATGGACTGACGATGATGACAAACAACAGCCTTGAGCAAGTGAGACCACTGAAAACATTAAAGAGAGAAGTTGGAGTGTTTCAATCCCCAGTAGTTTCCAGTGTTACCAGATTGTTGTTTTAATGAGTTAGAAATTCCCAGTACAGATCATTCTAGAAATTAGGAAAGAGACAAGTGTTATAGTAAGGAACAAAACATGTTATTGTTTTGTAGTAATATATTTAAGTGACAGTCATCCACTTTTGCATATATTTATGTCTACAGTGTGTTACGGGAAGAGTGTGAGGGGAATTTGGACCAAATCTGGGACTTCATTGGTATGGTTAAGTCCAAGAGAGGAAATACTTTCTCTCAATACAAATCCACACTTGCTCTGCAATTTAACAGTTTTAAATAATTGCCTAGGGCACTGGCAAAGCCAAGTGACTTGTCAAAGGTCATACAGCTAAGATGTATCACAGAGGCTCCTGAACCCAGTTCTTTCTGATTCCCCGGTCAATTTTCTATCCATTATATGTGTCAAATGATCATTTCCAAGGTCTTCTCCTTATTCTAATCTATATTCTTATTAAATTTCCTATTCCATACCCTTAAGATATTGCCTGATTCTTTTTCATGGGCTGTGCCTAGAAATATTCCCTTTTTGTTTTCTCAGTGACCCTCAGACAAGGTGAGACTTTTAAGAGAAATTAGACTTAAATTTATTCTGTTCAGTAAATTTGGATGTTAAATTCTGGGATCATATTCAATTTCTTCCAGAGAAATGTTTCAAACCTCTCTCCTGCTTTAAATCCATCTTTTTTTAATTGGTAGCCAAGTTTATCTTTAGAGGTAATGTCATCCAGAGGTGCAAACTGATTGTCTTTATTTTTGAAATATTTTATTCTAATTCTTTTTCTTCTTTCATGCTTGTAATATATTTTGTTCAAGGCTGAAGCTCTAGAACTTGGTGACTACTTTTCTGAGTGAGCTACTATTGTTTTTTTTTTTTCTCTGTTGGCTTCCTGCTGATGCTATATAATTTAATATAGTGATATTGGAAGTAATTTTATTCTATTGTTTTCTCAATTATAATACTCAGGCTTTTTATTTCATTTTTTTTCTGCAAGAAAACAATTCTCAGATTGTCTTATGGATATATATACTTAGAGATCATTCATTTGCCCAATCTTCTCATTTCTTTCAGATGAGAAAAATGAGACTAGAGAGGTAATATGACTTGTCTGTGTGTGCTCATCCCTTGTTTCTAAAGAAGACCATGCCATCACTGAAATGATGACATGACTTGCACTTGACTTTGTTTTGAGTGAAGGAGGGCTGTGCAGGTCACCAGCCTCACTTCTCCTCCAGAGCCATCTGAATCCAGTGACCAGATATTCATCAGGATGACTGGAGATGACCCAGGATGAGGCAATTAGGGTTAAGTGACTTGCCCAAGGTCACACAGGTAGTGAGTGTCAGGTGTCTGAGGCGAGATTTGAATTCATGTCCTCCTGACTCTTGCACTGATGCTCTATCCACTGCACTACCTAGCTACCCCTATGACTTGTCTAAAGTCACATAGATATTAAGTGACAGAGTCAGGATTTGAACCACAGTCATTTGACTATAAGTATAATGTTGCATCTAGTAAGCTACATTGGCTAATTTTATAGATATAGTTGCTAAGGCTTAGAAAGGTGATCAAACCAGGATCACACACTTAGTAGAAAAGATTTTAGATAGCTATCTACAAGTATTTAAAATTCTATCACCTGGAAAAGGTGACAAAGAATTGTTCTGTTTTGCTCCAGAGGCAAAAATAAGAGAAATAGGCAAAAACTACAGAGAAGAAGGTTTTGGTTTGAGGCAAGGCAAGAGAAATATTTGAATGATTAAAGTTATATTGTTATTGAATTACTTGGTCATATCTGACCCTTTGGGACTCCATGGACCATAGTACTCCAGGCCCTTTTATCCAGTATTATCTCTTGAAGTCTGTCCAAGCTCAAATCTCATGTTCATTGCTTCTATGACACTACCTATCCATCTCATCCTTTACCATTTTCTTTCCTTTTGCCTTCAATCTTTCCCAGCATCAGGGTCTTTTCTAATGAGTCTCATCTTCTCACTCTTTGGCCTAAGCATTTAAGCTTTGTCCTCAGTATTTGACCTTCCAGTAAATAATCTGAATTAATTTCTGTAAGTACTGACTGATTTGATGTCCTTGCTGTCTGATGGACTCTCAAAAGTCTTTCTTATCACCACAATTTGAAAGCGTAGATTCTGCAGTACTCACTTTTCCTTATACTCTGTTTCTTACAACCATACATACGTTACTACTGGAAAAAACCATAGCTTTGATTATATATACTTTTGTTGGTAAGGTGACGTCTCTGCACTTTGATATGCTATTCAAATTTGCCATAACTTTTCTTCCAAGGACCAAGGATCTTTTAATTTCATGGTTACAGTAGCCATCTGCAGTGACCCTTGAGTCCAAGAATAAAGAATATGACACTGCTTCCATTTCTTCTTCCTCTGTTTGCCAGGAAGTAAAGGAATCAGTTGCCAAGATCTTAGTTTCTTTTTTTTTTATGTTAAGCATCTTTAACTTTTTCACTCTCCTCAAGAGGCTTTTTAATTCTTCTTAATTTTTTGCCATCAGAGCTGCATAATCTACATGTCTGAGAGTGTTGATATTTCTCTGGCAACCTTCATTTTCCCTTTTGATTCATCTGACCTGGCATTTTGCATGATATACTCTACATGTAGGTTTAAAAAATAAAGTGACAATAAACAGCCTTGTCATGCTCCTTTTCTAATCTTAAGTCAATCAGTTGTTCTAGATTTTGTTTTTACTGTTGCTTATTTCCCCACATAGAGGTTTCTTAGGGAATAAATAAGATGATCTGCTACTCTTATTTTTTGAGGACTTGCCACTTTTTGTTGTGGTCCACATAGTTAAAGGCTTTAGTGTAGTCAATGAAGCAGAAGTAGATTTTTTTTTTTTCTGGAACTCCCTTACTTTCTCCATAATCCAGAGAATGTTGGCAGTTTGGTCTCTAGTTCCTCTGCCTCTTCAAAATTAACTTGCTCTTCTGATAATTCTCAGTTCACATACTGCTGAAGCCTAGCTTGCAAAATCTTAAGTTTAACCTTTCTTGTGTGTAAAATGAGCTATACGAAAGTGTAATGAGCCATCTTAGAGGGAATGGCTTTAAAAAGTCTGGATGACCAATTGTCATATTATATTTTAGAAGAAATTCTTATGTAGGTATAGATTAGGCTAGATGACCTTAGAAAGCCCTTTGAACCCTGAGATTCTATGGTGATTATATGGTGAATCTCTATGAGATTTCATCACACCATGATGAAGGGAAAGAAAGGGAATGGAATAAGCATTTATGTAGCAATTACTGTGTGCCAGACAATACACACACATACACACACATGTAAAATCTCATTTGAACCTCACAGTAACACTGAAAGATAGATTCTGTTGCCACCCTTATCTTACACTTAAGGAAACCAAGAAAAATAGAGATTCAGTAACTTGTCCAAGATCACAAACCTTGTAAGTACCTGAGGTCAGATTCAAACTCAGGTCTTCTGGTTACGGCACAATGCTCTATGTACTTGACTATGTAGTTCCCACTTAATGCTGACTGGGCATTGAGACTTTCAATGGAGATAAAAGATAGAAAATGTTAAAAAAAAAAAAAAAAGGCATAAAAATTAGCCCAGAAGCAAGAAACCCAGTATGGGGGAAGGAGCAGGGCAGGATAAATGTAGAAGAGAGGCGATAAGAGGTAGGGACAGATAGAACATGGGTGTAGTTGCCCCAGAAGAGGAATTGACTTAGCATTTACCTTTTCACGTTGTGTGGGGAAAGGTGGTCCCTGAGAAGGTCACTGTAGATATGGCAACCTGGGAGCGGATGGAATCCACTGGTTTGGGTAAATCAAGAACTGAATAATACAAGGCATGGGTTTGAAAGTGGTCAATGGAATGGCTCCTCCCAGTGAAGAAGAAAAACTCCTTTACCACAGGCTATTTGGGGCTCAAGTGAAGATCTTATATGAATGTTTAGGAAAGGAAATCCTTTGTTGTGAACTGGGATTACAGAAAGTTTCTTTGAGGTGGCAGGATTTGAGTTGGTACTTTAAAAGGGCTAAATTAGGATTAGACAAGAAGAGCAAATCTTTCAAGTTGTACTTGAGTTATGTTTTAAAACCTGGGGTTTGCGGTATGACAAACTCTGTGTGTGTGTGTGTGTGTGTGTGTGTGTGTGTGTGTGTGTGTGTGTGTGTGTGTGTGTGTGTGTGTGTGTGTAGGATCAGGTGATTTCACTTCAGTTTATCTAGCTGTAGCCTGCTTTAGAGTTTTTTTCACCTACCTTTTTCCAAAAGAGATTTTGATTTCTACCAGAAAGAAGATTGGTGCCATAAGGCTGGTCACTCTCTCTCCTTAAAGAAGGAGTACTGGGTTAGAATTAAATCTATTAAAGTATGTCTAAATGTTGTTAATCTAGGAGAACTAGTTTTAGATTCAAACTGTGCTCCTAAGTGACATCTTTTAATGGAGAAAAGTCCCCCAGTCTGTATATCCAAGGCTTGACTCTTTTTCTACCAAATTTAAGTTACACAAAGATCACACAAAGCAAATAGGAAATAAACTCATTTATGTAAGCCAATAGTAAAGAGAAATCAGAGAAGTCATACAGATGAGAATATGTTAGACAAAATGCAATGGATAAGCTTTCCTGCTGGGAGTGAGATATCTCAGCTCAACCAAGAGAGAGGGAGTTCCAGATCTCCCCCAAGGGAAAAGAATCTACAAAAGTTTTTAGTATGTGATAAGTTGAAGATAGGCACTTGATCATGGTGCTAACTCCTCTACATGTCACTTTCCTCCCAGAGCTTTTCTGTCCTTTCAAGGACTTCTCCTTGAAGAGAATCTGCTATAATGTATCTTCTCTCTTGAAGCTGAAAGATAAGACTAATATCTTTCTTCTCCCAAATTCTCCTTAACTATACCCTTCCCATAAGCATGGAACATCAAGCAATCAGTTGCCAATAAGGATAGTCTTTGTAATTGGACTTTGAGCCCAGGTTACATACACATTAACTCAGATGAGCAAAATCCTCATTAAAAATTCAAATGTACTGCATAGTAGAAATCACCTTAGTGCTGGAATCAGATGATCTGTGTTTAAAATTTGCTTCTTTTTGCTTACTGTCTTATAACCTTCCCAAGCAAGTTATTTAACATATTTGGCCTCAAGTTTCTTCATTAGCAAAATAAGAAGTTTGGAATAGATGGCATTTGATTTTTTATATGAGCCTATGAAGAACCTTGCCTCCACTTTAGTTATCATACTTGGACCTTAGTAGGGAAGAAATTCACCTGAGGAACAGACTTATTTTCCTTTTAATATGTAATAGCTCCATGAAAGGTCAGATATGAAGGAGTAGGTGAAGGAAGGTTAATTTTGTAGTATGTTTTTTCAGGGCAGAGAAAGACAGTGGAATAATAAAATAGCTAATATTTATATAGCACTTAGTATGTGGCAGGCACTGTGAGAAGTGTTTTATAATTATGATCTCTTGTGTTCTTCACAACAACCCTGGGAGGTAGGTGCTACAGAAGAAACTGAGGTGAAGTGACTTGCCTAGGGTCACTTAGGTAGTGTCTGAGGCCAAATTCAAACTCAGGCAGATGATTCTTCCTGTCTCCAGACCTGGCACTCTATCCACTCTGCCACCTAGTTGCCTGTATTCCTGTATTATTTCATCTAATGAGAAATTTATTTAGTTAATTTAAAAAGGATAAAAAGGGTATGTGTGTGTGTGTGTGTGTTTGTGTCTGTATGTGTGTCTCATTTTAAAAACAATTGTGTGTAGACCATGAGTTCAAATGTATGTCACCTCTGAAAGCAACATCCAGATTGGTTTAAGGAATGCTTTGCCTCAGAATCTGTTCAAAAGCGCAATTTCAGACTAGTACTTTTTTTTTTTAACTAAACTGTATCAAATATATAACAAATCAAAGTTAAAACATTTAATTAAAGAAGATAGCATGGTAAATAAAATGGCAAATCTCTCCATTTCCCTTAAAATACATTCAAAGCCACATTCCTCCATACTACCAGGTGGACTAAGAGTACAATTGGTCTGAAAAATGTAAAACTCTTAGGGTTGAATTCCATCTGAAACACTTGTCATCCTGCAAAGTTGCTATCTGCTTCTCCATAGAGCTGGAGATATCATCTATTTACCTGCTTTTTTGTTAAAGCTACATTACCATTATCTCTTCCATTGAAATGCCACGCCAGTCTGATGAGTTTTTATTTGATTGTGGTTGATGTGTGAACTCTTCCCCAGAAGAAGTGATAATCCTTCATTTGGGTGGTGTTCCATAGCCTCAGATTCTATTTTATCTCTTCTGTGAATCAGACCTTCATAGTACAAACATAACATACTGTAGGATAGCATTGAATTTAAGTTAAATGACCTCATTTGAATACTGACTGTAACCTTATATCTCTGTCACCTCAGGTAAATTGTATAAATTCTCTGTCCCTAAGGTTTTTTCATCAAAAAAATGAAAGATTGGATGATTTTTCATTATTTCTTCTGACTCTGACTAATATCCTTTGATCTGTGGTACATATAGTCATAATTAGTCAGTGGTCTGATTTTAGATGAGTGATTTGGAAATGATTTCACATTGGTACCCAATTGTCCTCAGTTAAGATAGGATCAAGTTCTTTTTTAATGGTGATATTCATTATTAATCATGACAAATTTTCCAATTTTTAGAGAATAAAATTCATGATGTAGCAATATGAGACTGTTTTATATTGAGCTTTTTGCCTTTTCCAATTTTAAATCTCAAATTTTGTTTTCCAGTCTTTTTTTAACCATTCTTCTCTGCATCTGTTTTTCTCCATCTCCTTCCACTTCTTTTTATTTATTTTTTCCTTTTATTTTTATATTAATACACATTTATGGAATAAAAAGAAGCATTTCCATAACATAGTATCTATTTTGGAATCAACAATATATTTTATAGTTAGCCTGTGTTGCAGTTGTGCTTCAGCAATGATATTCTAATAAATTTGTATGATTCTCTCTTTTAGGGACAAAAGAAAATATTGTTGAAAGAGACACAGGTCTGCTGTTACAGGGAAATGGTAGCATTAGTAACGTGGAAGATTTTGTGGGGTTCTATCTGTCCTTCCCCTTATTGAGTACTTATACTCAGTGCCTATTGTAGGATTGACAGTTGAAGGGTTTGAGTAAGAGAGAATAAATGCTGAAAAAGAGATTTCAAAGATGCTACAATTAAAATCACGAACTCTTCAAGTGAGAACTCACAGTACTGAAGTTCACAAAGAAGTTAAAGTTTCTACCTAAAATATAAGTTGCCAGGCCTAGAGGCCTGAGGGCTACCCGAGTCTTCCCTTACCTCTATCGGAGGTCTTCGGTTGGCCAAACCGGATGCTCGTGTGAGAGAAAGGACGTTCCAGAGTCGAACAAGGGTTGAGCTTTATTTCAGGGTCTAGTTACAAGTGCAGGGGAATTCTTCCTTAGGAGGGAGCGAAGAATCTCCCAAGGAGGCAAAGATCTTACAATAAGAGATTGGAAGTAGAAGTGTAAGTGGGGAGAGAGGAGGAGGGGAGAGACGAGAGAGGAAAAGCGGAGCCTTGTGTCCTGTCTGCTCCGCGCCCCTCCGCCCAAGAGAGCTTTCAGGCTTTCCTGATCCTACTTAAACTCTCCAGCAGCATAGTTTGCATCTGAATACCGTGCTGTTAGATAACAATAGTGTGCCCAGATCCGGGACAATCTCGAGGGCGGGGAGAGCTCTCTCCCATCACGTTTCTCACGGGAAGAGGCGGAAATACACGAGATAGCTCGGTTCACCTCGATTCCCAGTCGTTTCCTGGGGGGGCCTCGTGAGAACTCTAAGATTTAGAAGTTCCCACCTTTACCCTCCCGAGACTGTCCACCTGGAATTGAGCTTCCATCCCCAGCAATAAGTAATTCATAGTATTTTCTTCTGAAAGGAGGACAAATTTAATGGAATTTAGAAGTAGGATGACATTTGAGATCACTGAGTTCAACCTCTTCTTTTGTACGCGAGAGGAATGCCCAAAGTTACATAGGGAGAGAGAGTAGCAAGGCTGAGATTTGGATATCAGTCTTCTGACACCAAACCTAGTGCTCTAACTAATTTACTTTTCTGGCAATGGACTGTGGTGGGAAATAAAATAATCATTTTTATTATTTTAATAATATTTACAAAGCATTGTTAAGTTTATGAAGTCCTTTTCTCAAAACAATTCTTTGAAGTAAAGAGAATATTATGTTGAAATTTGAGGCTTATTTTCAGATCCCAGGCCTTCCATTCATGAGATATGTTACCTTGGGTAAGTCACCTTTCCTCTCTGGATCTGTTTCCTCACCTGTAATGTCAGGAAATTGGGCTAATCATCTCTGTGATCCTATAAACACTAAAATTATAGAAACCAAGAAACCTGATGAAATTTGATTGCCTGTATATGCATATATATTTATGCGTATACATGTATATCCACATAGATACACACATATAAATAACCCCTCTGTATACATATACATATATGTATATATGTAAGTATGTATGCATGTGAGCAGCTAGGTGGAACAGTGGATAGTGCTGGACCTAAAGACAGGAAGACTCATCTTCCTAGGTTCACGTCTGAACTCAGACACTTACTAGCTGTGACTCAGGAAAAGTCACTCAACTCTTAGTCCCTCATCTGTAAAATGAGCTGGAGGAGAAAATGGCAAACTACTCCAATAACTTTGCCAAGAAAATCCTAAATGGGGTCACAAAGATCCATGCCCAATTGAAAAATTCTTGAACTACAATAACATGTATGTATGCATATGTATTCTGCTTCTACATGGGTATATATTGTAAAGAATTTTTATCTCAGTTTCCTAATCCATAAAATGGAGAGGTTCTTTGTGATAACATGTATAAGGTACTTCATAAATTTTACAGCACTTATTCTACTTCCATTTAGAAAATGACTAAACAATATATTTTTCATTCAGTTTTAATTTTCATTTCCAAATTCTTTACTTCCTATGCCTCCTCCCGCCCCACTCCCACCCATCCTGCTCTTTGAGAAGGCAAGGAAAGCAAAACTCATTACAAATATCCATAGTCATGCAAAACAAATCCTGTCATTAATCATTCCTTCTACCTCCCACCAAAAAAAAAAAACAAAAAAAACCAAACAGCAACTCTGCTTTAATTTATACTCTGAGTTGATCAACTCTAGCTAGAATTGGATAGCATGTGCTATTAAAAATCTTTTGCAATTGTGGTTGGTCAATGTGTTGGTCGGATTTCCTAAGTCTTTCAAAGCTGCTTATCTTGCACATTTTTCTCCTTATTCTGCACTTCCCTTATATCACTTCATACAAATTTTCCAGGTTTGTTTTTTTAACCATTCACTTCATCATTTCTTACAACACAATAGTATTCCATCACATTCATATACAATAACTTGTTCAATCATTCCCCAATTGATGGACAGTTTTCAATTCTTTGCCACCACAAAAAGAACTACTATGAATATTTTTGTACATATGGATCTTTTCCCAACCAGTCCTTGGTTATGTTAGGTCTTGAGCAGTTCCAGAGAAGGGAAGGAGTGATACATTTCAGCCAAATTATATTGCAACAACAAAAGACATTTGTAACAGGATATGCTTGGTAGTTTGAGCAAGCAGGTACGGAGAGAGGGGTCCTTGACCTGGTGTGGGGATTACCAGCTTCAATTAGAGTCATAGGATGCCATCAGGGTCTCACTCGTTAAGTTCAAAGTAGTTTTCTTAGTTTTCTTGCATACACTGTTTAATAACTTTTTCGGACATAGTTCCAAATTGCTTACCAGAATTGATAGACCAGCTTCACTAACAGTGTCTTAAAGTACCTGTTTTCCCACAGCCACTCCAGCATTTGTCATTTTCCTTTTCAGTCAGTCTATTAGGTTTGAGGTGGTACCTCATATCAACAATATGTATGAAACAGAGATAGTATAAGAGACCAAGTTGAGAATAAGAAAGAGTGACTTGACCATATATTATGTAATAGGGAATGGTAGATAAGAACTATATTATGGGAGTGTCTCAGATGTGAAAATAAGGAGTTTAAAGCCAATGGGGAAGCACTGAAAACTTTTGACTAGGAAAGTGATATGAACAGAGAGATGAATTAAGAAGGCTATTTGAGCAAAATGAGAGGTATGAATTGGAGAAGGAAAGGAAGATGATTTAAGTCTAGGCAAGAGAATATTTGAAGCAAGATGATTCAGTGGGAGTGGAAAGGAAATTCCAAATTTGAGAGCTATTTCAGAATAAAATCAGGATTTATTATCAGATTTCATCTGAGAAGTGAGAGTAAAGGAAAAATAGAAGATGAAAAAGTTAGAAATCTGGGTGACTAAGCAGATGGCTGTGACATCGACATCATTTTAATGATCACTTCTGTGTAGGTAATTCAGAAATCTATATCTTAATCTCTGACCTCTCCCCAGAGCTCCATTTCTACCTTTCTAATTGTCTGATGAATATCTCCACGTAGACATAGCATCGCCACTCTAAATTCAACATAACCAAAAATAAATTCATCAAATCCCCACCACACATAAAAAAGAGGGAAAAAATGCTCTTCTCCCTATAGTTCACAGAAGGAAATCAATCTTCTATCCATACAGATCCATGTCTCTTTGGATAGATGCATCTAATTCGTCTCAGGGGTATGGTTAGTAGGCATTTAAACAATAAAAATTAACTATGAGGCCCCACCTACCAGATAACCCTGTTTGCAACCTTCTTGATTGGCACTATTTCTGGCACATAGTATTGGCTTAATAATTGTTTGTTTGTTGAAAGATTGGTTAAGTAACCAGAAGTCAATAACCATAGTCTTTGTATTAAAGGGATGAACGTGATATTCTTTACATGAGGCAAGATTGGGGTTTATGTAAATCTTTCAATGAAAAAATAATGGAGCCCATTTACTTTTAGTACTCACATTCTACTCACACAACTCTGAGTATTCTCATGGCTTGAGTGAAGGATAATCATCATGGTGAGGTGGTGAGGGATTTAAAGAAAGGATAAAGAGAAAGAGAAAGGAAGTTTTTGGAGATATAGCTCCTGAGCTAAGCAGCTCACTCTCTAGCAAGTTAACATTGTTGTAACTCTGATTTTCAGGCAACATTCTATCCCACAAAGAGAACACTTTAAGATTTACCTCTTATTGAAGAAAGGACAGAAATACTTTTCTAGATTCATACACTTATTTTGAAGATATGGAACTAGGGAGTCATGACTATAAGAACACCCAATGAGGCTCAGTGCAGTCCTGCAGGTTTCAGTATGACAGACCTCAAGATGCTGCAGGTCTTGTACAATACAAAACTGATCTGTACAGCATCAATTTAAGAATGAAAGTTAGAGGGAAAATCTTCCCCTTTTCTCAGGTTCTAAGCATTGCTTATTGTGTTGCTGCCTGGAGTTTATTATGGGAATTGGATGGATTATAGGCTAGTGGGAGGGGCATTTAGTAAATATAATGATGTCAGTCTGTGTTAATTGCTGCTATCCTTAGTAAGGTTTTCCACAGCATGAATTCTGAGTGACCTTGACTGAAATGCAGTGGGACAGAGAGAAAGAAGCAGATTTAATGGCATGGGGAAATATGAGTCATGGTATTTAGTTAAATAATCCATACCAAATCTAAGATCAACAAGAGAATGATGGCACCACACAAAGGAGCAGAGTCAAGAGGAAATGATCATATTAATTATATTTTTAATTATGTATTGTATTAATATATTAATGATCATATGTAATATATGATACTATTATAATATATATTTTATTACATAATTGGTATTAATGATTACCATTTATATAATATTTCAAGGGTTGTACTTTATAGAGGTTAAATCATTTTTATCTTATAAAAGCCCTGTTATTATCTCCATTTTACAGATATCAAAACTGAGGCAAGAAGATGAAGTCACTTTCCCATTGTCATACAGCTAGGCAGTATTGGAGGCAGGATTCAAACTTAGATCTTCTTGAGTCTGGGTCCTGCACTTTATCCACTACACCAGCTAGTTCTCTCCAGAGTTGAGGTTAAAATGCCAAAATGCAATCTGATATTTGGATGGTGGACATGACAAAGTGTAAATTTGATTGACAGCATATATCTGACTCCTTACTGTGCAGAGGAGCAAGTACAGGTTGGTCCCAGAAACCCAAGCCTTAGCCTCACATATCATCACCATCATAGTCATCCATATTTATTTAGTAACTGTTCTAGAAACAATTCAGTGTGTATAGTCACATAAACTTATTTTTCCAATTCTAAGGTAACATTTGCATTTTCTCTTTCCCTTTTCCCTCAGATACATTAGAACAAAGGCATGCTCATGTGGCTAAAATAGAAGCATAGATGACTTTTTTTCCTCAAGGGTGTCATTTGATGTGTGAAAAAAAAAATTAGAATTGTCAAATGACATTGGTAATTGCCCTTTGTCACCATTCTGGTTCAAACAAATATATTTTAAACCGAGTTTTGGAATAAGAAAGACATTTTTATAAGAAAGGTATCATCATTTCCCCACAGAATAACCTCCAGTGATTTTTGATAATAACAGACTCTGACAAAGTATTTTCATTCAAGAACACTTTGGGGGGAATTAACATAGTGAAGTAATGTACTTGCTTTCTCCCACAAAGCAGGGTTCAAGTGTCTAGTCTGTACTTCTTTGTGTTTGGGTTAAAAGTTTACTGCTTGTAGTCAAGTAAGGTACTTTATTCTTTTATCAGTTTGACAAGAGGAAAAATAAAGTGATTTTTCCCCCCTGTTTTATCACTGCAAATAAGTGAGATTTTCCAGGGTGCCCCTAGTCGTGTGTAGACAATGCTTTGTCAGGGTTTTTGAGAAAATGTTTGGTAAATGAATGCAGACATAAGCTTTAGTGCTGCTTCCGTGCAAATTAAATGTAGAATTCAATAGAGTGTGTCTAGACTGAGCAGAGCATTAAATTAAATTTGTACTCCTTCATTTTGGCTTAAGAAAATAAGGGAATTATTGGTGAAGCACTGAATGTGGATTATATATAGAACTGGAGCGAATTATTAGTTTTAGCTGGGGGGCTTATTGATATTTAGAAGAACGTTTGGATTTTTATTGTGAGCCTAAGTGTGTGACACTAAACGCACAGTAAGACTAAATCAAAGTCCGCAAATCCTGCTGATGGGAGAAAGGTGGAAGATGTATTTTGTTTTTATTGGTGTTTCAGGATAGAATACTCCTGACAGCTTGACACTGGAGTCTAGCTCAGAGATTCATACCTACTAGCGAGCTTAGTTAGTAACTAGTTACTACTAGTTACAACAAGCATTTATTAAGCACCTGCTGTAAGTTCATTCATGTTTTAGAAGCTATTGCTATTTCGAGATGGTTCTGACTAGATGGCTTTGGAATTTCTTTCCACATATAAGATTGTTGTGGTTAACGGTTGTCCAATATTTACTAAGTGCTAACTATATGCCAGGAAATGCACTTCTACGGATATATAGAGTAAGGCAGTCTTAAGGAAGATCCATTAAAGGAAGCTGAAGGTGGGAGAAAGAGGAGACAAAGGTAGTAGGCACACGACCATGGTGGAGAAAATTCTGTTGCGCAGCCTGGAGAGGATTGTAGGTGCAAAGTAACTTTATTGAATTAAGACAATGTATCCCATATAGAAAAACTAATCAAAGATAGATTCAATTTAAAAAAAAAAACTTTCTACATATTGTATCCTTGTTCAAAAGCAAGCTCTTTGGAGAAGGGACTGTTTTTCATTTTGTCTTTTTATCTCTAGGGCTGAACATAATGCCTCCCACTTTGCTGATCTTTAAATCCTCTTTGGATTGAATTGAATTGGTTTATATTCCTGTATCAGAAATATCATATTGTTCCTGCAGATATGCCTGTCTTCAATTTGTTAGCTCATTTAACTGGAAAAATCACAAGGTCAAGGTCATGACTTTCATTTCCATACAGGACAAGTTAACTTTGTTCTAGTGCATAGCCATCCACTCACTGGGTACCTTTAGACTTCACCAGTCCTTTCAAATCAGTGGTGTGGTAAAAAGAAAAGTATTGGTAAGAGAGAATGCAGTTCAGTGAAATCCATTAACTCTCTGGGAAAAACCAATGATACAAAACAAAATACCTCCAAATCATATCCCCTTTATGATAGGTAAATAGTGTCAACTTTTTGCATAAAAGGAAAGCATTTAAAAATACATCAAGTATATTGAAGCAGCTATAATGATTGCAGTAATATTTGGAACTTTCTGAATGGTCTTGGGGTGGGAAACCTGTGGCCTCAAGGTCACATGTGACTTCATGAAGTTTGTATTCAGTCAAAGTACTACACTTGAGAACATAGAGGGCCATTTGTGGCTTGGAGGACTCAAGTTCCCCACCCCTGTCTCTGGATTATACAGATGCAGTTTTGTGAACCATTAGAAGGATTTCATTTAGAAGATGAGTTTGGGAGGACTTTAATTTCACAAAAGGTGTGCTAGATTGAAGGATAGAGAAGTATACTCAGAAACTCTAATCAATTATCAATTCATTGTTGTAGGATGAGGGGAAGAGCTTAGAAAACCAAGGAGATAGGGACTTTATAAAAATTCAGGTTGAGAATGATTCCATTATAAAGGCCTTTGTAGTAGTAAAGAAACAAAGGAATATGAAAGTTCAGTGGTGAACAGCACAAGAAACTACAGAGATGCTTAGTACGAGAAGAGTATCATGGTTCATGTGCTACGTTTCAGACATGAAAATGATGCCAATGACCCGTTAGCAGTAGAAAATGCATCTATCTATTGATCTAAATGGATATTTATCTATCTGTCTACTGTTATTATTTATGTGGCTCCATGCATACTCTTTCATCTAATCCCTCCAGTGATTACGAGTATGCTTTTCATTTCTTACTGCCTAGAATTAGGATTACATTTTGGACCATGGAACATCAAAAAGTTAACTAGGTACAGTGATTATATTTTACACCTGATTAAAGAACTTCTGAACTTTATATAGCACCTTATTTAAATCCTCTGACCTAATAGGCTATAGATAGGAATTTGGATACCGAAAAAATCTGTCACATGTTTATGAAATAGTTTCTAATCTTTTCATAGAATTTCAAAAGTAGAGGGAACTTCATAGAAAATCTAACACAATGTTATGGAAACTGGGACCTACAAGAGTGAAAAGAACTGCCTAAACTCATATGTAGAACTCTTAGTGGAAGAGCTGGGATGAGATTATAATCTCCTTGAGTTTTTTGTCCCATGTCTTCACTGTTCCTTCCTTCCTTCCTTCCTTCCTTCCTTCCTTCCTTCCTTCCTTCCTTCCTTCCTTCCTTCCTTCCTTCCTTCCTTCCTTCCTTCCTTTCTTCCTTCCTCCCTTCGTTCCTTCCTGCCTTCCTTCCCTCCTTCCTTCCTTCTTCATTCCCTCCCTCCCTCCTTCCATCTGTCTCTTTCTGTCTCTGTCTTTGTCTCTCTCACCTTTCTCCCTTTACATGATAGAAAAGAAAATTGTCAGCAAATAAACAAATGCATGTGATCATGGACAAAAATATATCCCTTTGTAGCTATGGAGCTATATTGTCTATAGGATTGGGTTAGTTCCATACAGTTAGTGTGGGTAGCAGAAAAAGCTAAAATAACTCCATTTTGTCTGCAGTTTCTTTATCTTGCCCCTGGAATGAAGAAGGAAGGAGCTCTTGGCATGAGATAAGGGCTTGGTCATGAGAAACAGCACAATAATATAATGACTGGAAACAGTATATGAAATCAGAATATGACAATCAAGAAGCTAAATTCCCATCTGAGTTACCAACTGTAGATTCATAGATTTATTTATTGCTTTTAATTTGCCATGCCTAGTGGACATATTGGTTTCAGAGTTTGGTGTGAGGCAAAGTATGGTGCTTGATAAACAGTTCCTTCTATTGGAATTGGAGGATAGAGGGCTAGATGGGTCATTAAAAGACCCCTAGGGTAGGGGTAGAAGGGAGTTATTGTGGTTATTGTCAAATAAATGTTATAAATAGTTATTGCCACTCTCTGACCTTAGGATGTAGCTGCTTGAGGTATTATGGATATGGCCTATACTTGGCTACATGCTATTAAGCATGACGTCTTCTCCCATGCCTTGAAGATACTTCAAAATCCAGCCCTGCCTTTTTTACTCAGTACCCTCTTCTGACTTTCCTTAACATGTAACCATCTACTCTGACAGAAATTTTCCAGATTATATGGCAAGAGGAGGTTATGCCCCAAGAGTTCATAAATGCTTCCATTGTCCATCTCTATCACTCACAGGGGAGTTTCTCTCTTAGTCACTGATGGCAAGATCCTTAATGGCTGATCCTTCATCTGGAAGATGAGAGCCAGAGTGCTTTTAGGAAGGTCCGAGGAATGGTCAATATGGTGTTTGATGCCCAACAACTCTAGGAGAAATGACAAGAGTAGAACAGAGGTCTACAAACAATGTCTGTAGATCTGACCAAAGCCTTTCATACTGTCAGTCATGAGGTCTTATGGAAAATTATGTCCAAATTTGCTTGCCCGGAAAAGTTCAATAGTACTATATGTCAATTTCATGATGGCATACTTGCCCAGATTCTGTATAATGGATGGTGCTCTTATGCTTTCCCAGTCCCAGGAGTGAAACAAGGCTGTATGCTTGCTTCCATAGTTTTCAGCATATTTGAGTCAGAATGTCAAACACCTTCAATGAGGGCAAACATGACATCAAAGTCACCTACTGCACTGATAGCAAATTCTTCAACTTGAAAAGGCTACAAGCCAAGACCGAATTGGAAGGATGATTGCACACTCAATGCAGCCTCAGAAGTTCAAATACAACAAAGTATGGAATGATTTTCTGCTGCTCATGCTAACAATTAACGTCAAAAAAAATATAGGTGCTCCATCAGCCAGCACCATACCATCCAGGCATGGAACCATTGGTTACAGCAAATGGAGAAGTTTTAAATGCTATGGATAAGTTCACTTACCTTGACAGTATACTTTCCAGGAATGTACATATTGATAATTAGGTGGATGCATGCATTGCCAGAACTAGCTCAGTGTTTGGGAGGCCTGAAGGAAAGTGTGGGAGAGAAGTATTAGACTAACTACCAAACTGAAGGTCTTCAGAGCCATTGTGCTAACCTAATTGTTGTATTCTTGTGAAACCTGGACAGTCTACCAGCACCATGCAAGGAACTTGAATTGCTTCGAGTTGAGTTGTCTTAGCAGATTCTGAAGATCACCTTTCAGAATAATATACCAGACACTGAGATCCTCTCTCAAACTAACCTGCCAAGCTTTCAAATTCTACTGCAACTCTGATGGGCTGGCCATGTTGTTATAATGCCAAATGAATGCTTGTCTAAAAGACTATTTTATGGAGAATTCACACAGGGCAAGCACTCACATGCTGGTCAGAAAAACACTCTTAAGCTTTATCTTAAGTACTTTGGAAATGATTGCACAAAGATAGGTGAGATACTGGCACAGTACCATCCAGCATGCTGTGCCCTTATCAAAGAAGGTTCTGTGCTCTAGGAACAAAGCAGGATGGAAGAAGCTCAAAAGAAACATGAAATGTGCAAATTTAAAGTATCCACCTTGACTATTTATGCCTGACCTGTGGCAAAGCGCTCTGAGCTTGTATTGGTCTGATCAGTCACAGTTGGACATACTGTAACTTGACTCTAACATAGTGATTTTGGTCCTCTTTGAGAATGAAGGACAACAATCAACCAACCAACTAAGCTTCTACTCCAGTTAGAGCAGTCTCCTTGCTCTTGATAGACTCTTGACTCCCAGTACTAACTACTCTCAATCTTGCTTCTGCCTTTTCCATGCTGTCATATACACTTAGTATGTCCTCCTTTCTTCTTTCTTCCTGTCTGTCTAGTTCAAGGCCCCAGTGGCTTTAGCCCCCTTTGATTTGCTCATTCATTTTTTAACTTGTTCTTTTGGAAATATTGGTATCCTTATGACATTAGGATAACTTCGGGAAGGTGCTTCAGCACTTCAGGTGGACCCCTGTGACAAAATGGTGGGATTGCAGGGATAACAGTCATGCATGGAGAAGTATGTGTGGGTTACAATCTGCATTGTTGAAGGAAATGACCAATTTATTATATTGTAGTTGACTACTGGCAAATCCATACCTCACAATTATTTCCTACTTAAATATATACTATGCTATTCACAAGCTACCATTCTACCTCATTTTAGAGTTTATTGTGCATTGTCTTGCTTACTTATTATTTCCCTTCTTATTTCTTATCTTCTCTACTGTATTATAAACTCTCCATAGACAATGACAATGGTTTATTCCTCTTTTGTATTCCTCCCTAATTCCCCTCCTCCTACCAAAACCCCCATGAGGCTTATCCCAGCAGTAGACACTTTATCAGGTGGTAAAAAGAAATCCCATTCTAGTTGATTGATTTTTAAAAATTAATTGAAGCTTTGATTGGCTATAAATAAGCCAGGTTTCTATTCTGTTTATCTTTAACAACTGATAGAATTTCTTGTAAATAATTTTGATGAGACAGAGGTGGGATGGGGACTGTTTTAGGCTAAACAAAACTGTAGAATTTTGAAATATTTTGCTGTGTACAGAGTAAAGGCTCAGTAAATACATGCTGAATATTAATATATTTGTACTATTGAACAAGGTGACAAAAAGTCACTTGATGGCAAGTTCTTTAATCACTATTTTCCCTATATTTTTTTACTTTTTGAGGGTGAGAATTCAGTGAAGAAAAGAAATTGGAGGCTATACAGAAACTTTATGAAGAAGGTTTGTGATTGTGTTTGTCCTTCATTCTCAAAGAAGACCATGACATCAAGATGATGACATGACTTGCAAATGATTTTGATTTGGGTAAGGGAGGGCTGTGCAAGGTCACCAACCTCACTTTCTTCTCCTGAGCCGCATGGTAAGAAGAACAGTTGTGACACCTATCTGTGTCATTTGCAAGTCACATAATTTGTATGGGCCCCAGTTTGCTCTTCTGTAAAATTAAAAAATCTATAAGGTCCCTTCCAGCTCTTAAACAAATCGAACTACTACAGTCCAATGGCTAATGATTAATTATCATGATTCTTTTCCTTAACTGTTGGACTTCGGGGGCTCTATTTGTTTAAGGAGTATTTATTGAAGATCTGATAATGCAACAAAATCTTGTCAGTTTCAGAGTTGGAAATCTCTGATTCAAATATAAATGCAAAATTGCCAGAGGCATACTGGAACTCAAAAAACAAAGAAAAATAAGGCCTGGGACATATTGAGGCAGGGGCAATAATGTTCATTGTAAAAGTTATTTAGAAATATTGAATGTCCTTTTTATTTTCAAGAAAGGCCTTTCAGATGTGTATGCACTGATAAAATATTGAGAGATCACCATAAATAATACAGGTTGCCAAGTCAAGGGAGAAAATAATAACCTAGATCTTTGTCATGGAAAATGCTGTACTATTTGCCAGTCCATGTTTATTAGGCTAAAAAGACTAAGTGAATTCTTTGAAGGCTTTTATTGTTCAGAAATATTAGAAGGGGAGAAGGGAATATGAGACAATGCATGCCAACCACTTAGTGCACATGCAAGTGATGTGCATAGCAAAGTATTGAGCCAGTGCTACAATGTTGCTTTGTTCACATCTATCCTTTTACAATATTTGATAACATGCAATATTGAAAATGGTATATTTAAAATTGTTTTTTTTTGTTATTAACTGTCTCAGATGAAATTGGTTCATTTATCATGTTGGTTTCCTTATATACTTAAGAGAAAAACTTTGTGGTAAGATACCAAAGGAAAAGCTGTAAAAAACACTTATCTTCACAAGGGTTTTACCTTGTTTGAACTTGGCAGATCTATAGCCGGTTATCTGGACCACTTAGATTGCAATTATGTCATTGGCTTTCTAAGAGTGCACCTGTTACTCTGGCGCTCTGAGGTGAACTAACTAATCACTAATGGCTTATATTGTCTGGGAAATTACACCTTAAATGGATTAGCATCTGAAATGATCAGTCTTTATTCTAAAAGATAGAAACAGAATCCAGGAGGACTCAGATTAAGTGTCTGTTCAACCCACAGACCGGTATTCTTACTCTTGTTTCAGACTCCACGCCTGATCTTAGGTATCAGATATAATCCTTGGCTAGAATAGGGAATATGGATGGAGAAGTAAAAATTCATTCCCACTGCTGTAAAAGCAACTGAGTATACATGCATGATTTATGGTGGTTAAGAGTATCATCTTTCTTTATGTACAGGAAGGACATTGCTTCCATTTATATCATTCTTAAGCACCTTAGAGCAGTTTATTCCTGTTATGATATGTACTTCAATCTGATAAGAAGGCAACTGAAGAAGAAGAGGCATATAAAAGGAATAGTGGAAAAAGGAAGAATGAGTGGTGATCCTTCAATGTACAGCCATTCGCTAAGGAAGTATCCTTATGAGATTTCTGCTTAAAGTAAGACGCTTACACCAAAGCAGACGTAAGTTGTGTATGGTGCAACAAATGATTTCCATGTCCTATGTCTTCTTCTTTCTCAAAGTCCTAAACACGAATTCTATCATGGCCCTGCAATGTGAAAGGAAAGGGATATGCTGTACTCTGAGGGATACTTCCTTTACACTAAGTTTTTCTAGAAATAGTTGTTCAAAGTTTATCTGGGTAAATAAAGTCACTCCAACTCTTCAGCTACTAGGTTAGGTAATTCAGCAGGACTGAGCCTAGCCTTTTCTAAGCTTTAATTTCCTTTGCAGAGGCATGGTTCAGATGTGCTTTGCACTTAAGGTTTAGAAACCTTTCCTTATAATTTCCTTGCCTGAGTTTCTTCCTAGGACATGAATAACTATACTACTATTTAAACTGTCTAATCAATAATAAAGTGGAAGTGCCCACTGCCTGTGTGGCCCCTCTCTCTAATTGGATGACTCCTCTCGGAACCTCCAGTTGAGGAGGGTTCCTGGGCCATCCGCATCTCTTGCCTTTCCAGGCTAAATTTCAGACTTCGTCTATCATGCACCAAACCTGGTACCTCCATCTCTCCTCCTTTCTTTTAACTTCCTTTCATGTGTTGTTTTCCCCAGTTAGAAAGTAAGCTCCTTGAGGGCAAAGATGGTCTTTCTTTCTGCTTGTGTTGTATTTCCCCTGCTTAGCACAGTGGCTGGCACATATGAAATGATTAATCAATGCTTTTAATGCAATTAATCAATGACTAATAAATCTCTCATGATTAGAACACTTTCCTATTGATATTCCAATCGCATTTCCCAAATGCATGTTACCTAAAAGATCTATTCACTCATATGTAGTTGTTATTCTTTCCCTCCCAGCTTGATTTACTTATTTTTTTCTTTTGCTCATTAAAGGGATCATTCCCTAATTACTTCTTAGAAAGGCTTATTCACTGAATGGCCTTACCTCACTCTAAGTGAGCACCTGAAAAGGCCAACATCTTCCATTGCATTTGGTCATCCTGATGAATATCTGGTCACTGGATCCAGGTGGCTCAGGAGAGGAAAGTGAGGCTGGTGACCTTGCACAGCCCTCCCTCACTCAAAACAAAGCCAAGTGCAAGTCATGTCATCATTTCTCTGATGGCATGGTCTTCTTTGAAAATAATGGACAAACACAGACAGACAGGTTGGAGTACATTTTACTAAATGAGAGTCAAAATTTAATAAAGCCCATGGTTGAAAGTCTGTTGCAGTGAGTCAGCTCTTAGGCAGATTCTGGAACATCCATCTCATTCACCTACTTTCCTGTGCCTGGTATTTCTTAGACATGCCGGCATTCACCTGGACCGCTACTTGAAAGACTCATCAGAAAAGAAGGCCATTGTCTCACTGCCATTGTGCTCCTGTATGGAAAGCCACGTGAAGATGCTTCATTCAAATAAATACTTGGGAGGTTTTACTTTTGGGTGCCATCTCCGACATCTCAAGGGCTGCTGATTGCTCACTGTGGGGCTGCTCAATAAAACTAAAGAACAGTTTCACCTTCTGAAAGCACTGCAGGCTCCAGCTCCACTCCTTCCATGTGTCTACCCCACCCACTTGCCCCTGGTGTCTTCTCTATAGAGCACAAGAAAGCTGTCTTCTCACAAAGAGTTCTTTTCAAATATCCTCCCCATGGTATGATATTAGATTAATGTCGGGTGATTGCTTTTATGTTAACTGCCCTAGGCAGTTCACCTCATACTTCATATTTGTCTGTGCTGCCTAGAGATGACAAGAAAAAAAAATGAAAAGAAAAATCCTATTGAGTGAATGCATTAGCCTGCTAGGAAGAGTAAGCCCACCCACCTTAGTGTCTGTCAGAGGGACAGGAGTGGTAAGAGGAAGGAGAGATTCATTAAATCAACTCATTTCATGTACTCGTCCATAAGTTCCTTAGTTCCTACTATCTAAACTAGCTGTTTCTTTAAAGTCTGCTACAGGATAATGTAACCCTACAGGAAAGCATCAAAATTATGGAATCGTAGTTAAGAGGAACCTCAGAGGCCATGTAGTTCAATTCCTATCTGAACAGGAATTTCTTCTACAATATTCCCAACAAAATATAATCCAATTTCTGTTTGAAGATCTGTAATGATGAGAGTCTCATTATCTACCTTCTGAGGTAGCACATTCAATTTTTAGATGGAGATAATTGTTGGTAAATTATTTTTACTTTTAACCTTTCAGATCCTAGTCACACACTGAATTCAATCTTACCAGCTTTGCACTATTCATACCTTTGGCTGTATATTCCAAAGCTCCCTATCCAGATTTTCCATTGTAATTCATAATTTGGTTCATTTCACATCATCTTGAGTTTTTCCTGGGAATATCAGAATGTAGCTTGTATCTAGGTCTTCACAGATGTGGGTAAAAGGTGTCTCAGCTTCTGTGCAAGCACTAAAGGTATCTATTAGATGAATGATACTCTTCATTTCATTCATGAACATTCAAAACACAGAAGATTCACAGGAGCCTATAAACAGGATAATACTTCTCTCCAACTAATTCTACCTACCATCCAGGGCTCTAGAACTCCACTTTCTGATTCCCTCAGAAAAGAAGCACTTAGGGCTGTTAGAATGGCACCTGTTGTGATGCTGTTGTGAGCCAGAATGTCAGTAGAAATGGGATGGCTTGAGTAAGTTCTCCACACTCCCACAGCACCAAATGAGGTTCTTATGAGACAAGACTCTGAGAAGCAGCTGAGAGCACTTTGAGGTAATTATTACCAAGTGGATTGACCTAGTACCCAGTTGTTGGCCCTTTGGACAAGGAATGTATAAATATGGTGCTAAAACTCTGGAGGTGAGCTCCTTGAAACCCCAGAGAATTTCTTTGTGGGCTGCTTTTACAACCTCATGGATAGGTTTTACTTTGGGTTATTAATTTTTTTAATTAAACAAATTTTATCTTAATTCTTAGGCACCGAGTGGTCCATCACATTATATTTGGAACAAAAACGAGGATAGAAATCAAAGATACAGAGCTGGAGTCACTTAGAGGTCATATAACTCAAACCCATCATTTTAAAAATGAGGAAACTGAGGCACACAAAAATTAAATGATTTAACCAAAGTCACACAAGTAAACAGAAGAATTGGCATTCAGTTTCAGGTCCTGTGATAACAAATAAACACTAAAAAATACTATACAGTATTGCATTCTGAAGAGAGTTACTTTTAGATTTGAGATATCTCCTAAAGGGATTTTGTTATGGTGCTCTGTATGGCGCAGGCAGAGTGTAACTCTCTCCAGTTCCTTAATGAAGTATCTGTAGATTGACTCAGTTTCCTTAGGAGCTCCACATCTGGGATACTAATCAGAAAAGGGACAACCTCAAGATTTAGCCCATTCTCATATCCTCTGTTGGGGCAGAGATATGCTTCAGACTAGAGGCAGTTTTGACAAGTTTTGGTAACCTGTTGTTGATACTAACTTGCATTTCTTTTATAATTAGATCTGGATGCAAATCTTCTTGATATAGACCAATGTCTGGCATCAACTCATCATCCATCTGGAATATGGGAACTTCTTGGAGTCTATTGCATCACTTTCATTGTGAAGCTGGGAAGGAGAGAAAGAGAGAGAGGATATAAGAGAAAATGAGAATTTGGAACTGTAATAGGGTCATGATCATCCTACTATATTCCCTTTAATGACTAAGCCCATTGAATAATCTTTTAGTTGGAAAAGCTCCTAGGACTTTATTTTTCTGTAGGCCTGAAATGTAGAGAGATTGCAACATTCCTGTCTTCCTAGACAGCGGAGAATAAGACTGACTCCACTGAAGGCCACAGGTGGTTATGCTTTTTGGTCCTTTCCAGAGTTCTTACTGTTTTCTGGGGCAGTCTTGTAGACTGTCAGATTACCCATTCTTTCAGCTATTTGATATGAGATGCTTTCTACTGATTCTCTATCTTACTTTGTCCTTGCACACCAAGATGGTGCTGAAGAACTCTGCCCTTTGCCTAGAGCTGCTACCAGAGATCTTGAGAATATTATAGTTGCCTCCTTTCTGAATTCCTCAGAGCAGAATCCTCCTTTAAGTGTTCTCTCAGATCAATTGGTGAATCTTCACATGTTAAACTCCAAAGCACAGATCAATAGGCAGATATAGCTCTTATCCAAACATTACAAAGTACAGACTAAAACTTGTGGCATAATTCTTGGCAGAATTTTATGCATGCACAAGAATACCTCATGCTGACTTCACTGAGCTTTCTGCTCAGGCCTCAGGGTTCCCACCATGTTCCTTAGGTTGTGAGTTAAAAAGCTCTGGGTCTGCTGGCTGTATGTCTACTGAGGATGCTGCTGTGGTTGCCTTTTATATTTTTTTTTTATTCCATTCAAATTGCATATTATTTGGATAACTTTGTTCTCGAGTTGACCTTGACCCAAATGGATTTTGGCAGGGAAGCTATATATGTCGAAGACTTCTTGCCATAAAGCACCGTGGATACTCGAGTGGCCTTTTGGTAGCTGGTTCGGTTAGCCCTTGCATATTGGATGAAATGGACTGTCACCACTAGAACGGTGGTTATGGTCTTTCTCTATCCTTCCAGAGATAAAAAGTATGCCCAAGTGCCAAAGGCTTGGAGGTATTTTCATTCTCCAGATAAACAAGATATTTTGGTAGCATTTTTCTTTGAATATATTGAGTACAATTTCAGGCTGCATGTTTGCTTACCACCAGGTATTCCAGAAAAATTGGAGAACAGGTAATTGGTTCAGTGTTACAACTTTCATTCCAACACATTGAACACTAGCTGGGGGTAAATTGTAGATATTCAGCTTGACTTTCTCATGTGCATGATCTGGCTACTTGTGTGTCATAGAATGGCTTTAACTTCTCCATGGGAATTACTATGGGGATCCAAAGCAAGGCATTCCTGCTTTTGACCCTCAGGCAGATAGAACTGAATTCAAATTTGGCCTTAAATGATAATTGGTTGTGTGACCCTGGACAAGTCACTGAACCTTTGCTTCAGTTTCCTCAACTGTCAAATGGAGATAGTAATACCACCTCCCTCCAGGATTGTTGCGAGGATCAAATGAGGGAATTGTAAAGTTTTTAGCACAGTAGTAAGCACAGAGTAAGCCCTTACTTAATAAATGCTTATTTCTCTTCCCCTTCTCTCTCCTTACTCCCCCCCCCCCCCCACACCCAGTTCTCTGTTCTCTTGGGTTTCTTGGGTGGTGGCTTCCATTTTCTTGAACTGGCTCTAAAGAGTATAAAAACTCTCTGGAAGCACATCCAACCCCCTAAGCTCATCTAGTAGAATGTCAGTTTTTTGCAAGCAGAGACTGTTTTTCTCTTTCTTTGTATTCTCAGTGCTTAGCATAATGTCCATCACAATGTGAGCACTTATTAAATGTTTCTTGATTGATTAGTTCATTTTATATGGCTCTCCTTTTTATGAACAGTCTTTTACTTTGCAATAAGAGTACATGCCTCTCAGTGCAATCCTCTTATGTCCAGGAATCAATCCTCTAGAAAAATGTGGTCCTGGGAGCTACTTCCTATGAAAACTTCGTCTTTGGGCAAGCCATTGAGAGGAGAGGAATAAGTGGATCACGTACCTATTATAAATTCAAAATTCTCATTCTCTGTCTCTTAGATCCCCTCCCCTCTCCTTGCGTCTCTGTCTCTATCTCTCCCTCCCCGGTTCATATCCCAACTTCCACATTTACTTGGCACTTTCCTTTGGCAAATCAATTAGCAATTTTGGGCCTCTGTTTCCAAGAACTTGGATCTGATGATCAATACAGTCCAATCTATTGGTCGTATGGTTCTACCTATTGAATGTGCATTAGGTGCTGTGGAGAATAAGGAACTAAAGGTATAGTCCCTGTCAATAAAGACCTTATAGTTCCACTAAAGAGGTTGAACATGTGCTAAAGAACTAGTTAAATATCAATACAAGATAGCGTATGATGTAGATAGATACGTGTTCTAGGAATTCAAAGTCATGGAAGATCAAAATGGTCTGAGGTAGTTACAAAAGCTAGAAGCTCAAAATAGTGAAGATTCTATGTCTGGAGACAATTTATGTAAATTGATACATGAACAAAGGCATAGATGCCTCTGACATGATGTTTTATTCTGCTGTTCTTGTAATTACAATATAGAATGAACAATAGAGTTTAAAGAGCCCTGATTTAAAGTCAGAAGAACTGGGTTCCTATTCCAACTCTGCCATTTATTACTTGTATGACCTTAGGCAAGTCACATAATCTCTCATTTTTAAATGAAATAATGTTTACAAAAACATTTTGTAACCTGTAAACTGTGAAACAATAATTCTTGGGAGATCTGTAACCAAATGCAGGTGAATTAGGTGAATAAAAAAGGACATAAAGAAATTAACCCATAAACGAATTAAGGATTGAAATGCACGTCTGCACACAAGCCCAATTTTCTCCTGATTCTGATGTGTGTAAGGTCAGATATATAAGGTTATCTATCATACCCAATACAATTCTCGTGAGCTTAATTACATAGTTTGCAAAATATTGGAGAATTTAGCTGATGATAAGTGAATGGAAGTCCCCAATGATTTAACTGGTTTTTTTTTTCCCTGTTATTACAATGAATGCATAGAGAAGTTTTTCTGTACTTAGTTGCCTGACCTCTTTATCTTTCCCTAGGGTTTTAAAGGCCTACTATAACTCCTTGCAATGCAATGTAGAGTAATGTTTTAGCTCTTTTCCTCTGAGGACCTCAGAGAAAAGAATTTCAGATAAATAATATTTTAGCAACACCTTTTGTGAGACACATGTCCCAATTTACAAAGATCATTGCTATGGTTCGTACCCAAGAAAAATGAAAATAACCTTAAGTAGAGTCCAGCAAGGAAAAAAAGTTTAATGCTTTATGAAGTTGTCATTGCAACATAATCTGTTTGTGACATGATTAGGAGAAAGGTCCACAAATAATTCTGGTATATCACCAGGGGGATAATAAGTGTTTGTGCTCTCAAAAGGGGATAGCAAAAACAGATGTAGACAGAGTTCTTTAAACTTAAAAAAAATCAATCAGAAGTAGATCTCACAAGGTTAAAAGTAATAGCCTTAGGAAATGAAAGCATCCCAAAGAGAAACATATTCATTCTTATTTTCCAAACCATTAAAAAATCATTATTATTGCTATTTAAAAAATCTTGTAGCTCTCTCCTTTCTCCTCCCCTCCCACCATTATTTTCAATATTTACTTTAACAATGAGGATTTGGTATGGAGTCTCTGGAGACTGATTAGATGGAGTTTTATCAATTGCTTTGTATGAGTCTTTCTGCTTTAGAAGCACAATCTTGATTTGTCTGGTTTCAAGTTCTTTAGAAAAACCTGTTTTCTTTACTTACCTATAATCAGGGCTTCTCTGAGTGGAGAGAAGGAGGTGCTAGTTATCAAGGGACTTGCCAATATATATGGGCTTGGGTGGTTTTGATGAAGAAATGAAAGGTTGTGTGAGGGCAAAGGAGGTGCATCAAAATTGCTAATTCAGCTTTCCTAGGCAGAGTTCCTTCATTAATTGAAGGCAAAGTCATGGCTTCCTGGTTTGTTTATTATTCATTGATTTTAAGAAAAGCATTTGATTCAATAGAACAAAATATATCCTTAAAGGACCCCTTTAGAGAAAATTTCTTTGAGGTAGGCTTCAAAATCATGCAAGGCTCCATGAAAGTGAGCACTGCAATGATCACTTTGGTCTATCATCCTTTAATTGCTCATATGTTGGCAAGTCTTCAACACACGATTATAGGTTTGCCAAACAGGCATTTTCAAATTTTCAGATGACTCAAAGCTGGAAAGTAATCCAGTAAACATTTATTAAGTACCTACTAGGAGCCACATATTGTGGCTAAGTGCTAAGGATACAATTAGTAAAAAGAGAGACAATTTCTACCCTTAAGGAGCTTTCAGTCTATAGGGAGAGATGATACACAAAAAGAAGTAGGAAAGGGGTGGGGTGGGGAGGAGTAGGTGGAGGAGGGAAGAGAGAACCAAGGAGGATCTTGTTCCATAGAGCAGAAACTGAGCAGGGCAGCAGATGCAAAGTTGTTGTTGTTGGGTTTGTCCTACCTTGCCAAAGAAGACCACGCCACCAGAGAAATGATGACATGACTTGCACTTGACTTTGTTTTGAGTGAGGGAGGTCTGTGCAGGTCAGCAGCCTCACTTCTCCTCCAGAGATATAACTAACACACTAGACTAGATGATGCAGACCAGATTTTCCCTATGACCCCCCCCCCCAAAAGAAAAAAAATAACCCCCAAAACATGATAGACTGAGTATTGGGCTTAATCTAATAAAATGAAATTCAACAGGGAAAAAATCAAAGGCCTTTACTTAGGGACAAAAATAATCAACATCACAAGTCTAAGATGGGAGAAGCATGGATAGTCAACATTCAGTATTTTTCCTGTAAAAGATCTGGGTGCTTCAATGGAGCACAATCTCAACATGGATTAGCAGTGTGATATGACTGACAATGTGATTTTGGGGTTGCATTAAGAGGAGAGAGATTCTGGGAATAGAGAGGTGATAACACTATATTTTGCTCATATTATACTTAATCTAGAGAACTGTTTCTCTGTTGTTCCTCAATCAAAACCTTCCATCTCTTCATTCTAGGCATCTTCTCTGGTTGTCTCCGAAATTCTTTCCAACCTCATCTCTGTCTATTGGTTTCCTTGACTTTCTTCAGGTCTCTACTGAAACTCCATCTTCTACAGGAAACTTTTCTCAATCCCTCTTATTTTTAATACTCTCTTTTAATTACTTACTATTTTTTCTTTTTATAGCTTATTTGTACATATGTGTGTCCTCATTGCTTCCTCCATTAGATTATGAACTCCTTGAAGTCAGAGACTGTCTTTTGCCTCTCTTTAAAAAAATCCCCAGCACTTAGCAAAGTATATGGCACATAGTAAATACCTAACAAATGTTTATTAATTAATGGACTGTTGTGTTGATTTCTGTTGCCACTTTTTAAGACAGCATTGGTAAATAGGTGATGGTCCATAGGAGAGCAACTGGAGTGATAAAAAGATGTTTGAGTTCATATTATATGAATATCAATTGAAGGAACTGGATATATAGTCTGGAGAAAGGAAGAAGCATAATACCTGTCTTCAAATATTTGAAAATCTGTCATGTGGAAAAAAAAGTCATTAGACTTGTTCTATTTGGTCCCATATGGTTAAATTAGGAAGAATAAGTAGAAGTTGCAAAAAATGCCAATTTTGACTTGATACAAGGAAAAAACTACCTAAGAATTAGAGATGTCTAAAAACAGAATAGACTGCTTCAGAAGGTGACAAGTTCTAGCCAAATCAATCAACCAAAATTTATTCAGTGCACTGGGAATACAAAAAAGAGGCACAATACTTTCCCTGTCTTTAAGCAACTTACAATCTAATGGCGGAGAAAGTGTGCAACCAAATAAATGCAAAGCAACCTACATGCAGGAATATAGAAAGTAAATTACAGAGATAAAGTGCTAGAATTAAGGGGGGTAGGGGAAAAACTTCCTGTAAAATGTGGGATTTCAGTTAGGAACTGAAGGAAATCCAGGAAGTCAATAAGCACAGCTGAGGAGGCAGAACATTCCAGTCAAGGGATACAGCCAGAGAATATGCTTGAGCTGAGAGATGGAGTATCTTGTTTAAGGAGTATCAAGGAGGCCAGTAGAAAGGTCAGAGGGTGATAGTTGGTGAAGTACTTTGAATATCTGCGCCCCCCCCCCCCGAAAAAAAAAACCAAACATTTATAATTTGATCCAGGTGCATAGTGATCCACCAGAATTTATTGATTTAGAGGAGGGAGTGACAGAGTTGTCCCTGCATTTTAAGAAAATCGCTTTGATGGTTGAATGAAGTGAGGAGAGACTTGAGGAAGACAGATCCACCCGCATTCTATTGTAATAGTACAGCGTGAGGTGATGAAGCCTGAATTAGAGTCCTCCCTCTTTGGGGTTCTTCAAGAAGAAGCCCAATGTCCATTTCTCAAGTATGTTATTAGGTGGGTTAGACTACATGACCTTCAAGGTTCCTTAGAATGCTTGAATTCTACAATTCTGTGATTCCTTACTGTGTGACCTAAATGAAAGCAGACTTTTAAAAAATAATTATTTATTTAAAAAATTTAAAAAATTTTTGAATTCCAAATTTTCTCTCTCCCTCTAACTCCTCCCTCAGCCATTGAGAGCAATATGATATTAATTTTGCATGTGAAATCGTGAAAATCACTTCCATATTAGCCATATTGGAAAAAGAAAAAGAAAAAATAAAGTGAAAAAAATGCTTCAGTCTATACTCAGAATTCATCAGTTCTCTCTTTCTGGATATTGATAGCATTTTTGATCAGGAGTCCTTTGGGAAAGTCTTGGATCTTTGTATTTATTATAGTAGCTAAGTATACAATGTTTTCTTGGATCTGCTCACTTCACTTTGTTTCAGTTTAATTGTGACCAGGTTTTTCTTAAACCATCCTATTGGGGCAGCTGGGTGGTGCAGTGGATAGAGCACCAGTGCAGGAGTCAGGAGGACCTGAGTTCAAAACTCACCTCAGACACTTGACACTTCACTAGCTATGTGATCTTGGGCAAGTCACTTAACCCCAATTGTCTCATCCCAGGTCATCTCCAGTCATCCTGATGGATATCTGGCCACTGGATTCAGACGGCTCTGGAGGAGAAGTGAGGCCAGTGACCTGTACAGCCCTCCCTCACTCAAAACAAAGTCAAGTGCAAGTCATGTCATCATTTCTCTGATAGCATGGTCTTCTTTGGCAATGAAGGATGAACACACAAACCATCCTACTTGTCATTTCTCGTAGCATAGTAGTATTCCATCACAATCACATGACACAACTTGTTCAGCTATTCCCCAATGGATGAGCATCCCCTCAATTTCAAATTCTTTGCCACCATAAAATGGGCTGCTATAAATACTTCTGTAGATAGGTCCTTTTCATTTTTATTTGATCTCTTTGGGATATAGATGTAGTAATCATATGAAAGTAGACTTTTTCTATTGATGCCAAGGCCATAGAAATGCTCCTAGGCACAGGTAACATTATTAAGGCATCAAATCCCAGAAGATAAAAAAATTCTCTTCTTTAAAATACAGTGGAATGAATGAATGAAAAAGCATATTATTAAGTAGTTTCTAGGCACAAAGCACAGTGTGAGGTCCAGGGGATAAAGATAAAAAAGCAAGAAAATTCAAAGGAGTTCATATTCTAATGAGAAACAATATACATAGGGATTTTTAGCAAAAAGTCAGATGGAAAGTGTGATGATTTACAGGGGACAGAGATGAAACATACTGTGACATTATTTAATGTAATTTCTATTGATAAGACCATATGCATTTCTGATGTTGAATGAATCAATAGTGCCAAGTACTTTGTAATGTGAGAGGATATATATCCTTGATAAGTCATTTAAACTCTGGATACCTCAGGTAGCTCTTTAACCGTACAAATTGCAGTTCAGGTTCTAGACTACATTGTAGAAAGTTTCCTAGTTGAGAATTCTCTACACACATGTAAACAAACATACAAATATAAAAGAACCTCTCCACCTTCTGAGGTGTACAGAGGGAAAACATCATTTTCAGGATCACCTAACTCAAGTCTCACATCTGACATGTACTAACTTCATGACCTTGGACAAATCTGTCTGTGCTCCAGGAAACTTTCTAAGATTATAAATTACAAAGCAACAATGATCATTGATAGAAGGAATTTCCTCTTCCAAAGTAGAGATAGTATAGATCTAATTGTGTTTGTTAGTATGTGTGTGTGTGTGTGTGTGTGTGTGTGTGTGTGTGTGTGTTGGTGTGCCAAATTTTTCATGTCATTACCTTGAGAAACTCCTACTCTGTGACTGTTACTATGGAAACTCCTTCCCCTAATACTGATCGGCAATTCATTTGTAATTTATAATCTCACAAATATTCCCAGAATATAGAGAAGTCAAGTCCCTTGCCCATGGTAATGGGGGCTACATTAGTCAGAGGTAGGACTATGTCAATTGCAGACCCTTCTGACCATAAGGTTGACTCTCTAACAACCATGACACGCCCTTGCCACACATCATTAGCAAGTGCTACACAGATAGACAATGAGCTGCATCCAGAATTGAGTGGTTTAAGGAGACCAGATTAGATGGCATTTGAAAAGCTATACAAATACTTTCAATGATCTTCAAAATGAGGTATCTGTTGGAGAAGAAAGACTTTGCTGGGTAAAATCTGAAATAACTGAAGAAACAAGGGTTTGAGCTCCTGCACATATGGATTTATTAAACAATGCATGCCAACTGAATAACAAATCAGGACCAGACCCCCTCATCCTGTCAGTGGACCTTGAATACAGGGGGACACAGATTTTATGCGTTACAAGAAAACCATTAAGAAGATGTAAACCACTATACAGAATTAGATAATCTAATTTCTCATTGGTAGAAAAATTAGGGGTTTTATGAAGTGAGAGGGAGATGAGTGAGTTTTGAGAGCTGAGAAAGGTGAGAGAGCAAGTAGACTTTTCTGCATGTGAAACAGGATGTGGCTTGATTCCCATGATTAGCAAACTGGTAGAATTAGCAGGAAAATGAAACTTAGGTCTCAAAATGGAGTCAGTTTCACAAGATGGAGTCAGGTTCATATGATTCCCACAATTCAATGAAAGAGAAAGAAAAAAGTGTTCATGGAAGCTTGTAACAAACTAATTTCCTTTATCACTGTGATGTCAGCATGGTGTCAAAGTATAGGTGGGAAAAAATAAAAACTTAAACATATAGGTAATAATCAGTTTGAGGTCATGTAGACTTTTGGTGCAATAAGTCACTGCCACCAGAACTTAGTCAAACTGGTGTCTGTGTATGTTTACCAAACCCCAAATAAAATCGAAAGTTTTGGGACTTATCTTCACCCCAGATCCTAGTGAAATGTTATTGTTCTCACTCTGAAATTGCCAAGCCTAGAGGCCTGTATTGGGCTACCCGAGTCTTTCTTACCTGTCCAGGTCTTCGGCTGGCCACGCCAGATGCACATATGAGAGAAAGGACGTTCCAGAGTCAAACAGGGGTTGAGCTTTATTACAGGGTTTCGGTTACAAGTGCAGGGGGTCTTCTTTCTTAGGACGAAGAGGGGGAGATTTCCTAAGAAAGCTAAGCTTAAGGGAATGGAAGTAGAAGTACAAGCGGGGAGAGAGGGGGAGGGGAGAGAGGAAAGAAAAGAAGCGGAGCCCTACTTTTCTCTTTGGCTCCACACGTGCTAAGAGAGCTTTTAGGCTTCCTCAGTCCTACTTAATCTTCAGCCACACAGTTTGCATCTCAATACCGTGCTGTTAGGTAACTAGGTGTGCTCCAATCCGGGACGACCTCGAGGGCAGGGAGACTCCACCCATCAGGTATCTCCAGGGGAGAGGCGGAAATACCCGAGCTAGCCGAGCTAGCTCGGTCTGACCTTCTCGAACCCCCGCTGTTCATGGAGGGCCTCGTAAGACTCTAAGATTTAGAAGTCCCACTTTTACCTGCCCGAGACTGTCCACACGGATTTGAGCTTCCAGTCCCAACATATCCCCTTCTTTGTTATGCGCGGAGCGCACCTGGCTCTAGAGCAAACAGTGGCTGGAGGCTGAGTGGATTAGGAAGGCCTTTAGCATATGAGTACCTTACAACAAGACTTCATTCACACAGAAATCTGCAGCTAGCACAACTGACAAAGGGAGGCATCAAATAAAACAAAGATGAAACTAAATGGCTGAGTTACAACAGGGGAAGTGCAATCAACTAAAATCCCAAAGCATATTTTAAGAGAAGCAGGTGGTGTAGGCGCCTTACACCACCACTCCCTTAATCTTGCAAATGGATCTATACAGGTGGAAAATTGGTCACCTCCTCCCCACCCAAGTGTCCTGGGTTTGTGATATCAAAGTCCTCATTCAGCTGGCGAAAAAAGGATGCCTAGATGGGAAGCTGTCAGCAGCAGGCTCAGGTGGTGTATGATCCTTCTCCAGGGTCTCTGGGCTCTCCGCCTCCTGCGTCTCTGTCGCCTCCGACATCGGTTCCCACCTACGGATCCTTCTAATGGGAATCCACGCATGACCTTTTCCTATGGAGACACAAACATACCCTCGACCCCATATTAGTATCTTAAAATGTCTCATAGCTGGAGTAGTACGTGCGCTCCTTGAGACAGCTGTATCAAGCTCTGATTGTATTAGGCCTCTTAATCTTAGCTCTGATTGTATTAGGCGATCTTTTCCCCTTCTTTGTTTAGCGAGGATCGCCTTTAAGGTAAAGATGATAAGAATGCATAGTGGCTCTTTACTTAGGTATAGCTGCTGCCAGGTGCTTACAAATGCTTCATTAACATCTGTAAGGAACCTGACTTTCCCAGATTTTTTCTTTTTAACAAACACAGGAGCATTCCAGGGTGCTAATTGCTCCTTAACCAATAGTTGTAGTGCCTGGAGTTTTTCTGGAGTCAAGGCCCAAATCGGGGTGTCTGACTTCCAATTCAAGGGTGGGGACTCCAGTGCAACTGCAATGGCCCTTACTAAAAATTTGATAGCTTCATCCCGAGGCGGCTCATAATGTCCCTGCCCCAGATGTTAAAACTAAGTCCTGGAATCACCACCGGCCATACGGTCCCTTGGCGATCCTCTGCCTCCCACTTTACTGGGTGCATTGTCTCTAAGGTGTTTTGGCACCCTCCTATTCCCCACACTGGTCTCTGGCTTTCTTTGAGCTTCCAGTGCCTTAAGGGAAGGGCAATAGCTATGGGAAGCTGATCCTGGCCCCTCCCTGTACTTATTTCTTTCTGCCCAGGGGTAAGGCAGGCTCTAGCTAAGCTCTTCCAGTCATTAGGAGTCAGAATGAACTGACCGCTGAGAGTTTCAAGCATGGCTATAACAAAGGGTGAATTAGGGCCATGCTTGGTACAAGCCTCTTTAAGAGTCGCCACTCTCTTCCACTCTATGGGTATGTGGCTCCTCCGAACCCCACCGGGAACACTGGGGTCCGCTATTTCTAACACAGGAAATGTCCCTACATCTTCTCCATTCTCTATAGCCTTTCTTATTCCTTTTTCCAAACTGGACTGTGGCCCTGAACTATCTGACCAATGGAGCAGGTTATAAGGAGGCGCGGAGGGAAGGCACGGCGTATTCTCCCCTGCCTCGCCTTTTCCATCCACTAGATGGAGCTCCGGGTCTATTTTTTCTTTACGCTCCTTAACTTTCCGCTTAACTTTCTGCTTGCCTGGACTCTCCCTCCCTCCCGTGTTCTCCCCTCCCCTCTCTCCACTTCCACTCTCATTCCAATCCCGCCCTGGCCTCTCCGGCCCTTCCAGCAGGCTTTTAATTACACCGAATATCAGGAATTCTAAATCCTCCAGCTCCCCAGGGTATTGTTGCTCGTAAGCAGTCATTTGCTCTCCGACCGCTCCCCATTTTTCTCTTGATATTCCTGCCTGCTTGAGCCAAGGAGAAACTTTCCAAATCCTTTCACAAAATTCTCGGAGGTCATCTAACTCTATTGTGACCCCCGCCTTCCTGCATTCCCTGTGAAGTTTCTCAGCCCAGACCTCCTGTTCCTCTGGCTTTATTACTGGCAATAGATTCCCCATCTCCGCCCTTTTCCCAGGGGTTTGGGAAGCTTCTCTCCCCTTTCTCTCCTTCCGAATCTAGGATTCGGGACTCGCTTCTTTCACAGCCCCTTCCGGGTGTACCCCAAAAGCACCCAGGATTATCTACGCTCCCAATCCCTGTTGGGACGCCAACTGCCAAGCCTAGAGGCCTGTATTGGGCTACCCGAGTCTTTCTTACCTGTCCAGGTCTTCGGCTGGCCACGCCAGATGCACATATGAGAGAAAGGACGTTCCAGAGTCAAACAGGGGTTGAGCTTTATTACAGGGTTTCGGTTACAAGTGCAGGGGGTCTTCTTTCTTAGGACGAAGAGGGGGAGATTTCCTAAGAAAGCTAAGCTTAAGGGAATGGAAGTAGAAGTACAAGCGGGGAGAGAGGGGGAGGGGAGAGAGGAAAGAAAAGAAGCGGAGCCCTACTTTTCTCTTTGGCTCCACACGTGCTAAGAGAGCTTTTAGGCTTCCTCAGTCCTACTTAATCTTCAGCCACACAGTTTGCATCTCAATACCGTGCTGTTAGGTAACTAGGTGTGCTCCAATCCGGGACGACCTCGAGGGCAGGGAGACTCCACCCATCAGGTATCTCCAGGGGAGAGGCGGTCTGACCTTCTCGAACCCCCGCTGTTCATGGAGGGCCTCGTAAGACTCTAAGATTTAGAAGTCCCACTTTTACCTGCCCGAGACTGTCCACACGGATTTGAGCTTCCAGTCCCAACATGAAATAATGTCAAATGGAGCAATTACTTTGAAAACCTTACCCAAGAATGATAGTCTCTCTATTTTGTGAGGGTGATACAGACATTTCCTCTTCCAATTTTCATAAAATTAAACTACATGTATATAAAATACAAATAGTAATATCAAAATAGCACGATTCATTTCTTGGGTTATTCAACTTAAGCTGACAAAGCAGAGATTTATAGCTATAGCTGCCATATGCTTATTTAAGTGGTTATTAACCTTTTTTCAAATGTACCCACCATGTTAACTTTAATCATTTCCCCCCTGTCAGTCTAGAATTAGCATGCGTTTACTTCTCTGTGCCTAAGCAGTACATATTTATTTTTTTTCAAATTAGAATTTATGAATTTATTGCCTCTTTTGGATTTTATTTTTGGCTTATTTTCTTTTATAGGGAATTAGATTATATGCTTTTATGGAAGCCTGAATCTAGTAAGAAGAAATCCAAAAGTGAAATGTGTAAAGTCTTGTACTTGGGTACAAAATTAAAAAGAAAAACAAATCTTCAAAAAGATAAGATAGGAGCAAGCAGTTCTGAAAACAACCTGGGGATTTGAGGGAATTGCACACTCAATATATGTATGCAATGGACCATTGCAGCTAGAGGCACAGTAGATAGCATAGAGGGTCTGGACTCAGGGAGGTTCAATTTTGTGAGTTCAAATCCAATCTTAGACATTTACTAGTTATGTGACATTGGGCAAGTCATTTAACCCTGTTTGTCTCAGTTTTCTCATCTATAAAATGTGCTAGAAAAAGAAGAGGCAAACCACTTAGTAGCTTTTCAAGAAAACCTCTAAAGAAGTGTTGAAAAGTAGGAAAAAACTAAAATTAATGAACACACCTTGTAGTTCCCCAAAACCTAACATAATCTTGGGCTACAGTAAGAAGAGGCATAGCTTCTAGGACTAGAGAGATGATATCCTTACTATGCTTTTTCCCTTAACAGATCTCATCTGGAGTTCTATGGTATTTTCAGTTTTGGCCTCCCAGTTTAAGATGGACAGGCTAGAGAGTGTCCAGAGGAGGCTAACCAGAGGGGAAGGGCTTTGAGTCCGTGTCATAGGAAGATCAAAGACAATGGGCATATTTAGTTTAAAGGACAGAAGACTCAGAGGACACATGGTATGGAGGAGAAGTGAGGCTGGCAACCTGCATGTGTCCTACACAAAATGGTAGCTCTATTCTGGTATGCAAAGGTCTGTAATGGAATGGAAGAATTAAACTTGTTCTGTTCGACCACTGAGGGGAGAACTAGGAACAGTGGTTAGAAGTCACTAAAAGAACCAATAAGGCCTTCCAAATAATCAGAATAATCCAAGAGTAGACTGGACTACTTGGAGGTGTTATAGGTTTTCTCCTCTTTGTAGATCTTTAGGTAGAGGCTAGATAATCATTTTGGGGTATATTATGATGGGTAATTTCTTTTATCTCTGGATAAGACTGGATGACTTCTGAGGTCTCTTCCAACTCTCACATTTTGTGACATTCATTTATTCCTCCTGATCCTAGCATACACTAGGAATTTAATAAATGTAAGTTATTGATGTTGATGATGACAATGATGCAATTAGGAAAATCTGATGAACTTCTTGAATGTTTATATTTCTGATTATTGGTTCTCTACCATCAGTGTTCCAAGAATCGTCTTTATTCCTCAAGTATCCACCTTCAACTCACCATTTCTCAATGAGCAGATGACCATGCTTCCTGTGTTACTCACTGATAAGATTGGTATCATCTTCCTTCTTTATAATGTAGTACATCATTATGTCTTCTTCCCCTTTTGTTATATAAAATAATGATAAAACTTGGTTATATTATACATGTGTATGTAAACTTTGTAATGTTATATATCTATATATACATGTGTATATATATAACATATATATATATATATAATATGTAAAGTCTTCTTCTCTATGTTTTTCTAATCCCATCCATTAATTCATTCATAGGAGGGGCATTTATTAAGTACCTAGTATGTGCTCACCTCTGCGTTAGTTGCTGAAGATACAGAAGCAAAAATGATAGAGCCCCTACTCCAAAGAGGCTTATATTCTTTTGAGGAAAAGCAATATTATGCAAATTAGACAATGCAAAATGCATATATAAAGATGTGCATATGCATGCATTTATGCATATATAAATATATATATGAATAAGGATGATAATAATAGTTAACATCTATACATTTATGAGCTAATTACCATTTGCTCACTTTCCTACTATTCTGCCAGGGGCAGCTAGGTGGTGCAGTGGATAGAGCACCAGTGCAGGAGTCAGGAGGACCTGAGTTCAAATCTCACCTCAGGCACTTGACTCTCACTAGCTGTGTGACCTTGGGCAACTCACTTAACCTCAACTGCCTCATCCTGGGTCATTTCCAGTCATCCTGATGAATATCTGGTCACTGGATTCAGATGGCTCTGGAGGAGAAGTGAGGCTGGTGACCTGCACAGCCCTCCCTCACTCAAAACAAAGTCAAGTGCAAGTCATGTCATTATTTCTCTGATGGCATGGTCTTCTTCGGCAACAGAAGACAGACACACACACTTTAATTTTTAGAGGGTGAGGTGGCTTATATTTTTAAGGCTAACTCCCTTACGTTTTCCTTTCACTTTATCATCTCCTGTTTTTTCTTGGTCCTTGCTTCTGTAATCATTGCCACTACCTTAGCCTCAATGTCCCTTTCATTTATGGTTACAGACATACTTCTTCCCATCCTAAAACCAGAACATATTATGAACCTTAACATTGATACTAATACTTCCTCAAACTCTCACCTATTCTCCTTTTCCTTCCTGCTAAATTCCTATAATGGAAAATCTACAGTTCTTTCTTCTCTTTCAGTCCCCTGTAATATATAACTCCGTATAGTACTCTGCTGAAACAGTTCTTTCCGTGGACAGAAATGCATATGCAGGTGCCACATTTTACAGTATCTCTGCCCTCTTCTTCCTTCATGCTTTAACATAATTTGGCTTACTTGAACATTCTCATTATTTTGCTGATCTGTCTTCCCTTTACTTCTGAGTAACTATTCTGTTTGGTTTCCTTCATATCCTTCCTGACAATCCTTCTTGGTGAATTTTTTTCATCCCACTCCCTATGTATAGCCATTCCTTGGGACTCCTTCCTTGACTTGAAAGAAGGTCTCTAAAGTGACCCAGGGACCTGTGTTTGGCCCTTACATGTTTTAAAACTCTTATTAGTGATGAATAAAGGTACATATGAAGTGGTGACCAAATTTATAGATGTCATAAATCTATATGTGGATAAAAGAATTAGGATCCAAAAATATCTGACAATATTAGGTCAAATATAATATGATGAAATTTTAAAGGCAAATAAAAAGTCTTCCTTGATTTCAAAGATCAGCTTTGCAAACAGGCAATGGGGCAGGCACTCAAAGGTAAGTGATTTGAGAAAAATATGGGAGTTTCAGTAGACTACAAGTTCAGTGGATGTCAACAGTATGATATGGCAGCCATAAAAAGCTAATGTTCAATGACAGTGTATTAATTGAGAAATAATGTGCAGGATTAGGGCAGTGACAGTCCTCTTGTACTCTGCCATGCTCAGACCCCATCTATTGACAACACCACATTGAAAATTTGGAGAGCATTCAGAGGAATATAAATACCATAATAAGGGGCCTTGATTTATCATTATCATTATCGTTGCTGTCACCACTCTCATTATTATAGCTGGTATTTACATAACACTTTGAAAATACTTTAAAAAAGCAGTATAGAGTATGGAAGCATATATATGGGGATATACTGGTGCCTAATTTAAACACAGATTGATCTTATTTTTATATGACATTGTAAAATAAGGTAAATATGCCTTCCCTCTCTTTCAACTTTTAAGATAACAAAGTCTGTTTTAGTATAATTTTAATTACAGTAAGGCAACTTGTAGCTTTGTATAGCAGCTGAGTATTTGCCCTACTTTTATCTGCTACTGAAAAAAATTGAGTTTCTTTTTTCCTCTGTGATTTCTCACATTGTTACAGAGTCATTTTATATAGCATCATTTTGGTGTAAAATGACTCCTTCATATGTTTCTTCAGCTCTGGCCTTGCTCCTGAACTCCAATTCTTCATTTCCAACAGCCAACTGAGCATCTCTGACTAGATAGTCTGCTGCCAAATCAAACCCCACGATTTTACTTCTCAGCTCCACATCTCTATTGCTAATGCCCACCCATTTGTCCACAACCTCTTACCGAGTTTCTCAATTTCATTAATGGTACCACTAATCTCTGAATCCCCAGGCTAGAAACCTTGGGCTTACTTTTATGACTCTCCCTTACTCCCCTTATCTAATTGCCAAGTACTGTCTAGTGAACCTCCGTAGTTCCTCTTGTCCCATCCTTTCCATTCTTGTCATTCTATTGAAGACCCTCAGCTACCTTTCTCCCAGTGTCTCCGTGTTCTAATCCTTATACACAGTTGTCAGATGCTCAGCTGTCTTCTAATAAATTTCCTGATTCACTGGTTATTCATCAGTTAACAAATAAGTTAATCCTTAACAGCTTTTCATATGATCTCTTCCACAATATGGACCTTAACCAGTTTTCCATCACTTTCTCCTCTCTACATGATAGGCAGCAAGGATCACTCACAGTTTTTCCCAATGTCCTGAGCTTTCTCACCTAAATGCTCTTGCCCATTGTCATTTCCTCACTTTGTATAACACTTTCTTCCCTTTACTTACTTATATGAGTACATGTATCATCTCAGTAGAATGTAAGCTCCTTGAAGGCAAGAGATATTTCAATTTTGTCATTGTAGTCTTAGCTCTAAGTTCAGTGAAATGCATTTATTAAGTTTTAAATAAATGCTTATTACATTGAATTAAAATGTAATTCCCTTCCTTCACAGCTCTGATTGGTGATATTGCGTATCTTCCAGTGACCAACTGGAATGCAACTCCTTTATGCCCCTCTCTCTGATTCTCATGTACAGGATGTGATTGCTTCCTCCTCATGATTTCCCTAATACTTTGTTTTAAGAAGTTTATTATTTACTCCCTTGAAAAATATTTCTTTAGAAGCCTTTTGAAGGCAGGGACTTAACTCATCTTTATGATCATTCATGTTACTGTGGTGTAATGACAAAAATTAAGAAAAAATAATCATCTTGAATTTTTATAGTTCATAGTACGTGTTCAACAAACATTTGCTTCATTGGATTCAGTTAGATTGAATTGAATAGTTCTTTTTATTCTTGCTTTTTATTCTTTAATTGTCATAGATTTTTCATATTCAGAGGGAACTTTTTATTACAATATGACCTGTTGAAAAGCACTAAGAAAAAAGAAGTCCTGCAAAATGGTATGATTTCATTACTCAGATAAGATGACTTCTATCACAAGAATCCCTCAAATCTTTCTCTAGTTTAATTTAGGTCCAGAGAAATAGTGATCTTGAAGATCTTTTAAGGATATAGAGGACTATAGAGACTACCTTGTGAGTCTTTGCATTGGATAAAATTCCTTGTGTCCATCAGAATTTATTTATGCCTAAACTATCTTTCAAGATTCCGATGAACTGAATCTAATTCTTTGATTAGGAATAAATTTTGAGTTGTTTTGGTAGCCTCAGAATAGACATTCATGTTACAGGTATACAATTATTTAATCAATATTTACTGAGTGTCCACTATGTTGAGAATCAGTGTTAAACTCACTTTCATAAGCTGGTTCTAAAGAGTACTGCTAGTAAGCAATGTTTGCCTAGTTTGTATCTACATATGGACTATTTATAAATATGGACTATTTATATATGGACTATTTAGGGCAACTAGGTTGCTGAGTGGATAGAGTGCCATCTGGAGTCAGGAAGACTCATTTTCCTGAGTTCAAATTTGACCTCAGACACTTCCTAGCTATATCACCATGGACAAGTGACTTAACCCTATTTGCCTCAGTTTCTTCATCTGTAATAAAAATACTGGAGAAGGAAACAGCAAACCATTCAAGTGTCTTTACCAAGAAAATCTCGACTAGGAAGAGTTGGACATGACTGAAAAACAACTGAAGTGAACATGGATTATTTAAAAATGAATCAAATTCCTTCTAACTTTAGGGTTCTTTGATACCATGAGATTGGGAATAAGAGGTCTCATTCTAAAAAATTTATTCGTAGCTCAATATCTCAAGTGTTTCCTTTGTTCTAATACCATAGTACGTATGTATTTTCAAAGTCTTGATTAATTTATTAGATTTAATTGAGGCAGATAATACAAAATTAAACAGAATCTTAAATTTTGTTCACAACTAGACACTTTCCTTCCATAATAATCAATTGAATTAATCCAAGGTAGTTCTTACAGGCAAATTAAGCTTTGCACAGAGGGAAATTGGTTTTTTATCATATAGTTGGGTTTGAGCTCTCTTAAGTATAATTAGACAAATGATTATATCTGATTGGGGAAGTATATAAAATCAGATATATTTGAGTATAGATATTTCAAGGGTCATTTTTTAAACCTAAACATGAAAATGGAAAGAAAACTAAAAGAAACTTTGGAAGGAGAAAATAATTTGATGAAAAAAGCATTGTATTAGGATTGACTCATTTAATAAAAGGTTCCATTACAATTTGACTTCCCTCAGTTTTTATAGCCCTCAAGGTAGTAGAAATTAAAACAATAACAAAAAAAATGACAAGTCAAAAGTGATGTAACAATATGACTCCTTTACTCTAAGTCAGTGGTCCTCAAGGGTGAGCTCTAGGTTTCAATAGATGACAAGAAATGAATAAAACTTATACTTGCAGTCATGTGAACATTATTTAGTCTCCTTGATCTGCAACAATTCTTCAAAGAAAAGAAAATGAGAAAACAATTGAGAACTACTGGTCTAAATGAATTTCCAAGACTGTTAATCATTTCTTGAAGCAGATTTTGTCCCAGATTTTTGCCACAAATGTATCAGACTCGATATGTTCATCAAGGAAGTGTAAATCAGAGGATTTCATCTTTTTTTTTTTAAAGAACTTTGGTTGCCCCCAAATCTTATGCTTAGGAGGATTTATACTTTAGTGGAATCCTAGACTCATTACTCTCTTTATTTATCCATGCAATAACCTTTTTTGGGGAGAGAGGGTGAATTCAGGACCTACAATTTCATTACTGGAAATTTCTTTTTTCTATAAATGGGCAAGTCAAATTCTTTCAGTGATTACAGATGGATTCTTGGGGGCTTTTCAATGTCCTGGGTTTTGATGCAATAAGCATAATGTTTTCTCTAAAGGGAGAATCTGGAGGACATCAGTATCTATGAGGATAGTGCTGTGCCTTACCCTCTCTAACCTCAAGTTTGTACCGGACCTCCTTCACAATATTAAATACCTGTACTTAGCACATATTTCTCAGTAAGATATGAACAATACTACCTGTGAGGAACTAAAGATGAGTATCAGACAGTAGGCAATGAAGAAGCATGTGGTGGGTTGAGCAGTTAGTAGCAAATGATCAATGAGGAACTTCAAGAAAAAGACTAATAAAGATTGTTATCAAGGAAAAGAAGGTGGCCTAGTCATATTGAAAGAACAAGGATGACAAATGGATAGCCCAAGCAGTGCACTGGTACCCTCTTAACGTTAAGAGAAAGTGAGAGTTTTCTGGCTAGAATCATGGCAGGCACAGAAGAAAAGAAGTTACCGTTTTTTTCAGAATCCGTTCTGAAAAAGTGAAAGGCTTTTGCAATACTGAAGGCCAAATGCCTGAAGAAGATGGCTATGAAAAGCTCTATAACATACAGAGAAAAGTTATCTATGAAAAAGCTAAAGCCTACCAGGAGCGCAGACAGATGTATAGAAGTGAAATCTGGCTGGCTGGAATGGCACATAAAACTGGCAACAACTATGTGCCTGTTAAACCCAAGTTAGCTTTTGTGTTCAGAATCAGAGGTATCTGATAGCCCACAGTTTGAAAAAGAATTACAACTTCTTCATCTCCACCAAATCTTCAATGACACTTTTGTTAAGCTTAATAAGGCTTCAGTTAACATGTTGAGGATTGTGGAACCATACATGGCATGGAGTTACTCAAACCTGAAGTCTGCGAATGACTTGATTTACAAACATGGCTATGGCAAGGTCAAGAAAAAGAGAATTGCCCTGGCAGATAATGCCCTTATTGCAAAATCTCTTGGTAAATATGGAGTTATCTACTGCTGGTAAATACTTCAAAGCTGCCAACAACTTCCTGTGGCCCTTCCAATTATTTTCTCCACAAGGCAGAATGAAGAAAAAGACTACACATTTTTGTGGAAGGTGGAGATGCTGGTAACAAGGAAGACCAGATCAACAGGCTTATTAGAAGAATGAACTGAAGGTCTCTACCATGATATTAAAAAATGTCTTTGATAAAATTGAAAAAAAAAGAGAAAGTGAAAAAGGGTTCTATGATATTAGGAGGACTCCTTAAGGCAAGATTTTGGGGATAATATAATGCAACCTAGAGGTATCTAGGTAATATTCTGGATAAAGCTTTGGGCCTTAAATCAGGAAAACTTGAGTTAAATCTTGCCTTAAGCACTTACTAATTCTGTGACTCTGAGCAAGTCACTTAACATCTGTCTCCTTCAGCTTCTGCAACTGCAACATGTGGAAACTCACAACACTTATTCCTGGGGTTGTTGGGAGGATATTTGTAAATCACTTAGCACAGTGCTTGGCATATAATAGGTGCTTAATAAATTCTTGTTTTCTTTCCTTCCTTCCTAATTTGGGCAAGAGTCATACAGAATGGTCAGGCATGGATAGGTTTTCACCTTCATTTGTATTTTTTGAGTATTTGAGAAGGACTGCCTGATGAGGAGCTTCAACAAACACAGGTACTTACTTTTCCTTCACCTTATGTTCTTAAGGAGTCACTTGGGTCAAGGAGTTTAAGTGATTAAAGTATATGATTTAACCATGATCATACAATCAGTTTAAATCTGAAGCAATATTTGAACCTTGGTCTTCCTGACTGCAAAATCATCTATGGACTACTGAATACTGCTTCTCTAATTGACATGATAACATAACATAACTAACATAATTAACATGATCATTGACATTTATACAGCCTTTAAGGTTTGCAAAAATGATTTACATACATTATCAGATTTGATTGTTACAAAAGTCTTATGGAGTAGGAGCTCTAACTGTATTAACATTTGACAGATGAGCAAAGTTACCTGGGAGAGGTTAAGTGATTGTTCTCAGCATCATACATCTAAAAAGTTACATAATTGGGATTTGAACCCTGACCTCTCATGCTAGCACCCTTTGGACTACACCGTGCTGCTTCTCACATTTTTTGTCCTTTCCCCAATATCCTTCAGTGTCAAAATAATTAGTTCAGGAAAATAGACATTGTGAAATTGTCTTTTATTGTTTTTCCCTTGCCTCATTAATTAGTTTTCTTCTCACAACTTTTCTCCCTATGACCTATGAACCATGATATCTCTACAATTGAAAAGAATTTTGATGATTAAGATTTAAATCATTAAGATTTACTTTCTTTTGACACTTAAAATGGTTAGGGGGCCATCTACTAAAAGCCTGCTTGGCATTGGTTTACAGTACAAGCTGCCAATTTTGCTTCTGTATTGGTAAATGTGTGTTTGAGACATGGCAACAAACCTGTTAGGATTTCCCAGCAATGATAAAGATGGCCTTTAAGCTTCCCCAGTGTGAATAGTAAGGTAGCATGACTATATATCACAGAGCAAAGGGAGACATAGGCCAAACTTTTAAGTGAAAGTGCTATTGGAGAAAGTACAAAACAGGAAACCTTTGTGGCATGAGTTCTAGTCATTTCTCTTTGTAGATGGAACCTGGTATCTTAAAAGATCTCTGGAAGAGAATTTCATTGAGAAACATTCCATCCTTGGGATTTTGGTAGAGGCAATAATGGCAGTAATGGTAGTACCAGCTGCTGTAACAAAAGCTTATTTTTATAGAGAACTTTACAATTCACAGGTTGCATTGTTCTACCTTTAATAGAATTCTGGAGTCACTCTGTTGTGGGGAAATACCTTGTACCAAATTAAGCACCAATAAAAAGGAACTTATCACAACTTCTTTTTAGAGTCCAGTGAAACATTATTATGCTGATGTTTTAGTTTTCACAGAAGAGGGTCAACTAATGACCTCATAATTAGCACATTCCCTTGTTCCCCTCCCCACACTGCCCAGAAATGGAATGGGATTTGCATTTATTTATAACCTCTGGCTCAATCCCCATTGGTGAGTAGCACATGGTTAGGATGAAGGTTGCATTCTCTGACCCTGAGACTGAGTGATGCAAAGAAGTTCATATAGGAGTCAGACCTATGATCCTAGACTTATTATCATCATATGCTATCCAATTGAGTTCATAGAACTAGAACTGGAGTGGAACTCAATGGTCTTCTTTTCACTTTATAGTTGAAGAAACTTGGACCCAACAAGGTTAAGTGATTTGCCCAATGTCACACAAGTAGCAACTGTCAAAAATGGGTTTTGAATACAAGCTCTCTGACTCCAAAACCAGTGCAGAACAATAGACTGAATATTTTATATTCTTTGCATGATTTTTTTAATGGAAAATCTTCACTTTTATCTGAGGCTATCTTTATATAATCAGTCAACAAAATTTACTAAGCACTTATTATGTGGGCAGCTAAGTAGTACAGTGAATAGAGTTCTAGATTGAAAGTCAGGGAGACCTGAGTTCAAATTTGGCCTCAGGCACTTACTAGTGCCTTGTTTGTGCCTAGACAAACCTTGTTTGTCTCAGTTTCCTCATTTGTAAAATGAGCTGGAGAAGGAAATGGCAAAGTATTCTAGTATCTCTGCCAAGAAAACTCCAAAAGTGGTCTTGAAAAGTTGGACAGAACTGAGAGACTGTGCAATAACAACAATGTGTGCTAGGTATGACATTCAATACAATACAGCAACAAGAGAGATACAGTTCTTCTCTTCAAGATATTTACCTGCTAACACAGAAAGCAGGTCTAAGTAACAACAGACTACATTAAATGCCACAATTTTAGACACAGCAGTTTTATCATTATGACTATCCTGGCCAGCCATGTACCAACAACCACAACAGCTCTAATAACCCTCACAGTCACCCCTTCCCCACTACCATAACCATTACAACAGTGGTTCAAACAAAATCAATGAATCCCAGAATCATCTTACATTGTCTCAGCAACATTAACCAATGAACATCTGAAGTGGTTATTCTCTAGCTCACCAATGCTTCTCACCATCAGATATGCTATCTAGAATATTTTGAGTTTTCTAGAGCTGAATATATAGCCAAAGAATTTAAAGTTTAAAAGCCTGGTGAAAGAAAAATGACTCTGACTTTAGCAGATTTCAAAAAGTTTCAGAGGAGTTACAGAAGAAAAGTGAAGAATGCTGCTGAAGAAATGTAGGAGTGATAAATGAGATGGACTAGGCATGTTCCTGTGTATCCCCAATATCAATTTTAAGTAAGTAAGGTTCCAGCATAGTGGGTAGACTTTCAGGGCCAAACTCATGGAAGAACACAGGCAAGAATTGAATAGAATAGGTAGGTCATGGATGGATTGTGATCTGTCTGATTGGAAAGAACACTCATATTGACGAGATCACAGATAAATCAACAAACATTTGTTAAATGCCTCTTATGGTTCATTTTGGGGGAAAAACACAAAAACAATAAAAGAAACAAAAACAAGTTGGTCCATTGCCCCTCAGGAGCTGATGTTCCAATACATGACTAAATGCAAAGAAAATATAGACAATAAATACTCAATAATTTTGTCAGGAGGTTCTAATAGTTAGGGGATAAAGAAGGGAGTCATGTAGGAGGTTGGATTTGGACTGAACTTTCAAAAAAAGTAGAGATTTAGAGAGATGGGTATAAAGAAGGAGTGTATTCCCAGCATCTGGAACAGCTAGGGCAAAGACAAGGAGATAGGAGAGGGAATTTAATAGATGAGGAACAGCAAGGTGGTCAGTTTGGCTGGAATGAACAGGTTGTAGAGGAGAATAATATAAAGTAAGGCTGAAAAGTTGAGCAAGAGCCAGATTATGAAGGGTTTTGAATAAATAATGGAGAATACAGCAACTTCTAGCTTAATTTAAGGGGGAAATAACCTTACTGCATAGAAAAGATCTTTATGGAAAAAACAAACAAACAAACAAAAAACCTTCTCATCTAACTGCATGAACTCAACAAATTTATCCACCCTGAAGAAAAAAAATGAAGGTTTTAGACAATAAAAGTGTACAAAGATGAGAAATTAATGGAAGTACACAAAGTATACAAAATAAAATCTCTGAGGCTCAATAGCCATGGGAGGGCTCATTTGTTGACATAGTTCAAGAGGTAAAATAATAAAAGATTATTGACTGTAGCAAGAACTCCTATAGCTTTGAAATAGAAAAATAAGAACAATACCAAAGCTTTCCAATAGGAAAGACTATTCTATGGACCTTCAGGATAGAAATATTTAATTTACATGTAGTCCTTTGGAGCAGTGCAAAGTCTCTAGAAGCATAATCGTGTATTAGTGGGTTTAATATCTATTATGAATCCACAGGAAGTTTAAATACCTAAAAGAGATGTGTGTAGTTTATCATTTAGATGATAGGAAGTCACTGGAATTTATTGAAGAAGGAAATAAAATAGACAGACCTGCCTATACTATAAGAATTCCCAGAGCCTACTATGTAATGACACTTAATAGTAAAGATTCTTCATAAATAATGATTTGATAACAAAGATGCTTAATAAATATTTGTTGATTCATTGATTGTATTTTTCCAGAAAGTAATAAAATATGGAGACCCATTAGGTAGTTACTGGAATATGAAAGGTAGGTAACGTAGACCTGAACTGGGGCAGTGTCTATTTGAATAAATCAAAGGGGATAGATGCAAGAAATATTGCAGAGGTAAAATGACAAGGTTTGGCAACTGATTAGATATGTAAGGTAAAAGAGAAAGAAAAGTCTTGGAAAATTCAGTGATTGAGAACTAGGGATACTGGAATGATGATACTGTGCTTAGTAGAAATAGGGAAATTTAGAAGGGGTGGGTTTGAGTGGAAATAGAATAATATTTGCTTTTCACATGTTGAGTTTGAAATACAGCACATGCAGTTGGAAATGTTTAATAGAGATGTGGGACTCCATCTGGGTGCTATATGCATAGAGGTGATACCTGAAGCCATGGGTGTCAGTGAGGTTATCAATGGAATAAGTGTGTGTTTGTCCTTTATTGATGAAGAAGACCATACCATCAGAGAAATAATGACATGGCTTGCATTTGACTTTGTTCTGAGTGAGGGAGGGCTGCGCAGGTCACCAGCCTCACTTCTCCTCCACAGCCATCTGAATCCAGTGACCAGATATTCATCAGGATGACTGGAGATGACCTAAGATGAGGCAATGGGGTTAAGTGCCTTGCCCAAGGTCACAGAGCTAGTGAGTGTCAAGTGTCTGAGGTGAGATTTGAATTCAGGTCCTCCTGACTCCTGCACTGGTGCTATATCTACTGCACCACCTAGCTGCCCCTCAATGGAATATATAGAGAGAAGGGAAGAGGTTCCTCATGTAGTTTAGTGAAAATGCAGTTCTCTTTGGGTATTGATTATTGATTTGATTCTACTTGATATGTAGTTAACATTTAGTAAATTCTTATTGGCTGACTTCAGTGAATTATAAAATAAAATTTCCATAAAAATAAATTATCTAGGCAACTAGAAAATAGCCAGTAAAATAATCTATCACATCACTAGTGGTGATTAGTTTGTATCTTGTTACTTGGGAGTGTGACAACTTTAAATAAACTTCCTCTAGTTGCTTTCTCAAATAGTTTCCAGGATCATGCAAATAGCAGGGTAAATAGTTCTGAAATATAAATATATATAGATATATGATCACAAACTGAACTTTGTTGATTACTTTAGATGATAGGTGATAGATTTATTTTGATTTTCATTTTTTTTGTTAGCATCATTAATATAAATGAAAGAGAAAGGAGAAGTGTTATGGTAGGGACTTATTTGACTATTAAAGTATCTGTCTTTCAAAGAGAGATTGTTTCCAGTATGCAAAAATCTAAAAAAACCCTTTGATTTTCTTATGTTTGAGATATATTTTTCTTGAAAAGAATAGAGTATAAAAGATGTCAATCACTTGAGTGACATATTTTATAAGCTCTTAACAAAAATAGTCATGTAAAATGTGCCTGTATTGCAAAATGGCAATCACATTTGTGTGTAACTATACTTCTTTCATATGAAAACTTTTCTTTTAGCTGAATACTATTGTCAATAGGGGGAAGAATATGCATTTTTAAAAAATGAAGAACCATTTACATTCAAGTAAAATGAAGCTTGTAAAGTTCAATTGCCTATAGTCTTTCTAAGCCTTTTTAAAATGCACTTTTTCTGAGCAACTCTGTTTTATAGCTTTACTCTGGGAAGAAGAATATTCTTTATAGGGAAACACAGTAAACCATTATATAAGAAATGCAACAACATGTTTTATTTAAATGCACTGACAAATAACAGAGGTGAAGGTTGGAGGAGGAAAGGGTTTAGTCAATGAAATTGGCTCTTTTCCTAATCATTTCTGCTTCAGAAAGTATGGTTTTTTGAGATCTCTGGTATTACCAGACTAATCATGTGTTGGTGTTAACAGTGTCAGTATTTTAGCTTGCAGGATTTGGATTTGGAAGGTGTCTTAGAGATCATTAATTAAATTGATGTAGGGGTTGAATTACAACCCCTACATATTTTGAACATTATGGATGTGAATGTTGGGTTCCAGTGACTTGTTTGAGATTACATGGGTAATAACCAGCAGAGACAGAATGCAAATTCAGTATCCCTGAATTCAAATCCAGTATTCTTTCCATGACATTATGCTCCCTCTGCTATGGCACTTTAGTTCTTATCCTCTCAATGTACAATGAAAACGGAGAATAATATTGCTCATGATGGGCTTAATTTGGACAGAGATTCAATGTACATTTATTTGTTGGAGAATAATTACCTTGTACTTTAATTTCTGTCTGATTTTGTTACAAAAGGTGTAATTTTCCTAGCCCTGGCACAAGGGACACACATTTTACCTTATACCAGAAATCATACCTTGCCATGGAAATTGTCTCATTAAAACTGATGCTCTTTCAGTCTTTATAGGAAAAAATATATAGTAGAAGAAAATGATGGAAAAATGGGAAATGCTAGAATTAGGAGTTTGGGATAAAGAATATTCTTGTAATGTTAGTCCTAAATGTTCTAGTTATTCCCTCCTAACTTTGCTAAAACTTCTTCTTTACAGATTACTAGTGATATTCTAATAATTCCAAAGGTCTTATACCATGATCATTTCATGTCAAGTTGGAAGGAAGTCTGCAAAGGTGTGTTGACGCTATGCAATTTAACCTTTTGTCAGTGAAATAGGTTGTAAGATAGATGGCTTCTTTATCAAATTTGCATGTTAGGAGCCAGAAAGATTTTGGGATGAACTAATGCTATACATTTTAGTAAGGATAATACTTATTTTCCAGAGAACAGCTTCACAAATGAAAGGCAGGGTAAACATGATCAGATTGTAATTTATCTAAAAAAAGAGATCTGGGAATTTTAGTGAACTTCCAGCTCAATGTGAGTCATTTGTGTGTTATGACAGTGGTCTTGGTCTGTACTGAGAGGCATATATTCCATGAATGAGTAGGTTATAGTCCTGTTGTATTCTGTCTTTGTCAGAACAATCTGGTATGTTGAGGTCAGTTCTTGGCACAACCATTTAGTAAGGGCTTTGATAAGCTGGAGAACATATTTATACAGGCAAACATAATGGAAATGGCTATGTTACAGAGGATTTAGGCTTGTTCTTTCTGGATGCAGAGGGCAGAATCAGCAACAAATGAATGGAATTTTCAAAGAAGTTAATCAGATTTCTCATAGGAAAAAAATCCCCAGCAGTTATCTAATAATAATTTATTCCAAAGTAAAAAGGGCTGCTTTAAAAGGAAGTAGGTTCATGATTGCTAGAAAGCTTCAAGGAAAAGATAGGTGACCAGTCATTGACTATGTTATACTGGAGATCTTTCTTTTTTCTGCTGTTGGGATTCTTTCCAACCCTGAAATTCCATGACACTGTAATGCTGTAGCTGACATCATTAGTAAGAGAAATATTATCATTTCGCTTTTAAAGAAGGGGAAACTAATGAGTTAAATAACTTTCCCAAGATGGCACAGCTAGTAAGGAAACTTGAACCATGGTCAAATGACTCCAGTGATATTATATATACTACACTATATGCATTCCCCAGAGATCCCTTTCAATGTGATCTCTACCTCACATCTTAAAAAGAAATATATTTAAGCACCCAGTTAATAGAACAAAAGAATTATATCTTCAAATGCTATACCTGTTGGATCTCATATTGGGATTAAAGGGGTTGATGGGCAACAGCTCTGGCCAAGATTCAGACTAGGTGGAATTTCTTCTGGAAACTAGGGTGATGCTTAGCCACTGATGATTAATTGAGTAATAAATCCAGGTAGGATTGGCAATTCAAAAAAGTAGCTGAAATAAAAAAAAATGAAGCAATTTGATCTGAAAGGGATACTAAGGGAATCAGAGCAAAAAAGTCTGGACAAGCAAATAGAGGACCTGATGGTCAAAAAATGTCAAAACCATGAATAAGCTGAAATTAAAGAATGATGCCCTATCTTTTGATACTCATTTGTAGCTTTCCACCTTAAAGCTGATGGTTCACTGATGGTCCAAAATGGAAAAAAAATAACCACAAAATTCAAAGGCATATTATTGAAGCAGTCCTTCTGCTCTCCATGTCTTCTGAACTTCTAAACTGACAAAATACTAAATATCAAGATGTCAACAATCAGGAAATCTTCTTAGTTAGATAAAATGTAAGTGGTAACATAATGGAATGGTTTCAACCTATAATTACATTAATTCCCTCCAGAGGTTTGGAACTTTCAAAAAAATATTTATAAGGAAATAAGCAATTGTTTAAATGCAAGCCCATGTTAAAAGAGAACTATTTAATTTCAAGAACCCACTTGCAAATTCAGCATTTAGCACCACGTCTGGCACATAGTGGACAGCTAAGTGGAGGAGTGGATAGAAGTGCTGGGTCTAGGGTAAGAAAGACCTGAGTTCAAAATGTGTGATCTAAAGCAAGTCACTTCACCCTATTTGTTTCCTCATCTGTAAAATGAGCTGGACAAGGAAATGGCAAATCACTCCAGTATCTTTGCCAAGAAAACTACAAATGGGATCATGAAGAGTCAGATATGATTGGAATGACTGAACAAGTGGCACATAGAAGGACCTTAATATGGGCTTGCTAACTTGTGGACTTGTAATTAAACACATAAATAGTAGATACTTTTCGCTTGGGCAGAAGTGATCTAGTCTCATTTATTCGCAAATGGCCATGTCTCTAAAAGCTAGCTTTAAACAATATACGATGTTCAAAGGAGTCCTATATTGTGAGTTAGTCTCAGGACTGTGACTCTTGATAAATATTTCATTTTTCTCCCTCCTAGTTTTCTTACCTATGAAAATGAGTGGGTGGTGGTGGAAGTTTGGGATGGATGAATGATTATTTATTTCTTAGGTGCTTGACTTGACTGGAAGATTCTGTCATTCTGTTCTATGATTATAATCTCATAGTCTACCTACTGAGTCATGAAAATAAACAAAACTTGTTGTGGAATTAAGATCTTAGGTCTAATGTTCCTGGTCCTACTATTTTGTTTTTGACTTCTATATACTTAGTTTTACAGGGGATAGGGTAGGTATTACTAAGCAAAAGAACTATGGGAAAATGCCTTCCCTTGGGAATCACTGATGCCTTCATGTAGAACCATGGAAGTGCTTGCATGATGTAAGTATGCTTACTATATTCAATTACCCATTAATATTTTACACTTTTCTCAGAATATTCCAGGACTTGATTACTGAGCTACATGTGATATATACCTCCATTAATCTCTAAGCATTTTCTACCTTCCATTATTTTACTTACCTGGTATTGCTCTCATTTGATTTTTATTTCCCCAAGGACTATAAATCAAGTACTTCTTTCTCAGGGTGGGGAAAGACTCGATAATGGTACCTGTTAACCTCTGGGTAAACTAGTTCTTTACTTTTGAATACAAGGAATAAAGAAATATATTGCCTAAGGAAAAAATTTGTAGTAGTGATTCACTTCTTAAAAACTGTTCATTCTGGTTTCCTTGAAACTGGACATTATTTCCACACAGATAATATTTTTATTAAAAAATGATCACAGACATTTTCAGATCAAAGTGATCATCTCCACTCTTCTCCTTTCACACACGAGAGAAGTCTAGAATGGGGAAATGGCTTGCCCATGCCCATAATCCTCCAATGGTATATTTTCAAGAGTGCTAGACCAGACCAGACCACCACTCTGTTTTCAGTAGTATTTTTATTCGCGGTGTTAAAGAGCTTAAATCAATTACTAATTTTGAAAAGGACAGATGTTCTTCCTTTCCTCTAGTGTTGCACAATACCAGAGGTAAAACTTCTTTCATTTTATTATTTATACTACAGGATTAATGTCAGGTGGAATTTGTGACAGTCAAAAGATTAAAAAAAAAACCAGTTCCATTAAATCTGTCTACTGTGTTGGATATCTGAGCTGTTAATAAGAAGGACTGCCTTCTTTGTAGTCTACTGTACAAAGAAGCTTGTGGTGTAAATTGCCTTATGAACCAGAAGCCCACTTTTAATCCATGAAAGATTTTTAGTTCATGAGTATTGGTGATAAAGATATTCACTAGAAGTTTAATTATCAAAGTTTAATAAAAACACCAAAAGCAACTAGTAGAGTTCCATTATGTGAACATTAGAAACATTGACTAGATACCTTAACTGGATAATAATGAAAATAATATTACATGGGCCAAACTCAGGCCTATGTAGTGTGGATTACACTGCTTATTTAATATTGTTATTAGGAAGGGAAAGTCAAGAAGATAAATGGAAACAATTAGATGAACCAAAGTGTTCCGAAGAAAAATGCTCCCATTAAGTTCTTTCCCACCTCTACTTCTTTTACTGATTTCTCACACTTTCACTTTTCAGCAGAAAATGAGAGAGACTTCCCAAACACACAAAAATACAAATCCACACACACATACACATGCACATGTTACAGCACACAAAACACACACAGAATGTGAGTTCCTGCAATTGGAGTTATTTGAATTGAAATTGGGGTATTTTTAAAGATTGTAAAATGGAACAATTGATTGAGCTATACCTTGAGAAAATATTGCCCTCTCCATTCCCATTACTATAAAAAAAGACAAAAAATATTGTACTTTGAAACATGTATCACACTTCATTCCTTCTGTCATTATCTCTGTCTCTCTCTCTCATAAGAAATCATATATTTGAAAGTACATTGTGAATTGCAGATGACATTTATTAATGACTGACTTACTCAGTATCATACTTTAATACTATGGTAATTCCTGTCAAGGTACATAGTCTTAATAATAATGATTAGCATTTATATTGTACCTAGACTGTACTAGGCACTGTGCTATATGCTTTATAAAACATTATTTCATTTGATCCTCACAGCAATCCTGCAAGAGGTAGGTGCTTCTGTTATTACCATTTTAGAGTTGAAGAAATTGAAAAGGACAAAACTTAAGTGACTTACTCAGGATTACACACCTAGGAAGTTGTTTGAAGCCAAATTGAAATCAAATCTTCCCTTTTCTAGGCTCCACATTCTATCCATGGTGTACCTAATCTAACAAATGATTATCTTTCATAACTGACCCAAGCAGGGCCTTAATTTATCATTAAAAATAAGTTTATAATTATATAGCACTTTAATGTTTGCAAGGCATTTTACTTATATTTCCTCATCTCTTTAATTTTCTATATTTCCTTTTATGATGATGCATCCAAGTTTGACTTATCATAATAAAATATTTTCTCACTTAATATTGCCCTCAATAATAGAAATTTATTTAGCTATTTTATTTCAAAGGATTTGAAATGCTTAACTCATTTGAAGGTAAGAAGTTGACAATATTATCTGCATTATTCTTCATACAAAGAAAAGCCTTAAAAGCAAAATGGAAGTGTATAAATCTTGTCATTGGTTGTGGTAGTTTTAGGTTTCATTGTATTACAGGATTAGTAGGAAAAATACTTATATGGCTAAGTAGTTTGTCCCCATACTTGGTTGTAGGGGAAAAAGGGAATGTGGCCTAATTGGATGGAGTGTTAAATGTGAAGCTTGGAAGCAATGTCTTTAAATTGAGCTTCTCAGTACTGTCTCATATGATCCTAAACATATCAGCTCAAAGCCTACGGCAATGCTCTGAGACATAGCTCTTAATTAAAGAACAATTTCATGATGGTACTGTGTAAAGAGCACTGAATGTGGAGGTATACAATCTGAATTTTAGGTTAAGTGTGTCAGAAGTAGAATGCAAAACAGTTCAGACATATGTAATTTCTCACCTTGGGCAAGTCACTTAAACTCTTTAGACCTTACTTTCTTCATCTGCAAAAAGAAAGCACTGGGGGGGAGGAGCCAAGATGGTGGAGTAGAAAGACACACATATGCTAGCTCCTAACCCACAGCCCATAAAATACCTATAAAGAAGAACTCCCAACAAATTATGGAGCAGCAGAAGACACAGAACAATGGAGTGGAGGAGACTTCTGTTCCAGAGAGACCTTAAAAACTGACACGAAAGGTTCCTTGAGCACCAGACTTGGAGCAGAGCCCAGCCCTGCCTTGGCCACGTGGCACCGAGGGGAGCTGATCCGAGCAGGCTTCATGGATGGAATCTCCAGCAACCACACAGGTCCCTCCACCTACAGGCACCAAAGGTCAGTGAGAGAGTCTTTTTGGATCCCCGAGAGGGGAGTGGGGTATGCCCATGACTCAGGCCCCCTAGGGAGGCAGCAACTGACAAGGGCTCCCAAAGCAGGCAGGAGCACAGATCCATTGTTGAAGGTCTCTGCATAAACCCCCTGAAGGAACTGAGCCCTGTGTGGCTGCCCTACCCCCACCTGAGCACCTGAACTTAATCTCACACTGAAGAGCAGCCCCGCCACACTGAAGCATTAAGGCTGGGAAGCAGCATTTGAATCTCAGACCGCAAGTGCTGGCTGGGTGGATCTGGAGGGAAGGCGGGTGTGGAGAGGAACCTCAGAAGTCAAGTAACTGGCTGAGAAAATGCCCAGAAAAGAGAAAAAAATAAGACCATAGAAGGTTACTTTCTTGGGGAACAGATATCTCCTCCCATCCTTTCTGATGAGGAAGAACAATGCTTACCATCAGGGAAAGATGTAAAAGTCAAGGTTCCTGTATCCCAAACATCCAAAATAAATATTCAATGGCCTCAAGCCATGGAAGAGCTCAAAAAGGATTTTGAAAATCAAGTTAGAGAGGTGGAGGAAAAACTGGGAAGAGAAATGAGAGAGATGCAAGAAAAGCATCAAAAGCAGGTCAACATCTTGCTAAAGGAGACCCAAAAAAATGCTGAAGGAAATAACACCTTGAAAAATAGGCTAACTCAATAACCTAAAAAGAGGTTCAAAAAGCCAATGAGGAGAAGAATACTTTAAAAAGCAGAATTAGGTAAATGGAAAAGGAGGTCCAAAAGCTCACTGAAGAAAATAATTCTTTAAAAATTGGAATGGAACAGACGGAGGCTAATGACTTTATGAGAAACCAAGAAATCACAAAACAAAACCAAAAGAATGAAAAAATGGAAGATAATGTGAAATATCTCATTGGAAAAAAAACTGACCTGGAAAATAGATCTAGGAGAGACAATTTAAAAATTATGGGATTACCATGATGTAAAAAAGAGCCTAGACATCATCTTTCATGAAATTATCAAGGAAAACTGCCCTGAGATTCTAGAACCAGAGGGCAAAATAAGTATTCAAGGAATCCACCGATCACCACCTAAAAGAGATTCAAAAAGAGAAACTCCTAGGAACATTGTGGCCAATTCCAGAGTTCCCAGGTCAAGGAGAAAATATTGCAAGCAGCTAGGAAGAAACAATTCAAGTATTGTGGAAATACAATCAGGATAACACAAGATCTAGCAGCTTCTACATTAAGGGATCGAAGGTTGTGGAATATGATATTCCAGAAGTCAAAGGAACTAGGACTAAAACCAAGAATCACCTACCCAGCAAAACTGAGTATAATATTTCAGGGGGGAAAATGGTCTTTCAATGAAATTGAGGACTTTCACACATTCTTAATGAAAATCCAGAGCTGAAAAGAAAATTTGACTTTCAAACACAGGAATGAAGAGAAGCATGCAAAGGTAAACAGCAAAGAGAAATCATAAAGGACTTACTAAAGTTGAACTGTTTACATTCCTACCTGGAAAGACAATATTTGTAACTCTTGAAACTTTTCAGTATCTGGGTAGTGGGTGGGATTACACACACACACACGCGCGCGCACACACATGCACACACAGAGACAAAGAGCACAGAGTGAATTGAGTAGGATGGGATCATATCTTTAAAAAAAATGAAATTAAGTGGTGAGAGAGGAATATATTGGGAGGAGAAAGGGAGAAATGGAATGGGGCAAATTATCTCTCATAAAAGAGGCAGCAAAAGACTTATTGGTGGAGGGATAAAGAGGGGAGGTGAGAGAAAAACATGAAGTTTAATCTCATCACATTCGACTAAAGGAAGGAATAAAATGCACACTCATTTTGGTATGAAAACCTATCTTACAATACAGGAAAGTGGGGGAGAAGGGGATAAGCAGGGTAGGGGGGATGATGGAAGGGAGGGCAATGGGAGGAGGGAGCAATTTGAAGTCAACATTCTTGGGGAGGGACAGGATCCAAAGAGAGAATAAAAGCAATGAGGGGCAGTATAGGATGGAGGGAAATATAGTTAGTCTTACACAACATGACTATTATGGAAGTCATTTGCAAAACTACACAGGTATAGCCTGTATTGAATTGCTTGCCTTCCCAAAGGGAATGGTTGGGGAGGGAGGGATGAAGAGAAGTTGGAACTCAAAGTTTTAGGAACAACTGTAGAGTACTGTTCTTGCTACTAGAAAATAAGAAATACTGGTAAAGGGGTATAGAAAGTTATCTGGCCCTACAGGACAAAAGAGAAGATGGGGACAAGGGAAAGGAGGGATGATAGAAGAGAGGGCAGATTGGTGATAGGGGCAATTAGAATGCTGGGTGTTTTGGAGTGGGGGGAAGAGACAAATGGGGAGAAAATCTGGAACCCAAAATTTTGTGAAAATGAATGTTAAAAGTTAAATATATAAATTAAAAAAAAAAAATGACCTGCCCTTTGTAGTGACCTATCCTTCCTGCAAACCTAGCCAGACTTATGTCACCTCACTCCGCCTTCCATAGAGCACAGCACTTAGCATGTTGTTAGGCACTAAGTAGATGCTTAATAAATGCTCCTTGATTGATTAAAAAAAAAAAAAAGTACTGTTCAGAAGGATCTGTAAAGTCACTTTCACTTACATATCTGTGATGCTGTGATCTGCTTCCTCATCTTTTTTTCCAATTATTTCTAAATTTTTATTTTAGACAAATACTAAAACTTAAGTACATAATAAGAAAAGAAACACTATGAACTTAACTATTAAACTTAAATATAATATAAGAAAAGATAAAAGAATGTCATCTGTATGCAGAATATAGGAGAGGATTCAGAATATATATAGCAACAACTTATTTCCAGGAAGTCTATATATTAAATACTGTGCATTATGTTGAAAGCTGTCCATCTTTTCTTTGCTTTCTTGTAGGTTTTCTTTTGTCCTCTGCTGTCCACTTTTTACTTTATTATTTTTCCCTCTTCTTCCCCCCAACTCATCTCCCCAAGGCTGAAACTAAGCATGGATATATTTATATATAGGTAGTGATATGTACATCCACATATCCACATACACACATATACACACATACATATATAAACATATACTTTCCCTAAGAGATTCTGCTCCTAATCTTGTTTTTATGTTCCTGCATACATCTTTTTTCCAATTTTTCCTAACTCTTCCTCTTTATTTCTACCTGTTACATTGCCCTCCTATCACTTAACCTACCTCCACTCCAGCCATCCCTCCCTCATCTTCCCATTCTCCTAAATCTAAACACTCTTTTGTACACCCCTTTAATCTATTTCATCCCCTTTCCCTCTAAAGTTCCCATCTTTATCATCTCCCACCTTCCTATCCCCTTAGAGTTCCATTTCTTTTGAAATTTAGAAGACTTTTATATTCCTCTAGATGTATATGTATTTCCTCCTCTTAAACCCATTCCTGAGGAAAGTAGATTTGTAGAACTAACAACTCCACTTCCCTATCTAATTCCTCTGTATTGGTTCTTCCTCTTGTACCACTGTTCTTGAATGGTTTTACTTTTTAAAGTCCTATCATACTCAGGTCTATCCCAATCTTTCTTATAAGCTACCTAATTTCTAGTAATAATCTTGGACATAGGTTTTACCTTTTCCGTACATAAAAGGTAAACATTCTATCCTTATTTAGTCCCTTGTAGTTGGTCATTGGTATTACCTTATATTTCTCTTGTATGTCAAATTTCCTACTGACTTCAGATTTTTTTTTCCTTTTTTTAAGCAGAATCCTGAAAGTCTCACAGTTGATCAAATGTTCATTTTTTTTCATTCAGAATTATGCTCAGCTTTGTTGGGTATGATATTTTCAGCCAGAGCTCCAGTTCTTTTCTTCTTCAATATATAGTATTCCAAGACCTATGATCTTTTAGTGTTGCCAGCACTAAGTTTTGTGTGATTCTAATTGTGATACCATCATATGTAATTTTTTTTTTCTTGTTGCTTCTGATATTTTGTTCTTGATCTGGGGGTTACAGAATTAAACTGTGAATTTTCCTTGCAGCATCTTTTTCATTCGGTGATTGATAGATTTCTTCTATTTCTACTTTTCCCTCTTGTTCTAAATGCTTTAGGATAATTTGCTTTAATTATTTCTTGTATTATTGCATCAAGATTCTCTTTTTGATCAGAGCTTTCAATTGGTCCCATTCTTGTGTTTTCTCTTCTTGATCTATTCTCTAGATCTGTTTTTTTAATGAAATGTTTCACATTCTCTTCTATTTTTTCATTCTCTCTCTCTCTCTCTGTATATATATATATATATATATATTATGTCTTCATCTCTTATAACTTTGCTTCTCCTGGTCCAGTTCTTATTTTCAACGAATCACTTTTCCCCTTAAGTTTCTGCATCTCCTTTTCTAATTGTTTCACTTTCTTGCCATAATCTTCTTGTTTTTCTTGTATTCTTATTTTTCTTTTTAATTTTTCTTCAGTCTCTCTCATTTGATTTTTCATTGGTTTTGGTTGTTGTCCTTTGTTCTAGAAGGGAAGCAAAATGACATCACTGTGCTAGAGTCAAGTTTCAGTGTGTCTGACTGTGGCTGATTAGACTAATAGGAGCTTGGAATGTTCTATTACAGGTCAGGCGCAAATAGTGCATGTGAACATTTGGGGTGAAATTTGTATATTCTGTATTTTTTTTTGAGCTGTTTCAATTCCACTTTGCTCATAGAGCACACCATCTTCTCTGATGTGGGCACACCATGCTGAGTGGTCCTGTGCAGGGTCTCCCATGTCACACAATCCATTCCATAGTTCTTAAGAGAGGTCTTAAAAGTATCCCTATATTTCTTCTTCTCACCACCATGTCCATGCTTGCCCCATGCGAGTTCTCCATAAAACAGGTTTTTTTTGACAAGTGTATGTTTTGTATTTGAACAACATGGCCATCCTATTGGATTTGTGCTCTCTGAATCAGAGTTTGAATGTTTGGCAGTTTAATTACAGTGAGGACTCAGTTCCTGGTACCTTATCCTGCCAGGTGACCTTCAGACTCTCCCTAAGATAATTCACATGGAAGTGATTCAGTTTCCTGGCATGGTACTGGTAGATTGTCAGGATTCACAAGTATACAGCAATAAGGTCAACACAATGGCTCTGTAGACCTTCTGTTTGGTAGTCAGTCTAACATCTCCTCTGTCCCATACTTTCCTTTGGAGTCTCCCAAACACTGATTTAAAAGTCTCTTTTAAGTTCTTCAATGAATTCTTTTTGGGAAGGAGACCATTTGATGTAGCTCTTTGGGGTAGAAGAGGGTTTCTTTGTTTCAGTATCCTCCTATGACAATGAACACTGGTATTCTCTGTTCCCACAGAAGCTCTGTAGGGTTGGATTCTTTCTGCTTTGCCTGTGCTTTTTGTTGTTGTTGTTGTTATTTATAATCACCTTTGGTGCTGGGTATGAGAGATAGTGCCTCTGGCCTCTAATCCTCTTCAGTTCTCCCCTCTGACCTTGTACTCAAACTAAGACCTCCTCCTGTAAGTGGCCACAGCGAGTGGCATCTCACCCCACTGCTTCTGCACTCACCCAGCACGTACTGTTTCCTTCCAGCCACAGCTCTCCCACTCTCTGCAGCACAGCTGGTCTGGTGGTCCTTGTCAGCAGAGGTTCCCTTGATCTTCCCTAGGTTAGATGTCCAACTCACCTCACTGTCTGGGGGGTAAAAGTTCAGGTGATCCGAGCTGAGGCAGCCTCCCAGCTCAGCTAACTTTAGGGCTTGGTGTATGGGGTTTAAATAGAGCCTACCCTGGAGGTATATCTTCACAGGGAAGAAATGTAGTCCTAGGAATTTTCTTCAAGTCTTCTCTGACTTTCCCAAGAGGACCCCTGTCCTGCACCTATTCTTCTTTGTTTTCATGGTTCTATGTTCACCCAGAGGCACTATTCTTTTATGGAGGAAAATCTTGAGAGCTTGAAATTTTCTGACCTACTCTGCTACCTTCCCAGAATCCTCTCCTGTTTCTTCATCTTCCCACACATAGGGAAAATGGGATCTTTCACATAACTCTTGTGTATAAATGGAGTTGGATAAAATTGACTGATTAGGTGGGAAAAGTTATCAAAAATGCAATCATTGTGATTATGATATTTATTTATTCGTTCATTTATTTGTTAATTTATTTACTTGTTTAGTTGATCCAATCTATCCAAAACTCTTAAACCAGTTTTGCTTCTGGAAATGGGCATGAGGGAAATTGGTCAAGCTCGCCTGGCTCATCTGCAGGGCTAAGTTTATTTCTGAATGTTCAAGGCAATATTACTCAGTGTGATATAAAATAAATTTTCTTTTGTCTATATGCAAAGGTATGAGTGCTTGTGCATTTCTGTTTATATGCCCTTTTGGAAATGTAGTGGAAAGGATATTTGTCACCAAGAGCATGCCCTGAAATATATTTGACAATGCATTAATTTATATTGGATTTAAACTAGCTTTTCAAATTAATCTTAGAGTTTATTCTGAACGAGAAGTGAGTTTTTTTATAGTTTGACCTTTCAGATTGCTGAGCAGAGCAAAATAAGTGTCAATTTACTTTAAACAATGTGGAAAGTATCGAGGGAAAGCTATATGTGTCACAGTTGAAAATACTATATTTTAATCTCTTCATTGGTTTATGGACCCAAAGTTCCCTGGAGAGTTCCATAAATCTACATAATGTTCTTGAGTGTTGAATTTTTATATTTCAATTTCTGATTTAGTTAAAGATTTGTAATGTCACAGCAGATGGTTCACTTTTGACTTGACATCTCAGCAAAAATTCTGAGGTGAGATGTGCTCATTTAGAGTATCCAAAATGTGGGCAAATTATAGAACATAAGAAGCAAGAGTAAACTTCCACGTGGTAAGTCTAAATGAGTTGTGGATGTTTTAAGTACTACACTTGAGCACGTGAGCCTACAAAATTTGTTTAGAAAAAGCTCATTTTCTTAATTCTAATTTCCAACCAGTCATTTTTTCCATCTTTTCTCCAATATAACTTAAAAAAAAATAAACAAAGGAAAAAAAAGTTAACCTAGCTGGATTTTAAGAAAAATCCTAATCTCTACAACTTTTCCATTGGGTTTTGCAAATCCGCTTCATTATATTAAAATAGAACATTTATTTCTTTTAAAATATTTTCTCCCAATTACTTGTAAGTAAAGATATTTTAAACATTCATTTAAAAAAATTTGAGTTCTCTTCCTTATCTCCCCCTTCCTTGAGATGGTAAGCAATTTGATACAGGCTATAAATGTGCAATCATGCAAGACATAAAATAGAACATTTCTTATAAATACGTTGAAATAGAAACTGATAGATTAAACATTTTAGAACTTATTAAGCATTGTGCTAAGTGCTGGGGTTCTAACAGCAAGCAAAGAAAACAGGCCCTTCTTCAAGAAGTTTGCATTGTACTGGGAGAGGAAAACAATGAGAAGAAGGAGTGTTGCTATTTGGTGCAAGGGAATATTTACAGCTTCTTAGCTCACTTAAAGGCCCCCAGTTAGAGCTACTTTCTCTATGGCTTTAAATATCTACGTGCCATGAAGTGAGGACTCCTAAAGGCACCTGCACAATAATCGCCCCTACAAATTGACCCCGAAATTCCTATTTTACCCATTTCTTTAATACATAGAAAATTCTTAATAAAATAAAATGTTATATAATTGGAGGAGCACATCTGTTAGAATGATGCTTGTCACCCATAGCATTTGAATATATAGGACAGGAAAGCTAAATTCAATGGAAAGGAGAGAATTGGGAAATACACAAAACTGGGCATTTCCTGGAAGGATCAGACTAGGTAAGTTCTTATTATGGAAAGCCCTGGAAAAAGTATAAAAGGAACAAAATAACATTGTTGAAGGGGAGAGGAGAAATAGCAAGAGAGAAGAGGAACAACAAAGACAAATATTAGCTATTTCATGATTTTGTCTTTGCTTTATTTTGTTCCTAAAGAAGAATCAGATCACAATGAGGAAAGATGGCTGAACTTGAGTCCCATGAAAGACAATGAAATCTCTGTAACCTAGACTGGCATAGCCAGTCAACAGGTGTTTATTAAGCATTTTCTTTGTGCTAAGCATCTTGCTAGGCACTGGAGATATAGGGACAAAAATGAAATAGTCACTACCCTCTAGAAATTTATTTTTTTCAGAACCTTAATATGCTGCTAACCCTAACCCTAATTTGAATTAAATTCAGCATGTGTTTATAATACCTATTACATTTAAGGCACTATTCTAAGCACCAGTTGTATATAAATAAATGGAAAGGTTATTGCCCTCCAGGCATTACGTTTTGCAAGACCCATCAGAGCAGAATTTAGCACAAAGTTATATTCTTGAGTAGTTACTGAATATCTAATACATGCTGCAGGGGATCAAAACAGAAGACATGGTTCTTGCTTTCATGAAGCTTCATGTCTAGTTGAAGGATTCAATATATAAGAATGATCACATCAGCTCTTACGTGTCATTTCCACACTCTTTTAACTCTAGTAGCTCCCTATTCCCTCTAGGATAAAATATAAACTATTTTTTTTTTTGCATTTAAAGTACTTCACAACCTGGCTCTAAGTTATCTTTCCAGACCCATTATACAATAACAATAGTTTACATATTTCTTTAAGATTTGTAAAGCACTTTTACAAATATTATCTCATTTGATCTCATGACATCTCTAGTATGTAGGTATGATTGTTATCCTCATTTTATAGACAAAGAAAGTGAGAAAAATAGAAGTTAAGTGATTTGACTATGGTCATACAGAATATGTCAGAATTTGAACTCCAATTTTTCCGAATCCAGATTCATTTATTATCCATGGAGCTAATACCTATCTATCTATCTATCTATCTATCTATCTATCTATCTATCTATCTATCTATCTATCATCTATCTATCTATCTATCTATCTATCTATCTATCTATCTATCTATCTATCATCTATCTATCTGCCTACCTGCCTGCCTGTCTGTCTATTGTTTATCATCTTATTTGTCATTTACTTACTTATCCTCTGGAGCAACTAGGTGGTACAGTAGGTAGAGTGCTGGACCTTTCCTGAATTCAAATCTGGCTTCAGATACTTACTAGTTATGTGACCCTGGGCACTTTACCCTGTTTGTCTGTTTCCTCATCTGTAAAAGGAGCTGGGGAAGGAAATGGAAAACTACTTCTTCTTTGTGAAGAAAACCCCAAAAGGGGTCATGAAGAGTTGGATGTGATGGAACAACAACAACTTATCATCTGTCTATCTATCTAATCTGTTTTAACCCATGATTGAATTTAAAATCATTGAGAGTAAGGATTCTTTTTTTCTTTTTTTCTTTCTTTCTTTCTTTCTTTCTTTCTTTCTTTCTTTCTTTCTTTCTTTCTTTCTTTCTTTCTTTTTTTTTGGTCCCAGTATCTACTATACCTAACAGTGTCTGGCATAAAGCTGCTGAACAAATCCCTTTTGATTGATTGTTTAAGCATGTAAAAAAATTAAATACTATCGTAAGAAATAAATACTGGTTCATGACAGAGATTTAAGAAATGTCACAAGTTAGTACATGATTAATGTCCAAGTGAATTGTGAGAACAATAAGAACTGTTCTTGAAGATAAAGGAAGACAGTGTATGGGGAGAGTGATGATCACCGAAGTCTAGAACAGATAAGAAGTAGGATGTTATGCATAAGCTGACCTCTACTCTTGCCTTTATGAGAGTAGATTTCAGGGAGTTCAGAAAAGAATAGGGAAGATACCATGGTCCAAGAAGCTAAAAAAAAAAGCAAGTTGGATCAAGAGGGATGGGAAGCTCTTGAACAAAAGCTTCTTGTGAGGCAGTCACAAATGATGCTGATGAGGTGAGGAAAAGAGGAGAAATCCAAAGAGAATGATGTGATTGAACAGGCTGCTCATCAGCTGATTTAGATTTTAAAAGAAGCTGTAGTAAAAGTGGAAGCAAGAGAGGCATCTGATGAATATAAAGAAGGAGGAAGATCTTGTAAAAATTGCTTCAGAAAGGCGAAGACTTGTAAGAAAGGTTAATAACAATAAAAGGAAACCTTTTAATCTTAGTTGGAAGAACAGATCCAAGAAGAGCTCAGCGCTGCTGGTTATGAATTGAAATGTTCTTGGAGGACAGAAAGGAAGGGGAACTCATTCAGCTGATTTTTGTTTCTGCTTTCTCTACTAAAAAGAATCCTCTTCATATTGGCAAGGAGAGTATATCCTACACCAGGAAACAGAACCTATGATAACTGAGTAATGCAGAACCTGACAGCCCTCAATGAATTCAAGTCTGCCGGCCGGGAATACCTACCTATCTTCCAGGATACTTAGAGAATGTATGGACTTGATTACTGAGCCTTTGGAATGTGAGAGTTGGAAGGGACCATCTCATTGTTCTAATCCCCCATTTTGTAAACTCTGTAAACGTCTTTGAAATTAATGACTAAAATGTGGTCACATAATTATGGTTTAGATAAATCATTCCTGTTTCTCATTGCTATATAAGAAAAACATAGGGTTCAGTTAAACTGTAGTCTACCTAATAGTGTTTTTGATTTACTTTAGTAATAACTTTAAAGATTCTCACAAAATACTCACTTGCCTCTGTTTGCAGGGTCTATTACAAATCAGTTAAAATTAATGTCAATCATAAATAGGCCTAAAATGCTTTTAATGTTCTTTACCTCTTCTTGATTCTTTCTTATTTTCTGGTTTTCATCAGAATTGGGGAGAAAGAATTGGCAGGAATCAGGACAAATAAAAACTCAAGGAGTTAAATAGGATTTTGGTGGACCAAATTTCATAAGCTTTTTGCAAGCTTGTATCATTGCTGTGTTTTATGTGAATCAATACTGGTTTGCCTGATACTATCACTTCAGTATATTGACTTGCAATCAAATGTTGGAATTTTCCTGTGTTTTTATTGATTTCAAGAAAAAAATACAGTCTAAAATATGTAAAACAGAAAATTTTTATATATGGCATGATTCTACTCTTAAGAAAATGAAAGGGAATCATGATTGAATGTCTTAAAGTCCTATATAAACCTCAGGTTGTTTATTAGACTAATTCTCATTTCGGTTCAGGGAACAATAATAAAATACTCAAGTTTGGTGAAAAAGAAAAATAAACTTAGCTGATTTATTCTGTGGAAAAGATTCTAATTCCTCTACATCCCCAACTACTGTAGATGAAACTATGGAGAGAATAGGACACCCTAGCTTCTGATCCAGGTGGGAATATTAAGATTAATATTTTTTAAAGGAAATCTACTAAAAACTAGGCTAGAGTAATCACTAAAGAACATTCTTGCTCTACTTACTGAGGAGCATAACAGCTTAAGGAGGAGGACAATCATGAAAGAAAAGTCACAAAACTATCTCTCCTGTAGATCTATATGCATTTCCACAGCAGTAAAATAATCATAGGATGTTGGGCTACCTGATTTGTCAGTCTGTCTAAGAGCATTTGTTAATTGCCTACTATGTATTAGGTAATGTACTAAGTGCTGGGAATGCAAAGAAAGGAAAAAGACAGGAGTTCAGAATCTTAAAGTAGAATTGCTAGTAATTTCAAACACTATTGGCCAATCATGGTATTTATCTTATTAAGGGCAAAATTATTTTTATTGTATTTGATTTCCTACTTGATGTCTGTAAATTCATGTTTGCTGAGAAGGTGGAGATTCCTCTATATATCCCCCTCTCTATTGTACATATAGGGAAACATGTCAGGTATATGAAGGCTGTCTCCTTTTTTAAGAGAAAGTCTAAGAATGAAGACTCTGAGTCATTCTATAGAATATGAAAAAATCCGATCATTTAGAACTCTGTTTCCAGTTTGAAATAAGATTGGGAAACAAGATTGGGGCCAAATTTTATAGGACTTTGAATGCTAGGATCAGTAGGTTATTCTATAGGTCAATGCAAAGCTATTTAAAGCTTTTGGTATGTGAGCAAGGTAATCATATCTGTGAAAAAGAAACGCCAGTTTGTAGTGTTTAGAATAAATTAGAGGAAGAAAATACAAATAAGTCTACTAAAAGACTTCTATGATAGTGCAGGTGAGAGGTAATAAGAACCTGAACTCTTGTTATAGTGGGGATATTAAAGTAGGGAGAAGAAATGAATGATCTTGCAAAAACAGAATGAGCAAGACCTAGGGGTGGATCTATTGGATGAAAGAATGGGAGGATCCAGAGATGACAATGAGATTATAAACATGAGTGGCTAGGGCAATAGTACCATTTGCAGAGTAAAGTAAGGTTTGAAGGAGGAATAATGAGTTTGATATTTTAATGTAGTAAGCCTGAGTTTCCAGTGAGACACCCAGAAGGAATATGTACTGGAAAGTTAGAAATACTGCCCAGAGGTCTTAGCTAGCTATGAAAATGGATATTAACAAGAGAGATGCCTATATAGATTGAGAGGAGAAGAGGACCAAAAACAGGGACTTGGAGAAAGGCAGTGGAATGTTTAGTTGCCACTTCTCCGTATCATTCTGTGTTTGACTCGGCTGGATTTTTGTATTTATGTGTGACTTTTATGTTTGATCTCCTTATGTCTCATATCTCTCCACTCAATGAATCCTCTTGTTAATGACACATAACAATATATTTTTCTACTCCTGGGTGGGTGGGTGGGGGGAACATATCCTTACCTGTGCATCTTACGTCTGCAGGTAGCCTGCCTTATAAAATCCAGGGGTTTGTATCTCCTATACTTCCCAACTGGAACTATTTGGTTCCTTTCCAGTCTCCGAGAAGCCCTCTTCTTCTGATGCCCTTGAACTTGGCTCATTATTTACAAAGTGTAAGGTGTTAAAACTGGAGTGGGCTGATGTTTGCAAGTTCTTGTCACTTTTATAAAAATGTTTCTAATTGAGAGAAGCACCCAAGAAACAGTTGTCAATTTTCTGCTTCAGAACGTAACTACTGGTGCTCTGACTCTCAGAACTGAGTTTCAACTTGTTTCAGCATTTTGTAATCCATTCTTGTGATAGACGGTGATTTAACCTCAGACTGCATCATGCTTGAATGTACTAGAATTAGAGAGATCTTCCATGCAGACCCACACACTATACATATATATTTCCTGTTCCTCCCCCCTTCTCATAAAATCTGCAAGAAAAGCTAAGTACTTAGATTTTTTTCAATTATTTTATGAACCGTAACACAAAGATTGATTAGAAATTAACTTCTATTTTACTTTGGCTATACAGTTAATGGTTTCTTTGGGTTATATTTAAGATTTTTAACATTGGAGAGGATATTACCAGTTATCTAGGTCAAATTTCTCCTACAACATCTTTGACAAGTGGTTATTGAAATTCTACTTGAACATGTCCAGCTGGCATTTATGCATTGCTTTAAGGTTTGCAAAGTACTGCGTATATAACATGTTACTTGATTCTCACAACAACCCTGCATGGTCGATGCTATTTTATAGATCAAGAAAATGAATGGAATAATTAATTGAGACATTAATGACTTGATTATGATCACATAGCTTATAAATGTCTGAGGTTGTATTTGAACTCAAATCCTGATACTAAGTCTTGTACTTTTACCTGTCTACCCAGTTGTCCAGTGATCAGAGACATTGCTTTTTGAGACACAACCCATTCCATTCTTGTACGGCTCTGTTTTTCAATATGGTTTTCCCTTATATTGAATCAAAATTAATATCTTGTAACTTCATGTTTTCCCAAATATGGAATAACACAGAGCTGGTCTATCTACTCCATGACCTCAGATATCTTGACAATATTATTATGATCCCCCTCAATCTTCTATTCTCTAGGAAAAACATTCAGAATTTCCTTATCTTGTCCTCAACATGACTTACTTTTTAGACCCTATGCACCCTTTTTACAATACGCTTTACTTTGCTAACTTAAAATGTAGATTCCCCATCTGGCCACAATGCTATAGATACGGTCAGACTAGTGCAGAATTGTATGATGGAGCCATTACTTTACATTTAGTATTGTCTACTTACATTATGGCATTAAAAAATCATCACATGATTGCCTTCTCTTGATGATTGAGTAAATAAGACCCCTAGGCTTTTTCTGTAATATTAATATCCATTAGTATGCACCAATCAATCTCTTTTATTTTTTTGAGGGGTCAATAATTATTTTAATCAAGCACTTGTATCATGGGCTTAGTTCAAGAGAAAAAATCAGCATCCTGAACTTCAGAGAAAATACAGAGAAATCAAAATCAACAGACATACTTCTAGTTGTCTGGAAATTACATACATACATAGTTACCAGGGAGGGAAGCACCAACATCTGGGTTTTCAAGGCTATGGTGGGACAGGGTGTACTCCTTAATGGCTTCTCAGAGTCTCATCTGTCCAAACACTTCCAAAGAGTAAGACCCCCCAATCAATCTCTTAAACTTTAAAGAGGCTCATGACACCACGTCTGTATCATTGTACCTCTAAACTCCTCTGCCATATTGATAATCCCCTCTTTTGCAAAATCATAGATCATGTCCCACCCAGCTAAGTGTCATAGTGGATAGAGAGCTAGGCTTTGAGTAAGGACAAACTGAGTTAAAATTCTGGCCTCATACACTTAATAGCTGCGTGATTCCAGACAAGTAACCAAGCCATGTTTACCTCAGTTTTCTCATTCATAAATGAGGATCAAATGGAAGAATAACTAAAAAATGCATAGCATAGTGCATGACATATAGTAAGTTCTACATAAATATTTTTGTTGTTATTATTATTATCCCAGGGCAAGGAAAATGTCCATGTCATTGTTTAGTCATGTCTGACTCTTGTTGACCCCATTATAGAGTTTTCTTAGAAAGGATACTTGACTGGTTTGTCATTTCCTTCTCTAGCTTGTTTTAGAGATAGGAGAATTGAGGCAAGCAGCATTAAGTATGGCCATGAAGGCAGCTGAAGCAAGCATTGTTGAGTACTTAAAGCTTGGTCAGAAATTGAAGAAGCCAAGATCATCCACTGCATTCTGGTCCAATTATCATGAATTTTCTTTTGCTATTGGACTTCAATGACTGTGGAAGAGCGAGTGAGTCAAACAACTTTTGCTAGTCTACCTCACTTAACTCCAATTTGTGATGTCATTGGTCATCTTCCAAATGAAGGACAAACCATCCCACAACTCTATCCTAGTCATTCTTCTCTTCTGCATTTTTTTCCCAGTAAAATCACAAGAACTTCTGGTTTAAATTATTCTTTCTTTCAATAAAATGATTTCCTTTGTAGTCCTACATATTTTATTTTATGCATTTAGAAAATGATTCTAAGTGCTCTTTACACTTTACCAGATTGCTGGAAGGATCCATAAGGTTAAGAATTCCTTCTTTAGCAGTTCTTTGTTGCTCCTTTTGAAAGACCTTCACAATCTGGGTTTAACCTATCTAGGCTGATTGTCCTCCATGCTGTTCTACCTCCTCCTGCATAAGCTCTGACCCCCTAACCCTATTTCCTTGACTGGAAAGCTCTTTCCTAACATTTACTTCTTATAAATTCTAGTTCTCTTTAGAGCTTAGCTCAAATGCTACCTACTATAAGAGAATTTTGCTGAGTCTTTCAGTCTTATTGATTCTTTCTAAAATTACTATAAGTTCATTCTGTACATACTATTTTTACTGATTGTGTTTCCTTATGATAGAGTATAAAGGTCTTGAGGGCAGGGACTATTTTTAGTTTGCTTGGTATCCACAGCCACTAGTTTAATATACACTGGCAGATTGTAGTCACTTTTGCTTTTTTTTAATTTAAATAAATGTTTTTTGAATTGAATCAAGATCAACTAATATCTGTGGGCTTATTATATATGGTCTCTTTTTTCAAGGAGTAAATGACATATTTCAGAAAACAACATAACTAAACTTTATATGTTTAAAAACACAAAACTCATATAGTAATATACAATAGAACTTTAAGCATTGTAAAGATAGGGACCAGCTTTAAGATTTCATTGGTACAGGAACAACTGGGATAAGAAAACTCACTCTATCAATGCAAATAAGCACTTGTTCTTCAACTGTTAAAAAAGTCTTAAGGAGTTAAACAACTTGCCCATGGTCATTCAGCCCAGGAGTAGGATTTGAATACAAGTCTTTATGGTTCTGAGACCAACTTTTTGACATCTTAAACCATTGTTGATACAATGAAAATCTTCCAAACAGAGCTATAGAATGAGTTCTTAGAAGATAATGAATTTTCTTTCAATGGAGATTTTTACTTAGTAAAAGTTAAATGACCACATGGAGAAGTTAAGGCAATTCTTTTGGGTATCTAGTTGGCCTTTGACACGCCTTCCAAATACAGTATTCTGTGGTTCAGCAAAACCCAATTTCAACAACATTCCCACAATGCAATTCTCCAAATGAATTCAGTTTTCTACTCTCAGATAAACTCCTACCCTCTGGGCAAGTCCAAGCATTTTTAATACTACCAGTTTTCCAACTTATGAAATGTATTCATTCATTTACTCTCATCCATTAATTTTTTGCACAACTTAGGAGAATAGGATAGCAATAAAATAATAGCGGAAAATATTGAGCTTTTTTTTTTCACGATGTGTCACTGAATGAATGAACCATGGAAAACTAATATATATATATATATATATAACTAATATAAATAATATACATATAAATAATATAAACTAATATACATATATGTATATATATATATAACATGGATGTGTGCTTGACTTCCTCAATTTGGATATTTCCTCCATTAACTCAGAGCACAATCCTTCCATGACTTTTCATCTTTGTGATCTCCGTCCATGGTTTATTCATGGACAGGAGAAAGCCTATGGAATCATCAAAAATGGGTCCATCTAATGTCTTGATGGACTTCCTTTAATATTTTAGGGATTCTACCGAAGCCTTGGTAGATTCTATATATATAAATAAAATCATTTCTTATATACATATCATCACCAGAAACATAGTCAAGAGTTTAGCCTTTCTGAGCCCACCCTGTATCTTTGCATCATCCTTTGGGTTTCTTGAAACTTATCATTGTTCAAATGTGTTAGGAAATGGACAACTGTTCCCTTCTAAACCATATAGACACAACCTGACTATATTCAATTATTTGCAAAAAAATTAACTTTTCCACTGAGGAGCCAGTAGGCAGTCTGTAGAGATTTTACTAAGTTCAAAAAGTTTCCAGTTCTGCAGGAAGTCAGGACTGTGAAGCTGTGGATGCTGGTGCTGCTGAGCTTGCAGGAGCATCTGGTAATTAATCTGAGCTTTGGGGAATTTGAAATGTTGGCAAACATGTTCTAAAATTTAAATCTGACGCTTGAAAGGGCATCCCTGAGTGGAGGTCATCCTGCAGGAGAAAAGAGTAAAACAAAACAAAACATAGTCTACTACAGAGTTACTTTTTATTTGATTGAATGAACACAACAGACATTTATGGATATATACTTAGATTTTAAATAAAGCTTGTTTGAAGGCTCCACTAAACATATACAAAATCTTCCTGCATACTAATCTTATTCTTGACTAGCTAGCTGGTTGCTATACTTTAATTTCTGAAAATCTATTTTATTGGCTGTTATTTAGCTCTGTAATACTAACCCAGAACTCACTGTAAACAAAGTATTTATTAGTCTCCATCTGTTGTGGATCAAGCAAGGAAAGATATGGATACTGGCTGGGCAGCAAGATAACCCTTCCTGCAGCTCAGAGCCAGATATAACCAAAACAAATAGCTACATAGCAGGAGGCAACATGGGAGAGGGAAAAAATATGGAAATGAGCTGAAACCCATTCAGTTGGGGCACCTCAATGCTGAAAAGATATAAGGGACCTGGAGGAAATTCAGAGTAGCAAACAGGACTGAGGGAATGGAAAAGTGATTTATGAGGAAAGATTAAATTCTTAAATATGTACAGCTTGGCTGAGGGACATCTAAGACTGCAAGAAGCCATTATAAATATTAGGAAAGTGAAAACTTCAAGGAGAAATGAGAAATATTTTTAAAGATGGCATAGAATGAAATATAAAAATTAGATAAAACATGAAAAGATATGCCTAAAATAGTTTGCCAATGGAATTTGTAGAAAATCTGTTTGGGGCCCTTTTAAAAGAATATGCACCAAAAAAATCCCTTAAAGACAGATATGAATTCCATGTTTGGTTAGGATTCATCTTTTCACTGTGTGTGTGTTCATCCTTCGTTGCCAAAGAAGACCATACCATCAGAGAAATAATGACATGACTTGCACTTGACTTTGTTTTGAGTGAAGGAGGGCTGTGCAGGTCACCAGCCTCACTTCTCCTCCAGAGCCATCTGAATCCAATGACCAGATGACTGGATGACTGGAGATGACCCAGGATGAGGCAGCTGGGGTTAAGTGACTTGCCCCAGGTCACACAGCTAGTGAGTGTCAAGTGTCTGAGGTGAGATGTGAACTCAGTTCCTCCTGACTCCTGCACTGGTGTTCTATCCACTGAACCACCTAGCTGCCCTCTTTTCACTATAGTTAAATCTCAATTATATAGAAATTAATCTTCTAGATTGTGAATAATCCAAACCTTTAATATTCAATTACTGTATATTCTTTTTTTGGGAGAACAAAGGCCAATCTTAGTATATACTATGACCAAACACTGACCAAAGTGTCTTAGCTGCTACCTGGCATACTCTGGTGGAGAGAATAGCCACATTATAAGCCGCAGTCTTAGAAATATCAGACTAGTCCAGGAGGGCGCTAATTATATCTGGCCTCTCAGTGTCACAGAATCAAGAAAAGCCTGAAGTAGACACAGACCCCAAGGACCATTTCATTAAAAGAACAATGACACACTCAAAAAGGGCAAATACTAAGGTCCCATGCTGCAGACTTGTTAGAACAACGCAGAAGTACGCTTCTCTTAGTTGATTAGCTGTAGCCAGAATCTCTCATTTCCCTCTCATTCTCCTCTTTCACTTTAGTAATCTGTGAGAGAAGAAACACAACTGAACTCTCCAAATACAATGGCCATACCTATGCCCATCCTGCTTCTAAGTATCAGTTGTGTTGTTTCACTGGTAGTACAAAAGTAGGAAAAGAACTGGTTATTTCAAATCAGGTCAATTTTATTACTTATCAATTACCCTTGACAAATTTTATGGTTGAAACCATGGATTCATTTACTTTACCATTTCAAAGGATCCATATTTGCATCAATATAGTACTTTCCCCTTGGGCACAGATTACAAGAATCTAAATTATTGAATCATAGATTTAGAGATCCAAGGAATCTTAGGGTTACTTTGGTCCACAAAAGCAGGAAACAAGCCTTTATTTAATACTTACTATGTGCCAAACACAGGGTTAATTTGAGTGTTTCTACAAATACAAGCCAAAAAAAAAACCCCAAAAACAAAAAACAATGCCGGCTTCAAAATGCTTACATTCTAATGAAGGAAAACAATACATAAAAGGAACCCAAAAAAACATGTTAGGTGAAGAAGGTAGAAGCAAATGGACCTTGTGTTAAAATCTGGGAAGTCAGAGGCAGAAACTCATAGGGAAAGAAGTATGGCTGGTCTAAGGACTGCCCTAAAATTGAGGTCTCCAATGAGAGAAGGAGGTCAGCATATTCTAAGGTAAGAAGGCTAGAGGTGAAGATATATGTTCCAGGATGAGAAGGTCCAATGCTGTTAGGGAGATTCTAAGGTGAGATGGCAACTGAGACATAGTGTTAAAGTCTCAAAAGTCAGAAGTAGAGCATGGAAAGAAATCCTACACCTCCTCATATTTTTATAAATAAGAAAATTGGGATCCAGTTAATTTCCCAAGATTAATGGCACAGCTGAGAATCTGACCTCAGTGCTTTGATTATAAATTCAATGCATTTTCCACAACCATGTTTTATTTTCTTCTTATGTTATTGTCCATAACTTTCTTACACAGGCTATTTACCACATGGGATAAAAACCTTCTTCAATTTTTTTTTGATATTTTATGGATATCAGTATAGTATACAGAACAGCAATCAACTATCTTTTCCCTTCCCTGTATGGCAGGCCCAACTTTTGTCTTCATATCACTGTTAAGACACAAATCATCACTACCAATATACTGTGGTCTACTTAGACCCATCACAACTCTGGTTGCTATATGGCTCATCTGAAATCCTAATTCTTTTAAGGTTCTGGTGTTCTACCAAAAATAATAAATATGGAAAGCAATTATATTCCTGATACTTTCAAGTATGGCTGTCTAGATGTGATCAGCTATAGGAAATCATTTCTGACAATCTGTCAATTCTCTTTTCATATTCTCATCAAAGAAACCCTTATATATACTAGCCTGGCTCTCAGTTATGCCTAAATTTTAAGAGCAATGACTGAAATTATTCTCACAAATTTTAAAGAAATTGTATTCATATGATAGATCAGAGCTAGATATCATCTAATTCAGCACCTTTATATTACAAATGAAGACAGAAAAACCTAAAGAAGTTAAGTGACCTTCCAAAAGAAGTAGTAAAGGTGAGATATGAACCCAGGTCATTTGGTTACAAATATCTATCACTTTCCATTGTCCTACCATGTTTGTATTCAGCATTATGATAGGCAACAAGAAATATGTAAAAAAAGAGAGAAGACATGTTTCCAGCCTTCAAGAGACTTGAAGATCTAGTTGGAAAGGCCAGAACAGGGAAAAAGAAATGACATTTTTAACTAAGAGGTATAGTATAGGTACAGTAGTAATATAGAAAAGGGAATAATCACTGGGAAATTAGGTAATTAGGCAAGATGTCCAAAATGAAGTGAGACTGGAGTGTTAAGGGGTAGGATGGAGTGCGGTGGCAAGTTCAGGTTAGAACTTCAGGAAAGCCTGTTCTCTGAGACTGTGTTCATTATCATCCACTATTGCTCTCCAGGCCCCCTTGGATGTTGTCATCTCCATGAGATAAACAAGAGAACTGGAATACAAGGGATATGTAAAATAGACAGATGCCCTCTAGGATAACATTCTTTGAAGACAATAAGACTGGCCGAATTACTAGGATGGGAGACGAGTAAATTGTCACATAGACTTGCAGTTTCTGTCTTTAAAAACCCGGACCCCTAGATCAATAAAGGGAGTTGCCCTATCTGCTCCTGCCTGCCAGTGTCTTTCTTCTTCACTGCTTTCATCAAGCCATGTGGGGACACCAGCCATCTGCCACACTGGAGGAAATCAGACTCTATTCTATTCATAATTATTAAATTTTCACCAAGATTTATTCAGATTCATGATTAAAGGGAAAGGGAGACATTAAAATAAAGGTGTCCATGAAATAACTGAAATGCAAACAGCATCTTCAAAGACCTAGCTGAAAAAATGGGTTTTAACTTAATAAACAAAGATAGAATGCTTTTAAAAGGGAAGGAGAGAAGTCTACAAAGGGAGAAGGAGACAGTATTTTGGGAAGTGACTGATGGTTAAAAATTAGCTACTTAAAAATAAAAGGGAATGCTACATATATTTTGAGGAAAATTTGTGATGAGGTCATCATTTCCTATCTGGCTACTTTTCTTGACTTCATAATGGTATCTACAAGCTCATCATCCTGTAAGACCATATCAGCCATGAAACTCATACCTCTTCCGTACCCCTCTGCTTCTTACCCTGTCTCATTCTGATAGGAGAACCTTAAGGGTAGACATTGAAAAATTCCTGTCAGATCTTCCATTTGAGAATGGTGTCAAGGACAGATGACTCATTATTTCTATCCCACCTGTAGGACTTTTTCATACCACATCCTGTGTACCCTCCATTCTTTTCAGCTTTTTTTAAAAAATGTATTGTCTTTCCCTGTTATACTGTGAGATACTTGAGGGCAAGGACTGTCTTTTGTCTTTCTTTGTGTCAGGGGAGCTTAATACAGTGCCTGTCACATGGTAGGTGCAAAATAAATGTCTATTTACTTATTGACTCACATGAATTTTTATGGTGGTATTACCAGCTGGCTTAAAAACTATAGTCTTGGATATTGCAAAATTAAAGGCTTAGCACACTGTTTTCACATGATAGTTTTCCAAGAAGTAATTTAGGTTAAGTTATATTTACCTGTGATGTTGGGTTCAAATGTATGTAAGGACTGAAATTCTTGAGGTCATTCTGTAGAGCCTTAACACCTCCTCCAATTTCCCATATTTACCACCAGGAACTTGGTTCATTTAGTTAGAAGGAATTGGATTGTACCATTCTTCAGTTAGGTAACATAACCCTCATGAATAGAAGGCTCTATAGGCCCTTGAAACTGAAGATTTCAGGGATAACCTATAGCAAATTAAACAAAAATACTATTGGCAGTTATATTAATCAAATACTCAAGTGAATCTCTCATCGCACCCTGAGTTCCCTCTAACCCAGCACATAAGAATTCAGCTTTACCTACTTATCCCTTGCAACTCTTGTTTTAAGACTCACAATGCCATTTTAACAGTTTCTCATTTAATTCTCAAAATAACCTTTAGTTTTCTTATGTCTGTTGAAAATCACTTACTTTAGCCTTAGCTTGCTTATTCTCATCATCTTTAATTATATACTGTCCTAAAATACCCCAACTAATAGATTCATAGTAAATTATCTCAGCCAGTGTACCAAAGGATCAGGAAAAACTCACTTCTTTAGTGGTACCATCTTCCTACAATCCCTGTCCCTGAGATTCCTGTGTTATTTTTCTCTCCGTAAGGCAATAGTTATTTCTTTTACTACCTTACTTAAATAAGCCAGTCAAAAAATGACTTCACTTAGTTTGGATTGTTTTTGGAAGCTGAAAGTCCAAGAAGTTTTTTCCTATATATGCATATGTGTATAAATATGTGTATGTACATATATATATATGTACATACACATACACACATATACATATATATTTTTGTATATGTATAATTTACTTTGTTAAATATTTCCTAGTTACATGTAAAATTTTAAAATATTCATTCTTTAAAATTTTGAGTTCTAGATGATCTCCTTCCCTCCTGCCCTTCTCTCCTCCTTACAAAAGCAAGCAATTTGATATTGATTATACATAGGAAGTCATGCAAAACATATTTCCATATTAACCATGTTGCAAAATGAAACACAAACAAAAAAAAACAAGAATAAAACATTTTATAAAAAAGTATGTTTCAATCTGCATTCAGAGTTAATCAGTTCTGTCTCTGGAGGTGGATGGAATTTTTTATTATAGGTCCTTTGGAGTTGTCTTAGATCATTGATTTCAAAACAGTAGGTAAGCTATTCACAGTTGATCATCCTTACAATATTGCGCTTACTGTGTCCAATGTTCTGCTCACTTCAGTTTGCATCAGTTCATATAGGTCTTCTCAGGTTTTTCTGAAGCTATCCACCTTGCCATTTCTTATAGCAAAATAGTATTCCATCACAATCATATGCCACAAAATGTCCAGCCATTCCCCAATTGATAGGTGTCCCCTAAGTTTCTAATTCCTTGCCACAAGAAGAACTGCTATAAAAATTTGCACATATAGTTCATTTTCCCTTTCCTTTGATCTCTTTGGAATATAGACCTAGTAGTTTTCTGTTCTTTTGATCTCTTTGGGATATAGACCTAGTAGTGGTATTTCTGGATCAAAGAATATACACAATTTCAAAGCCCTTTGAGCATAGTTTCAAATTGTTCTTCACATCCACTATGACATTTATCATTTTCTTTTTCTATCATATTAGACAATCTGATAGAGTTATTCTAATTTAAATTGCTCTAATCAGTAGTGATTTAAAGCATTCTATGTGACTATTGATAGGTTTGACTTCTGGAAACTGCCTGTTCATATTCTTCTACCATTTATCAACTGGGGAATGGCTATTATTTTTATAAATTTAACACAGTTCTTTATTTTTTGAGAAATTGAGGCTTTTATCAGAGAAACTTCTGGTAAAAATTTCCACATTTTTTCCCTGTTTTGCTTATCTTTTTGGCTGAATTTTTTTTGTTTGTACAAAGTATTTTTAATTTCATGCAATCAAAGTTATGTATTTTAATTCCAACGATCCTCTTTTATCTCGTTTGGCCATAAACTTGTCTCTTATCCATAGATCTGACAGGTACACTTTTGCATGCTCTCTTAATTTACTTATGATATCACTCTTTATATTTAGATTTTTTAATTTATTTTGATCTTATCTTGGTATATGGCATGAAATGCTAGTGTATGCTTAGTTTCTACCAAAATGCTTTCCAGTTGTCACAGCAATTTTTGTCAAATGGTAAGTTCTTATTCCAAGTTTGGATCTTTGTGTTTATCAAACACAAGACTAATATGGTCATTTACTACTATGTATTTTTGTATCCAATTAATTCCACTGTTCCACCATGCCAGTGCCAGATGGTTTTGATGATTACTGCTTTGTAATATAGTTTGAAATGTGCATGCTAGGCGGCCTTCCTTCACATTTTTTTTTATAGTCCCTTGATATTCTTGACTTTTTTGTTCTTCCAGATGATTTTTGTTGTTTTTTTCTAGCTCTACAAAATAGTTCTTTGGTAGTTTGATTGGTATGGCACAGAATAAATAAATTGGATAGAATTGTCATTTTTATTATATTTTCTTGGCCTTCTCATAAGTAATTAAAATTTATCTAGTTGTTCACATCCATCTTTATTTGAGTGAAAAGTGCCTTATAATTGTGTTCCTATGGTCCCTAGGTTTGTCTTGGCCAGTAGATTCCCAAATATTTTATTCTGTCTACAGTTCTTTTAAATGCAACTTCTTTTTCAATCTCTTCTGTTGGATTTTGTTGCTAGTATATGGAAAAACCAATGATTTACATGGGTTTACTTTATATGCTCCAACTTTATCTGTTAATTGTTTCAAATAGTTTTTAGCTGACTCTTTAGGGTCCTCTAAAAATATCATTGTCTACTTTTACTTGTTCTATTGCTATTTCTTGTTTTATTGCTACACCTAACATTTCTAATGCAATATTTAATAATAGTGGTGATAATGGATATGCTTGCCTGATCATATCGGGAAGGCTTCGAGTTTATCCCTGCTACAGAAAATGCTTGTTCTTGGTTTTAGGTAGACACTACTTATTATTCTAGGAAAGACTCCATTTATTCCTATGCTTTATAGTTTCTAATAGAAATACGTAATGAATTTTTGTCAAAGGAATTTTCTTCATGAGATTATCATTTTTCAAAATAGATATTGTCATTGATGCTGATAGTTTTCTTAATATTGAACTAGCTCAATATTTCTGGTTTAAATCCCACCTGTCATAGGGTATGATCTTTGTGATATTTTATAATCTCCTTGTTAATATTTCATTAATAAGCTTTTGGCATTGATATTCTTTAAGGAAATTAGTCTATAGTTTTCTTTCTTTACTTTTGCTCTACCTGATTTATATATCAAAATCCTATTTGTAGTATAAAAGGAATTTGGTAAGATCCTTATTACTTATTTTTTCAAATAGTTTATGCAAGGGTGTGGAACCTGCTGCCTTGAGGCAAAGTTTGACCTTCTAGGTCTTTAAGGGTGGCCCTTTAACTTAATCAAAACTTCACAGAAAAAATCCCCCAATAGGATGGAAGGATTGTTCTGTGAAGTTTGGATTCAGTCAGAGGGCTACATTTAAGGAATTAAAGGGTCACATGTGGCCTTAAGGCCACACGTTTCCCACCCCTGGTTATATAATTTTGGAATTAATTGTTCTTTGCATATTTGTTAGGATTCATTTTTAATTCTATCTGGTCCAGGGAATTTTTTTCTTAGTGAGCTCATTGATAGCTTATTCAGTTTCCTTTTCTAGGATAGGATTATTTAAGTATTTTATTTCCTATTCTGTTAATCTGGGCAGTTTATATTGTTGTAAATCCCCATCCATTTCACTTACATTGTCAGTTTTGCTGGCAAATAATTAAACAAAATGACTTGATAAATAGCATAATTTAATCTTCATTGGTGGGTATATCTACCCTTTCATTGTTTGATACTGGTGATTTGGTTTTCTTCTTTTTTAAAAAAATCAAATTAACCAATGATTTATCTATTTTATTGTTTGTTTTCCATAGAGCTATCTCATAGTTATACTTATGAGTTGAATTTTTTACATTTAGTTTTATTAATATCTCCTTTGATTTTCAAGATTTCCTATTTGGTATTTAAATGAGGATTTCAATTTGTTCTTTTTCAAGCTTTTTTATTTGCATGCCCAATTCATTCATATGTTTTCTCTCTTTTTTAGATATACTTATTTAATACATTTTCCCCCTAAGTACTGCTTAGATTATATCACATGAATTTTGGAATTTGTCTCACTGTTCATTCTCTTAATGAAATTGTTGATTGTTTCTGACTTGTTCTTTAACCCACACATTCATTGGGATGAGAATATTTATTTTCCAATTAATTTTCAATTCCATTTAATTTTTAATCTGTGCTTTTACTGACGCTTTTGAATGTAACTTGTTACATTATGGTCTGAAAGGTATCCATTTGATATTTTTCCTTTTCTTCATTTGGTTGTGAGTTTTTTATGCCCTAATAGGTGATAACTTTTTATGAAGGTATCTTGTATAGAAGAGAAAAAGGTATATTACCTTTTATTTCCATTCAGTTTTCTCCAAAGGTCTAACTTTCCCAAGATTCTGTTTGTCTCCCCAATTTCTTTTTAGTTGTTTTTATAGTTAGATTTATCTAGCTCTGAGACAGGAAAGTTGAGGTCCTCCACTAGTATAGTATATTTCCTCCTGTAATTTATTTAACTTATCCTTTAAGAATTTGGATGATATGCCATTTGGTACATATATATGTTTAGTATTGATACTACTTCATTGTCTTTTGTACATTTTAGCACGGTATGGTTACTCTGCTTTTCCTATTTTTGCTTTTGCTTTGTCTGAGGTCATTATTGATGGAATCCTAATAAAGTTATCCCTAGTCCCAATATTCTAACTTCCATAATTATGGACCCCATGGAACAGTAGGCACATGCTGATTTAACCACACACTCTGTCTTTAACCACACCACATGTCCAAGACTCAAGATAGCCACTTTCCCTACCTAGCCACTATTCCCCCTCACCCCAATTCAATATCCTAACTTTCTCATATATGCCTCAGTTCTCACTAGAACAACAGGCATGATGTCCATGAACTCATATTTCTTATGGAAACAGCAGGTATGTCCATGTGATGGGATCCCATCCACTGCCTCTAGTTAGTCACTGCCCCCACACCCATCTCCCATATTTCCCTCATAAACAGCAGGTGTGTCTAAGCACTCAACCACACCCACATTCATCTAATCTCAGGCCAAAATACTCAGCCAATCAGAAAGCAACACTATACTATGATGATGCCTGAGCAGGATGTGGACCCCAAAACAATAGAAGGGATTTTCTCTATGTAGAGACCTGTACAGTAATAGTAAAGAACTGACCTAGATTAAATTTATGATATAGATAGGCTTATTATAATATCATTATTCTACATACTTATTCCTCCAGTGGGTTTTTCTGCATGTATTGTGGGTAATTGTATGCTCAGTTTCACTAAGTTGGGATCCCTCCTCAATACCTATTCCTTTGACAACCCCCCTGGCTTTTTAGTATTCTTAATTTTTGTTGTGTAATCAGCATCATTACAGTATAAAATTGCCTATCTTGCTTTACTAAGTAGAAGGGTTCTCTTGGAAATTTGCCCACTTCGTGAGAGGCATCAATCCTCAATAAATGCCTATACTTGGATTAGATGTAGTCTGACTGAATTGTTTGAGATGGTTCTGCCACAACACATCACAAAATCACATTGCTATCCCTGACTTTATTTTTTTTTAACTTACCCTGAAGCATAATAAATTCTACTGTAGTCTCTTATTTTAACTGTCTGTCTCTCCATTAAAAATATGTTTCTTGTAAACTTGTATTAAATTCAGATTTCCAATCCATTCTATCTGCTTCCATTTTATGGGTGAGTTCATCCCATTCTCCTTCAGAATTATGACTACTCTGTGTGATTCCCTCCTTCCTATGTTTTTTTTTTTCTATTTATTCTTCTTTCTCTTTTTATCTTGTCCCTCCTCTAATATCTGTTTGACTTTTGCACTTGTAATATTAATTAGAGTTAAAGAGCTTTCCAGCCCATTAATAGACCTCACCATGGAGCCCATTACAGAAAGTGTGATTATTGGAGGCTTGTTTTGTAAAAAGGCATACACTTTTTGTTAATTGTTAATGAGGCACTGGGTCATGAAGATAGTGATGTACTCTGGCACTGAAAAGTGTATATATACTCTGAGGTGAGATTTTGCTTTGAGGGCTTACTCTTTGGAAGAAGGTTCATGTGCCAGATGAGACTCTGGGTAGCCATTAAGGGGCGCCCCCCCCCCACTTTGAAAACCCAGATGTTGGTGCTTCTCTCTCTGGTAATTATATATGTATGTAATGGTCAGTCAGCTGGATGCATCTGTTGATCTGTGATACATGTATTGCTTATGGTCAGACATCTAGAAGCCCTGTCTGCTGGTCTCTATTTCTCTGCTTGTATTTTCTCTGTAGGTGAATGTAGTTAAAGAAGATTATTGACCCCTCAAAAGTTGCTTTCCTTTTAGAAAAGCAGATCTAAGAACCTGTGTTAGCAGGCCGTCTTGGATATGTCAGTGTGCTTGCTGTTATACCACTGTCCTTTTTTTTCTGCCCTCCCTTTTATATCCACCCCCCCCTCTTTTCTTTTATTTCTTTTCTCTCCTATGTTCCTGTTAGGTAAGATAGATTTCTATTACTATTTGAGAGTACTCACACACACACACACACACACACACATATATATATGTATACACACAACATGGATATATATATATTGTTTATGTATACATATATGGATATACACATATACATAAGTACATGCATATGCTCCCTCTTAATCAATTTAGATGTGAGTGATGTTCAAGTATTGTACCCCTCCACTCTTTTCCTCTCCATTGTAAAAGCTATTCCTTGTATACGTTTCCTTATGTGAGATAATTTTCCCCATTCTTCCTTCCCCTTCCCTCTTCTCCCAGTGCATCCCTCTTTCTTATCTAGCCATTTTTTACATCCCAACATAATCAAATAATATTCATGCCCTCTGTCTACATATATTCCTTCTAACTGCCCTTTATAATGATAAAATTCTTAGGAGTTACAAGTATCATCTTCCATATAGAATTGTAAACAGTTTAACCTTATTAAGTGCCTTAGATTTCTCTTTCACATTTACCTTTTTATGCTTCTCTTGAGTCTTGCTTTTTTCAAAGTCATATTTTCTATTCCACTCTGATCTTTCATCAGAAATTCTTCCAAGACTTTTATTTCATTGAATTTCCATTTTTTTTTAAACATTTGATTCAGTTTTTCTAGGTAAATTATTTTTGGTTGATTCTTGGTTGTAATCCCAGCTCTCTTCTGGAATATTATATTCCAAGCCCTCTCTATTCCTTTAATGTGTGAACCGCTAAAAATCTTGTGTGACCTTGTCTATGGCTCCACATTAGTTTGAATGGTTTCTTTCTGGTTGCTTGAGGTACTTTCTCTTTGACCTAGAAGCTCGGGAATTTGGCTACAATATTCCTGGGAGTTTCATTTTGGCATCTCTTTCAGGTGGTAATCTACGGATTCTTTCAATTTTATTTTATCTTCTAGTTCTAGGCTGTCACGGCTTTTTTCCTTGATAATTCCTTGAAATTTGATATCTAGGCTCTCTCTTTGACCATGGATCAGGTAGTCCAATAATTCTTAAACAATCTTTCCTTGTTCTGTTTTTCAGGCCAGTTTTTTCTCCTGATGACATATTTCACATTTTATTCTATTCTTTCCAATTCTTTTGACTTTGTTTTATTTCTTGGTGTTTCATGGAGTCATTCATTTCCACTTGCATGATTTTAATTTTTAAGGAATTAATTTTATTGATCTTTTGTTTTTCTTTTTCCACTTGGCCAATTCTACTTTGAAGAAGTTATTTTCATTTTGTGACATTTTGTGCTTCTTTTTCCATTTGAACATTTGTTTTTTAAGTATTATTTTTTTTACCATTTTTTGTGTGCATTTTACCAAGCTGTCAGTTCGTCATTTTCTTCCTTTGTTCTCATTTCCTGACATAATTTTCCTGTGCTACTTCTATTTGCTTTTGAAATTCTTTTGTTAACGATTCTAGGAATTTTTGATGAGTTTATGTCCAATTTATCTGTTTTTATTTGAAGCTTTGCTTAGAGCTTTTTTAATTTCATTGTTTTCTTTTTAGTTTATGTCTTGATACTCCTTGCATTCATAGTAGCTTTTTCTTGTCCGTTTCTTTTGTTGTTGTTGTTTGCTCATTTTCCATGTTATTTTTTGTTTTTGAACTTAATATCAAAGTTGAGCTCTGTTCTGTGTGGGATTGGGAGGGGCACTATCTCAAGCTTTAGGTTTTTTCACATTACTGTTTTCAGAGCTAGTTCTAGTGGTTTAGAAGTTTTCAGTGCTTTCAAAATTCTGTGCTCTGGGAAGAAGTGTGGTTACTGCTATCTTGGTCTTTACTCTGGTCCTTACCCAGGGAGGACACCTAATTCTTTGGTATTGCAATCGGTGCTGCTTCTCTGGGCCCCTGTACTCTTGGAATCAGAACCAATACTGTTCTTCAGGGTCCCTGTTCCCTTGTGACCAAAAGTGATACTGCTTCTCAGGGCTTCCACTCCCTCTTGTCTGAGAGTGTACCTCCCTACCCTTGAACTACAACCCAGAATGGATTTTCCAAATAGTGTTTGGTCTTGTGTCTGGTGCTAGTACAGAGATATCTTGTAATATCTTTCTAATCAATTGGCAGGTCTCCCTACTGTCTTGTACTTGAGAGTTCCTGAAGCTGCTGCTTCTGTTACCACCTGTTGGTCCCAGTAGTGGTATTTCAACTATGTGGGCTCTGGTCAGGCTACTATGTCACATATCTCCCTTTTCAACCTCCTTAGTTGTCTTGGGCTTGAAGAACATCTTACTCCAATCTTTTATTCATTCCAGCACTCCAGAATTTGATTGATGTGTTATTTTAAAAGTTGTTTGGAAAGAAATATTAGGAGCAATGGATTGAGTCCTTTCCTTACTCTGCCATCTTGGTTATGACCCCCAGAAATGCTAGTCCAAGAAGTTTTAAATATTTACTAATGCCAAATCTCTTTGTACAGAGGCTTTGTCTCTTCTCCTCTTTTCTTTCATCAAATTAAAATATCATTTACTACATGCTTTTATATGACCAAGTACTGTATCAGGCAATGAGGACCCAAATATTATGAAAAAATAAAGACAACTAAAAGCACCATCACTGCCCTGAGGGAGCTTACATTATAATACTGGAAAAAGGAATGATCTGAAAACAGTTAAATACAATACAAGATAGGCAATTATAGGAGGCAAATGAGACAATACTTGGAAAGGGATTTAGGAAAATTTAAAGATGGAGAAATGACTTTCAGCAAGGATTGGAGGGGAGATCAGAGGCGACTTCTTGGAGAAGGTAGGTAAGAGAGAACCAGATTAAGTTGAGAGTAAGTTGCTACCAGAAAATTGACAACTAGGTGAAGATTTTATTTTTGTTTTTTAGCTATGAAAACTTATAAGGGACAAGGAGGGATTTCTATCTGCACTAGCAGAGGATGAACCCATAACAGCGAAATCATAGATCATTGAAAGTATCAAAGTAAAATTTCTCCAAGCCATCCATCAATACAAAGCAGAAAATACCAGTTACATGGTAGTATAAAAAACCCAGCAACGAGATGTTTACTAAGCTTTTTAAAACTATATTCAGTCAACCCTCTTGTCCACAAGATAGTCCACAAGGATGAAATTGAATAGCTGTGTTCTTCATATCATCATTATTATTATACTGCCTTTTCTAAAGGGGTATTTATCTTAATGCTAAATTTCTACCTCACAGATGTTTCTTTGGGATTAAAAAATTAAATGGTACCCATTTTTTACACTAAATATTTTTGTAATCTGTAAAAAATACTCAGAAAATATTATGTTTCTGCATGAGAGAGAGTGAATTAGTATATGTATATTTACTGTAGAAAGTAAATTTATCCCTCTGGGATTATGATCTACGTGAAATCCACAGCTGGTCAAAGTTTGTGAGAGGAAGACCATTTCAAGGACTTAATGCTTAGAAGGCAACTACATCTATGATTTCATTGGTGTGGAAACTCCCTCTACTATAATGGATTGTGACATGCAGCATTAAGAAAAATTATTTGGGGCTCAGAGGGGTTCTAACTTGTCCATGACCTCAACTACTAAGTGACAGAAGTGAGATCTGAGCCTTCATCTTCCTGTCTCTAAGTCAAGCTCTTATTCAGCTATCCCACACTGCTTCTCTAAAGGCAGTTATTATTAGAACTATACAGTGGTGAATCATTGGAACTATGCAATAGTGAATATTGGCCCAGATCAACTGGTGACATTTGACAAGTACATTTGAATTATTTATATATGAACTATCCTTATATCCAGCTTCCTTGCCAATTGCATAGAGAGCTCAATTTTATTCTGCTTTTATTACTTGGTAGTCATGTCTTTCTCTGACACTTCCATGCTGGTTATTATTGCTATGCCTTTTAGTAGGTGCTTTCCCAAGTATCAACCTAGTTATTTTGTATTCAAAGCCTTTAATGAAGTTGCCTGATAGTGTGACAACAGAAGAGCCTGATAGGATCTGGGTGATGTCTAAACATTGAGTGTGTGTGTGTGTGTGTCTGTCACAGTTGCTGAAGTATGTCTACTTAATTCCATTCAAGGGAAACAAAAGAACTGGCAGGTGAAAAGGTGGCATTTTATTTTTCTTAGAATCCTACAGAGCTCAATCCAGGTACATTATAAATATAAAACACATCTTAGATACAGTTAGCACTTTAGAAACCCACTAAGATTAATTCCAAAAATTAAACAAGAATTTAGGAAGTTGCAATTCTCTTATTTTTTTTCTCAGTCAGTGAAGCCAACGGTTACTGTATCAACATATCCTATGCTGTTTAGCCCAAGAAATCTTCCCTTGACTTTCTATTTGACCCATAACGAAACAGAGTACTCTGGTATTACAACTGGTCTGTGATCTCATCAATGTAGGTATTCCCTTCAATAATACAGATTGTAAAGCATTTATGCCTACCCACTTTTATGAGTCTTGTTTAAATCCTACTATTAATACATCAGAATGAGTTCATCCAATATACTGGGAACCTACTTTGTGGTATCTTGACATTGAATAGATACCAATAGATAATGCAGGTTGTCCACAGGTTTTCTGCCATTCTTTATACATAAAAGTCCATTATTTTGTTGTTTTTTTCCCTGGCTACATATTTTCAATTACATCATTTACATTGTTTTTCTTTTTCCTGTCTTCCTCATCATTCATCATTATTGAGTAATCTTCAACTTCAATTATTTTAGATACCATGGTCTCTAAATTTGCATTATCAGAAAGATGTTTTTGTTTCAAATATGGACCTTTGTTTCAAGAAGTACATCTAGTATATGGCTACGTAAGGACTGCTGTTTTAGAATGGTGTGACATAGAGGAAAGAGTACTGTACTTGAATTTGAAGGAAATGAATTAGAACTCAGTCATTGGCTGCCTGTGCAACTTTGATCAAAATCATCCATTCTCAGCTATCACATCTGTAATGTTATATCATTATTAGATTGGGAACTTTTGGAGGGTAGGGAACACTTTGTCCCTTTCTTTATATCTTCAGTGCTTAGTGAAGTGGTTGGCATGGAATAGGTGTTTAATAAATGCTCACTGATGATTATAAAAGAAGATAGTAATATTACATCATTGTTTCATTTTTGGTGAGAATCAAACGGAACCAATCAATAGCCTTAATTAAACATTATGTGTAATGGGCTTGCACTAGGCTCTGGTAATTCAAATACAGAAACTGAAACAATATTATCTTACTAGTAGCTTACAACCCGTCAGTATCAAAAGAAATACTGTATGTAAACTGCTGCACAATATGTACTGTTATTCAAATCAATTAGGTTCATGAGGTGGGCTGCTACATAAATATAGCTCTATCCAAGAGTATGCTGGTAAATGTTTGATAACTGGATCTTTGAAAAACAAAGTCTGCACAGAATACTTAATTTTATTCTGCACAGTTAGCACTTTCTGGTCACTTTCTTAAGGCCACACAATCAACACAACAGTAAATCAAGTCCCTGATTTGCAGTTTTATTGCCTCTTGGGGTATATAAAATGTTCACACTGAAAAATTTAACAATCTGAAGACATAGGTAGGTTTACACTGTCTTCAGAACACATCAGGTTTTTTTTTTTTTAAGCTTTCTGGGTTCAGCACAGTAGCTAATAATATTTACTACCAAGTGAAAAAGACTATTTGGGTAGTTGGACGTCAGGAGCAAAGCAGAAGTCCAAGCTTGGAACATTTTTATGTAGCTCAGTAGAAAGAGTACCAGAACTGAAGTCACAGCTATTGGAGATGGGAAACTAAATCCTAGTGTGGGCTATACCCATATGTAGCTTTAGTGCCTTTATATGTAAAATGGAGCTGACCAATGCAGTTCAAATTAGTAGTGTAAGGACTAGTATATTTGTCAGATTTATGGAGAATGGAGGAATTTATGACCAAACAAGAGATATAGAACATTATGAAATGCAAAACTGATAACTTTGATTACATTAAATTGAAAAGTTTTTGAATAAACAAAGCCAATGCAACCAAGATTAGGAGGGAAGTTGAAAACTAGGAAAGAATTTTTACAACTGGTATCTGTGTAAAAGATCTTATTTGTAAAATATATAGAGAACTGAGTAAAATGTTCAAGAATACAAGTCATTCACCAATTGATAAATGGTCAAATGATACGAACTGACATTTTTCAGAGGAAGATATTAAACCTATCTGTAGTCGTATGAAAAAATGCTCTAAATCACTATTGATTAGAGAGATGCAAATCAAAACAACTCTGAGGTACCACATCACACCCATCAGATTGGCTAACATGATAAAACAGGAAAATGATAAATGTTGGAGAAGATGTGGGAGAGTTGGAACACTAATTCATTGTTGGTGGAGCTGTGAGCTGATTCAACCATTCTGCAATTTGGAACTATGCCTAAAGAGCTATAAAAATGTGCATACCCTTTGACCCAGCAATACCACTTCTAGGGTTGTATCCCAAAGAGATCATAAAAATTAATAAAGGACTCACATATACAAAACTATTTATATCAGCTCTTTTTGTGGTTTCCAAGAAGTGGAAATCTATGGGATGTCCATTAGTTGAGGAATGGGTGAACAAGTTGTAGTATAGGAATGTAATGGAATACTATTGAGCTATAAGAAATGATGAACAGGTGGACTTCAGAAAAACTTGGAAAACTTATATGAACTGATGCTGAGTGAAATGAGCAGAGCCAGGAGAACATTATACACAGTAACAGCCACAGTGTGTGAGAACTGTTTTTGATAGACTTAGTCCTTCACAGCAATTCAAGAACTTAAAACATTTCCAAAGCATGCATGAAGCATAATGCCATCCACATCTAGAGAAAGAACTATGGATTTGGAATGCAGAATGAAGAAGACTATTGTCTCTTTTGTTGTGTTTTGTTTTGTTAATCTCATGGTTTCTCCAATTTATTTTATTTCTCTTATGCATCATGACTAATGTGAAAACGTATTTAATAAGAATGTATGTTTATAGCCCATATAAGATTGCATGCTGTCTTGGGGGGAGGGAGTGGGAGAAAACGTAAAACTTATGGAAGTGAATGTTGAAAACTGAAAACAAATAAATTAATAAATTTGGGGAAAATAGTAGAGATCTTATAATAAATAAGAAGAAAAGACAAAGGAAGTTTCAATAAAAATAGAAGTATGATTCTTGAAAAGATACATAAAAGCATTGGCAGAATTGGCTTTATTATATGACCAAAGGAAGCATGAAATGTAATTTACGACATACTTTATCATCATTCTTTTTGGAGTGACCATGATAGGCATAAGCAAAAAGACAGCCAAGGTGGTAAAAACACCTTATAGAGGACTTTTAGGACAAATATGCAACAAGATGGTGAACTAAACATTTTATCTGATACCCATAACCTCTCAAATATCTACAAATTAGAAATTATTCATCAAAATAAATCAGCTTCAGCTTTGGGAAACAAAAATCTCCATACAATTGATAAATAAAACTAAAAGTTGTTTTGTGAAAAAATAATAATATTAATAAACTTTTAATCTGATTAAAAAGAAGAAATAAGAAAATAAAATCAATAAAAAAGCAAAGATTAATGAGATGAAATCACAACAAAACCAAAAGAAATAAAAAGAACTATAAGAATATATTAATATACTGTCATAACTATATTCTAACAAAAATTACAACAGAAAAGAAATATGATTCTAGAAAAAATATAAAGTACCCAAACTATTAGAACATCAAATAGAGATCTTAAATAGTCTGATTTCAGAAAGGAAATAGACCCAGCTGTAAAGGAAATATCAAAGAAAAAATTTTTGACCTGATGGATTAAAAAATAAAGTCTACAAAACTTTTAATGAATAAATAGTAATAATGTACCAATCATTCTCAAAATCTGAGAAGTGAAGAACTCTACCAGAATAACTTTTATTACTGTAGTCCTAATACCTGAAGCAGAAAGAAAAAAATATGGAAAGAGAACTGTAGACCAATGTTTCTAGTGAACATTGGTACAAAATTTTTTTAAAAATCCTATCAGACTACAGTGATTTATATAAGAAAAACATTACTATGATCAGGTGGGATTTATATCAGGGATTCATGATTGTTTCAACATTAGGAAAACATTAAACAGAAAAATAACAAATAATTATTATAAAATAAATAAATAAATAATGAAAAGTTAACATAATTAATCAAACATCCAAAACCACATGTTCATCTCACCATCTGCAGAAAAAGTCTTTGACAAGATATAATACTCTTTTATGCTAAATTACTAACACTATTCACGTAGAGGTACCTTTTTAATATCACAAAGAACTTCTGTCTTAAACCAAAAGCAGACATCATATGCAGTGGTGATACAGAAGAACCCTTTCAAATAAACATGGGAATAATAGAAGGATGTCCACTCTCCTCAATATTATTTGATATAATTTTGGATATGCTAGCTATAGCAATACAACAAGCAAAATTAATTAAACGAATAAATATAAGTAAAGAAGAGATAAAAATATCTTTGTTTGCTGATGAGATGATACTCTCCTTGGGAAATACAAAAGGATTACCAAAGATACTAACTGAGACAATTTGTAGCTTCAGCAAAATTGCAGGTAACAAAATAAATCCTTAAAAATCAAGAACATTTCTACATGATTAAAAAAACACATACAAGAAGCAATAAGAGAGTGAATCCCATTCAAAATAACTATAAAACTCATAAAATACCAGGCAATCAACCTCCAAAATTGTACAAAAGACTCATAGATTCAATTACAATGCACACCTTAAATCAAAAGATTTGAACAGTTCTTAAAAGAACTTCAAAGTATTCACAACCACATAAAATACTCAAAATCACTAATAATATGAGAAATGCAAATCAAAATAACACTGCAGTTTCACTTTACACCCTAAAAGTTGGCAAAAATGACCAAAAATTTGCAATAGTCAATACTGGACTGATTGTGAAAGGTCAAACTCACTAATCCATTATTGGTGGAGCTGTGAAGTGGTACAAACATTTGTAAAACAACTTAGAATTAAATAAAGTGCCTAAAATATCCATATCCTTTGAAGAAGAGATTCCATTATGGGTTTTATTCCCCAGGTGGCCTTTAGAAAGAAAAATGTCCCTATACACTAAAAAATATTTATAATATCACTTTTTGTGATTCCTAAAAATTGGAAGCAAAGTAGATGCATGTCAGTTGGGGAATGGCTAAACAAATTGTGGTCTATGAATGGAATAGACTATTACAGTACTAAAAGAAATGATGTATGTGAAGAATAAAAAAAGAAGTATGAAGAGATCTACATGAACTGATACACAGCAAAGTAGTGCCAAGAAAACAATATTCACATGGAGAAGACATATCAAAACATTAAAAGTAAATGAAAAACAGTTTTTAAAGATCAAATAGGACTCAAAGAAAAAGCTATAAGCAGACTCAAACCTATGCTTTTGTGGAAGTGACAGGTCCACAATAAATATATATTGCATATAATTCTGAAATTTTTCAATGTATCATTCAGTTATGTTGACTTTTTTTCCCCTCTAAAAATACTATCATACATGATGAATCTTGAGAGGCAAAAGGGAAAGAAATATATAGAATATTATGGGGATATAGGAAACAAAAATGATAAGTAAAACCATTTTAAAATCTCTTGTAGAGGATGCAGAAATCAAGAAATTCTATAGAGAACTCACAAGATTCTCTCAACCATATACTTTGACTCCCTTGTAGAGTAGGCATAAAACATGTTTGAAAATATTGCTCAGCTGTGAGAAATGAAAGAAGCCAAAAGTTTGCAAATGACACAGAATCCTTACACCTGCAGATGATGAATGCTCTCTTCCTGAATAGAATCAAAAAAGACCAGTACAAATAAAATAGGGGAAAGCATCACAAAAATAATATTGACCGCATTTAACTGAAGAAAATGAACAGTTAATGATGTGGGAACTGTCTGAATGCAGTCAAACCTTTGATTAGTTTTAAAAAATAGAAAAAATCAACACCATTTTATAAAAAGATACCAAAAGTGAGGCGTGTGATAGTTTTTGTTTTCACCATTCAATCCTCAAATGGGAAATGGATAAAAAGAAAAGCTATTGACCTTGATTATCACCGTATTTCCTAAAAAAGTTTAATCAATACAAAATAGCTGGCACAATAGGAAGGACAAAGGAGCCCAGAAACTGACTTAATAAATATTTAATCTCCTTGAGATTAAATTAAAATTAAGTTAAATTAATTAAATTAGATTAAATTAAATTAAAAGAGAAGAAAGATGGTGACACCAAGAATGGTCTATAGTACTGTACGACTCATCTGTAAAATATGATCAAGGAAAATGTCAGGAGATTATAAGGATGATCATCTTTAAAAACTTTGAAAAGCTTTAGAAACATAAACAAGTCTGCAGAAAGATTGGCATTAGTCCTGAATCAGTCACATTGTCCCAAGAATGTTCATGGATAAAACTGTCAAGTATGACAACAAATTGATGTAAAATGGAACACATCTGTCAATATTTTATAAAGATCTATTTTCATCTCTAGTGACAGGAATGTTTGGATTCCGATCAAGTGCCATCTTCTGCATGAGGCTTTTTGTGATACTCTCCAGCTGTAATGCCTTCCCCACCACCTTCTGTTTATATGTATGTTTTTGTCTATACCTCTATATATGTATATAAATGTAAGTTCACTGAGGGCAGGGACTATTTCACTTTTGTCTTTGTATTTTTAGCACTACTAGTACTAGGTCCTATCATAATGGTTATCATAATATACACTTAATAAATGCTTGTTGATTGATTAATTGACCCCTACCATATCAGTTCCTTCTGTGCTATATGAATAAGGGAAAATGAAACCTATGAAGAATCGGTTGGACTCAAAACCAGAAAAGTTGTCATTATCCCTATTTTACAGATAAGGAAACTGAGGCTGAGAGAAATAAAATCACTTATCCAGTTGCACAGTTAGTACGTGGGGCGTCAGATGAAGGCTTGTGGAAGGGTCAGTGAAGGGATGGAGCACAGGTTTTGGAGCCTGATTCAACCCTAACCATGACAGACACCTCCCAGTCATGGGACAATGAAGTCAATGACTCCATCTCTCCGGGCCTCAGTTTCCTCTCCTGACGCTTGTGTCAGATGTAAAGACCTCGTGCTTTACAATCTGTATCCTGCCTGACCTCTGTAATATGTTGAAGGTATCCCGGTGTCACGCTAACTCCACGGGCCTCGGGTGGCCCCGTTTGGGGGTGCGGGCACCCCGCAGTGTCGCACTTGCGCTTCCTGAACCGTACCCCTCCCTTCTCCCTCAGCCCCTGAATTCGCCCATCCCAGAGAAGAAGCCATCAAGGGGCCTTCGCCCTACTGCTCAGGGCTACGCTCTGTTGGGGCGTAGGAGGGCACACCAGCCCCCTCTCACCCCAAAATCCAGGGCCCAGGCCGTGTCAGGTGGCACAGACGTGATGTCAGTGCCCGGGCACGGGCAGGGAGGAATTGAACCAGGGCCCTCAGGACTAAAACTCTCAGCAGTGGGGGCGCTGGGGATCTCCATGTGTTTTGAGTATTGTGGTACAGCATGAAAGAAAGTTCTATAATGATTCTTGAGCTCTCTAATCTTCAGTCGTTCCCAGTGTAATACGGTGTAAGTTTCAGAACTCCTGGAGGATAAACCCCCTTAACCTTCCCACCAGTGCTCCCATTACTACCTTGTGGCTGGACACTGCCCACCCTGCCACTCCCTATAGGAGAGAGAACACAGAATCCTCATTGGCCTTGAACTCTTGGGCCCCCTTCCTGTCTCTCCCTTGCCAGTAGTAGTGAGCAGACACTCTTTGCTAAGCTCAAGCCACTAGGATAAGCAAGACCTCATCAGCAGCAATCCTGCTGGTAAGATGGGACCCTTCTCCTTTATCTTGTCACTGCACCCAGGCAATGCCATCCAATCTTCTGGTGTACCTTAAGGATTCCTGGATCTTACCAGTAGTACCACTGAACCCTTACAGCTTTTAGACCTCCCTGCACAGCAATCAAACTCTGGCATATGTGTGGTTTCAATCAATTAAGTTTTGAGCTCCTTGAGAGCAAGGATTGTCTCTTTCCTATTTGTATCGCCCACCCTGCCTTGGGTTCTGAAACTCACAATATTAAATACATTACAGTAAGAAGTCAGTGATACACCATAGTTTGAGAATGAAGAAATATGTAATACTTTTGGAATATGGGTTCTCTGATATTTTGAAAAATCTGTGATTTTATTAGTGTGTATACATATTCAAACAAATTGGAACTTCTCTATGTCATGTCATCTTGTAAGATTCATCTTCATGTGCTTTTTTTAAGTCCTGCTTAAGAGTGATTATCAATAGTAACTGTTGCTGTTTCCCTCACAGCCTGATGTCTTTCTTTTTCTTTGCCTCATTAAAAGGGCCATGTCCTGGCTACTTCTTAAATGGGCCTATTCAATGAATGAGTGTTACCTCACTCTAGGGTGAGTACTTGCATAGACCTTGGCCTAAAGGGGCCAAGGTCTCCCAGTGCATCCTGGGTCATCTCTAGTCATCCTGATAAATATCAGGTCACTGAATTCAGATGGCTCTGGAGGAGAAGTGAGCCTGGTGACCTGCACAGTTCTCCCTCACTCAAAACAAAGTCAAGTGCAAGTCATGTGATGTGGGGCAAGATTTGAACTCAAGTCTTACTGAATCCAAATCCAAAACTCTAACTGCTCCTCAATCAAGATGGTCTTGGCCCTTATTCAAGGATTATTAATGAGAATGATAATGACTGTGACACCTACCATATAACTATTTTGAAAATAGCTTATGCAGTATAACTCGGCAAATTTCAAACTATTAAATCATTGTACAAATTATAGTCATTAGTATTAATATTATAGTCAGTAAGTCAATCAACTAAAATTTATTGAGCCTGTACTACTAGCACTATACTGTATGCTGGTGATAGAAAGAAATGCCCAAAACAGTCCTGAATCTTAAGGAGCTCACAATCTAATGGGGGAGATCGCAGCAAACAACTATGTAGAGCAAGATATCTATCCATCCATCCATCTATCTATGTATCTATGTATGTATGTATGTATGTATGTATGTATGTATCTATCTATCTATCTATCTATCTATCTATCTATCTATCTATCTATCCATACTGTGTGTTGTGTGTGATATATGTGTGTCATTTCAAAGGGAAGTCACTATAACAGGCTCAGTAAAAGCTTTTTGCAGGAAGTGTCTCATTAGTTGAGACTTAAGAAAGTCAAGGAAGCTAGGAAGTAGAGATGAGGAAAAAAACTCATGGATATGGAATATCTTGTTTTATGAACAACAATGTGGGCAGTGTCACTGGGTCATAGAGTGCATAGAATACATAGAGAGGTGTAAGGTGTAAAAATATTGGAAAGTAGGAAGTTACCAAATTATGAAGTGCTTCAAAGACAGGAAATTTTTAATATGATCCGAAAGGCAATAGGGAGACAACAGAGTTTATTGCTTGGGGGGGGGGGGTGCCAGCGACTAGGAGAGGGTGTGTGATGTCCTGAGCTATAGGAAAATCTGCTGAATGGATGCATTAGAGTGGAGGAAACTAGTGGGATATTATAATAACTTTGACATGAAGTGATGAGAGCTTGTGCCTGGGTGATTACAATGTCAGAAGAGAGAAGGAGTCATTACAAAAAAACATATTACAGAGGTAGGAATGATAGGACTTGACAAGTGATTGGATATGGGGTGGAGATTAGATTTTGAGACTAAAGTGAGGGTTTGGTGTGGTGGAGAAAAAATAATGGATCGAGTTTTACATTCATTGAATTTAAGATATCTATAGGGCATCTAGTCTGAGATACCTAAAAAGCTGTTGGGGATGTATAACTGGAGGTCAGGGTTAAGACTGGAGAGTCAGGAAAGAAGTTAGGACAAGACAAGTAGATCTGAGATCATCTGCATAGAGATGATAATGGAAACCACAGACATTGATGAAATGAATAATCAAATCAAGGAGTCTAAAGGGAGAAGAGAGGATGGCTTAGAACAGAACCTTGAGGGCCTTTCACCATTGGTGGGTATGATCCAGCAAATGATACTGGGAAGGAATAGTAATTTAAGTAGGAGGAGAATCAGGAGACAAATCAGAATCAGAAAAAAAATGTATAGGAGGTATACTTTAGAGAGGCACAAGACATCATCAAATTAGCAATCTCCTTTAGATGTAAGAATTAGGGATGGCCTCAAGAAAGAGGTGGCACCTGGACTAAATCTTGAAGGAATGGAAAGAACTCAACTGGCTTTGAAAAAGTTAAATATTTGGTAGTGATACTAGGTAAAAATGGGTCCCAGAAGAGTTCAGTGGTCTGTCTGTATAGTTCTGAGGTCTGTTTGTGTCTATTATTTCAAATACTTTGCTTCTTCCTATCATCATATAATTGAGAAAGAAGTCCTTTACTACCTTTAACTGTGGGAGCATCATTTTTAGAATAACCTTGTTTCAATTCTTTCATATAACAGCTTATGTTTGTTTTATAGTGCAGACATTGAACATCTAAACAAGTGATAGATAATACATCAGAGTCCATTTTGGACAGCTTCTGAAAGGAATCATTTTTAGTAATCTGAAGTAGATTATATCCATCTACCTTAGATGGACATAAAGTGGAAAAATGGACCTCCTTCTCCTCATTCTTATTAAATTTTGATTGTGACAGATCAGACAAGGAAATTTTTACCTTTTGGCAAAAATTAGGAGCAAGTCTAAGTCAGGCTTTTTTTGTTTGCTTTGTTTGGAAGAAAATAAAAAAAAATATATATATATATATACGTACATATATGTAGATTTTATTATTTAATGTTAATGTAAGTACTTTTGAAGGATGCAAGACTGTCAGTACTCAGAATTGTAATTATTTAATAATCAAGTAAGGAAGACATAAGAAGGGGGTATATATTTTATGTGTTAACTCACTTAGAATCAGAATAATTTCTGATAGTTTAGGATGTAATTAGTTTAGTAATTTCTGATGTTAGGATAGTCTATAGTGAAGGACAAGTTTGAAAATTATTCCCTTAACTTACTTAGCATGTGAAACCAGGCTAGATAAATCAGAGCAGTAACTTATATTTGTTAATATTGGTGAAATTGAACAACATAATTACCACTCCACTTTGTAAAGAGATAGAATTTATTTACAAGCCATTTTTCAAAGGAAAACAAGGAAGTAATAACTGAGTTTATAATTGTTAAGTTGACAAAGGAAGATTCAATTATTAAAAAAAGCAGAGGTGGAATAGTTGGTAAAGGAATGGCCCCAGAGTCAGAGAGAACTGATTTTAAGTTCTGTCTAAAACCTATTATTAGCTATGTGTGACCTTGGATGAGTTACTTAAACTCTTACTGCTTCAGGGAATTCTCTAAAACTAAATCTCCAAATTTATAATAGAGTTCCTGATAAGCCTTCTGTGACATATAAAATATTTGCGAGACATAGTTTCTGGGTAATTAATCCTTTTATTAATCATGCTAGACTATAATTAATAAAATGGGTCAGTGGAATTCTGAAATGCCTAAGACACCCTCATGGACCCACTCAATGCTTATATACCTTTAGAAGAGCAAGTATGCCTGAGGATGGCAAACTACACTTATGGGTTAACAAATTAATAAGAATGAATATTATAATGAGAGGTGGGAATTATTCTAATGAGGGGCGGGGAGCTGTGACTCTGATCACTCAGTCTTGGACAAAGATATTTATCTCTTATCCAGCTTTGCTCAACACCCACCACCCCACCCCACCTAGAGCAATCTAGTCAAAAACAGGTCTACCTCTGCTGAGACATGGTGGAGTGGAACAAAATGGGTTGGAATTCATCTTAGATTTCATTCTTTGTAAAGCTTTCTAGTTGAGTGGGGTAGTGATTCCCAACTGGGATCGAAAGGCATGTACCCAGGGGATTTGGGCAGTCTTCTCCCTGAACAATGTCCTTCAGATCCTGGCTTAGCCTAGTAGATAATGAGAATCTAGGAAGGGGAAAAAAACCCGTATCTCCACAATAATTAATTATTTAATAATAACTTCTTTCACTTCACTAGGCATTTGTAGTTGCCAAATGGAAGAGATTATAGAAATGGGACAAGAAACAGAATATCTTTTACTTTTACTAAAAGTGAAGAATTGGTGTTTAAAAAAAAATCAGACCTTTCTGGTCCATAATCTTAACCCTCTGTAGAACTGATGAGCAAGGGACAGGAAATGATGAGTAGAACATTTCTTATTGTTTGCAGCAGGAATTAATAGCTCCCTAAAGAGAGTGCTTTGCAGAGGAGGTCAAATAAGTACTGGGTGTTTAAATATAACCAGTACCAGTTTTCTTTCCTTCTTTACACAATTTATCCAGAGCAGAAAGACTGAATTGTTTTCTACATAATTGTTGAATATTTTCTCTTTGTTGTCTTATAAATGAGGAGTTACACACACACACATACAGACACACACACATACACTCACACACACATACTTACTAATAGTCTTGAATAAATGGCTCAGTTTCCAGTCTTTCAAATCAATTTTTTTGGCACCATTCACGGTTTAGGTAATGAAATTCTGGTCCTTGAAGAAAAGGCAAATAGTACCTACTACTCAACAGGATCAAAGTAGAATTTAAGTGGCAATTTAGTATTAAAGTTACTAAAGTAACTTGATATGATGATGATCATTTCCATTTTGAATCTAAGAATTCATGTTAAAATGAAACATTGTTTTCTCATAATGACAAGGCATATTTCTGGAATTATAACTATAGAAATCTATTCATCATCCATTCATTCAACACTCAACAAATAAGACATTGTTCTCAATTCTGAAAGAAGTTGGGAAGTTAACTGAAAAATGATCTCTTTTAGTCTTTGAGAGGCTAAATGAGCAACAATGTTTACATGTACAGATATTTGTTATTATGACAATTCACTTTCCTTTCAATAACTCAATGAGGCAGGTAAAATAAGTAAGAATATGCATATTTTATAGATTAGGAAAATGAGATAATGAAGGTAAGTGACTTGTCTACTTATGTGATAGAGTGGGGCCTTGAACTCTGGTCTTCTGATTTGGGGGACCTAACTTTGAAAACATCTAACTATGATAAAAATTATATAATCTGCTAAGCAAATACGATGAGTATGAAGTACTACCTGATAAGATGAGGAAGAAATCAATTCCTGCTGGGGAAAAGAAGAATCCTAAAAAACTTTGTGGAGGAGGTAATATTAGATTTAGGTCTTGAAGAAGGCTAAGATGTTAAAAAAGTAAAAGTGGCTAAAGAGGACATTTCAGCCACAGGGAACACTGGGAGCAGTGACTCACCCTGGCTATTTTCTTGTCTATTCTTGTACCCTCCTGACCAGAAATTGTTGTTGCTGTCATTCATTTGTGAAGAGGACCATGACACCAAGGAGGTGATGCCATAACACATGTATGAATTGGATTTAAATGAGGGAGGGCTGAATCATCTGCATTCAGTGGCAAGATATAGATGACTGGAGGTGGTTCTGAATGCAGGGGGAGAACTAAACTTTTTTAAGCTAAGGTCTTTCCCAAGTCTCAGTTTGACTGAAGCAGCACTCATAAAGTGATTTAGGCTAGGTGAGAAATAAGGCAGACAATGGCCTCCTTTTCCTAGTTAAAAAAAAAAAAATCAATCTGGGAGAGGAGATCTGTGGGGTTTCTGACCAAAACAGAAACGATTGCTATTTACAATTACTCTGAGTCAATCAGGGCCCAAACAATGACCAATTGAGGTTTGGCCTGGGACTTATTGTTGGTCAATCAATGAGAGCCAGAGTGATTCGAATTTAAAGCATGGTACTTAATAAAAAAAAACAAAACAAAAAAAAACAATGTAACTCATAAACCTCAAGATATCTTGTGAAGTTTCAGCGTTCAAAATTTACATTCCTTTGGGAAGAGCGCCCCCAGGTAAGGGGGTACCCTATGTGGACAGAGAGAAGGGAAGGAAAGAGGAAAAAAGAAAGAAAGGAAGAAGGAGAGAGAGAAAGAGAGAAAGGAGAAAGAGAGAAAGAAGGAAGGAAGGAAAGAAGGAAAGAAAGAAGGAAAGAAGGAAAGAAAGAAAGGAAGAAAGAAAGAAAGAAAGAAAGAAAGAAAGAAAGGAAGAAGGAAAGAAGGAAAAAAGGAAAGAAGGAAAGAAAGAGAGAAAGGGAAAGAGAGAAAGAAAGAAAGAAAGAAAGAAAGAAAGAGAGAAAGAAAGAAAGAAAGAAACGATGTTGCCAAACTGGCAAGTTTGGGTTGTGTCCCCAGTTGGACATTTCCTACAACTACTCACAAAGGTTGTTTGTTCTTTCCTCAAAGAGGACCATAACATCAGGGCAGTGATGCCATGACAAGCAATTGGACTTAAGTGAGGCAGGGCTGTGCAAAGTCACCAGCCTCACTTTTTCCTCAGCAATCATCAGGGTCCAGTGGCAAAATATAGATCAAGATGACTGCAGGTGGCTTGGCCTTTTTAATCTCAGGTCTTTCTCAGATGTCAATTTGACTGAGGCAGTGCCCATTCAGTGATTAAGGCTAGGTAAGAAAAAAATATATGTATATACATACTATGATTATAGTATGATATGATTATAGTATAATATAGTATATATTATAGTATAGTATGATTATATATATATATATATATATATATCCTATGATTGACAACCCTTTCAGCCAAAGAATTTCTGACCTGACACCCATGTAGTTCTTATTGAAGAATACTTCTCATGACCTACTATATCTAGCTAGTTCCAGCCATGTTTCACTTTACACAGTAGTCATCATCATTGCTATCAATAGGCATATTCATCCTCCTACAATACCTGTCTCCCAATTTCCAAATTGGGAGACCTTATAAAATCAATACTTCCATAACTACTGAAAAGGCTGTGTCAACCTACTCCTCTGTGACCACATATTTTAGTGACTTTTCAAACCCAAACACCTCTCTGTGGCAACCATTTTCCTATATGTTAATCTCTCATACAAAATATAAGCTTTTTGAGGACAGGAAATGCCTTTCCATTGTATTTGCATCCTCAGCCCTTAGCACAGTGCTTAGTATATATAATAGATACTCAATAAATTTTTCTTTCATTTATTTACATAGATAAGAAAGGACAGTATTTATTGGGGGGAAGTATAGCTGGAGGATGATACTTGGAAGACATGGATAGTATCAAGAAGGTAAGACAAAGGATAAATTTTTAAAAAGTGTCATATACAACTAAATATGTTTCAGGACATTTTGTGGTAGCAAATAACTGGAAGCAAAGTAGATTCCAATTAAAGGATGACTAAAGAATGTGTGATACATGAATATAATAGAATGATTCTATGCTACAAGAAACTGATATAGAGAAGCATGAGAAGTCATAAAAACTGATAAGAAGTAAGAAAAATTAGGGAAAATATTTTCAACAATGTAGATATAAGGAACAATAACAACATGATAATAAAAAGTAAATGCTGTAAGACTATAATGACCATATTTGACCTTAAAAGGAAAGGTATGATAATTTATCCTCTTTATTTTCAAAGGCAAGAGACTATGGATATGGGCTACTATATATGTTAGACTTTGTTGATGTGTTGATTAGTTTTTTAATTGTTTTTTTCCCCCTCTTCTAAAATATATTTGTTAGAAGGAATGACTCTAGTAGGGTAGACTCTGTGTGTGTGTGTGTGTGTGTGTGTGTGTGTGTGTGTGTGTGTGTAAATGAATGTGAAGTAAAAACAAAATATGTCAATATTTTTGGAGGTATGGTATATACAATCAAATGCTGTAGAAAGGTTAAGGATGATGAAAACTGAAGAAAGCCATTCATTGGATCTAGCATATAGGAGTGTATCATTAGAGATGTTTGAGAGAGCATTTTTGTGGATCAGTAGGGATGGAAGCCATTGCAAGATACAGAGCAGTGAGTAGGTAGAAAATTAAGAATATAGAGGCAACGAATAGAAAGTGGACATTCAAGTTTGTTAGTTAAAGGAAGGAAAGAGAGGGGAAGAGACCTGTTGGGAATAAGAGGGTAAAGATGAGGTTTTTGTAAAATAAAAGAAACTTGAGTATGTGTGCAGCCAGAGGGGAAGGAGGATGTGGTAGAGGGAGAAATTTTTTAAAATTGCAAAGGAGAGAAGGGATGATTCTTCTAAAATGTATGGGAAAAACATTACGCCCATCTCATACTTGGAAGGTAGGATGCATTTATATATAATACGACTTAAAGAAAATTCTTTGCCCCTTAACTTGGGTGTTTTCCCCCAATTCAGTGATCTCAATTTCATTCATATATTTTGCGTGAGTTTTCTTTCTTTTTAATTAATTTATTTTAAACTTAAATACACAATAAGAAAAGAAAAGGAAGCATAAAGTTAGAATCTAAAACTTAAATATAAAATAAAAAAAGAAAAAAAAGCATTGCCTTGTGTACAGCAGAACATAGTAGAGGATTCAAAATATATAGCAAGAAATTCCCCAAGAAGACTACAATTAAATGCTGATACATATGTATATATTCATGCATATATATATATGTACCCATACAGATATATACATATACAAACATATACACATATGCATACCTTACACACCCACACCCATGCCTATGTATATACTTAGATAGTAATAATCATGTAATATGCATCAATGTAAGACCATACTATACTTGTTATACTTGTTTTTCCTCTGTTCTCTGAGGGTGGATAACATTTTCCTTCATAAATCCAAGTTTTCCCATATTTTCCTAAGTTCCACAACATATGATTTCCTACACTACAGCAGTTTTCCAACCTTATAATGTCTAGCTATTTTAAATCATCTAAAACAATGTTGATAAATATGTCTCACATATGCTGCAGTGTCCCTCTTTTTCTCTTTGGATTGAATCTATTTTAGCTTTAACTTTGTCTGACACCATGATTACTACCCCTGCTTTTTTTCTAATAAATTCTGCTACTGATCTTTATTTTGTGTGTATGTGTATCTCTTATTTCCTATTCCTCCTGACTCCTTTACTTTACTTCTACATGCTACCTTGTGTTCCTATTACTGAACTTACCCCCTCAAATATCCCTCCCATATCCTCTCCCCAACTCTTTCCCCTCACCCTCTTGTTAATATCTGAATTTAGAAGACTTTTATAGCCTTACAATTGTGTATGTTATTCCCTCTTTATCCTCTTCCCATTAATCTAGACACACTTCCATAGCACCCTCTTATCCTAATCCCTCAATCTCTTATTTGTTTATAAATTTAGAAGACTTTTATCCCCTTAAAGGTACATATGATTCTCTCTTTAACTCTTTAACTGATGTAAGTAGGGTTCCTTCTAAAAGTTTCTACCTTATTGTCTCCCCCCTTCATATCCTCTCAACCTTTAATTTATTTTTGAATTTAGAAGAATTTATACCCTTCTAGATATATATGTATTTTCCCCTCTTTAACTCATTGCCAGTGAGAGTAGTTTCCAGAACTACCAGCCCTCCTCCCTCATCTAATTCTTCTGTGTCACTTCTTCCTCTCACACCTTATTCACATAAGGTAATTACTCTTTTTACCTTTTCCCTAGTGCTTTTACTTTTTAGAATCACATCATACTCAGGTATACCCAATCTTTCTTTTGAACTACCCAATTACAAATAACAATCTTAGACATACATTTTATATTTCCTCATTTAAAAAGGAAACAGTCTGTCCTTATTGAGAACTTTGTAATTAGTCTTTGATGTGCATGTTATTTTCTCTTGGATCTTGTATGCCAGATTTTCTATTAATGTCAGGTTTTTTTGCAACAAAATGCTGAAAGCCTAACAATTCACTGAATGTCCATTATTTTTTCATTCAGCATTGTGCTTAACTTTGTTGGGTATGATATTTTCAGTCACAATCCCAGTTCTTTTCTTCTTTGATATATAATGTTCCAAGATCTATAGCCTTTTACTATCATTGCTGCTAGATTTTGTGTGATTCTATCATGTTTTTGTGTGATTCCATCATATTTGAATTTTTTTCCTTGTTAATTGTAGTATTTTCTCCCTGTGCTTGAGTTGTCAAAATTAAACTATGATATTCTTTAGGTTTTCCTCACAGGATATCTTTCAGGTGGTTATTAGTGGATTTTTTTTTCAATTTTTACTTTCCCTTCCTGTTCTAACACTTCAGGACAATTTTCTTTAATTATTTCTTGTATTATTGTATCAAGTTTCTTTTTCTGATCATAGTTTTCAGGTAGTCCAATTATTCTTATGTTTTCTCTTCTTAATTTGTTATCCAGATCAGTTGGTTTTCCTATGAGGTGTTTCACATTCTATTTGATTTTTTTACTTTATTTTGTTTTATTATTTCTTATAACTTTGCTGTATTCCCCTTGCCCAGTTGTAATTTTAATGTAAATTTAATTCTTCATTAATATTCTGGATCTCCTTTTCCAGTTGGTTGACTTTCTTTTCATAATCTTCTTGTTTTTCTTGGATTGTTCTTACTTTTTTTTAAGTTCTATGAATTCTTTTATTGGGAAGGTGACCATTTGACATTACTCTTTGGGATGGGAAAGACTTTTTTTCTTTAGTATACTCCTCTGAAGAGGAACCCCAATATTCTCTATGCCCATAGTAACTTTCTGTAGTTGGATTCCTTTTTCTTTGTCTACTCATCTTTTATATTTGTAGCAGCTTGTTTTTGTATCACCTGTAGCCCTGGTGTAGCAGGAAAAACCCATCCAGAATGGCCTGCTAGCACAGGTTCTTAGGTCTGCTTTTCTAAAAGGAAAGCAACTTTTGAGGGGTCAACAATCTTCTTTAATCACACGTACCAACAGAGAAAATACAAGCATCAAAATAAAGACCAACAGAGTTTCTGTCTGACCATAAGCAATACATACATCACAGATCAACAGACAGATCCAACTGTCTGTGCATTACATACAAACATAGTTACCATAGGAGAAACACCAACATCTGGATTTTCAAAGCTGGGGGGTGGGGCAGCTCCTTAACAGATACCCAGAGTTTAATGTGGTATACAAACCTTCTTCCAAAGAGTAAGGATCTGAAGCAAAACCTCAATACACACACACACACACACACACACACACACACACACACACACACACACAACCACCCTCATGACCCAGTGCCTCATTACCAATTAACAAGAAGTGTGGGCCTTCCTACAACCCAAGTCTCCCCTAATCAAACTTCCCTTAATGGCTCCACCTGAGATCTATTAATGGGTAGGGAAGATCTTTTAACTCCAATTAACATTACATTAATCATTAATACTACACCTACCTCTCTGGCCTCAGATCCTCCTTTAGTTCTCCCCTCTGTCCTAGAACCAAAACCAAGAATTCCTCCATTCTGTAAATGTATGCAGCTAGCTACTACCCCAGTACTTCTGCACTCACCAGGCATGTGCTGGTTCCTTCTTGGCTGGGGCTACATCTTAGCAGAGCAGCTGGGTCTGGCATCCCTTATCAGCACAGGTTCCCTCAATCTTCTCTGCTCAGATGTCTGGCTCCCCACACTGTCTGGGAGGTGAAAATTTCTGTGACTCTGGCTGAGGCTACCTCCCAATCCAGCTAGCCCCAGGGCTTGCTGCTTGCTGTTTCAGTGGAACCAGCCTGGAAGTGTTTAATCTTCACAGGGACCAAACCTCAGTCCTAGGATTTTCTTCACATCTTCTCCTAGTTGTCCCAGGAGCACCACTGTTCTGTACCAATTCTTGCTTATTTTTACTACTTTTATGTTTGCCTTGAGACACTCTTTTGTCTTATTTTCAGGGGGAAATCTGGAGAGTCTGGAATTCTCTAACCTCCTCTGCCATCTTCCCAGAATCCTCTCCAAATAAATATTTTCAACATAATTTCTTAATAGAAATTTCACATTGAAACAGAAAAAGTTATCATTAATCATGTTTTGTTGTTGTTATACTAATTTTCCTCATAGTAAGTCTTCTCTACAATATAAAATGCCTATTCTGGGTATGATTTCCCTTAAATATCTTCAGAACAATTAGTACAGAGCAACTTGCTCAATATTTCTTTTTTGCCAAAATATACCTGGATGTAAATGAAAAGGCATGTCAGACCTATAGAAAATTCACCATCTTGGCTTTTTCCTATGTTTTAAATAGCTGATTTGTAGGGTAATTCTCATATATAAACAATTACTTTTTTCTCATCAAAGCATTGTAAACATAGTCTTTTTCAAATGGAAAGTACTAGTGAGAGGAAACTGCTTGTGAATTTTAAAGTTTCCTAAAATGAAATCTACCTTTCTCAATTTAAATACAATTTATTGTACTGAAGAAAACAATCCTGCCAGTAAAGCCTGTGCTGATGAGAAGAGTATGAACCTTTCCTTACCTGGATGTCCTCTTTAGCTGGGAAATTAACAACAGACTGGCTATGTCAGGGTCACCTGAGAGACGTAAGGGTGAGAGAAGTGGACTTCAGAACTTGGTTCCATCCTCTTTTTAACATTTTATTGAAGCAAATTGGTTTTGAACTTGATCATCAACATTCTTGTAAAATACTGCTTCTGTTAGATCTTAGGAAATAAGAGCTGTTTACAATTCTCTGTTCTATTGGGAGCTAAGGTATTTTATTAAGATCACTCCAACTATCCTAAGTTTAAAAAAATAAACAAGTAACTGCAGTATCAGTAGATGAAAGGCTTAGCTTGAGTCTCTAGAGCACATAACAGTTTAATTCTTAAGAAGTACAATGATACTTTGAGTTGATGTACCTACCATTCAAATGGAACCTCAGAATGCTCTACAAACATTAATTAATAAGAGCTCATAATAGCCCTTGGAAGACAGTACATTTTACCACCTTTTTTTTTTTTTTTTTTTTTTAGCAGATAAAACACCCAGAGGATAAGAGGGTTGATAAAAGTCACATTCCAGTGCAGCTGAATAATTCTAAGTTGTTATCCATTTGTAGGTATCAAGTCTAACAAAACTAGCTAGGACATTTCCTTTTGCTGCTTGTCTTAGCCAAAATAATTGACATTATAGATCTAAGTGTATTTATAAAGCAAAAACAGCACAATTTATGCCTGTGATATATAGAGGTCAATGCTTCTGTAAGGCTTTTAAAAGAGTTTTGATACTTCCTGCATTACGTATACATGATGCTACAATGTCTGAATTAAAAGCAAAAATATACACCTAGTTTTTCAGCAGTTTCCATAATACCAAAAACCTGTATTTATGGAAACAGCTGTGGTGTTGGCCAAACAACTATGTTGTTTTTTTAGGCAAATTTTTCATTCCATTTACTTGTATGATCAGTCTACAAACAAAGTTATTAAATACTTATTTTGTGTGAGACATTATTTAAGGCATTAGTGATACAAAAACAAAGCAACCCAGAGGTTGCTTTGTCCTACCCAGAGGAATCTTATGTTGTATGGAGGGAAACAGCATGTGCAGAGAGGTAAATGTGACCTACACTGAAGTACAAAGTAATTTCCATGGTGGAGGGAAATATCATTCACTTGGATATTTAGAAAGAGTAACTATGTTTTAGAAAAAAAATTCTCTTTTCAATTGAATTTTCAGTGCTGTTTACTTGAAAAATCAATCATTCAATAATCATTTATTGGGCAGTTATTAAGTATAAGACATTATGGTTGGTGAGAGAATAGAATTTTAAACGAAGTATTATTTCCATCCTCAAGAGACTTATACTATTATTGTGATGATGGATACCGAGAAATTGTAATCTACACTGGAATATGATAAATATTTAGGAAAAAAAACTAACATTCTTAGGAATTTCAGCAGGGAAACATTCCATTTGTGATGGTGGGGGTTTAAGAAAGAAAATGAAGGTGATTAGGGAGATAATCATGGAATTAGCAACATCTGAACTCAACCTTTAGATATTTTTTTTCAAAACTTGAAGTCATTATCAAGGAGGCAATGTGTTATAATGAGGAAGAATCTGGATTCAGAATCTGGAATTTAGGTTCAGTTTCTAACTCTTTCCCTGATTACTGGTTTACCTTAAGCAAATCTTTTAAGTTTTTGGGATGTTAATCTCTTGATATGTTAAAAAAAAAAAAACAAACCGGTTGGACAGCATAGCAGGGATGTTCCTTGAATCTCTAAATCTATGACTAGATGATCTTGAAAGTTAATTTCAACTTGAAATTTCTGATCCTGATGAAGAGTCAGGGCTCCTTGTCATGTAAGCAGGGGAGAGGACATTAGGGAGGAGAGAGAAAATAGGACATAATGTAGATATTCATGCACTACCCCTAAAGATAGTCTTGTGGTGTATGAGGGGTTCGAAGAAGACTAGCACCTCTTATGTGAGGACTTGCTGAGTCTTTTTCAGGGCTGCTCATCCACCTTTGATGTTCCCCCGCCACCCAACTTATTTATCTATTTTGTTAATAAAAAGGATCTAGTCTGGAGGCTTAGGGAAGTTTCCCTCTTCTCCTTCCCCATGACTGTGATTATTAAAAAGCAACAATAAAAATTTTTCAACTATAGAGAGAAGACTTGGATTATCACAAAAATAAATATTCTCAATTAAATTGTTAGGAAAAAATGCTAGTGCTTTTAAGTGAAAATTCCTAGAATGACAAGTTTATAATATATGAAAATGTTTACCTAATTTGATTTGTTTATCAAAACCTGGAGTCCTTATGAAATGTCAGAATGTTTAGATCTATGCTGCCTTTGGCTGCAAAAGGAAATGTCTTTAATTTTTCTTTCTCCATGTTTTTAATTTTGAAAATCCACCTAAGTGCTACAAAGGAACTATTTTTCATTCTGTTTTTCCACCAAAGAATATTAACACATTTTATATGATTTTGTTTGTTATCCAAAATGTTGAGACTTTATACATGTATACCTTACATAAATTTAAAATATATTTCAAATTTAATTGGGAAATGAAGAAAATAAGTCTTTCTGCTTGAACATAGAAGCAGTATTTTAGAGGATAGAGAATAGATTGTTGATGTCATTGATACACAGGACTATCTGATGAAGAAATTCCCTTCTGCTGATTCAGATTGGCTCCTCCTTCGGAATTATCACCTGAGCTCATTTCCTAGAGCTCTAAAATGTTAAGCGATGTGCCTAGGTATTGTCTTAGAGTTTCTTAAAGTTTAAATGACTTGCCCAGGGTTACAAGGCCAGCATGTGTACAGATGGAGTTGACCTCAGGGTTTCCTGGCTCCAAGGCCAGTTCTTTGTCCATAATACCACATTATCTTTCCCAGATCCTCAAAATTTTAAAATGTGTGTACTTCAAGTCTTCCTAACCTGGATAATGGAAACTAACTAGAAAAGAGTAGGGGTGCAGGATTTTGAGAGTATGAAAGATTTTTCCATACTTGTTGCACTTACTTTATGTTTTTCATTTATTTTCTGGTTATTTAATTTGTATGTTATTGTTACAACTGCTTCAGCTAGCAACAACAAAGTGGGCTGCTTCCAAGACAACCAGTTCAATTGAGATGTAGCTCTGAGTTTCTATTGGACAGTATTTGTACCATCCATAACTGCCAGCAACTGGCTAAAAGGAGAACCTGAACCCTAAGCTATCCTCTTGATACCATCCGCCACCTTGACTGTTGAAAAGCAGAAACAAAATGACCCAGTCTTCCCTTTACCCTTCACAAAACATGAACCTGGAGCAAACAAGATGAAATTTTCCCTCAAATAAACTTTTTAATATAATTTAGTACATAAAGAGAAGACAACCACCAGGACAAAGTAAGACTGTGTGGTTTCTAGCAGGTGGAGGAAGGATGCATTTTGATGGCTTTCTATTTTTAATATTTAGTCTTGCTAACTGGGAGGTAAGATCAATGATTGTGTGCCACTGATGGAATGCAACTGTTGTCAGCACTTTCTAAATTTCTGTATGTTGGGACTGATCCATAGGCATCATCTTTCTGAACTCATAATTCTACTCCCCTTACTCATGCCAAATTCTTTCCTATTCCACCAGAATTATTTCCTAATCTCTTCCCCTACCTTAAGCACTAGCTTAATTAGAGAGGGTGTTTCTTCCCAGCTCAGTCATCAAGTAGACATTAGAGTGAACTTATTCTTGCCCAAGGAAATCTTTATATTTCTGCTGTCATCATGCCTTTTATAATTTACCTTGCAAAAATCCAACTCTTACTGTATTCAATTCAATTGCACAATTCAACAAATTCAACAATAAATAAATTACTTACTATCTGTAAACATTGTGGTATATACTAGAGAGAAAAAGGCTAAAATAAAAATAAATAAAAATAAAAATAAAAGAAATAAAAATAAATAAAAATAAAAAATAAATAAAAAAAAAAAACCTCAGGGAGTTTACATTCTACCAGATCCTAAACTCCATCATAAGTGAGCAACTTTTGGTCCCCTTTGACCAGGCTTTTCATTGTAATCTGGTTTACGAAGTATATTTTCCTGGTACTCTATCCCAATCCTAATATGTGATAGGGACCCTTTTACAGTTGCTTAAATCAGGTCATATTTATATCATCAAGTGATATGGGGAACAGGATCCCAATTTATGACGTTAGTGGGTTCCATTTATAGTACCATAGCATTTGCCTCCCTAATTGTACTCTTAAGGGGCATTGTCTTCCTGGGGCAGTGTACTGTTGTTTAACAAATAGCAACTTTAAAGGTAGTTTACTATACATATATATATATATATACATATATATATATATGCATGTACACATATACACATATGTATACACATATCTGTATATATGCATATGTATGTGTGTACAGATATATCAACATATGTATATGTGGCTAATTGTTATTGTTTATCCTTTTTCAAAGAAGACCAATGACATTTTGGGATAACGTCTGGACTTGTGAGTGAATTGGATTTAAGTGAGGTAGAGTTGCACAAAATCCTCTGCCTCACTTTATCTTCCTGAGTCATTGAAGTCCAGTGGCTAGACAAAACATCAGGACAACTGATGATAGGCCAATATGCAATGGATGATGTTGGTGTCTTTAATATCTGACCCACAACACCTTCTTCAGTCACCTTCATGGCCATTAGAACAAATTGTTCTCATCCACCCATTTGTAATAGCCAGGATGCCAGAATACACAGGAAGACCTGTTGTACATATTCTTAGATATGCTTTTCTAAAAGGAATGTGACTTTTGAGGGGCTTAACAATCACTTTAATCAAGCACATACATCATTCACTTAGTTTAGGGAAAAAAGTCAGCACCCTGAACTTCAGAGAAAATACAGAGGTGAACCAAGATCAACCAATAGACAGGGCTTCCAAATGTCTTGCCATCAGCAGTACATATATCACAGATCAACAGACAGATCCACCTGTCTGACTATGTGTACATAGTTACCAGAGAGATAAGTACTGACATCTGGGTTTTCGAGGTTGGTGGGGAGGGGAGCCTTAGCTGCTACCCAGAATCTCTTCTGGCCAAACAAACACTTCTGTCAGAGGAAGTTTTCACGTGATTGGGGCAGACATCCCCCTAACTTACCAATGAATTTGAGGCCTGTTGGTTACCCTCAATCTAGTTTAGCCCATCTGCCAAGACACGTTACTGGGGTTTGGCCACTACACATGCTATAGCCTCTTGGAGTCACAGGTGAGAGTTGAATGCCAGGTAGACACTAATGGTGGATGAGCAGCCCTGGAAAAGGGCTCAGCAAGCCCTCATACCGGTCCTCCTTGAACACCCCAAGTACCCCATATAACAAATAATACTGATTACTCTTACTATATATGTACATATATCTATATACATATCAAAACACACACATATAGCTATCATAAAACATATACACATATTGTACTTCCTATTCCACAGATTTCTTTCTTCATAGTATCATTATAATTTGGGTTGATGCTTTATTAAAAAATTTTTTTCTTAGCTACAAATAAATAACAACATTTTTGTTCTTTGTAGTGAAGCACTATTTATCAAAATAATTCAAATAGCAAAAAAAACAAAACAAAAAAACAAAAACCTCTTTGGCTTCAATTGCCTTACTCTTTCAAAGGAAAATATTTGTTTACAGACTGGATAATTGTTTTACTTCTCTACTTAGAGGGAGCATCCTTTAACGGACAGAATGTTGGATTTGGTGTCAAAGACCTGAGTTTAAATGCTAGCTCTATCCCTCACTATCTGCACAATGTTCTTGAAGTAATTTAACCTCTGAGTCTTATTTTCTTTATGTGTAAAAACCATTTGATCCTTCTAGGTTTAACTATAAAATATATGATATATTTCAGTTTGGTTGTTAAGTAGGGCTATTGAGTTCAAGACTAGAGTATCACAGATCCGGGGGAAAAAAAAAACTTAGAGAAATCCATATTTGAACACATATTTCCTTGAGAACATATTTTGAAAAAGATCATTTAGCCTTTACCCAAAGATGTTAAGTAGGGAGAAAGCTACTAACCCCATTCTGCTTTGAGATAATTATAAATATTAGGACATTTTTCTTTCTAGGAAATCTAGATCAACTTCTATAAAGTTCACTTATTTTTCTCAGGCTCTCTGGAGAAGTGAAATAAGTCTCATCCCAGTTCTATGTCTAGCCTTTCAACTACTTAAGGATAGCTCTTATATCCCTCAAGATTTTACATTCCCCAGTCAAAACATTCCAGATTTATTCAACCAGTTCTCAAATGGTCAGTTCAGTTAAATGATTGAGAGACTGGGTGATTGACTTAGCTGTTTTGGTGACTATGTAAGGAGTCCTATTCTGTATAAAGCAGAAACATCATATTTTTTGATAAGTTCAGCATAATGCATCTAAATGATTTATTTTAAAAATTCATTTAAAATTTCATTACATCATTTATTGAGATAATGTAATTTATTGAGATGATTTCTAATGGCTTTCCTATATATAAAGTCCTACAAGGCTATGTTTTTCAAGTTTTTGACATTTACATGCAGATTAAATTAATCTATATCTTTTAATGTGCATATCTCCAAGGAAGGTGTATCTACCATTAAAGGGGTCTAAACTTTTAGAATTTTATGGATATCAATTCAGAACTTGAGTTTATCTTTCTGTTATTCTAGTCAATTTCCTTTTCTGACCCTATATTTCCTTGATGCTTTCTTTTATGCCACCTCCACACATAAAAACTCTCTTTGGTAATATGTTTTTCTTCACCTTGTATTTCACTATTGTCTTTGAGATGACCCACAGTTTTGACTCTTACAAGATCATGCTTTCATATGATTTACATTTTATATAATCAGTAGAAGAATATAGATATTAAAATTTATGGGATTTTGTATTAGATACCAGCATAAAACTATTGAAAATCTATGCAACTTCTTAAATGAAATTTAGCCTGAAATTCTCTTATTTAATTCTGTGTTCAGATTATTGCAGTCTGTAGTGTTTCTCCCATATCTCTGCATTGACAGACTAGTCAGTGATCTGCCCATGTAATTTCATTTTATTATCTTGGAAAGATGAATTCTTCATTCTTTTATTTTCCTATGGCATTCTGAAAGTTGATCCATAATTTCAACTTCAAGTCAGAGCATCTGGGGAATGTCATTACTTACAAAAAGTACCTTGATGAAAATATTCAGGGTCATCAGTAAGCTACTATAGCTGAGATTGAAAGAAACTGCACAGGGAGCTCTGTTTGTCAGCTAAAAAGCCATCACCATCACCACCATCACAACAAAACAATAACACTTCATTACATTCAGTGGGAGAATGAAGAAGAAAAACTTGGCTGTAGGATTGGAGTACTTGGTCAGATCTAGCTACTTTTCCCTGACTTTAATATTTCCAACTTCTCATATATCAATTTCATAAGTATTAGAGACTAGCATTTCTACTGTTTTTGAAGAGGAGCCTGTATTACTCTACAAGCATGAAAAATCTGTTCCATTTTGCGCTGCTTTGTTGTCTTCTAGATTCATCTATAAATGCTTCTTGAATTATCTGAATCAATTGGATCTCATGTTTTTCATGACAAGATTTTTTCAGGCTTGTTTTCCTTCATTGGTATTCACTGTTTTGTAAGATTATAATTTTCCTCTTTTCACAGTGAACTTGTACTCTAAATTGATGTTGAGAATGGTTCAGCAAAGAGATGAAATGATTCCTAGGTGAGATGGTTTCTGGGGCCTCCTGGAGTTCTCTTTGGCTTAAATGCCTATTTCGGTATTTTTTTTTCTAGGACATAGTGATAGTGAAATAATCTCTAGGTTATTTGCTTATTGGAGAAAAAGTCAATGGATTGTTTAAATAGACTGTGTTGGGGCTGTTGCAATTGCACACAATATCTTATAATTTTCATCCTTTCTTCCAGGTTAGTTTACATTTTGCTCTTAACTTTAGCAAATCAAAGATCTGAGACCATAACTGGTCCAGAAATGATGCCTTCATCAGTATCCAGTCATTTCCTAACTGTTAAAGTATTGTCTATTTGAATTTTTAGGATGTTGTTTAGTGTTTACCTTATTTCTTTTCTTGTGCATAGTAAGTGCTTAAGAAATTATTGTTAAATTGAATAGAATTTAATCACTGAAGAAATTCTTCATTATATATTTATGAATTTTCTTTGTTGTCTACAGGATTTTGTTTTTCAGCTAGTGCCTTGCCCATCATAGCTATCATGTTTATGTTTTTGTGATAGAGGTAGAGTAATGTTCTTTTGTTATGTGGACATTTTGATGACTGAAAGGGGAGATAAAAAAGAACATTTTGACAAGAAAAATAAACAAAATCAGCTTGAAAAGTCATTGTTTTGAAATATCTTCCTAGTACTTTTTTTTAAAAATTATTTATTTTTGTTTAGTTTTCAACAGACACTTCCACAAGATTTTGAGTTCCAAATTTTCTCCCCTTCTCTCCCCTCTGCCCACTCAAAGACAGCAGGAATTCTGATTATCCCTTCCCCCAATCTGCCCTCTCTTCTATCACACCCAACCCTTCTCTTATCCCCAACCCCTCTTTATTCTTGTGGGGCAAGATAGATTTCTATACCCTGTTGCCTGTATATCTCGTTTCCCAGTTGCATGAAAAAACAGTTTTTAACATTCATTTTTAAAACTTTGAGTTCTAACTCCTTTCCATTCCACCCTTTCTACCCATCCCCACTGAAAAAGCAAGCAATTCAATATAGGTTATACATGTGTAGCTATGCAAAACACTTCCATAACAGTCATATTGTGAAAGACTAACTATATTTTCTTCTATCCCATCTTGCCCCCATTTATTCTATTCTCTCTCTTGACCCTATCCATCCTCAAAAGTCTTTACTTCTAATCACCCCCTCCTCCCATTTGCCCTCATTTCTATCATCCCCCACCACCCACTTATCCCCTTCCCCCATACCATCCTGTAGTGTAAGATTGATTTTCATACCAAATTGGGTATGTATGTTATTTCCTCCTTAAGCCAGATGCAATGAGAGTAAGGTTCAGTCTTTCCCTCTCATCTCCTCATCTTCTCCTCCACTGAAAATACTTTTCTTGCCTCTTTTATGTGAGATAATTTGTCCCATTCTATTTCTCTCTTTCTTCTCCCAATACATTCCTCTCTCTCCTTAATTTTATTTTTTAAATATCATCCCTTCCTATTCAACTCACCCTGTGTCCTTCAATCCCTTAATATAGAAGCTGCTAGAACTTGTGTTATCCTGATTGAATTTCCACAATACTTGAATTGTTTCTTTCTGCCTGCTTCCAATATTTTCTCCTTGACCTGGGAGCTCTGTTATTTGGCTATAATATTCCTAGGATTTTTCTTTTTGGATCTCTTTCAGGAGGTTGTCAGTGAATTCTTTCAATAGAACCTCTGGTTATAGAATATCAGGGCAATTTTCCTTGATAATTTCTTGAAATATTATGTCTAGACTCATTTTTTGATCATGGCTTTCAGGTACTTCCATAATTTTAAAATTGTCTCTCCTGGATCTACTTACTAGGTCAATTGTTTTTCCAGTGAGATATTTTACATTGTCTTCTATTTTTTCCTTCTTTTGGTTTTGTTTAGTAATTTCATAAATTCTCATAAAGTCATTAGCTTCCATCTGCTTCATTCTAATTTTTAAAGAACTATTTTCTTTGGTGAGCTTTTGAACCTCCTTTTGTATGTGGCTAATTCTGCTTTTTTAAAGCATTCTTCTCCTCATTGGCTTTTTGGATATTTATTGCCATTTGAGTTAGTTTCTTTTTAAAGGTGTTATTTTCTTCAGCATTTTTTTGGGTCTCCTTTAGCAAGCTGTTGACTTGCTTTTCATGATTTTCTTGCATTGCTCTCATTTCTATTCCCAGTTTTTCCTCCACTTCTCTTATTTGATTTTCAAAATCCTTTTTGAGCTCTTCCATGGCCTAAGATTGTTGCATATTTATTCTGGAGACTTTGGACGCAGAATCCTTGACATTTATGTCTTCTTCTGGTGGTATACATTTTTCTTCCTCATTTGAAAGGATTGAGAAAAATACCTGTTCACCAAGAAAGTAACCTTCTATAGTCTTATTTTTTCCTTTTTTTTGGGGGGGGGGCATTTTCCCAGCCAGTTACTTGACTTTTTAGTCTTTTGTGAAGAGAAGGGTATACCTTTAGGCCTGTAAGTTCTCAGTTCCTCCAAGGTGGCACAATCAAGAAAGATGAGTTTACTCCTCTCCTGGCCTACTCTCTGATCTGTGAGCAACCACAACCACTCTTTTGTCCAGGTTCCCAGGGCTGAGATTCAGATCAGCCACTCAATTCTCCCAGGGTCTTTAGGCCAAGGGCTCCAAAAATAGATGCTGCCTCTGCCTGGGGCCACCTTGGGCCCAGCCTAGGGCAGGACCCTGCTCCCTTCTCATCCAGGTGAAAGAGCTTTCTCACTGACCTTTGAAGCTGTCTTTGGCATTTGTGGGTTGAGTAATCTGGGAACTGCAGCTGCTGCCCATAATTCTGCACCCTGAAGCCAGCTCCAGTCCTGTCCCTGCAGTGCCATGTGGCCAAGGCAGGGCTGTACTCTGCTCTGAGCCCAGTGTGACAGACCTTTCCTTTCAGTCTTCCAGGCTGTCTTGGGTTGGAAATGTCTTTGTTTTGTGGCTTCTGCTGCTCTAGAATTTGTTTAGAGTCATTTTTTTATATTTTATAGGCTGTGGGGGGAGAGCTTCTACAGGTCTATCATTCTGCTCCATCATCTTGGCTCCATGCCTCAGGTTAATCTATTTTTAAAGTGTTATTTTCTTTAGCAATTTTTGGGGTCTCCTTTAGCAACCAATTACCTTGTTTTTCATGATTTTCTTGCATCATTCTCATTTATCTTCCAAATTTTTGCTGTATTTTTCTTACTTGATTTTCAAAATCCTCTTTGAGCTTTTCCATGGCCTGAGACCAATTCATATTTTTCTTGGAGGGTATGGATGTAGGAGCTTTGACTTTGTTGTCATTTGTTTGTATACTTTGATTTTCCTGGTCACCAAAGTAAGATTCTATAGCCTTATTCTATTTATGGTTTTGGCTCATTTTCTCCACTACTTACTTGACTTTTGAGCTCTTTGTTAAAGGAGTTCTCTGCTTCCAGTGAAGGTGAGGGGTGTACTGTGAGTCGCTCCATCCCTCCACAGTCTGTGTGCCTAGAACTCCAGAAACTGCCAGCTGCTGCTACCATGGGCTTCTCACCCCCCTCCATCACCCTGGGTCTAGGGCCCAACCATGCTACTCTCTCACATAGGTCCCATAGAAATTTTTCACTGAACTTCCAATTTGTCCTTGGCATTTTGGGGTAGTGAAGTCTGGAAACCAGTCTGAGATTAAGTTCCTCCAAGGCCTGCTCAGGTCCCCTCTGTCCTGGGACAGCAAATACTGGACTGTGCTCTGCTCCCAGTGTGGTATGATAGACACTTCCCATCAACCTTACAGGCTGTCTTGGACTGGAGATTTGCTTCTCTCCATCATTCATTCTGTGGATTCTACAGCTCCAAAAGTTGTTTAGAAGCATTTTTTAGAGGTATTTCACTGAGTTTAGCAGGAGATCACAAGCAAGTCTTTGCTGTTACTCTGCCTTCTTGGCTCTGCCCCCGCCTTCCCAAGTTCTTGATAAAATTGTTGTATTTCTTTATCCTTTGCCACAGATATTGGGTGCAACTTTTGATTTATATTCTCATTGGTCCTCTAATCGATCCTTTTGTTTTCATTCAATGTGAGCACTACAAGTAGAGATAACCAAATATCTCCTAAAATGATACTTCATGTTGTCTTTGGGTACATTAAAAAATAGTTCCATTAGCTTCTCTTAGGAAAACTGATGACATTTATTTAGTAGCAGTTTATTTCATGTTCCACAGTATTATAAAAACTGAAAAAAAACATCAAAAATCATCTAATTGAACTTTTTCCTTTTAAAAAACTTGAGGGCACTGAGACCCTGAGAAGTTAAATAAATTGCCCAACATTGCATAGGAACAGCCAGCATTCAAACCTAGTGTTCTTTTGATTATGACTTACTGTATAACATATGAGGACCTCTTGAAAAAAATTAGAATGGGTCATATGAAGACAGCATATTTAAAATGAGACTGTAACAGCAAGCAAAGTAGGATCTTTTGCTGTTTGAGTTTAAGCCAGTCAAGTGCCTTTGATTGAGTCTTGCCTTTGATTGAATCAGAGTCTTAGATTAGAAAAAGTATATATATAAATATGTATATATGTATGTATGTATGTGTATATGTATGCATATTGTAGAGAGAGATCAATCAGCAGAGCTGAGAGAGAAGAGACAGAGACAGAGCTGAGCATGCAAGCGACCTTGAGATGGCTAGGGGAACTTGTTTGTGAGGAGACCTAATAGAAAGGATATTTGTGATGTCGTTGCTCTGTGTGTTGATTTGTGTTAATTCCTCAGACAGAAGCCTGTCTGTTGGTCTTTATGAGTAAATTGAGATGATGGCACTGTGCATATTGGTGTGTAAGATGATGGTAATGTATATAAATATTGTTATAGCCCTGCTAAGCTTTGTTTCCCTAGAAACAGAAGCTCCAGGCAGGAGCCTGTAGTATCTGCTGTCAGTCAGAAGCAGGAAGAATTGGGAGTGGAACAGTCCCCATGAGCTGAGAGAATCTGGAGCAGAGTACCTGTGTATGAACTCAAGTAAGAACAAGGATTAGATAGCCCATGGAACAGAAGCTGTGGGATTTGCCAGTTATCCTCCAGTCAAGACAAGAGAGTACTTTACTTGCACACTGTGTATAGATTAGGAAGATAGTTTTTACTGTGACCTAGGGGTGGATGGTGTGGTACTTTGAAAAAGCACTTTACTTGTGTACTTGGTTTTGATTAAATATAATGGTATTGTTATGAGATGTATATTGAATGATATGTTTTACTTAAGGATGCTGTTACGAACGTTATGCTTTACTTTACTGAACAATGTTTGATGTGTTGCTGAATAGAGTCCATGATACTATGTGATTAGATCAAGTGTGCCATAATGATTGACTTTACAGGGTCACAATGCTTGATTTAATTTTTTTTTTGAAGACTTGGCATGTTGAAGACATTTTAGACTTGCCCTGCCAAATTTCATGCGGTAGAACCAGAAGTAATTGATTAGAGTCTCAAAGAGATAAGTTTAGTCTTCTTTTGAGAACAGACTTTCAGCTTGGTACTTATATTACTTCCTGGTCATTTCCAAACCATGCTGCTCCTGTTTCTTCTCTCTTCCCTCTTTTCTAGCTCCTTTTATGAGATATTTTCCCCAATTAGAATAAAAACTGAGGTGGAAGGTGGCAGTGGAAGAAAGGGTGTCTTGCTTGTTTTTGCATCCCTGGGGCTTAGCAGAGTGTTTGCAACATTGTAAACATTTAATAAAAGCTTTTAAAAACTAATTAATTAAGTAGTTCATTCATTCATAATGTGGGACAATTTGGCATAGTAAATAGAGTGCTGGACTTGGAATCAGGAAAGAGTGTTTTAATCTTGTCTTTGATCATTATTGACTGTAATTAACCATGGGCAAGTCACTTAACCTCTTTCATAAATTCAGGAATGTCCCTAAGACTTATCTACTAAGTTACAGGTGGGTTATGACCTGCTTTAGAGCACAAAGTTGTAACACCAACAAAATCACAAAGTTTTACTTATCACTCTTTATTGATGTGCTCATATTCTTCATATATATATATTTATGAAGTTGTTCTTTCTTACCTTTTACTTAGAATTGCTTATTTCCTGCTGGATTTCAGAAATAGAAACGATACTAATTGCTACAAGAGGTTTGAAAGCCTATCATTTTTGAAGCTGAAGTGTTACTTACAATGCTGTCTTTTTCCTCTTAAATCTGGAAGAAAGAGGGGAAAAATTATTATTCTTTTGTAGGATTCTTGGTTTCATCTAGTCTACTGAAGGCTTCTCCTTTTGCATACCCTTTAAACTGCACATTAGTCTGTTTTAGGGGGCTCTATATCTTTGCCAACATCTGCCAAACACCTCATTAAAAAACCCCTACTGTTTTTTTCCTAATTCTTCATTTATATAGTCAATTTCCAGGAGCCAAGTCAGACAGACTGTCAGCTGATTCTTGAGCATCACTTAAAGTGAGATTCTCAATTGTCATGAATTTTCAGCAAATATTTTTGGTCTGTGAAAGGTATTTACATATTGCCGACACACCAGAAATATTTCTAGGAACACAGTTTGTAGGTAGGGACAAATGTGATGTGAACTGGTTGTCCTTCTTACAAGATAACTGAGTAAGTATTACTGACAAAAAGCAACTCTATAAACCGTAAGGGCAATTTTCAGAGGAGGCCTTGGCAGTTGCCCAGAATACACACACTGCTGATGACTTTAACTAGATTAGAATGATTATGGGTATGCAGCAGTTATGTGTTTTATGATATAAAAAAGACAGATTTGCTCAGTCATTAGGTTACTTGCTCTCTGTTCTAACTAAGACACCTTTACAAGCTTCATTAACATGTTCAGGCTGCCAATTACATTTAGCCTGAAATAGTAATTTACAAAAGATAGAGAAACAGTCCAATATCCCCCATAAGGATCCACTTCATGAAATGTACTAGGGATCCTGCATAAACCCAATAAATAGTTGGAGAATGAAAAAGCAGCAAAAGAAAGAAAATTGTAGCAGCCAAGTGAACTAAGTAAGCATGTTTTTTGGCCAAGTTTTCAAAGAATTCTACTATTGAGTTTGTTGTTTACCCTTAGGGGGCATCTCCTCATGTCCTCAGGGTTGATGGGATCTACTCATCACTTCTAAAGGGCAGGAGGTAAGGTAAGGAAGCGTAGGAAAAGAAGATTTGGGGGGGAAGGAGAGTTACAAAAACCAGGACTTTTGAAATTCAAATATACACACACACACATACATACATACATATATATGTGTACAGTACATATATATGTACATACATGCATATATGTATACACATGCATATACACATAAAATGTGTGAGTATATGTATTTATATATGTTATTGCATGAGATGTGTAGATAGCACTAGGTTTCTGAATGGACAGAGTGCTGGGTCTGGGGTCAGGAAGACCTGACTTCAAAATAAGACCTCAGAAACTTACTACAAATCACTTAACCACTGCCTGCCTCAGTTTACTCACCTGCAAATAAAGTATAATAGTACCTACCTCCTAGGACTGTTGTGAGGATCACATGAGATATTTATAAAACACTTTGAAAACCTTAAAACGTTATATAAATTATTTTATTATATCATAATAGCTTACAGCTAGTATAAATACTTCTACCTCATATGTGCACATATGTGTGAATATATTTATGAAAGCAAATGGATGTATTTATATATGTGTATCAGGTAAAATTGTACACATATATTATCTATCTATATACCTATATAGATCATGTCTTAAGTGCTAAAGCACTAGAGTATTGAGAGGTTAAGTGTACTGGACAGAGATACACAGCTAACACACATTTGAGGCTGAATTTGAACTCTGATCTTTTTGAGTCCATCTTCAGATCTCTCTCCACTGTACCAGCTATCTGCCACTTAGCTGTAGATGACGAATGGAAAACCAGGGTAGAATGCATTACTGGAATATTTTAAATGAAGGATATATCTTGTTTAGTAGAATTAGAAATATAATTCATTTGAATTTTCCTCTATTCCCTTAGTCTTTCCCCTTTCCCTCACTTTATTTCTTTTGGGGGATTTTCTTCTAGTTTGCTGTAGAATAACTCATCTTCCATAATATCGTGTGGGGAAAAGAGACATTTCCTCAGTTTGTTTATGTCCACTAGTGTAGAGATCTGTTTTTGCATTTATCATGAACTGAACTATTTATAGCCTAGAAGAGAAACATTAAAAGACCCAGGCTCTTTAGATAGACCAACTTGGTTGCATATGCCTTTAATCCATCCCAGTAGGGGTGGTAGAGAACAGTGAATCTCTTGAACTTGACAGTTCTGGGTTGTAGTATGGCTAAATCTAATTGTTCATCCATGTGAAGTTCAGCAGTAATCTGATGAGCCTACAACAGCAGGGAGCTACAGCATACTTAAGGACCCAACTGACCAAAGTCAGATATAGAGCAGGTCAAAGCTTCCTGGCTGTTCAACAGTGAAATGGTCTATGAGTGGCTTCTGTATTTTAAACCTCAGCCCAATCTCAAAACAAAACAATAAAAATAACAACAAACATCCCACAGCCAGTTAAACAAAAACACAAAACAAAAACAAACAAAACCCACAGTCCACACACACACACAAACACACACACACAGTTTCTTTGACATATATATATAGGGCACCTAGGTGGTGTACTGGATAGAGCACCAATGCAGGAGTCAGGAGGACCTGAGTTCAAATCTCACCTCAGACACTTGACACTCACTAGCTCTGTGACCTTGGGCAAGTCACTTAGCTGCAAATGCCTCATCCTGCGTCATCTCCAGTCATGCTGATGAATATCTGGTCACTGGATTCAGATGGCTGTGGAGGAGAAGTGAGGCTGATGACCTGCACAGCCCTCCTTCACTCAAAACAAAGTCAAGGGCAAGCCATGTCATTATTTCTCTGATGGCATGATATTCTTTGGCAATGAAAGATGAACACACACACACACACACACACACACACACACACACACACACACACTCCTGAAATTAGGATTCACTCTTTTTTTGAGTCCTGAGTATTCTCATTGTTAACTACCAAAACTTGCTATTAGATATTTATCAAATTTTGCTATCAGATATATACTATTAATTTCAATAGATGTAAATATGAATGTATATTGTTCATATATGCATAGGGTCTCCCAAAAGTCTTTGGTTTTAGGCTTTAAGGGGTTAAAAACTATATATACAGTTAGTAATAGGAATTATTAGGAGGAGCCATAAATGTGTGTGTGTGTGTGTGTGTGTGTGTGTGTGTGTGTGTGTGTGTATGTGTCCATTTCCAATTAGCAGAGTGAATGGAAATAGATAAGGTCGAATCTGGGTTAATAATCATACATGTAGATTTAACTTAGTTGGTATGACTCATAATCCAAGGGAGACAAGATAGTGTAGAAAGCTGGCCTTTAAGCCAGGAAGACCTGGGTTTAAATCTATCATTCCTTTTCAGTCTGTACTCCACAGATTCTCTTTCATGCCCGTGTAAAAAACTTCCTCTACCATGTCCCACTGTAAGGTTCTTTTGCCCACCCACCCCCTTTTAGTTTCCTTTTATGCATTATTTTCCCCATTAGAATATAAACTCATTGTGAGCAGGAACTGGCTTTCTTTCTTTTGTTGGTATTCAGTCAGTTCTGACTCAGTCAGCCCCATTCACAGCTTTCTCAGCAAAGATATTGGAGTGGTTTGCCATTTTCTTTTCCAACTCATTTTAAACTGAAGCACACAGGGTTCTGTGACCTGGCCAGGGTCACAAAGCTAGTAAGTGTCTGAGGCCAGCTTTAAACTCAGTTCTTTTTGACTAAAGGCCCAGAGTTCTATCACATTGCCACCTACTAGTCCTATCTTTTTTTCTACTTATACTTGTATTCCAAGCACTTAGAACAATACTTGGCAGATAGTAAGCACCTAACAAATGCTCTGTGACTGATTGATATGTACATTCTGTGAGATCATAGGCAAGGTAAGATAAATTTCAAGGGAAAGGAATGACCTACATTAATTGAGGCAATTTCTTAAACTGAAGAAATCAGAGGTGTAGTACCTATCCCTTTAGTCTATGAAGAAAAGTTCTGATTTCAATGTGAAGTTTCTCCATCTTTTCATCAGGCTGCTACCACCATTTACCATCTTCAATTTTATCTCCATTTATATCACTCTGCCATTAGGACAATGAATAATTAAGAACATATCCTTTACTCTGTTTTAAATAGGCAAAAATTTTCTCTTAAAAATGGATTAGCTTCATTGTTGTTCATTAATTTAGATATTCACACAAGAGGAAAAGACCTGTAGCAACTACTTTTTTTTTTTTTGACAGTGGCAAAAGGCTGAACTACTCACTCACAATGTGAAATTACTAATAGTCCTGTCAACAAATGGCCAGAATTGTTCCCTTATCTGTGACAGCTAGCATCCAGAAAAGAAAAAAAATAATACAGTAGTTATCAGATGAGATCTTCCATAGGGACAATGAGTATATTTGCAGGAAACTTGGAAACATGGAGACCTAGATTTGATGATAGTGAAGTGGTTGTCCCAATTCCATGCATTAAGAAGTAAAAGCATACTTATATTTGTTATTGTAAGGTATATTTAAGTATTATCTACATATATCATATTAAGTATTCTCCCCCCCCAGATTTTCCTCTCATGGATCATGAGTAATATCAAATAAATTAGATCTATGTGCTTAATTACTATTACAGGTAAAGCTAGACTATCAAAAAGAACAAGCAGGAATTTGTTTGGTATTTATGAGGAGAGTGGTATTCAGACTTTTGGTCGTAGAACCCTTTACACCGTTTAGAATTATTCAGGCTTTCAAAGAGTTTTTATTTATGTAGGTTATATGTACCAATATTTGCCATACTAGAAATTAGGAAATAATGTCACAGAAGGTATCAAAGAGAGAATAGTGATCAACTGTGTCAAAGGCTGCAGAGATGTCAAGAAATATGACGACTGAGAAAAGGCCATTTGATTTGTCTATCAAGTGATCACTGGTAACTTTGGAAAGAATAACTTCCATTGCATAATTAAGTTATAAGTTGAACTTTTGAGAATTAAGAGGAGAATAAGAGGAAAGAAAGCAGGGATACTGATTATAAATGGCCTCCTCAAATTTAAACATGAAAAAAGATACCAGATGATAGCTAGCTTGAATGAACAGATCAAATGAAGGATTTTTGAGGCAGACAGGACAGGTGTGTGTGGGGGGTGAAGACATAGATATGTTCATAGGCAGCCAATAGATAGGAATGGAACATTGTTAAGGTAGTTGGAATAATTCAGAGGACAGTTGCTTGGAAAAGATGAGGTACAATGAGATCACTTGTGCGTGTAGAAAGGTTTGCCTTCCTTAAACCTCAGGACCTTTATAGGTATTTATCCAACCTTCCTTCCTCTACTACATTCTCAGAGGATAAAGTGTGCTTACCTAGAGTAATACCTCTAACTGTGCCGGTGTCACTATATTATTACAGAGATAGGTTCAAGTGTATAAATACAATGAAGAAGGAGAAAAGCTGGTCAGATTCTGAGATCTTAATGTTCTAAAGGACTGACCCGAGGTCATGGTGACACTTCTATCCTCTCCACTTGTATCATTGTCTTGTTGTGGAAGAGAGACTTATGTAGCTGAATGAAACTATGTTCTATGCCATGCAGGATTACCCAAGACAGACAGGCCATAATGGAGAGTTCTGACTAAAGATGACCCACTGGAGAAGGAAGTGACAATCCAATATCTTTGCAAGAAAGTCTGATGGACAGTAATAAAATAAGAAAAAGTGATAACATTGGAAAATGAGCCCCTCAGATCAAAAAGTATCCAATGCACTACTGGAAAAGATTGGAGGACAACAATAAGTAGCTCTACTACTAATGAAATGGCTAGACCAAATTCAAAATGAACCTCAGCTGCAGATTTATCTAGTGATGAAAGGAAAGTTCAACTTTGTAATGATCAATATTGCATTGGAACCTGGAATATAAGATCTATGAACCAAGATAAGCTGCATGAGGTTTAACAGGAGATTAAAAGATTAAATGTCCACATCTTGAGTGCCAGTGTCCTTAAATGTATAGGAATGAATGAATTTAATTGTATATATGTAATGCTAATTAGAGTTAAAGATCTTTCCCACCCATTAATGGGCCTGCCCTTTCAGGAAAGCTTGATTAAGGGAGGCCCACACCATTTAGTAATTTCTAATGCACTGGTTCTTAAGGATTGTGATGCCTTCTGACGGATGAAAAGTGTATAAATACTCTAAGGTGAGGTTTTACTTTGGGGCTTACTTCAAATGTTTATTTGGCCAGAGGAGACTCTGGGCAGCTAGTAAGGAGTCCCCCGGCTTTGAAAACCCAGATGTTGGTGCTTCTGTCAGACAGTTGGAAGCCCTGTCTGTTGATTTTCATTTCTCTGTATTTTCTCTGAAGTTCAGGGTTCTGACTTTTTCCTGTGAACTAAGTGAATGATACATGTGATTGATTAAAGTGATTGTTGATCCCTTAAAAGTGGCCTTTCCTTTTAAAAAAAAACAATCAAAGAACCTGTGATAGCAGACTTTCCTATATATTTCAGGGTGCTTGCTTTTACGATATACTACTGTGGGCAAGAATCACTTAGAAGAAATGGAATAGCTTTCATAGTGAAGAAAAGGGGAGAAAATATAATACTGGTGTATAATCTCAAAAATGACATGATGATCTCTATTCAAATTCAAAGCAAACCATTCATCATCATAGTAATACAAGTCTATGCTCCAACCACTGATGCTGAACAGGTCAAAGTTAATCCATTCTTTGAAGACCTACATTTCCTAGAAATAACTCCTCCTAAAAGGTGTTATATTCTTCACAGGGGATTGGAAGGCTATAGGAAACCAAAAGATAATTGGAATAACAGGCAAGCTTAATCTTGGGGTACAAAATGAAGCAGAGCAGATACTAATGGAGTTTTGTCAGGATAACTTGCTGGTCATAATATTCTTTTTCAAAGCTCCAAAAGGAGCTTCTACACATAGACCTCACCAGATGGTCAATATAAAAACCAGATTGACTGTATACTTTGCATCCCAAGGTGGAGGTGAACCTGGAGGTGAACATACACAGATCATGAGTTTCTTATTGAGAAATTCAGATTTAAATTGAAGAAAGTGGGGAAAGCTATCAAAATGTATAGGTATGATCTAAATAATATCCCTTATGAATATTAAGTAAAGGTGAAGAATAGATTAAAGGGATTAGATCTGGTAGAGTACCTGAAAAACTACATAGAGAGGCTCACCATACTGTACAGGAGGCAACAACCAAAAACATTCCAAAGAAAAAAGAGGAAGAAAGCCAAATGGATGTCTGAGGAGGTTTTATACATAGTTGCAGAAAGGAAGAAAACAAAGTATAAAAGAGAAAGGGAAAAATATACCCAAATGAATGCAGAGTTCCAGAGAATAGTCAAGAGAGATAAGAAGGTTTTCTTAAGTGAGTCATGTGAACCATTAGAAGAAAACAATAGAATAGGAATGACAAAGAGATCTCTTCGAGAAACTTAGAAATATCAAGGGAAAGTTTCAAGACAAAAATAGTAGGGATTTGACAGAAGCATAAGAGATTAAGAAGAGATGGTGAGAAACTATAGAAGAACTTTACCAGAAAGATTTTAACATCACTGATAACCATGATGGTGTGATTATTGATCTAGAGCTAGACATACTGGAGAATGAAGTCAAATGGGCCTTAGGAAGTACTGCTAACAATAATGCTAGTGGAGGTGATAGAATTCTAGCTGAGCTATTTAAAAAAGCTAAATGATGATGCTGTTAAAGTGCTGTATTCAACATGCCAGAAAATTTGGAAAACACAAAAGTAGCCACTGGATTAGAAAGTATTAGTTTATATATCCCAATTCAAAAGAAGGGCAACACAAAGGAATCTTTAAATTACTATTATGCATTGTTTGGGGATTGGACTAGGGGAGTTTGAAATTTCTTTCCTTTGCCTTTTTTTGTTCATGGAGGATACTGTAAAAGTCTTTTCCTTCTCTTATTCTCTGTGAACCTCAGGGTTATATGGGATTTCCTTTTCTCCAACTTGCAAGATTAGAAAGGGAAGAGGATAAGAATGAATGCTAAAGAATGGCTATCCAACTTAGGCTTGTATATGGGATGGGTCAAATGTGTCTAGACATATTCTATCTTAAAAAATGTTAATATTGGAGAAAGAAAGAGAACACCTAGCTCTCCTTGAGGAGTTCAAGTTAAAAGATGAAGATTAATTGCATCCTAGAGTCATGAGAGAACTGGCCTGCATGATTATGGAGTCATTACTAATGATTTTTTGCAAGACTAGGCTACCGGAGAAGTTTCACAGAATTGGTGAAGGACAACTTGTTGCACTGATTTTCAGCAAAAGTATTGGTCAGGGAGCTTGATTTTGATTCCTAACAAAATTACAAAGTGCATAATGAAAGGGATGACTAGTTAACATTTAGAAAAGGAGTTGCTAACTACAAGAAGCCAACATAGCTTCATCATGAACAAATCCGGTCAGACTAAATTTATAGCAATTAGTTACTGGATTGGTAGGTTGGGGAATTCTTCAGAGATAGTTTTAAAATGTCTCACAAAATCTCTAGGGAAAAAATGGGAAGGTATAGTATAGATGAGAGTGCAGTTAGTGAATGTGGAACAGATTATAATGGCCAGATCCATGGTTATCACTAGTGGTTCAGTGTCAACATAGAAAGAGGTCTCTAGTGGGATGTCTTAGGGGTTTCTAATTGGCACTATCTTATTTTATCCATTTTGGAAATCATTGACTTGAATAAAAACTTCAATGATATTCTTGTTAAATTTGCAGAGGACAACAAATGATCTTAGAATGAATGGCTGCTTAACCTCTTGGTACAAGTTTTTTCAAGTGTAGATAACACTATTCTGTTTCTTTCATCACTGCTAATGGCTCTACTTTAGCTTCTGTGAATCTCATCAAATCTATTATTTTAATATACAGATAATTCAGGTTTCCTTATTTTTTATAAAAGGAAACAACTTTCAAAACCCTCCTGCCTTCTGACAGGATTTTTAAAGGAATACTTGGGCTCCAGAAGAGGAGGAGATGGGAAAGGAGAAGTTTAATAGGATATATCCCTCATCTTCCCCCTTTTTTTTTTCCGTTTCCTGCATTAGCTCAATCACCACCAGAGGGAAATTATTTCTCTATTTTTCAAAATTCTGTTTCTACAGAATGAAACATAAATGAAATGTAATATTTCTCCAATTCCCCCCCCCTTTTTTTACATCCATAAAAAAAAAATTCCATTTGTTATTTTCTTGGCTCCCCATGGAGAAATACTTTTTATAACCAAGCCGGGAGACATTGGAAAAACTGATGTACCTAAAAGGAATGAACTTGACAGTAAACTCTTGATTGACTTTAGAAAGCACAACAAGATACTGAGATTTCATTCAACCAAAAAAATCATTATGGCAGCATCAATTTATGAGAAGTCATTAGTTATGACTCTAAAGTATGAAGTAACATATGAAATGAGAATAATAACACTATAATTAAGTTGTCAAATGTGATGGGGAGATTTACACATCACCCCTGTAAGTTGTTATGTTCCCTTTTTTAATTTTATTTTTTAAAGGAACAGCAACAACGTCTCTTCAAAAGCACTTATAGTCTGTCAGGGAACAATATGAGACAGGATGTGTTTATGTAACCCTGAAGGAAAATGTTTGTTTCAAGGTTTCATTGATGTAAATGCTGCCTGGTTTCTGTTTTGGGGAATGGCTTATGATGGAGATAAGTTTATTTGTGTTAAAAACATAATTATCTAAAAGCCATGGGCATAAATAAAATGCATTTGTATAATAGAGCTGGAACTAGAACATCATCTTTGATAGAAGATATATGTGTCATAATGGGAAAGCAGATATTGTTTCTTTACATGAAGCCATAATAGCATGATAATAACAAAGCAAAGGGTGTCAAATGGTTGGTAGTGGGAGATAGCGTCAAAATAAAAAGTGTTTCCTGAAGCAAGAACATAGCTAATTGTGCTGAATAGAGCAAAATTTGAAAATTGTTTAATACGTTGTTGGGTTTTTATGGGAAAAAATCCTACAAAATGCTCTTCAGAGAGTTATCTTGATATTTTAGCTCACTTTGTCCTTGGTCCTCATTTTGTTTATAGTGATACCTTGAGGATCCACCATTTTATGTCTAAATGGGAGTATTGGGAGTTGAGTTACACTAAAAAAAAGATAAAGGAATAGTTGTGAATATATTAGAATACAAAGAGTTAGCTTGCAGAACTGAGGTAACATAACGGAGAGATTTTAGATTTTGGGGGAAGAGACCTATTGACCCCTAGATACAGAAATACATGAAATCTTCATTCTTCATTATGGGTTCTTTCCTGGAACAATTGTTTCACCAAAACAAATGACCAGAGGTCTAAGACGATTACCATGCTTAATAAGTCATAGGATTATGGAATCATAACTTTAGAGCTAAAAGGGAGTTTAGAGGTCATTAAGTCCAACCCCCATGTTTTGCAAATGAGGAGATAGAGACACAGGAAGGATCAGTAATTTGCTCAGGGTCACATAGCTATAAAGTGTAAGAGGCAAGACTTGAATCCAGGTCTCCCTCACTTAAAGCCCAAAGTTCTAACTGACATATAAGTGTATATATATATATATATATATATATATATATATATATATATATATTACAGCAGGGACTATTTCCCTATTGCCTTTGTATCTCTCACTCTTAGAACAGGGCCTGGCACACAATACGTGCTTAATGAATGCTTATTGATTGATGAATTAGTTGATTGATTGTGTTTGGTGGATAAGTGAGAAAGAAGTAAATGTTCTTTTAATTTATTTTTACCAGTTATGGTGGAGGTTGAACAAAGCATTTGCAAAGTTGTTGGCTTCTAGTTAACCAAATGTGCATGGCTCAACCCTAAGGGTACTTGACAATGTGAGGGAATCAAACTCCTTGGCTGCTTCCCGATGGCCATGTGTGACTCAGCAATCATATTTTTTGAAATGATGACGTTACCTTATTGGCTACTGAGCGAAAAGAGGCAACAATGGCACATTGGACCTCAATAGAGGGGGTGACTCTCTCTCTCTTTCTTTAACAAAATCTAAAACTTCTTGAAATGGCAAACAGTTATCTAAATGGTAATTAGTGCAAGTGCTGTCTAGGTGACTCTAAATCTGAGTATTGTCTTTTAAAAATATTTCTTATTTTATAATCTTAAGTGAATGAGCTTTGAACCTAAATGTTCAGGCTAGAAGGACACTTTGCGGATCTGAAAGGTTCAGAGATTTTATTTTGTGAATTGTCTAGATTTAGGAAAGTGATAAAGAACATCTGAAGAATGTAAATTAAACTTCAAAGTTTCCTGGGAAAGTATTTTTTTTAATCGGAGAGCCATTTGTAAATATTTACCAGTATAACTCTACCTAGATGTGAAACAAAATCTTAAAAAAAATTGTCCCAGGATGCTAGAGAGTAACTTGTAGTGATGCCCTCCCCACCTCTCCCATCCCCCTCATAATCCCCATCCCTCCACCAAAAAGATGTAAGAAAATGAAGCTGAAATTCTTTCATTAGAGGCCAGTATCTCTCAGGGCTGATCTTAATTTGGTTCACATGTGTGTATCAACAAAGAGGTACTCCTCAGTGCAGAAAGGAAAGGGTAAAGTGTTGCAGCCCCTTGGGCCCAGCAGCCACTCTTTAATAGGAAACAGAGTTTTTTGTTTTGTTTTGTTTTCTCTTCTGATTAGAGTCATGAAAGATTTTTTTCATAAAATAGAATTTATGATTTTTCATAAAATTGGAAAAACCTTCTGAATCAGTAAATTGACAGTCATTTCCTGTCATTTGAACAGAAAGCATCCCAGCACACTTTACACATAGGAAATACCTCAAATATCACTGACAAAGCAAGGCCATGAGCTCAAACATCTTTGTGACCATTTACCTGGTCACCATGTTTCATATAAAGTGTTGCCCTAGTCGTGGCTCCTTCCTTCAGAGGTACGGTCAAAATTTCTCTTTTCTGGTCATGAGGTATATGTTTATTGTAAACATAATATGGTCTAAGGACCGAGACAAAACATATAAAAAAATGAAACAAAATAAAAAAAAATCTTGCTAAATTTGGTGGTCATTAATTAAACAAAAATACTGCAATAAATAATGTGAAATATGAGTTATATCTATTCTTAACCTTCTCCATAGGATTTTAGTTTAGAAGAGACCTCAAAAATGAGAATCTCAGAATCTTAGTGCTGCAAAGAACCTGGCCTTTCAAGGACATTCAGACCAGATTTGGAAAAATGAATCCCCATCATTCATATCCAAGAAATGGTTGACTAGTTTTTACTTAAAGACTTTCAGTGCTGGTAAATCCCCAATCCACCCTGAGGAAGACTCTTTCTCTTTGGTTAGCTTAATTGTTATGAAAATTTTCCTTACATGAAGCAAAATTTGCCTCTGTAGTTTCATCTATTGAACCTGCTTTGGGTCCAAGCAAAGCAAGTCTAATGCCTTTTTCATGTAACAACCCATCAAATAATTAGGTACAAATCCTATTTCTATCCTTTCTTCCCTCATCCAGGCTAAATGTCTACCTTTTCTTTAACTGACCCTCATACAGTATGGATTTGGACTCCCTCCTCATGCTGGTTTCTCTCCTCTGTATGCTGTCCCGTTTATTAATGCTTTTCCTCAAATGGGATAATGATCTTAACATAACATACTAATTTTGATATGATAAGAATAGATTATAAGAAATTCTTCTAACCCTTTCATTTTACAGAGATAGAAACTGAGGCCCTGAGAGATTATGATATATCTGTGGTCTTATAGGTCTTAAGTAGTAAAGAGAGGATTCGAACCCAGGTTTTATGATTCCATATCCAGGTCTCTTTCCACTATGCCATCACTGGTCATGTAATTCTAGGCTAAATCGAAGCATATTGAGGAAGAAATCAATTTGACCACTTGTTTTGTCCTGATAAGATCTAATATTTATTTCAGGCTGTGCTTCCTTGTGACTCCCAAAGCCTTTTCAACTAGATTCATAGACACTTAGGTGTTTTCTGCGTTATGTATTTGTACAGTCTCTTTTTTTGCCTTCTTTTGTTTACTACTTTGGCTCTTGCGCGTATTGAACAATATTCTGTTTTAGGGAAGGAATACTTAGACCTAGGTAGTGGCACAAACAGCTTGATGTTTATGGCTCACTGCATATGTCTCCAAGTGCTTACTCTATAGCCATCTTTTAAAGCATACTTTTTAAGTCTAGCACTTTCCATGTTCTTGGGAAAACTGCAAAATAAATGGTCAGAGATCTTGCTATTTTATATCAAACTACCCTTAAATATTATAATTTAATTCAAAAGAAGTGGACAGTTGCCATGTTTTTATCCTTTTAATTTACACATGGACTTCCTCCAAATTACCTATCAGATATGTTTTTTGCTCTTTCTCATGTACTCCCAAGAGACAGTGGGGAGAGTCTATGGGTTTGCTTTGTGAATGTTAAATACTTCTAAGATTTCTTTAGAAGAAAATGGATGAAGTGGCAGGTAGCAGCCTAGGACAAAATTGAGCTTGATTTCCAAGTTTGTAGGGATTTTGAGTTGTGAGGTTTAAGTCTGAGTGACCAAAATGGCGTTCTCTTGTTTGGGGCTAGGGACTTAGTTCTCATGGAAATCCCTCTGAATAAAACAGCAAACAGGCAGGTGGAAGGCTGGCTTGTGTTCTAATGCCCCTCAATCTAGATCTGTGTAATCCTTTCTGATTTTGGACCTTTCCGCCCAACAGAAACTGTTATCTCAGCCAAAACATATTGTGATGTTGTGATATGGATACAGATTAGCTAGGAGACCAGGGTGAAGCCAGAATGTTGGCTTTTACAAAACTGCATTTCATTTATTTGAAGTTTAAATGAGGTAAGCATAATGGCTCAGCAGACTAGTCCATCAATTCAAAATTGTAGGAGGACTTTTGAGAACAGGTTCTAGTTTTCTCCTTAATGTGGGACAGAGAATCATTTTTCATTAAAAAAAGAATGACTAATAAATAACAGAGTTCAGAAACCCCTTTTCATTAAGGGTAATAGTTGGCCTTCCCTCAAAAGAATAATTTGAATGAAGGACTAGAAAAGAAAAATGGACAAGGGGAAGGGGTAAAACTACCAGCCTGTAGAAACTTTGAATGGAAGAGTCCTTACTAAAATAGGTGGCTATAAAGTGGGGAAGAAGAGCTCAGAAAGGAATTTTGAGACTTTTTTTTTTACAAAAAATAGAAGTGTATGAATGTTAGAAATAAGGAAAAGAACTGGTGCAGGAGAACTGAACTGCAAAAAAAAAGTATATTACTGTATGATTTAAACTTAAAGGCATGCAAAATAGTTTGATATGTATATATAATATAAAGATTAGAAAATGTGTAGAAGACACTCATGAATTTTATCTGTCTCTGAATCATATTTTATGTAACAAGTAATATAAAAATATCTGTCAAAATTATCATAACAAACTGTGTTTTACATTAAATAGTATGGAGTTGCTACTGTTAGAGTCTAATACTATAGTCTATAATGTGTTCCATGAAGAGTTATAAATGGCACTAAAAGAAACAGAGAGAGGAAGAGTAGATTAAGCATGTTTTGATCATCCATCAGTACTAGTGGTGACACAATATTGAGTAATTACATTTTCAGACATCTGAAAGAGGAGAGGATATTAATTTTTTCATAAAAATTCAGACAGTAACACTGCAGAAAAAGGCAATTAAGAAATTATCAATAATTAGTGTATGTGTCCATTTTATCATTTCTACAAAATCTTTATAAAAATAATCTCTATAATTATCAAGGGCATTCTGTATGAAGACATGAGAAGGGAGTGAGCAGGCTTTCTCAAATATCATAAAGTAGATCATACCGTCATACACATGTACTTGATAGAAAGGTTCAGAGATTATAAAATCTAATTTATTATTACTTACTCTTAAAAAATTTATTTGGTAGAGCAAAATGTTAGCTTAAAATTTTTCTTCCAACAGTGTCCCTATACATATCAAATCACATAAGACTCCTTGAAATTTACAACAGAGAAATACCTTGGAGAACCATCTTCTGATTATTAATACCAAGAGGCATACAACAAAGGGATCTATCCTCATGAAAAGTATTCATCATTGACATAGACCATTTTCAGAATTCAAATGCAATAAAAGAGTGGAGTTCTTCCAAAGGCTCCTGTTTGCAGATGATATTGTGTTCATGCAGCAATCCTTGGGATATTAAAAAGTCCCCTGAATAAAATCCATAATCACTCCAGTTTCACAGTGGGCACGGGTGTTCAAAAACCAGGGGAATAGGTTCAAGGTATGGTAATTGCTCAATGAACAGTTAAGTCATTAAGTACAGTCTTATTCATAATGGTTGTCCTCATAAACCCCACTTCTCAATGTCTATTTTGTCATTAGTCCCTTTATAAGCTGAGCCTTGATAGCTAATCCTTTTAACAGCATTTCTAATATATGTCATCTTTTCTTTTGAGAATGGAAACTCCTTGAATACAGGGACTCTCTTGCTTTTTTTTTAATTTTTAATTTGTATCCCCAGCACTTACCATAGTGCTTGACACATAAATGCTTAATAGATGTTTTTTCATTAATTTCTTCATAACCTCTATTGAGCACTACTGGGCTAGCAGTACTGAAAGTATGTTTATAAGTGACGTGGAATTGCTTATTAAGATGGCTGACTTGAATTTTTTAGACCATCATGATGGTTTATTACTGACTAGTCAGAATGATTTCAAATGATTGTTCTAATCTGGTTGTCTTACTATCAATAGAACTAAAACATTGTCACCGTTTGTAATCCAGTGAAGTTCCCATATTGATCTGTGACTGGAATGATTAAAATCATCAATATAGACACGTTTGAGTCTTGCTGTCAGTGGTACTTACAGGATCTTCTTAAAGTTACCACTGAGTGATTATGGCATCCTTTGATACAATTCAGTCCAACAAGCATAAATTCAATATATATGCACAGAGCAGCAGGTAATATGTTCAGTGTGAGGGAAAGTGTTAAAAAAGGAAGTAAATCCACAATATTGGAGACATGAAGAGCCCTCTTTGCAGGATGTAAGGCCAAATGATGATCACCTTGTTTTATGAAAAATAGCAGAGTTTTTTCTCAGCTCTCTCATTTATAGATCTTTGAATTCTTCATGCAGATGAGAAATGTAATTGTCTTTCCTCTTTCTGAAGATGTGCATATCTTTTGAAACTAAATTTTGTTTGGGATTTAAAAAAGTGAAGAAAAGAAATTGAACCAATATAAGAGAAAGATATCACATAAGGAATTGTTTTAGGGGCTGATTTACCAGTTTGTGATAGTTCAGGGTCATTAGAAGATGGTGGTAAAATTTTCTAAGCTACAGTTTAGAAATCAAGCAATAACTTGTCTTCCAAGTCCTATAGGCGTGCAAAAAATTGTTCATGTTGTATAGATGACAGAGAGGCATGGAATCATGAGTGAATTTGAGTCTTCATTTGATAAATCCAAAAAATTATTAGCATTTTCTATGAATCCTGGAAAATTCTAAATAGACCTGAGATGCTAACAGTAGACAGATGTGCTTCTGGGTACATTCAATGTTTTCACCTAGAGTCACATTTCAAGCCCTAAATTCAGAGAATTGCAACTATGTGCTGCCAGCTTTCAAGATGCAAACAAGCCAAATGTAAAGGCAATGTAATCCACAGATGTCCCAAATTGCCTGATTTCAAGATTCATGCTGGATTATTTTTTCTTCTAAAATATGCAAATGTCACTGAATCATCTTATATTGAAGATCATGAGACTTGGAGTAATGACAAATACCTATTGACCTATGCACTTAATAAATGTTACAAATAAAATGCACTCTTTGGAATAGTTAAGAAGATTTTTTTTATTTTCAGATTTTCTTTGGTGATTTCAAAGTGAGAAAAAGCTAAAAATAATGTTTTACCTCTAATATATATGCAGTTCCTTATACTTTGTCCAAGTCTGGGAGTTGGTGGCCATATTAAAGTGGTGACCTATAAGTTGCAATTTAACCTTCCCCTTCTTCCTTTTCAGCTTTCTTCCACCATTAGACTGTATGATCCTTGAGGTTATGGACTGTCTTTTGTTTGTATCCTCAATGCTTAATACAATCCCTGGCACATAATAGGTGCTTAATTAGTGTTTATTGATTATTTATCAACTATAGACTAGATGCCTTCTCAATTCTGTGGCTAGAAATGATTCACTTAAAGGGTGAAAAGCAAATGGTTTATCATTTTAGGGAAAGACTATATGTTGGCTCTTTCAGATTAAATCAGGAGTTTTTAACCTGTTGTCCATGGAATCCCAAAGTATCTGTGTGTAGATTTCAGGGGGTCATGAACATGGACAGGAAAATATACATTTAAAAAATTCCTACTCATCTCTTATTGATATTTAACATTTTCTTCAATTATATTTAAATATATATTCAATTAAAATTGAATATATATTATTCTGTAGAAAGGGTTTGTAGGATTCACCAAGCAGACAATACCCATGACACAAAAATGTCAAGAAGTATGATAATGAAATTTAAAACAATGTCCATTCTCTGAATGTAGAGTTTCCCTGAGGAAAAGATGATGTGATGAAAAGTGTCAAAATTGGAGTCATATGACTTGATTTCAACTCCCGGCTGTGTTATGTTATTGGTGTGATCTTGGGCAGTCATTTAACCTTTCTCAGTTTCCTTTTACAGAGCTTTAAAATGAGAGACTTGAACTAGGTCAACCAGACAGTCAATAAGGTTTTATTAATTACCTACTTACTTTGTGCCAAACACTATTCTCAGCACATGGGATACAAATACAGAGAATGAAATAATTCAAGGATTTTGTATTCCCTTTGGCAAGATAAGTATGTATACAAACATAGATATCAAAAAGGGCAGCTAGATGTCACAGTGAATAGAGATACCAAGCCTGAAGTTGGAGAGGCTCATCTTCATGAGTTCAAATCTGGCCTCAGAAATTTTCCAGCTATATGACCCCAGGGAAATAAGTAATTTAACTCTTTTTTCCTCAGTTCCTAATCTGTAAAATGAACTAGAGAAGGAAATGGCAGACTATTCTAGTATCTTTACCAAGAAAACTCCAGGTGGGCTCACAAAGAGGCAGATATGACTGAAAAATAACTGCCTGAATATATGGAGTAAATATTAAGATAATGAACCCAAGGTATTTAAATGTAAGGTGGTTAGAAAGGGAGAGCAGTAGGGGTTATGGACATCAGGAAAGGTTTCATTTAGAAGGTGATATGGTGGAGATTTTTGAGCTGTGTCTTGAAAGAAGGGAGATTCAATAAGACTGAGAGGAGGAGGGGATGCCTTCCATGCCTAGGAGGAAGCCAGCATAAAAACATGGAAGGATGGAGTGCCTTATGGGAGGAATACAGAGGACAGTTGGCTAGATCTCAGCACTCAGGAAGGCCGAAAAGAAAGTTTGAGGCCCAGTTGAGAAAAGCTTTAAAAGAATAATATCGTTTTCTTGAGGAAATAAAAAGTCACTGAGTTTTATTGAATAGAGGAGGGATGTGTCCAGATCCCTCCCTGTTAAGGAGAAACACTAAGGCAGTTCTGGGGAGGATGGAATGAAGTAGAGAGCAACTTGAGGCAGGAAGACTATTGAGGAGGCCATTGAAATTATGGAGGAACCACTCTAGATTCCTGAACATAATAGATCCTGGATTCATGCTTGCTGGATTAAATTGTTGTGCTGAAAATGTTTCCTCATCTTTTTTTAAAGCTAGAGAGAATTTATTTCAAGCATTCCTTACCAAAAGCACCAGAACAATGATCGCTTAAATGAATCAGCAAGCATTTATCTATTAAACAACTCCTATGTTCCAGTCACTGTGTTGGGTTCTGGCATTACAAGTACAAAGAATAAATAATATAAATGCATATTTAATATATAATATAAGTAAATGCACTCTTAAAACATTGGCATTAATCTCATTGTTTTGATATTTTTCTCAATACTAATTATTTTCTCATCCATATATATATATATATATATATATATATATATATATACACACACACACGTATGTATAATATATATACACATACACTCATACACACAATGCATACATAAATACACATTTCAAATGCTTACTATATCTAAGCTCTCTCTATATAGTACATATTTAAAATATAAAAATTATAACTCCAGTATATTTATAACGAACAGAATAAAGAGAGAGCAGGTCATAATTTCATTTTACATTTACCAATACAAAATTAATAATGAAGGAAGCTAAGTGAATAATTGGAGTAGTGTCTTATCTTTACATGAAAATACATTGAAAATTACAGAAAAAAATGTTTTAAATCAAAGAAAAGCAATAATGTTAAGCAACACACAATCTGTTATTTTATTCCTTTAAAAAACCTCTTAGTTGTAGTATCTGTATCTGTGAAAATATGTATGTATTTTTATACACGCATATATCAAAGTATATATGCATGTATATATACATGTACCAACACACACACACACACACAGCCACCTCTTACACCTAAAAAAATCTTTAATCTATTAGTCTGTGTAATAACATAATGGATTTCAACCTTTGCATTCATTAGGTTTGGGCCCATTTATTCTTATCTTGCTTCAGGGCCTTATTTCTCTTACTTCAGCTAAAATAAAGTCCAGCAATAAACTATAATAACACTGTAATAATAGCAATCATTCCAAATTAAATTAGCCAGAAAGGGTTTTTTTTGAGAGTACACACTGCACTTTAAAATATCTATAAGAAGTTAACTCTTTTACCCAGGCTTTTGCCCTAGAAATTACTTCATGTGATCCTGGCTTGGTCCCCATGTGAAACACATTTCCTTTTCTTGACTGTTATTCAATTTGTACAGTTTTGGTGATGCTTTGTGTTTTCTTAAATCAATTCTGCTGCTTGAGGTATTACCTTGACTTCTCACATTCTAGCAATTAATGTCCTTCCTTAACAATACAATCAATCTATTGGAACCTCATGCTCAGCTGTGTCTTCTTTTCTGGGTTGTCCCACTTCCACTATAAATGCTTTTTTGAGATGTATGTTTTAATTGGGTCTGTGAATTGAAGTCTAAGGCTGTTGAAATTTTGACAAAGCCTAAAGAAATTATAGAGATCTTTCATGTCCAAAATATCTCTTGCCCTGATGCTATAGAGAGAGAATTAGTGAACCTTTCAAACTTCAGCAAATTCAGCACTCCAGTACAAGCCTTAAATCATCTCAATCTTTCCCAAAGGCACATACAAATTGTTAACCCCTACTTTTGTGCCAATGCTTCTCCTTTCCTCTTGATCACTAAGAAGAAAAGTGGAGATTTCTATTTTTATTATAGTTATTAAGCCATGATATAGCTCTTTTTAATTTCTTTAAAAAATATTTACCTACTATCCTAGTGATAGCATAAAGCACCTTCCCAATGTTATGTGTGTGTTATATGTTTATATATCCATTAGAAAAAAATGATGACTGGGGAAGTACTTAAGAATAAGCTTCATAAACAAAGAGAGTCTAGATTAGTTCAGTAAGATAAAGTGAGATAAAGTCATTGCAGGGTAAAGACAAAAAGCAAGAACAAAACTTGCCATTCCTGTAAAGGAAATCAAACTCTGGGATGGGTTCCAAGAGACTTTTTGGGAATTTATTTCCTTAGAAATATTCAGGATTAAGTTCAACCATTCTGTTTAAAGTAAATTTTATTGAAAAGAATAAGAAATGTGGAGAAAAAAAGACTTGGCTTGAATCTAAACTCTTCCACTTATGAACTGTGAAGTCTGGGACAAATCATTTAACTTCATTGAACTTTGATGTATTCATCTATAAACTGCAAAATATCTATATCTATATCTATATCTATCTATCTATCTATCTATCTATCTATCTATCTATCTATCTATCTATCTATCTATCTATCTATCTTTTTATCTTTCTATCTACCTATCACCTATCTGTATTGTTCATAAGCATAGTTCACTTGACTGAATGAAGAAAATGTTTAGTCAATTCTTTTCTCCCTGATGTAGTTTGTCATTTTAAGAAAGTTACTCAGTCTGCTTTGTATCTCAGATTAGTGAATTAGGATCTTTTACCACTGCATGGGTCACCACCTCCCTCAGCTTCCTCTTCCCTTTAACTGGAGAGCAGAGTGCCAAACTCCCTCCCAATGTATTCCTTTCTAGAGGGCAGAAACTGAATTCTCAACTAACTCCATTTTGTAACTGAGACTATGCCTGGTTTCATTTCCATGAAACAAGACGTCCTTGTGTTAGGTACTCACCTGGTGTCTTCCCACCTCACCACCCCCTCCTTCCTTTTTCCTTTTGTCTGTTGTCTCCCTTTTCAGATTGCTATCTTTGCTAATTGTATCCCTAGCACTTAGAAAAATACCTGACACATTGTAGATACTTAATAAATGTTTGTTGGATTGGATTACATTAAAAGCAAACAAGCAAAGGAGTTTGAATTTTTACAGGAGAGGAATTACAGACATTTCTCTAGTAGGGTAATAACATGTCAGATCTATGTCTTAGAAATGTCAACATTGCATTTATGGGAAAGATGGGTTATAAAGGAGGGAAACTGGAAGTCAGAAGTCCAGTTAGGAGTCTCTTGAAATAGCCTAAGTGAAAGATGGTGAGGTCCTGGACTAGGGTCCTGGGAATAGTGAGAAAATGAGAGTTATGAAGTATACTGTGGGAGTATAAGTGACAAGACAGCCATCATTATGTGAATCTGGGCCCCTATTATGATTTGAAAAAGTTGGTAATTCATAGATTCCATAACGTGAAATCTGGGAATATTTTCTTTTTCAAAATAATATTTTATTTTTTTCAGTTACACGTCAAGACAGTTTTTAGCATTTATTTTTACAAGATTTTGAGTTCCAAATTTTTTCCCTCCCTCCCCTCCCCTCTTCCTAAAATGGTAGGCAATTTGATGTAGGTTATATATGTGTTATCATATAAAACATATTCCCATATTAGTCACAGTTGTGAAAGAAGAAACAGATGAAAAGAAAAAAATGCAAAAAAGAACAAAGCAAGTGGGAAAAAATATGATTCGATCTTCATTCAGAGTCCATCAGTTCTTTATCTGGATGTGAAAACATTTTCCTTCATGTGTCCTTTCCATTTATCTTACATCATTGTGTTGCTGAGAAGAGCTGACTCATTCAGGTTAGGTCACCAGACAATGTTGATGATATTGTGCACAGTGTTTTCCTGATTTTACTTCTTTCACTTTGCATAATTTCACACAAGCATTTCCAGTTATTTCTGAAATCTGCCTGTTCATCATTTCTTTTTTCACAATACTATTCCATTATATTTATATACCAGAGATTGTTCAACCATTTCCCAATTGATGGGCATCCTCTCAATTTCCAATATATTGCTACCACAAAACAGCTGCTATAAGTACTTTTACATATGTAGATCATTTTCCAATTTTTATGACCTCCTCAAGATACAAATCCAGTGAGAGGAGGACTTCCAGGAGCCAAGATGGTGGAGTGATCAGTAATTGCTATCTCCCTCCCCTTGTTGACCTTGAAAAGCCCAGAGAATATTTCCTCAGGGAAAATCCTGGAATAGTGGGAGCAGCAGAAGGGATAAACAGTCTCTTAACCTGTGAGGCTAGGAAAATCGCTAAGGAGGGTCCCTCTCACTGTGGCTGACAGGGACCAGTGAAAGACCAGAGCTGCCCCAGGCAGCCCCATCTCAGCAAACCAGGAGAAGATCCTGATCCTCAGTGGGGTGAAGCCCACAACTGGCAACACCAGGACCCCAGGCATGCCTCAGCACTCCAGGGGAATTGGGAAGACACTAGCACAGACTGGATCACCAACTGCTGAACTTGACTATGCTCTAGCTTAGCAGAGGAGACCTCCTGTAGCCAGACCAACCTTCCCACACACTTAACACATCTAGTTCCAGGGTAACTCTGGGGAAACCCCAAAAGACCTCACCTGGCTTTTGCATTCCAACACCAGCCAGCTCAGCACCAGATAAGCTGTAGCATTTTAGCTTCTAGCTGAAAGAACCAGAGGCCACAACACACAAAGCTTGAAGTTTTAGGCATAAGAACTATGGGACAGAGACCCCTGTGCCCCAGATGCAGAGATTTACTTTAAAAGCTGGGAAAAGGGTGATCATCAATGAGTAAGAAGCAAAGCAAGGAAAAAAGATCATGTAATATTTCTATGGGGACAAGGACCAAAACGTGAATACAAGAGGGGTCAGCATTGAGACTGTACTCCCATATGAAACTTCAGAAAGGAATATGAACTGGTCTGAAGCACAAAGAGCATACTTGGTAGAGCTCAGGAAGGATTTTAAAAGCCAAATTAGAGAAGTGGAAGAAAAACTGACCAATGATTTTAAAAATATGAAAAAAAAAATCACAGAAGAATTTAAAAGGAAAGTTGGACAAATGGAAAAGGAAGTACAAAATCTAATTGGAGAAAATAACTCCTTAAAAAGGAGAAATTGGGCAGATGGAAAAGGAGATGCAAAAGTTAACTGAAGAAAGCAATTGGATAAAAATCACAATCAGGCAAGTAGAAGCTAATGACTCTATGAGACACCAAGAATCAGTCAAATAGAATCTAAAGAATGAAAGGATAGAAGAAAATGTAAACTATCTAATTGGAAAAACAACTGACCTGGAAAAATAGATCCAGGAGAGAAAATTTAAGGATTATTGGTATACCAGAAAGCCATGATGAAAAAAAGAGCCTGGACAATATCTTCCAAGAAATCATCAAGGAAAATTGTCCAGAAGTCTTATATCCAGAAAGCAAAATAGTCATCAAAAGAATCCACTGTTCACTTGCTAAAAGGGATCTCAAACAAAAACTCCAAGGGATATTGTTGCCAAATTCCAAAACTATGAAGTGAAGCAGAAAATACTGCAGGGAGCCAGAAAGAAACAATTCAAATATCGAGGAGCTACAGTCAACATCACATAAGACCTTGCAGCTTCTACATTAAAAGATCAGAGGGACTGGAATACAATATTCCATGAGGTAAAGGAGTTGGGGCTGCAGTCAAGGACCCAGAAATGTTGAGCATAATATTTCAGGCAAGGAGACGGACATTCAATGAAATAAAGACTTTCCAGACTTTCCTGATGAAAAGACCAGAGCATAATAGAAAATTTAATCTTCAAATGAAGTTCTCAAGAAAGGCATAAAAAGGTAAAGAGGGGGAAAAAGCAAACTTGTCATTCAATATGGACAAACTGCTTACATCCCTATAATGGAAGATGATACTTGTTAATCTTGAGAACTGTATATTTATTATGATATATAAAAGGGATTATATATAGATAGAGGGAGGGTAAAGGTAAAAGGCTGGAGCAGAATATTTTGTGCTTCAGCTGTTGTAAAAAAAAAAGCAGGGGTAGCAATCTTAATCTCAGACAAAGCAAAAGTGACATAGATCTAATCAAAAGAGATAAGGAAGGAAACTATATCCTACTAAAAGGCACCATAGACAACAAAGCAATTTTTATACTAAACATGTATGCTCCAAGTGGTATATCATCCAAATTCTTAGAGGAGAAGCTAAGGGAGAGGTTGGGGGAGTTGAAGAAAGAAATAGACAGAGAAACTAAACTAGTAGGGGACCTCAGTCTCCCCTCTCTGAACTGATAAATATAACCTTAAACAAAAAAGAAGTTAAGGAGGTGAATAAAACTCTGGATAAAGTAGATATGATAGATCTCTGAGAAAACTGAATAGGATAATAAGGAATACACTTTTTTCTCAGTGGTCCATGGCACATATAAAAAAATTGATCTTGTAAAAAACCTCACAATCCAGGGCAGAAAGGCAGAGATAGGTAATGCATCCTTCTCAGGTCATAATGCAATAAAAATTATATGTAATAAAAGGCCTTGGAATGATAAACCAAAAATTTATTGGAAACTAAATAACTTAATCCTAAAGAAGGAGTGAGTTAAACAACAAATCATAGAATCAATCAACAACTTCATTCAAGGGAATGACAATAATGAGACAACCTAACAAATCTTATGGAATACTGCAAAAGCAGTTCTTAGGGGAAGTTTTATATCTTTGAATGCCTACATGAATAAAATAGAGAAAGAGGAGATCAATGACTTGGGCATGCAGCTGAAAAAGCTAGAAAAAGAACCAATTGAAAATCCCCAAGTAAATATCAAATTAGAAATACTGAGAACCAAAGGAGAGATCAATAAAATTGAAATTAAGAAAACTATTGAACTAATAAATAAAACTAATAGTTGGTTTTATGAAAATAAATAATAAAATTGATAAACCTTTGGTCAATTTGATTAAAAAAAGAAAGAAGAAAACCAAATTGCCAATATCAAAAATAAGAAGGATGAACCTCCAATGAGGAGGAAATTAAAACACTAATTAGAAATTACTTTGCCTAACTTAATTCCCATAAATTCCACAGTCTAAATGAGATGAATGGGTATTTAAAAAAAATATAAATTACCCCATTAACAGAAGAGGAAGTTGAATACTTAAATAACCCCATATCAGAAAAAGAATTTAAACATGTCATCAATGAACTCTCTAGGAAAAGATTTCCAGGGCCAGATGGATTTACAAATGAATTCTATCAAACATTTAAAGAAGAGTTAATCCCAATACTATATAGACTATTTGGGAAAAGTGCTGAAGAAGGAGTCCTACTAAATTCTTTTTATGATGCAAATATGGTTCTGATACCTAAACACAGAATAGCCAAAACAGAGAAAGAAAATTATAGACCAATTTCTCTAATGAATATAGATGCAAAAATTTTAAATAAGATTTTAGCAAAAAGAATACAGCAACAAATCACTAGAAAAATATATTTATGGTCAGGTAGAGTTTATACCAGGAATACAGGGCTGGTTCAATATTAGGAAAACTATTGGCATCACTGATCATATCAACAACAAAACTAGCAAAAACCACATGATTATCTCAATAGATGCAGAAAAGTCTTTTGACAAAATACAACACCCATTTGCCAAGCCTAGAGGCCTGTATTGGGCTACCCGAGTCTTTCTTACCTGTCCAGGTCTTCGGCTGGCCACGCCGGATGCACGTATGAGAGAAAGGACGTTCCAGAGTCAAACAGGGGTTGAGCTTTATTACAGGGGTTTGGTTACAAGTGCAGGGGGTCTTCTTTCTTAGGACGAAGAGGGGGAGATTTCCTAAGAAGGCTAAGCTTAAGGGATTGGAAGTAGAAGTACAAGCGGGGAGAGAGGGGGAGGGGAGAGAGGAAAGAAAAGAAGCGGAGCCCTACTTTTCTCTTTGGCTCCACACGTGCTAAGAGAGCTTTTAGGCTTCCTCAATCCTACTTAATCTTCAGCCACACAGTTTGCATCTCAATACCATGCTGTTAGGTAACTAGGTGTGCTCCAATCCGGGACGACCTCGAGGGCAGGGAGACTCCACCCATCAGGTATCTCCGGGGGAGAGGCGGAAATACCCGAGCTAGCCGAGCTAGCTCAGTCTGACCTTCTCGAACCCCCGCTGTTCATGGAGGGCCTCGTAAGACTCTAAGATTTAGAAGTCCCACTTTTACCTGCCCGAGACTGTCCACACGGAATTGAGCTTCCAGTCCCAACACCCATTCTTATTGAAAACACTGGAAAACATAGGAATAAATGAAACTTTCCATAAAATAATAAGCAATATCTTCCTAAAACCATCAGCAGGCATTATATGCAATGGGGTTAAGCTAGATGCATTTCCAATAAGATCAGAGGTAAAACAAGGATGTCCGTTATCATCACAGTTATTCAATATGGTACGAGAAATGTTAGCTGTAGCAATAAGAAGAAAAAAATTGAAGGAATTGGAATAGGCAAAGAAAAAACTAAGTTATCACTCTTTGCAGATGATATAATGATATAGAGAATTCCAGAGAATCAAGTAAAAAACTACCTGAAATAATAAACATCTTCGGCAAAGTTGCAGGTTATGAAATAAACCTAGATAAATTATTTACATTTCTATATATTACTAACAAAGCCCAATAGGAAGAGATAGAAAGAGAAATCCCATTTAAAGCTGATAGACACTTTAAAATATCTGGGAGCCTTCCTGCCACAAGAAACCCAGAGACTATATGAACACAACTGCAAAACAGTTTTCACACAAATAAAGTTAGATCTAAGTAAGTGGAAAAACATCAGTTGCTTGTGGGTAGGCTGAGCTAGTATAATAAAAATAGCAATTCTCCTAAATTAATTTACTTATTCAGTGCAATACCAATCAAACTACCAGATAATTATTTTCTCGAGCTAGGAAAAAGAATATCAAAATTCATCTGGAAGAAGAAAAGGTCCAGAATATCATGGACACTAATGCAAATAAATGGTCAGGAAGGTGACCTAGCCCTACCAGATCTCAAATTGTATTATAAAGCAGCAATTATCACCACTTGGTACTGGCTATGAAACAGAGGGGTAGACTAGTGGAATAGGTTATGTACTCAAGACACAGTAGTCAACATATATAGCAATCTACTGTTTGATAAACCCAAGGACCCCAGCTTCTGGGAAGAACTCACTGCTTGACAGAAACTGCTGGGACAATTGGATAATAGTGTAGCAGACACTGGGCATAGACCAATGCCTGACACCATACACAAGCATAAAGTCCAAATTGATACATGATCTAGACATAAAGATTGATGCTATAAACAATTTAAGGGAGCAAGGAATAGTGTATTTGTCAGATTTATGGTGAATGGAGAAATTTATGACCAAAGAAGAGATAGAGAACATTATGAAGTGTAAAAAAGATAATTTTGATTACATTAAATTGAAAAGTTTTTGCACAAACCAACCCAATGCAGCCAAGATTAGGAGAGAAGCAAAAAACTGGAAAAGAATTTTGCAACTAGTGTCTGTGATAAACACCTCATTTCTAAAACATAGAGAACTGAGTCAGATGTATAATAATATAAGTCATTCCCCAACTGATAAATGGTCAAAGGATATAAACAGGGAGTTTTCAGAGGAAGAAATTAAAGCTACCTAGAAGCATATGAAAAAAATGCTCTAAATCACTATTGATTGGAGAGATGCAAATCAAAACAACTTTGAGGAACCACATCACACCTATCAGATTGGCCTACATGACAAAACGGGAAGATGATAAATATTGGAGAAGATGTGGGAGAGTTGGAACACAAATTCATTGTTGGTGGGACTGTGAGCTGATTCAACCATTCTGAAGAGCAATTTGGAACTATGCCCAAAGGGCTACAAAAATGTGCATACCCTTTGACCCAGCAATATCACTTCTGGGACTCTATCTCAAAGAGATCATTGAAACAGGAAAGGGTCTCACATTTATATCAGCTCTCTGTGGTGGCCAAGAACTGGAAATCAAGGGGATGGAAATCAAATGTGGGATGCCTCAACAAATTGTGGTATATGAATGTAAAGGAATACTATTGTGCTATGAGAAATGATGAATAGGAAGACTTCAAAGAGGCCTGGAAAGATTCATATGAACTGATTCTGAGTGAAAGGAGCAGAACCAGGAGAACATTATACACAGCTATACCCACAGCATGCTAGGAATTTTTCTGCAAGGACTTAAAAAATTTCCAATAGACTCCTGAGGCAAAATGCCTTCCACATCCAGAGAAAGAACTATGGAATTGGATCACAGATAGAAGCAGACCATTTTCTTTTGTATTATGTTTAGTTTTGTTTTATGATTTCTCTCATTCGTTTTAATTTTTCTATGCAACATGTATTTAATAGGAATGTACATGTAGAACCTATATAAGATTGTACACCATCTCAGGGAGGGAGTGGGGAAGAAGGGGGAAAGGAGGGGAAAAAAAGTCTAAGATATATGGGAGTGATTGTAGAAAACTGAAAACAAATAAAATAATTCCAAACCGAGTATTGGTATTGCTGGATCAAAGGGCTGCCCTTTGGACATAGTTTCAAATTTCTCTTCTGAAGTGCTGGATCAGTTTACAACTCCAACACCAGTGCATTAGTGTTGCAATTTTTCCACATTCTCTCCAACATTTATCATTTTCCCTTTTTGTCATATTGGTCTATCTGATAAATGTGAGAGGGTACCTGAGAGTTGTTTTAATTTGCATTTCCTTAATCAAAAGTGATTTATAGCACTTCCTCATATGGCCATAGATAGCTTTGATTTCTTCAACTGAAAAGTCCCTGTTCATATCCTTTGACAATTTATAATTTGGGGAATAATTTATATTCTTATAAATTTGAGTCCTCTATATATTCAAGAAATGAGGCTTTTATCAGAGACACTTGCTGTAAAGATTGTTTTTCAGGTTTCTTCTTTCCTTCTAATCACAGTTGCATTGTTTTTGTTTGTGAAAAAGCTTTTTAATTTAATATGATCAAAATTATATGTTTTATATTTCATAATGCTTTCTTTGCCTTGTTTTGTCATGAACCTGTAAGAACTTTGATGCTATATCACTTGGTATATATATGTTTAGCATGATATTTCTTCATTGTCTGTGGTACATTTTAGAGAGATGGATTTTCCTTTTTTATCTCTTTTAATTTGGTTTATTTTTGTTTTTGCTTTGCCTGAGATCAAGATTGCTGTTGCTGCTTTTTTTTTTTTTTTTTTTACTTCAGGTGAAGCCTAATAGATTATGCTCCAGCCCCTTACCTTTACTCTGTGGGTGTCTGACTGTTTTATGTGTGTTTCTTGTAAACAACATATTGTAAAATTATGTTTTTTGATCCCCTCTGCTGTCTGCCTCTCATTTATGGGAGGGGTCATCACAGTCATATTCACTAATTGTATATTTCCCTCCATCCTATTCTTTCTCCTGTTTGTACTCTCTCTCCTTTCACCATTTTTCTCTGTGTTTTGTTCTTATTCCCTTCCCTGGTCTGCCTTTTCTTCTGTCAGTCCCTCTGTCCTTTATTTATATCTTCCCCTCCTATTTCCCTGTTGTCTAAGATAGATTACTATATTCAACTGCTTGCATATATTATTCTGTCTTTGAGTCAATACTGATGAATGTTAAATTCAAACTTTGTCCATCACCAACCTTCTCTTTTCTCCCTCCACTCTAAAAGGACTTTTGTGCCTCTTCATGTGAAATAATTTACTCCATTCTGCTTCTTACTTTGTTCTACACCCAGGGTACTGCTCTTTCTCATTCCTTAATTATTTTTTATGTCATTCCTTCAAATTCACCTTATACCCCTACCCTCTGTCTATTTATTCTCCTTTAAGCTGTACTACTAGTAGTTCAATTTTTAAGGATTATAAGTGTCATCTTCCTATGTGGGGATATAGTTCAGCTCCATTCAATCTCTTACGTTTTCTTTTCCCTTTTTTCCTTTTTAGGCTTCTCTAGTGTCTTGATATTGGAGAGCATTTTTTTTGTTCAATTTTAGTCTTCTCTTTATGAAAGCTTGAAATTCTTCTATTTTATTGAATGACAGTATTTTACCTTGAAGTATTATGCTTAGTTTTGCTAGGTAGGTGATTCTTGGTTTGTAGTTTAGTTCCTTCATCTAGAGGAATATCACGTTCTATGATCTCTGAAGGAATGTTTTCAATAGTAAATTAACATTATTAAAAGTGAGTTCTTGAAATAGGACTTCATTTCAAATACATTATTGCAGTTGATAATAAAATACTAAAATTAGTGTGTGAGTATGTGTGTGAATTTGCTAATAATTCCCTAGTAAGAGACAGTAGCCAAAGTTACATGCTTGAGGGTACTGATGCTCCCGGATGTTAGTGTCTTTCCCCTACTAATTACCTGGTATTTATTTTATATATACATATATACATACATGTTGTCTCTTCTGATGGAACGCAAAGTCCTTGAGGGCTGGGTCTATATATAATTTTATCTTGCATCCTCAGTGCCTAGCAAACCATCAGGCATATATTACTCATTTGTTGATTGATTGAGTCTGATGAAACCCAGAATGTTAGAGTAGGAAGACTTTTGGGGATATATGTCTTACCACATCAACACCACATACAATAAATGTTTAGTTACCTTTACCGATATTTTTGCAAATGATCAGGATAATTCTACTCATTTTGTAGCTAGAAAATGGGACAGAAGGCCTAAGTATTTTCTCTGGTTATTTATAAATCATGGAGAATTTCTGAATCTTAGAACCTAATTGCATTCTCTGTTAATTTGTTCTCCTACTTTTGTTGAAGTCCTTTACTATCTGTGTGAGACCTAACCCAGGAAAGGTTTATCTTTCTAGTCTATTTTTCCTTATATACTGTTTTCTGATGCTTCATAGGATTGAATTCATATAAAAGCAAATTACATTGAATAAGGAAAATACATTTATTTTGCCTTGTGCAGAAGAATATACAGTAAATATAGATGAAATTACTATGGCTGTCATCTAGTTGCTGAGTAAATATGGGCAATATTTGTGCCACTTTCTGACAGAAAGTAACATTTCTTACTGATTACCTCTAGTAATATGTTACCAATAATAAACCACACAATGAAAACACCTGAGCTGATAATTCAACTAAATATTCAAAGGAAAAAATGAGAGGGAATAACATAAAATCATTGAAGCTTTGCAATTAATGTAGTCATGCCTGGGTGGGTTTAAAATTGGAAATGCAAACTCAGTTTATTATTTTACTTGATATGACACAGAGTGCATGATAACACATGGGCTCTGTACCTGTGAAACAGGATTCTGGAAGAAGTAAACTTTTCCTAGGTTATTGACTTGCTGCAATCTAATTGGACAACATGATATCAAACCATTCCAGTCCCAAAAGCTTAATCTTGCTAAAAAAAGAACTCCTAAGTGACCAAGAGGCTTTCACTTAAGAGGTCAGTCTTCAACAGACAAAAAGTGGATATGTTTGGATTTATTGAATTATCTATTTTGACTCAATAAGCTGATTTCAAAGTGTTATTTGTTGTGAAGTGATGCCCAGACACCATTCCTTGTATGTGAAGAGCAAAAAGAGACTGCTCTTCTTTGAAATATTGACTTGGTATTTTCATTTTTAGTGCTTCTGCCTTTATCCTCTAGGAAATGTTAGCAGTAAAACTCTCCTGTATATCCAATCCAACCAAACAAGCATTTGCTAAGTGCTTATTATGTGCCAGGAACTGTAGTAGGTACTGGGGAAACCAAGAAGAATGGAAAATAGAACCTCTCCTTAAGAAATTTATGTTCTTTGGGGGTTAGGAGGTGACAGGGTAACATGGAAACATGTAGGTTACAGGTAGGTGAAACAGTGGCTAGAATTTTGGACTAAGAGATAGGAAGACCTGATAAAACCTGCCTTAGATACTGACCACCTGTGTGACTCTGGGGAAATAACTTCATCTGCACCTACTGGCACATAGTAGGTGCTTAATAAATATTTATTTACTAGCTGATTGTATGGAAGGGGATAATTTATAAGTATGGAAAAGTAGACTGAAGCTGAAAATTGCGAAGGGCTTAAAATGGCAAAGGAGTTTATAACACTATCAGTCATAGGAAACCACTGAAATTTGTTGAAGAGGGCAGTGATGTTGTCAAACTTCAGCTTTAAAAATATTAATTTGGTAGTTGTATGGAGGTTGGATTGGAGAGAGGAGAGACCTGAGAAAGGGAAACAATCAGGAGGGTAAAGCAATGGTCCAAATGAGAGGAAATGAGGACCTCAATTAGTGAGTAGTCATTATAGTGGAGAAAAGAGGACCTCTGCGAGAGATGTTATGAGGATTGAATTGACAGGATTTAGAAACTGATTGAATATATAGAATGACAGAATGAGAAACTGAGAATGATTCTAAATATGAAGATCTGCATTAATGGAAAACTGTTGGTACTCTTGGCAAAAATAGAGAACTTTGGAAGATGAATGGTGTTTTATTTTTGTTGTTGTTATTGCTGTTGTTGTGTGTGTGTGTGTTTGTGCATGTCTGTGAGTGGTGGGAAAGTGGAGAAGGAATGAGTTCTGTTTTAGAGATTCTGGATTGGATTTGCCAATAGGCAGTTGGTAATGTGGGATTGGAATTTCAGAAAAGATATAGTGTTGATAACATTGGTTGTTTAGTCTTCACTGTAGACACCATCATCAAACACACAGAAGCTAAACTTGTTAAGGATAAATATAATATTCTACAGGTTTTTTTTAAAGGTATGTAAATAAGGAATGCCTAACGTGCTTTTACTTCAGAAGAGTGTTGTCTCAGGTGGAGATACTGAGTGAGACAACGTATCTTCGTTTATGCATTACATTTTTTCTTCATAATGTTTCCTGTTTGACTCTGTATTGACTCATCCCCTAGATTGATTATTTCATTGACCTATGCTTCATGACTCCTCTCTGTCCAACTGGATTTGTGATACTCAAGAATTGTTCATCTTCAGTTTCTGTTTGCTGTGTCAAATCATGGCTGTATGCATACTTATCACCTTGGTCATCCTCTTAACCACTGCAATCAAATAAGTTATCTCTTTCCAGGTCTTTCATATCTGACAAGACAAAGTATGATCTTAATACACACACAGAATAATATTACATGACAGTTCACATGAACAGAAACATAGTGCTCCAAATGGGGAACAATATATTCCCTTGGAACTCTGTCTTTCCTGATGATTTTTATTATTATTGTGTCAAGTTCTAAAAAGTAATTTATATATATTTTAATTTGTAATGGTGGCCTGGTAGTACAGTGGATAATTTGTTAGATATGGAATCAGGAAGATCTTAGTTCAGAAATGGCATCATACATTTTCTACCTATGTAATCCTGGACAAGTCATTTGAACTCTATTTATTCATTTGTAGAATGGGGATAATAATAACACATACCTCCCAGGGTTGTTGTAAATATTAAATAAGATAATGTCTATAAGGCACTTAGTATAGTTCCTGCCACTTATTGTCATATAAATATTAGCTATTATTATAAAACTGAACCTGTAGCTTAATTTAGGTACTATTGCCATTTTTGTTATATTGACATGGACTGACCATGAACAATTAATGCCTCTACAATTATTTGTATTGTTTCTATACAGTGTTTTATAGTTGTTTTGTTTTCAAAAATAGTAATTTCCATGTGTCTTGGCAAGTGTACATCCTAATATTTAATATCTTCTATAGCTATGGTGAATAGAATTTCTTTTTCTTTATGCTGGATTTTCTTAATAAAATATAGATAGTTAATGATAGGTTTGGTTTTATTATATTTATTGATATTTTACCACTGTGATTTTTTTCAATTTATTTCAGTTAAATTGCCAGAGTTTAGACCATCATATCACCTGAAAAAAATAAATATTTTGTTTCTCCTGAGTTTACATCTTATATTTTGCAATTAAACCTAGACAATCTCATCACTGAGATAATGGTTGTTGTTATTTAATCGTGTCTGACTCTTTGCAACCCCATTTGGAGTTTTCTTAGTAAAGACCCTGAAGTGATTTGCCATTTTTTTCTCTAAATCATTTTTACAGTCAAAGAAGCTGAAGCAAACAGAATTAAGGGACTTGTTCAGGGACACACTGCTAGTAAGTGTATGAGGTCAGATCTGAATTCACATGTTCCTGACTCCAGGCCTGGAACTCTATCCACTTTATTACCTAGCTGCTGTAAGTAATGATTAGTTAGCACTTATAAAGGTTTTGAACAAAGTGCTATACAAACATTATTTCATTATGTCCTATAAGAACTTTAAGAAGTAGGTACTATTAGGGGCAGAACCAAGATGGTAGAGTAGAAGCAGGGACCTCTGTGAGCTCTCCCCACAAACCTTTCAAAATACCTGTAAAAAAATGACTCTAAATAAATTTCAGAGCAGCAGAAGCCACAAAATAACAGAGTGAAACACATTTCCAACTCAAGACAATCTAGAAGGCCTACAGGAAGGGTCTATTGCATTGGGCTCAGAGTAGATCACAGGCCAGGGTGGGCCACTGCACACGGAGGACTGTAGCAAGCATTAGGGTACTGAATCACTGGCCACTATAGCAATTTCCAGTCTTCTCAACCCACAAACACCAAAGGCAGCTTCAAAGGTAAGAGGAAAAGCTCAATCACTTGAGTGAGAGAGGAATGTGGTTCAGCCCTAGGCCTAGCCCCAGCCCAAGAGTGACAGCAGCCACTGTTGAAGCAACACCTTCTTCTTGATTTATTGGCCTACAAATGGTGGGGGAATTGAGCAGCTAATCTGGGTCATAGTCCTGAGTGGCAGTCTAGGGGTGAGGAAGTGGTCTTGGCTGTGGAGAGGGAATACTACTCCCAAATACAGGGCAGAAAAGAGTGCTTGTGGTTGCTCCCAGATAAGAGCACAGGCTAAGAGATGAGTAAACCACTTTGGAGGAGCTGAGAATTTACAGGTCCCTGGAAATATCTCTGAAAGCAGCTGCACTAAGTCCCTGAAACTTGGGATAGTATACTCTCCATTTAACAAAGAACTCAAAAGTCAAGTAATTTGCTAGAAAAATGACCAAAAATGGCAAAAATAAAACTATAGAAACTTACTTTCTTGTTGAAAAAGATATTTTCTTAGAATAAGGAAGATCAAAGCATACAACTGGAGGAAGACAGCAAGTTCAAGGCTCCTACATCCAAAACCTCCAAGAAAAATATGAAATGATCTCAAGTTATAAAAGAGTTGAAAAAGGATTTTGAAAATCAGTGAAGAGAAGTAGAGGAAAAATTGGGAAGAGAAATGAGAGTGATGCAAGAAAATCATGAATAATGAGTCAATAGCTTGCTAGAGTCCCCCCAAAATGCTGAAGAAAATAATACCTTTAAATATAGACTAACTGAAATCCCAAAATAGGTCCCAAAAATCCAATGAGGAGAAGAATGTCTTAAAAAGCAGAATTGGCCAAATGGAAAAGGAAATGCAGAAGCTTATTGAAGAAAATAATTCCTTAAAAGTTAGAATGGAGCAAATGGAATTTAATGACTTTATGACATATCAAGAAATTATAAAACAAAACCAAAAGAATGGAAAAATAGAAGACAATGTGAAATATCTCATTGGAAAAACCACTGACCTGGAAAATAGACTCAGAAGAGATAATTTAAAAATTTTTGGTCTGACTAAAAGCTACAGTTAAAAAAAAGAGCCTAGACATCTTCTTTCAAGAAATTATCAAGGAAAATTGCTCAGATATTCTAGAATCATAGGACAAAATAGAAATGGAAAGAATTCACCAATCACTTCCTGAAAGAGATCCTAAAAGGAAAACTCCTAGGAATATTGTAGCCAAATTTCAGAGGTTCCAAGTCGAGGAGAAAAGATTACAAACAGCCAGAAAGAAACAATTCAAGTACTGTGGAAACACAATCAGAATGACACAATATTTAGTAGCTTTTACAATAAGGGATCAGAGAGCTTGGAATATGAAATTTCAGGGATCAGAGAAGCTAGGATTAAATCAAGAATCACCTACCCAGCAAAACTGAGTATGTTACTTCAGGGAAATAAATGGAATTTCAATGGAATAGAGGACTTCCAAGCATTTTTGCTACAAAGACCAGAGCTGAATAAAAAATGTGATTTTCAAATATAAGAATCAAGAGAAATATAAAAAGGTAAAAAAGGAAGGAGAAGCCACAAGGGACTCATTAAAGGTGAATTGTTTATACTCCTAAAATGAAAGTTGATATCTGTAACTCATGAGACCTTTCTCAGTATTAGGGTAGAGGGAATATATACATATGTGTGTGTGTGTGTGCACGTGCATATGTGTATATATGTGTATATGTGTCTGTATGTATATGTGCTTGTATATATATGTGTGTATGTATGTATGTGTAGACAGAGGTGCACAGGGTGAGCTGAATATGAAGGGAGGATACCTAAAAATAAAATTAAGTGTCAAGAGACATATAAAGGAGGCAAGAAAGAGCTTTTACAGTGGAGGAAAGAGAGGGGGTAGGTGAGAGGAAATAGTGGCCTTACTCTCATCAGATTTGACTTAAGGAGGGAATAATGCACATTCAATTTTGTATGGAAATCTATCTTACCCTGCAGCAAGGCGGGGGCATTGGGGATAAGAAAGAGAGGATAATAGAGGGTCAGTAGATTGGGAGATGGGATAATCAGAAGCAAACACTATTGTATCAAGAGAGAGAATGGAATAAATGGAGGGCAGGACAGGATAGAGGAAATTGTGGTTAGTCTTTTCAACATGACTGTTATGGAAGTGTCTTGCATGGCTACACATATACGACCTATATAGAATTGCTTACTTTCTCAATGAGGGTGGTTGGAAGAGAATGTGGAACTCAAAGCTTTAAAAATGAATGTTAACAATTGTTTTTGTATTTAACTAGGAAATAAATTGTACAGGCAATGGTATAGAGAAATCTATCTTGCTCTACAGGAAAATAGATGGGCAGGATGTGAGAAAAGGGTATGATTGATGGGAGGACAGATTGGGGAAAGGAGTAGTTGGAGTGCATCCTGTCTTGGGAAAGGGGGAGGGGAGAGATGAGGAGAAAATTTGGAATTCAAAATCTTGTGGAAGTGAATGGTGAAAACTGAAAATAAATAAGTTATATTAAAAAAAAAAGTTTTGCACAAATAAGACCAAAGTACCCAACATTTATTGGAGAATCATATATTAAGATGTAAGAATATTTTTTAGAGGTTGTGAAATCCATCCCTATAATTTTACAGATGAAGAAAGAAAGGCTTGAAGGGTTCAGTTTCTCATTGAAGGCTAAACAAATAATATTAGAGCCAGGATTTGAACTCAGATCGTCTGTCTACAAATCTAATACTCTTTCCACTTTATCATAGTGTTTTCTCCTCAGTATGAGGCTCCCTATAACTCCTAGTATGGTAGTTACATTATATGATATTTATATACCTATATTTGTATCCTATATACACACATATATGCATATTTATGCATATATAATGATAACAGTAAGCATTTATATATCATCATGATGACATATACTATATCATAACGGTGTTACTGTCATCATTATCATTCTCATCCAATTCAATAGATGCCATAAAGTTACATAAATTCAATAAACTGACAATATTCTGGAACCAAACTCTACCTGTGATAACCACAGAATTAAAAATCCTTAGGTCCAACAAGACTATAAAAAGTTCAGGTATAATCTCCAAGCAAGATTCTGGAAAATTACATTGATGAAATGTGAACACAGAGTAGCATCTCATGCATTCTCTTTTCTATAGTTGATTATACTGGTTCTTTAAGAAAGCCTCCTGACTTGTTTCTAGTGTATTTTGTATATCTGGCTAACTTGGTTTTATAGGAAAGTAGCAAATATTTCTAAGACCGAGATGGAGCAGAAAAAATGGAACAAATAGTACTCTTTTTTAAAAAAAAATTTAGGACATTGCCATGGGATATAAGTCATACCACTGATACCCAAATATTTTGAAGTTTGCAAAAATATATACTGAGTGTGGTGGTACATGCTAAGAGTCTCTGCTTCTGGGGAGGCTGACATTGGTGGATTGCTAGAATTCAGGAGTTCTGGACAGCAGTAAAGTAATTGGATGTCCATGCTAAGACTAGTACCAATATGGTAAACCCCTGAGAGCAGATGGCCTAAAGTGTTTAAGGCTGCCTAAAATGGGAAGAAGCAGCCTGGGTTAGAAAAACTGAGCAAAAAATAAAGTTTCTGTGATGATCAGTATTGGATTTGTGCATGTGAGTGGTCAATTCACTTTCAGTCTAGCTGTTGGGTAGATAGAGGCAGAACCAGGCTCCAAATGTATATATACATATACACTACAGATATATTCGCCTATCCATATATCTATATACATAAGTGTATATATGTATATATATACATATACACTTGTGTATATATGTATGTACATTCAAATAGAAATGCACATATGTACATGGTATATATAGATACAATGTGTGTATATGCATAGATATATAATTGATTACTGGAGGTGAATTTAAGTTTTTTTTAATAAGACAGAGTTAGAAAGGAGGAGTTCTCTCTGTCACTCTCTCAGTTCCATTCTCTGCACCCCTCATCCTCTCCCATTTCAGAGTTCTATTGTTTTTGGTTTTCCAAAGCGAGAAAAATCAACCCCTTTCTCCCTCTTTTTTGTTTAAATCAGAAAGTCAGTCAACAAGCAATTATTATGTACTTGCTCTGTGTGGGGCACTGTCTAAATAACTGAAGATGCAAAAACAAGAAAAAGGAAGATCCTGACCTCAAGGAACAGAAATCGATTCTAAGGGTGATAGACAACACACACAAATAGAGTCAGAATCAGAACTGGAATAGGAATGAAGGATGGCTAGTCTGAGGCTCCTCCTTACAATGAGTTCAAGGAACTTACCTGTGGAAGAAGGGGGCCACAGCAGTGGAGGGATGTTCCAGAGTAATAAAATTGTGAAGCAAGTTTTGAACTCAAAGGTATGATGCTAAACATTACACTGTCATTACTGCGACATTGTTTTGCTCCTCTCAGAATCAAACATAGAAAATAATTTACCTGAAATTCTTGATAATGAAAACAGATGGTCCCTTACAAAATGAAAGATAATCATTTCATTTCCCCACTTTACTTTCAAGGTGATGAAAGAATTTTAGGCTTAAATTCTAAGTGTGGAAGACAAATACATTTTTAAAGTTTTTCAATTAGTACAGATAAGTTTTTTGTTTTTTGTTTTTTTTTTTTTAGGGAAAAAACTGCTTCATATAACTACAGGGTACGTGTCAGAATGGATATAAAAGTAAGTTACATGTTTGCTGCAACATGCTGAAACATTAGGAATTCTGTCCACTTAATGTACTAGCCATAAAATACACCTTGATGGACACCAGAGACAGAAGCAATAACTAATCTGAGAAATCACTTCTTTGTGGTGTTTGAAATGCAGTGTTGTACATGCACTAGTGAGCACATCCACACACACACACACACACACACACACACACACACACACACACACACTTCCTCAGATCAACTTTTAATCAAACTGAATTTCATTTACAAAGGAAGGGTGACTTCCCAGGTCGCCTCATTCATTTCTCCACTTCATTCTAGTAACATACCACTCATATTAATATTAATTCACCAGCTTCCACTGATACACTTTTGTATCTTTGCTAAACTGGAGACATTATGTCAATATTTTTCTCCTCCTCTATTGGAGTAAAAATTTTATGTTATAATGGGATCAAAGGGTAGAATTTTAAATCTTCCGACTTTCCCCCCATTTTTTCTTCTCCTAACGCACCTGGTGACCCTAGAAAAATCTTTTTACATTTCTTAGCCTGATATTACATATTTAAGAGTTATATAGATAAGTTGAGGGTTTCTACTGATTAAATTCATTTAATTCTTTTAATGAGGAATAATAAAACAAAGTGCAGAATTTGAATCTCAACTAATAATACATTAATGAAATGACTAGTGAGGAATTGCTAAATAACTCCACTTTTACATAAAAGATGGCAGTTATATATCACTTTGAGGTTTGCAAAGTGCTTTGTAGCTCATCTCCTATCAATTATAGTTTCTGCAGTCATGGGAGGTAGCTGTTACAATTTCCCCTATTTTACCATGGAAGAAATTGAGGCAGCAGAAGTTAAGTGAATTCTCAGTGTTTTGGCTAGTAAGAGGCTGAGGCTGGACTTGAACTCAAGTCTTCCTGACTCCAGGACTAGTGCTTTATCCATTATGCCAACTAGATGCCAAATTTCCCAGTGGTGTTCTGGATGCAGCTGTAGGCTTTGAATTTTGAAGAAATGGGTTCATTGTTTCACCCCAGATACTTAAGAATTGCATGATTATGGGGGATTTACTTAACCACTGGACCTCAGTTTTCTTATCTCTCTAACATGGACAAGAATACCATCTACCTTTTGGGATTTAATGATAATCAAGTGAGTATGCATAAAATGCTTGGCCAAATTTGGAGCACTATAAAGGTGAATTATTATACTAGTATATTTTGTTTATTAACATGTTTCTAAGATAATTGTTTCTTTTAATTGATATTTTGTGATATATCCATGTTGTTTTCATGATAGATGCTGTTCATTGCAAACAAACAAAGAAAACATAATGGAAGTAGTGCAAGTATGAGTGCCCCCTTATTACAAAGGATAAAAGTGAGACTCAGAGTGGTTAAGAGAATTGCCTAAGGTCACTGTAGCACCAAATGCTATATTCACAGTGCTTATAGTGGCCACGAATATGCTAGCTTGATTCTGAACCATGAAATACAATACAATACAATACAATAGACTCTGTACATGAAAGACAGAATCAAAGCATTTATTCAGACACCAGAAAGCCAAATCCCCACACTAGGAAGTCAGATCCATCATAGTAACAGAGAAATCCATATACAATTCAGAGGGCAACATCAGCCCCAAGCCTTCCCTTTGTTAAGTTTCCCACAAACCATCTCCCTTAAACAAATCACAAACAGGCTCTCCCATGCAGGCTAACCAGCTGCCTGCTTTCTCTCTCCCTCAGTTCTGAATGCTCTAATCAATTTCCTCTCAGCTCTGCTATAGCTTTGTGTCTTCCTGTTCCACCCTTCATGCTCTACCCTCTCAGCAAACTTGTCTCATCACATGTGACCTAGGCTTCCATGTGATTTAAGCAGTTCACATAGGCCTATTAATGAATTGGAAAGATCTTCTCATTTAAATTATCATTACAGTCACATAACTACTTTGGAGCAAGGTTTGAACTCAAAGGTATGATGCTAAATATTATTCTGTCATCGCTATGCCATGCTGCTTTCTATCTTCCAGATTTAAATAAGTATGTGATTTTTATGGATTTGAAGAACAGAAAGGAGTAGGATGAATTGGATTTGGGAAATTCTGCAGTACTTTCAATGACCCTAAACTTTTCCATGACAGAAAAACCTACTTTCCTTAACACACATATTCTTTTAGCTATATGGTAAGCAGGAATATCAAAATATCTAAGAAATAAAATTGTAGGTAATAAAGGAGATAATGACAATATGTATATGTGTGGGCAAATAGATTGAAGCATGCTGTGAATGATAAAGTATATGTGAGAAGAGGCATAAAAGATATTGTCAAAGGGATATATTAACCAGAAAAGAACAAAGTGAGAAGGAGGGGTGACAGAAGATGCCTCAAATTGTATTGACATTCATGTAACCATGAGCTGGTAGATGTTTAACAAATGAGTCTTACTAAGTGACATACTTTTAAGTTTAATATGCTTGCTATATTAACATTTTCTCCATTTTAAGTCAGTAAACGTTTTCTGATTTACAATGAATGAATGCTCACATTGAAAATTTAAAAATCAGTTCATGAAAGTCAATAAGAGCTTGTACCAGCACATACCTGCATTCTTGGTTGTTAAGAGATCTTAAGGAGGATATGGAGAAAGACATGGACGTGAACTGCACAGTGGATGGATTATGATCTCTATTAGGATATTTTTTGAGATATTTACCTCAGCATGCTATCAGTTGGTTGTTAGTTATTAATAATGATGGCATTTGTGTGCTATACTCTAAATGTTTGATGCTTTCTCTGGGCAATTTATTTTTCAGTAAGTTTATTTGAGAACTTTATGTTAACTATTTCCTGGTAAACATACATGGTTTACCATGTGTGCATAGTTACCTCAACTATTGGAGAAACACTATCTTGATAGACCATAAATTTACCAGTGTCGAATAAAGTAAATCTACATTGATCATACTTGGCTAATTATTTTTGTTATTTTTAAAATTATATGTAACTTGTTAATAAGATTAATCTGTGTTCTCCTTCAGAACCAGTCTGATGTTCCAAGGACGTGTGTATCACACACACACAGGTCTTACAGTTGTGTAAGATTTTTTTTTAACCTCAGCAGTAGTATGTCTTGGGAGATAGAACACAATATTTGAAACAAGAATAGACACACAACAAACACACACACACACACACACATACATTTTCTCCTTCAAAATAAAGCTGTGTATTTTTGAATACATAAGATTAAAACATAAATCAGGTATGCTGGAAAAAATTTTAACTCAAAGACTCACTGATCAGATGAACACCATCTCTGGATGAAGAAGCTGACATTAATAGAATCTCAGCAAACTCTTCTCCTATCATATTCGAATAGAAAAAGCATGCACACAGAAAAGATGTCAATAATATTTCCAAAATTCTGAAAGTGCCCAGGTTCACTAGATAGATCTAAGGTCTCAGAGGATTCCCAGGAAAGTCTTGCTTTCCTGTTTTATGTATCCTTCACTGGCTTATAATAATAACTTAGAGGAGAAAGGAGAAAAAAAAAAGGAGAAAAAAGGAAAGGAAGATGGAGAGTTCCTAATCTCTCTTTGGACTCATATGAATGACAGTAGCTCATGCAATTGTATACTTTGCAAACCGAATCTATTTAACTTAATTTCAGATATTCATGTTTTGACCTACTTACTATGTCATGTTTAATAAAATTGTTTGATTACCTGAATATAATCAGATAATCTGCAACTCAGATTCATAAGTGCTGAGGTTGATTCCTTTCCCACCTCCTACTAATAATGCTCACAAGAGAGGTAATAATATGGCATAAAACCTTCCATTAATAAGATTTGCAATGATCATTACTGTAAAACCATGTTAATAAAATACAAGCGGTGCTAATAAAATTCTTTACCTTTGTCTTCCTTCTTTTTCTGTGATCATTTGATGAAAGATATTCCTAAATCCTATCCTATGGCTCTCTGTAGAAATGCCTCTGTGACTTCATTAAAAGAAAAGGAAAAAAAACCTTAACAAATAAAGTGGAAAAGTAGAAAATGTTGGCATATATCAGGTGCTTGCAATAATCATATTTTACATTTTTATAAAGTCACAAATCTATTTCTTTCATTTAGCATTTTGAATGAGAAACTGTACTACTGATTTCTTTCTGTAGCATTCACTTTAAAATATACAAGCATAAAACTTCATATGTTCTCTTTACTTCCTCAGAAAAATTCATTTGGTGACTATGAAGTCATATGCACAAAGTTCCCGATTCCTCCACCGAAGAAGTTGCTTCCTGGAAGTTACTGAAGGATATAAATTCTCTCAAACCTCTTGAGTTTCATTGAGAGCACCAAGACAATGATATTGTAAGAGAGTTAGTGCACCTTTGAAAAATCTTAATGTAAATTTAGAAGATTCTTGAAATATATAGCAAGATTGTAAAGAAAATGCCTGTAAGAAATCATGCAAGAATCTAAAAAGTTATATTTGCCAATTTGTAGAATTAGTGATCAATGCCTGATTACTTGGCATTTACACATTAATATGGATCTTATTTCCTTTTGCCTGAACAGGTTGGAATTTGGACATGGTGGAAAGAACATAAGATGGATACCTGAGTGGAATATAGGTACTGAGATGATGAGCAGAGAAGGGTGATGGAGAAACTTTTTGGGTCTAGATCTTCACAAAACCCGACAGCTTTGATCAGGTCAGTAAAGGGATTTTATGAGTAACTATGAAAGATGTCTTGCCTAACAAATATATTCTTTTAGTCTCATGATTTAGAATTAGAGAGGTTGGGGAAAAACAAGGAAAAAAGCTTTCTTTTATAGCATAGTCTTGAGAAAGCAATGAAAAAATCTAGACTTGATAATTGTGTAACTCTCTAACCTTGGACAAGTCACGCTACTCTTTCCTGGACATCAGTTTTCTCACCTGTAAAATAAGGGAAGTGAATAAAATGATCCTTTAGGTCCCCCTGGCCCTAGGATCCATACTTTGGGAGTTTTCCTTGTTCTTATTATTATTGAGAAGGTAATCAACAAAAGAAATAAACCATATATTGACTATAATGGAAAACTAAACTGTTAATCTTTTTACAACTCACAAGGGGAGATGAAAAAGTAAGTAGCATAGAGAGTAAAAACTAATTACTGAATGATGATAATTATAATAAACTATGCAATTTTAACAATGAATATTGTTACTTCTTTGCTGCATTGATACCCCTTTGAAATTTAAACTAGAACAACAAAATGCACTGATAGAGGTCAAAAGAGCTAAGGAACTATAACTTCTGCCTGTCATTGTGGCCTCTTTAAGGGAAAAAGAACCACAGACTTCACCTGTGGTCTTTTTTATTCACTTTTAATGGATTCATGATAAGTCCTTAAGGAAACTGAATAGTCCCAATTGCATTTGTCAAAGGAAAATGCATGGTAAATAATTCATTACTATTTCACCTATGCCTTTTCTGTTATGATGTCTTGCATATAAAATTCCATTATGACCTTCAAATCATTCTAATTTGTTTCAATAAGATGTACTTCTACATTTCTTGTGGTACACAGATGTTTTCATATTGGATATACAACATGTGGTCTACAAAACACAGTGTAGTGCTTAATCAACAAAGATGTAGGGAGAGTGACTGAAAAGTTGGGATGATGTATGTAGTAAAGCATTCACATATGTATAGATAAATATACATATATATGTTACAAACCAGGTTTAATTGACCATATTAATATTTAGTATCAAATTTGTAATATTGATGCAGCCAGGAATTATAGTGAATAGAGCACTGTATTTAGATTCAGGAAGATCTGAATTAAAATCCATCCTCAGACAGTAACTGGGTATGTGACCCTGGGGAAGTTAGCATCTGACTGCCTCAGTTTCTTCAACTATAAACTAAGGATAACAATAGCACCTACCTCCCATGGTTGCTGTGAGGATCAAATGAGATATTATTTATTATATATTTATGTCAGTCTATGACATACAGCAGGCACTTAACAAATGTTTATTTTCATCCTACCATATTATTTTATGAGAGAATGACCAGTTGAGCATATACAAATTTTCTTTGCACAAACCTGGAAATGGCACGTCCAGACAAAAGCAAGAGGATTATAACTTCAAGACAGAAACACACAATTTCATCCTCATCATTCCTTAGTTAACATTGAAGTTAACAGTTATTGAAATGTATTTTAATTTAATTTGCATGGCTATGAAGGTTATGATTCAATTTTCCTCTAGTATGTGTAGTTTTTGGTCATTAAATCATACTTTTAGAGTACCAAAGTCAAATTAAAGTTTACAGATAGTCTAAAAACTGTGGTTCCTAGAACATTCTGCCCCACTTTTCCTTTCCATCATTTTGTCTCTGACATTACAGAAGTAAAACACTAAATTGAGGGTCATTCTATACTTTTCTTTCTTTTGTGGGTTATTATGGACAAATAATTTACCACTGAGCTATCATCTTATGGAAGATGAATCTCTGAATTTAGCTAGGCTGAACCTTGAAATACAGATTGAGGTTACTACGGACACTATATCCCAAAGCCTTTTCAACATAATATAACTTATTGGAGTTGTACTGGCAGAGTGTTTGAAAACCAGGAACACCTCCATGCCCCAATGAAACTTTAAGGGAGAATTGCGTGAATGATTGTGTGCATGTTTCCACCAAGGACCTTAATTTATTTAGCCAAAGTTCTGAGAACTGAGAAAATTGATTCTATACACCCATAGAGAATCAAGTTGGTTTGAAAATGTAGTGCTATATAGGCTGGTTTGGTGCTATCTATGTTAAATAGTAGCTTCTTAGGGCTGCCTATTTTTATACTGTGCCTTTAAATAGTGGAAAAAAACCCAACATATGCATAGCTCTCAGGAGCTAGTGCTACATCTGCATTATGAAACTGGGGGATTTTTAAAAAAAGAAAATATGTCTCCTAAGTGCTATATCATTAAAATTTTTAAATGTTTTCTAAAATTCTTATTATCATCAAATAGGTAAAGGTAGAAGTTGTTTCTAAGATATATAATAAAGGGAAAATTTTACTTTTCAAACCATTTATATTTAACAAATAATTCTAAAGATCCAAATCTTATAATAGCTTCAATAAAGGAATGTGGGAGAATAATCAGCATCATAATCTCAATTTTTCAAAATCTTTGATGTTGATAATTTATCTTGTCATCAGTAATATTCTGGCATGTTGATGTCTTGGTTCAATCTCTGCTTTTTGTTTCTTCCACATTAGATATTTTTTCACTTTATAGGTACTATGAGATGATTAGAACTATCTTATTTATGTAGACTACCTCTTAGAACTGTTGTTATCCCACCTCTGATGCTTTCTGTGTGACTTTGGGCAAGTTCTTTAACCTTTCTGAGCCTCTGGTTCATCATTTATAAAATAATAGGGTTGGAAGAGATGGTCTCTGAAGTCCCTTACAGAGGAATATCTATGCTCCTATTATTATTCCCATATCTTGAGACTTCTCTATGGCTAGGCACTCATAAACTCCAGTTGTACTGAAGGTCATCCACCCCCATACTATATCTAGATCTTTCATTTCCTTGGTGCACCAAAAATCAAGGCTCATCCTGAGGGTATTCTAATGAAAAATGAATGAACAAACTAGAAAATAAGTTGAATTATAGTATCATGACCATACAAATTAAATCAACATACACTTCAACATCTCAACTTCACTGTAATAGGGAAGGGGGAAGATGAAATTTTGTCTTTCTGTCTTTAAATTTCAGTCCTCTTGCTTTTATCTGAACATGCTATTTTCCAGTTTGTTTAAAAAAAACAACAACAAAGATTTTGTGCATGCTGAAGTGGCTATCCCTTCAATGTTCTGTATCCAGAGTAATTAACAAACCACTTTGGATCCATATCTGGACACACCTAAAAGCAAATCATGAACTCATTCTTTTAGGTGCCACCTGGTCACCTTAAATTCTAATCACTCTCCCCGCATCCCCTCAATCCTGCTACTAATTAGCTCAACTAAAACATGAACTCCAGCCAGATTTTTAAAAAAAGAGGAGAAAAAAGAAGAAAAGTTGTTGTGAGTAGTTTTATGTGAAGTCTGGGACACTGGAAATAAAGATTTGGAATTTATAGTCTGTACATCCTTGCTACTCATTTCTACAATGCACTCAAATTAAAATTGATGAAACTTTCATAAGGATTCTCTGTCTATTCATTTTAATTTACTTTTCCTCATGTGACATATTACTTATATGTTAATATTAATTTCAGTGAAAAGGATTGCCAAGGAATTTCCTTTTTGAAGTGTAGGAAGGAGAGTACTTGCGTTTTCACTGGCAAAGGGAACTCCCTGTTAGGATGCTCCCTTTACCAAAGCAATTCCGCAACTGTTCTGTAACCTATTGTCCTAGAGTTTCCTGGGGCACTGGAAGATTCAGTGACTAACTGAAGGAAACAAGACCAACATGTGTCAGTCTTGGGTCCAAGTCATCCTGACTCAGACTCTGGCTCTTAACTCTTCTATGCTCTCTCACTTCTTCAGAAGCAATAGCAGAACCACCAACAACTCTGACAATAGTAGCCACATTGACTACAGAGTGACAACAATAACTTAAAATTAAAATCAACATTACTAGATATTAAGGAGAAGATCAAAAGGCCTTTAATTTTTGAATGAAGCAGAGACATGCATTAAATCTTGAAATCTAAAGTCCCTAAATTAAATTTTTTAATGAGTAAATTTAATATGTATCCAAGATGTAAATCAACACATAAATTTAATTAATAGAAGAGACATATAATTTTAACCTATACAGAAACATTCACAAGTGTCACACTGTTAGGGACTTTAGGGCCTATGTAACGCAGTCCTGTCATTAGCCAATGAGGAACCCAAGACACAGAGAAAGTAAGTGAATTACCCGAATTCAAACATGACCAGTGAGTTGCAGAGTTGAGATCAGAATTCAGGTTTCCTGACTCCCAGATAAGTGTTCTTGACATCTAATAATAATTTGATAAATAGGCAATTCGATTTTAGGTTATAAATGGAATTCATATGTAATAATCTAGCTTCAGTATCCAACTTCAAATTTGATACAGATTGGAGAGAGAAAAAGAGAGAGAGTGGGAGTAGCAGAAGAGGATATACTACTGTTAAATCACTGGAAATAGAAGTTTTACAAAAAAGAGCTATAACATAAAAAGTAAGAGAAAAATGAGGACCCAATTAGGTTGGCTTCTAGGAAGGAATATGGAATTCAGTGCAATGCAATTGAGTTCCATTTAGTCAATGTAGTATTGGACTTAACATCATAAAAACTAGGACTTAAATTCTATTGTTGACCTTACTAATAGTGTGTTAATAGAATTGTTTCTCTGAGCCTCAGTTTCCTGATTTTAAATTTCAATTAGTACATACAGTATCTCTTTCACTTGCTTATTTTGAAGATCAAGTAAGAATTCACAGATTATGTGACTACATTTCTTCCAGCTGAAGGACTTGAGAAGTCCTGCTGATCTTAGTAGGGTATATTCCTGGTGCATAGGCTTTGTGAAAGGAGAAGAATGATGTTGGGTGAGAATGAGTCAACCCATTCATTTAACTCCTTTTGTTGACCTTTAAACGACTTCTGATACCAGGCAGTGATATCTGCCTACAGAGAAAACTAAGAGACTTTATTGTAGCACTAAAAGTGAAATATAAACCTGATAAGTGAAAGCATAACTGATATAGAGCTATTGGCAATGTCTTGCAACATTGGAGAAGGCAAAATCTACTCAAACCAGTTTATATGGTTCTCTGAACAGAGAAACCATTTATCTTCTAGTTTTTGAATTTATCACCTCCAATTTCAATATCTCCAAATTCATGAGGTAAAGCACTTTTGCTCTGCTCTCTTCTGGGAATTGAGACTGAGACCAGATTTCTAAGTTATTACTCTCCTGGCTTCTCTGGATATTTGAATTCAGTCTAAGTTGAGTAGCAGAGTTCTAGGAAGCTCAGAGTGGATTGTAGCATAATATAAACCTAATTAAGATTTATGGACATGTGTTTTAAAACTTCTATAATTTTGTTTTGTATTTTGCTTTTATATAACACTTTTCCCAAATAAATTTCTCAAACTTCCCCTACATAGTGAGCTACTTTTTAGAGCAAATCAAAAAATCAATTAGGTAACCTTTCTAAGCACCAGGAGATATATAAGTAAAAATGAGGTAGTTTTTGCCTTTAAGGATCTTACACTTTGTTAGATAGTTCTAGGGCGAAGGAGTAGCTGCCCTTGGTACTTGTTGTCATAGAACCCTTTGAGTATGTTATAGTGAGAACTAGGAATTTGATTCATGCATATCTGGACATATTTTACAGCTATAGAACCTGAAATTTCAATGTTTTTATGGTTAAATAATCCTTCAAAAGAAGTCACCAAGGGTTTCAATAAATATAGGTCTGGCTTGATTCCAACACAATTCAGTTCTTTCTTGTTGCTTACTCTATTGCTTTTTTTTTTTTTACTAGATTCAGGTTCTGAATGTGTTCCCACATATAGATGATCAAGAAAGACTAAGGGAATCCACGATAACTTCTGACCTACATGTACTTTGATAACACCTTCTAAATGCAAAATAGCATGAGGAAGATGAGTGGACTAACCTGAGCAAAACCAATATTATGTTTCCAAAATTATTTTGAATAGCTTATATACTAGAAACTGTCCACTTCTTATGGTCTTTGGCCAGCGAGCTGGAATATGGGAGAATGGAGCTACGTGCCCTTAGAGAGAATGTTTGTAAAATACTCAGTGAACCTAAAATCCTGTATTACTTCCTCTGAGTCACCACTAACTTGCACTTGTAGATTGGATCACAGGAGGCTGGACACTCCCAAATTTCCAGATACCTATGTGTGTGAACTTTTAAAATGAGCACCCCACTAATGTGCTAGCCTTCAATAGTTAAAAAGTAGACATAATTAGCTCTTTTACTGAGATATCATTTTAATAATGATAATAAATCTGGGGCACACTCTTCTGAAATCATTCATACATAAGATCAGAAAGAAGAGAATGTATGCACTTAAGAGTATACTTTTAGAGAAGCACATACTTAGGGAACACACACCAAGGCAACTCAAACCTCTGGCACTTCAAGGCCACAATGCCCTTTCCTTTCTCAGAATGTACTCATGTTACTTCCTCTGGACACAGAATCTCTGTTGAGCAGATCACTCAGCTAGGTTTCTTTGACCTCTTCCTCTCTACAGCTTACCTACCAAGGAGCAGGATTGGCTGTCTTCTTGCCTCACAAAGGCCAAACTCTGCCTACTGCCTCCATTCTTGATGGGTTCAATATCTGCAAATGGGCAAATAGATCTGCTGCAAGACATTGTGACTGATGGTTATGGAAGGAGAAAAACATCCTCATTTCCTGAAAAGCAAGGAAAAATTTCTTTTCAAGAACTGAGTTATTCTTCCATAAGTTTCTCTCTTCTTTGGATTGCCTTCTGACTTCACTGCTTCCTTGGATAGTGCTTCTTTATTTTTAAAGGGCCACAAGGGGGAGGAGCCAAGATGGCAGAGTAGAAAGATACACATATGCTAGCTCCTAACCCACAGCCCATAAAATACCTGTAAAGAAGAACTCCCAACAAATTCTGGAGCAGTGGAAGCCACAGAACAAAGGAGTGAAAGAGATTTCTGTTCCAGAGAGCCCTGAAAAACTGACACAAAAAGTCTGTCACTCACCAGACCTGGAGCAGAGCCCAGACCTGCCTTGGCTGTGCAGCACCAAGAGGAGTGGATCAGAGCAGGCTTCAGGGATGGAATTTCCAGCAGTTGTGCAGGTCCCTCCACCCACAGGCACCAAAGGTCAGTGAGAGGGTCTTTTCAGCTTGCCAAGAGGGGAGAGGGGTGTCTCCATAACTAAGGCCCCCTTGGAAAGGAGCAGCAGAGGCAGCAACTGACAGGAACAAGAATGAAGAGAACCATGAAAAGGTAAACAGCAAAGAAAAGTCATAAGAGACTTACTAAAGTTGAACCGTTTACATTCCTACATGGAAAGACAATATTTGTAACTCTTGAAACTTTTCGGTATCTGGGCAGTTGGTGGGGTTACACACACACACACACACACACACACACGCACACACACAGACAGAGAGCACAGAGTGAATTGAATAGGATGGGATCATATATTTAAAAAAATGAAATTAAATGGTGAGAGAGAAATATATCGGGAGGAGAAAGGGAGAAATGGAATGGGGCAAATTATCTCTCATAAAAGAGGCAAGCAAAAGACTTTTTAGTGGAGGGAAAAAGAAGGGAGGTAAGAGAAAAACATGAAGTTTACTCTTATCACATTCAACTAAAGGAAGGAATATAAAGCAGGCAGGAGCACAGACCCATTGTTGAAGGTCTCTGCATAAATCCCCTGAGGGAACTGCCCTCACCTGAGCACCTGAACTTAATCTCTCACTGAACAGCAGCCCCACCCTCACCAAAATCCCTGAGGCTGGGGAACAGCATTTGAATCTCAGCCCCTAAGCTTTAGCTGGGTGGATCTGGAAGGTAGGAGAGGAGAGGAAACTCAGAACTCAAGTAACCGGCTGGGAAAACACCCAGAAAAGGGGAAAAAAAATAAGACCAAAGAAGGTTACTTTCTTGGTGAACAGATATCTCCTCCCATCCTTTCTGATGAGGAAGAATAATGCTTACCATCAGGGAAAGACATAAAAGTCAAAGCTTCTATATCCCAAACATCCAAAATAAATATTCAGTGGGCTCAAGCCATGGAAGAGCTTAACAAAAATTTTGAAAATCAAGTTAGAGAGGTGGAGGAAAAACTGGGAAGAGAAATGAGAGAGATGAAAGAAAAGCATCAAAAGCAGGTCAACACCTTGCCAAAGGAGACACAAAAAAATGCTGAAGAAAATAACACCTTGAAAAATAGGCTAACTCAATTGGCAAAAGAGGTTCAAAAAGCCAATGAGGAGAAGAATGCTTTAAAAAACAGAATTAGCCAAGTGGCAAAGGAGGTCCAAAAGCTCACTGAAGAAAATAGTTCTTTAAAAATTAGAATGGAACAGATGGAGCCCAATGACTTTATGAGAAACCAAGAAATCACAAAACAAAACCAAGAGAATGAAAAAATGGAAGATAATGTGAAATATCTCATTAGAAAAACCACTGACCTGGAAAATAGATCCAGGAGAGACAATTTAAAAAATTATGGGACTATCTGAAAGCCTTGATCAAAAAAAGAGCCTAAACATCATCTTTCATGAAATTATCAAGGAAAGCTGCCCTAATATTCTAGAACCAGAAGGCAAAATAAATATTGAAAGAATCCACTGATTACCACCTGAAAGAGATCCAAACTCCTAGGAACATTGTGGACAAATTCCAGAGTCTGGTCAAGGAGAAAATATTGCAAGCAGCTAGAAAGAAACAATTCAAGTATTGTGGAAATACAATCAGGATAACACAAGAACTAGCAGCTTCTACATTAAGAGATCGAAGGGCATGGAGTATGATATTCCAGAAGTCAAAGGAACTAGGACTAAAACCAAGAATCACCTACCCAGCAAAACTGAATATAATACTTCAGGGGGAAAAATGGTCTTTCCATGAAATCGAGGACTTTCAAGCATTCTTGATGAAAAGACCAGAGCTGAAAAGAAAATTTGACTTTCAAACACAAGAATGAAGAGAACCATGAAAAGGTAAACAGCAAAGAAAAGTCATAAGAGACTTACTAAAGTTGAACTGTTTACATTCCTACATGGAAAGGCAATATTTGTAACTCTTGAAACTTTTCAGTATCTGGGTAGTTGGTGGGGTTACACACACACACACACACACACACACACACACACACACACACACACACGCACACACACAGACAGAGAGCACAGAGTGAATTGAATAGGATGGGATCATATCTTTAAAAAAATGAATTAAATGGTGAGAGAGAAATATATCGGGAGGAGAAAGGGAGAAATGGAATGGGGCAAATTATCTCTCATAAAAGAGGCAAGAAAAAGACTTTTTAGTGGAGGGAAAAAGAAAGGAGGCAAGAGGAAAACATGAAGTTTACTCTTATCACATTCAACTAAAGGAAGGAATAAAATGCACACTCATTTTGGTATGAAAACCTATCTTATAATACAGGAAAGTGAGGGATAAGGGGATAAGCAGTGTGGGGGGGGATGATGGAAGGGAGGGCAATGGGAGGAGGGAGTAATTTGAAGTCAACACTCTTGGGGAGGGACAGGATCAAAAGAGAGACTAGACGCAATGGGGGGCAGGACAGGATGGAGGGAAATATAGTTAGTCTTACACAACACGACTATTATGGAAGTCATTTGCAAAACTACACAGATATGACCTATATTGAATTGCTTGCCTTCCCAAAGGGAAGGGGTGGGGAGGGAGGGATGAAGAGAAGTTGGAACTCAAAGTTTTAGAAACAACTGTCAAGTACTGTTCTTGCTACTAGGAAATAAGAAATACAGGTAGTGTGGTATGGAAAGTTATCTGGCCCTACAGGACAAAAGAGAAGATGGCGACAACGGAAGAGAGGGATGATAGAAGAGAGGGCAGATTGGTGATAGGGACAATCAGAATGCTGGGTGTTTTGGGGTGGGGGAAGGGGACAAATGGGGAGAACCCAAAATTTTGTGAAAATGAATGTTAAAAGTTAAATAAACAAACTTTAAAAAAATAAAAAATAAATAAATTAGAAACATAAAAGGGCCACAAGGGGTGTGGTTGATCCTTGGCCATCCAAAGGTGGTTGATCTCAAATTACAGCAGTTTTTTTTTGAGAACTTGACACTACAGAAAGGGTAAGAAAGAAGGGTGTAAGCTCATTTTAAACCTTATTTATGACTTTAAAAGCCTTTTGTCTCTGTCATCTACTCTTCTGGAATTTCATCAGCTGAGCTGGAGAGAAATCAAATAATAAGAGTACTATAATCAACTCCCTACTACCCTCTATTACAGAGTTGAATGAATTTGAAATATAACTGTACAGTTCTACTCATGGCATTGTAGTATGCTTTTTCTCTGTATCCACTTATCCCCTTCCTTTCTCCTCCAAGCCCTTTCTCTGAGACTGAGAAACATATTTTCAGCTGAGGCATGCAATATATACATAGATGAATAAATACGAAATAATTTGATAAAGGAGAGAAAACAAAAACTTAAAGGATATGGAAAAGTTTCTCTGAGGATATGGTATCTGGTTTGAGTCTTGATTGGCTCAATTTCAGGTCTTTGGGTCCATTAATGTGTGTTTAGAAACTACCTTCATTAATTTAAATATTCAACTCTTTTGTAATATCCTACAGGGTTCTTGGGGCAAAAGGAAGTTGTGACCTGTCCATAGTCACAAAGTCATTATGTATTACAGGCAGGAATTTAGCCTATGTCTTTCTGATTCCAAGGTCTCCTTTGACTGTGCCATACTACTTCTTTAGAGGTATATACAAGTTTCAAAAGGAAGGACAAAGGTATGGATTCCAAGCTGGGACAACTGTGCACATATACATATGAAATGGAATGTGAAGTTCAGGAAACAGTTTAACTGGAAATAGAAAGTGTGAAGGGAAGCAGAAGATAGTTGAGGTTTGTCAGTACCCCACCTGGTTAACATTTCATTAAGAATAATTGGTTCTTAGGAGATGAGATATCTTTTTCACCTCAAACCAATATATGCTTCACAGAAGCCCTTGAGTTTTCTGTAATTTCTATTAAGAATTCCAGCAATAATTTTCAATCAGCAACATAGCTCCTACTCATATTGGTGGAGTACCCTGTACTCAGTACTGATTATGCTCTATCTGGTTTATTATCTCGAAATCTGATGCTGTCTTTGTGATAAGGTCATTAAAGGCACCTGATATTTTCCCCAGAAAAATAACACATTTACCTCACATATCTGGTGTGTTGCCAAGTCTTATCATTTTCACCTTTGGAACATCTCAAATATGTCCAGTTGTCTTCATTCCCATCACCACCTATTCTGTTGTAGACCTTAATCACCTTAGAACTGTTGAAAGAGCCTGCTGATTGTTTTTTCTGCCTCAAGTCTCTATCTACTCTCATTCATCCTTTACTCAGCTGTTTATGTGAGTTCCTGAAGTTCAGGCTGGACAGCTACATGACATGGCGGATAGAAGAGTAGGCCTGAAATCAGGAGGACTCTTCTTCCAGAGTCCATGTCTAGCCTCAGACACTTACTGACTGTGTGATGCTGGACAAGTCACTTAACCCTGTTTGCCTGAGTTCCTCATCTGCAAAATGATCTGAAGAAGAAGCAGATGGCAAACCACTCCAGTATCTTTGTCAAGTAAAGCCCAAATGGGGTCAAAAGAGTCAGACATGGCTGGAAAGACTGAACAACAATAAAATTCAGGCCATGCCTCCTTATTACCTCCAGTATCATATATAAAAGCATATGTTTGTCATTTAAAGGTCTTTACAACCTGCTTCTTTCTTACCATTCCAGTCTCCTTATACTCTACTGTCATTCATACTCTATAATTCAGCAACACTATACTTTTTTGTTGGTCCTTGACCACAACACTCCATCTCTCTGCTTCTTAATTTTTCATTGTCTCTCATGCCTAGAAGGCTCTCCCACATCACCTCCACCAACTGGTCTCTTGGCTTTTCTGCAAGACTCAGCTCAAGTTCTTCCTTTCTCAAGAGGCCTTTGTTTGTGTCCTTGTGCCCTATTCCCCTTTACTGCTAGTGCCTTCCCTCTGAGATTAACTATCATATACTCTTATATGTATATAAACATATACATATGACCTATATGTACATAAACATACTTATTTATATACGTATTATATGCACTTATATATGTATTATGTGTACGTAGTTGTTTTTATATTACCCCTTCATCAAAATCTTAACTCCTTGATGGTAGAGAACATGAACTCACTTTTCTATGTATTCTGGAACTTATGCAGATCTGACTAGTAGCACTGAGTAAATAGCTGTTGACCGACAAGCTTATCTGGTGTGGGTGCAATTGTATATATCCTAATTCAGCAACTATAATTCATGCAGATGCATTATGGGTTAGTAAAATAAATACTGTGTTTACAGTCAGAAAGACTTGGGCTCAGCTCCCGTCTCTGATATCTCAGATTGACCTTGAGAAAGTCATTTAACCCTTTAATGAGATTTATTCTCTTTGACTACAAAGGGAAAAATGAGTTGCTATGGGTGGAAGTTCCCAAAAGACAAATTTGGTTCCAAGGGAAGGGAAATATTGCTAGCAATTAAAACTATCCTAAAATGTAATAAATTGCTACATGAGATAATGGGCAGTGCCCCAGGAAGACTTCTAATAGAGGCTAGATGATCATTTATTGGGCATGCTATAGTGGATATTGTTTTCCTGATGACTTGTGAGGTCCCTTCTTATTCCAAAAGTAAGCCATTATATAACTATATGATCTCTTAAAACATGGCCTGAGATCCGTGCTAATGGGTGTTTCCACACTAAGAGTTCTCTAAGTTAATGAAATAACACACATTCCCCATATGGAAGTTAGTGGTAAAGTGGGTGGATGATGCTACAAGTAGAAATTTATATAAATACTGAACTAAATGAACATTGAATAATTGCCACTGTTTGTTGCTTCTGGCAGGTTATATGGGATCTATTGATATATTGTCTTATCTGAAGTTATTGTTACTGTTAAACAAATCAGTAATCCAGTATAGTAGAGGACAATTGATAGGATGGTTACTTAATATGTTCACATAAACTCTAACCCTAATTTTAACTTATTTTAACCTCCTTACTCACACTTTACCAAAGGGGTTAATAAGGAAAATTATGAACTGCTTTGAGTGTCATTTCACTTTGATTTCTACTGGCCAGTCTTTAATGGAGTTGCTAATGAGCACTATGACAGCTAAATGAGAAGCAATCAGAGGGAAGTGGAGAAGCAAAAGGCATGGTTAATCAGAAAAATGAATAGCCCTGAATAATTGAGAGTTAATTACAGCTGCCTATCTTTGATAGAATTGAATTAAAAATCTATCTTCGTGTGTGTGTGTGTGTGTGTGTGTGTGTGTGAGTGTGTGTCTCCCAGTTGTGCTAACCACTGGATATCTGCAGGATTGAGATGGTTCTTTTTTTTTTTAATATGATGAAGCTGATTTATTTATTTTCTGTATGATAATGAACAAGTTAATTTAACTACAGTGATTTGCTCAGATAATATGGTCAAAAGAAAAAAGATCTACTATACAGTATATGATTTGAGTGTATCAGGTGATTCCATTTTTCTCTTATCTGTAAAACTATGGATAAATGTGCTTATAACATTCATTGTCATTTATATATTTCCTACTCAAGGCAAAAAATAAAAACAAGGAAATTTTTTTAATGTTTATTTATTTATTTTTAGTTCTCAGCATCCATTTCCACAAGATTTTGAGTTCCAAATTTTCTCCCCATCTCTCCCCTCCCCATACCCCAAAATGCTGAGCATTCTGATTACCCCATCCACCAATCTGCTGTCCCTTCTAACACCCCCTTCCTTCCCTTATCCCTCACCTTCTCTCTTGTCTAGTAGGGCAAGATACATTTCTATGCCCGATTACTTGTATTTCTTATTTCCCAGTTGTATTCAAAACCAATTCTTAACATTTGTTTCTAAAATTTTGAGTTCTAACTTCTCTTCCTTCCTCCCTCCCCAACCATCCCCACTGAGAAGGCAAGGAATTCGATATAGGCTACATATGTGTAGTTTTGCAAATGACTTCCATAATAGTCATGTTTTGTAAGACAAACAATATTTCCCTCCATCCTATCCTGCCCCCCATTTTTTCTATGCTCTCTTTTGACCTTGTCCCTCCCCAAGAGTGTTTACTTCTGATTGCTCTTTCCTCCCATTTGCCCTCCCTTCCATCATTCCCCCACCCTGCTTATCCCCTTCTCCCCTACTTTCCTGTAGAGTAAGATAGGTTTTCGTACCAAATTGATGGTGCATGTTATTCTTTCCTTGAGCCAAATGTGATGAGAGTAAGCTTCACTTTTTCCCTCTCATCTCCCCCCTTTTCCCCTCCACTGAAAAAACTTTTTCTTGCCTTTTTTATGAGAGATAATTTACCCCATTCCATTTCGCCCTTTTCTCCTCCCAAGATATTCCTCTCTTATCCCTTAATTTTAGATTTTTAGCTATGATCCCTTCCTATTCAACTCACATTGTGCTCTTTGTCTATATAAATGTATACATATATATATATACACACACACATATATATGTGTGTGTGTGTGTATGTGTGCATGTGTGCATAAAATCCCTCCAACTACCCAAATACTGAGAAAAGTTTCAAGAGTTACAAATATTATCTTTCCATGTAGGAATGCAAATAGTTCAATTTCAGTAAGTCCCTTATGATTTCTCTTTTCTGTTTACCTTTTCATGCTTCTCTTGATTCTTGTGTTTGAAAGTCAAATTTTCTTTTCAACTCTGGTCTTTTCATCAAGAATGCTTGAAAATCCTCTATTTCATTGAGTGACCATCTTTCCCCTAAAGTCCTACACTCAGTTTTTCTAGGTAGGTGATTCTTGGTTTTAATTCTAGTTCCTTTGACTTCTGGCATATTATATTCCAAGTCCTTTGATGCCTTAATGTAGAAGCTGCTAGATCTTGTATTATTCTGATTGTATTTCCACAATACTCGAATTGTTTCAAAAGCTTCTTGCAATATTCTCTCCTTGACCTGGGAAGTCTAGAATTTGGCCATAGTATTCCTAGAACTTTCTCTTTTTGGATCTTGTTCAGTAGGTGATTGGTGGATTCTTTCAATATTTATTTTGCCCTCTTGACATTTCTAGAATGTCAAGGCAGTTTTCCTTGATAATTTCATGAAAGGTGATATCTAGGCTCTACCTTTGATCATAGTTTTCAGATAGTCCCATAATTTTTAAATTGTCTCTCCTGGATCTATTTTCCAGGTCAGTTGTTTTTCCAATGTGATACTTCACACTATCTTCCATTTTTTTTCATTCTTTTGGTTTTGTTTCGTAGTTTCTTATTTTCTCACGAAGTCATTAGCTTCCATCTGTTCCATCCTAATTTTTAAAGAACTGTTTTCTTCAGTGAACTTTTGAACCTCCTTTTCCATTTGTCTAATTCTGCTTTTTAAAGCACTCATTGGCTTTTTGGACCTCTTTTGCCAATTGAGTTAGCCTATTCTTAAAGGAGTTATTTCCTTCAGCATTTTTTGGGGGGGTCTCCTTTAGCAAGCTGTTGACTCACTTTTCATAATTTTTTTGCATCACTGTCATTTCTCTTCCCAACTTTTCCTCCACCTCTCTTACTTTATTTTTAAAATCCTTTTTGAGCTCTTGCATGGCCTGAGACCATTACATATTTATTTTGGAGGTTATGGAAGCCTTGACTTCTTCTGAAGGTATATATTTTTCTTCGTCATCCAAAAGGATGGATGAAAATACCTGTTCAACAAGAAAGTAACTTTCCATAGTCTTTTTTCCTCCCTTTTTGGATATTTTCCTAGCCAGTTATTTTATTTTTTAGTCCTTTGTCAAAAGGAGGGTATACTCTGGTTTCCTGTAAGTTCTCAGTTCCTTCAAGGTGGCACAGTCAAAGGCCTCCACACTGGTTTGGGAGCTACCAAAGCTTTTCTGCCCAGAATCTGTGAGCAGTAGAATTCCCTTTCCACAACTGCCTCCAGGATGCCATGCTCGAGGACAGTGCTCAGGGCTGAGGGTTCAGATCAGTTGCTCAAATACCCCAGGGGTTTTTAGCTGAGAGCTCCACAAATGGATTGTGGTGCTGACACTGCCACCACCACCACCTGGGGCCAGGATTAGGGGAAGACCCTGCTCCCTTGTCACAAAGGTAAAAAAAGCATTGACCTTTGAAGCTGCCTTTGGTGTTTGTGGATTGAGGAATCTGAGAATCCCCTCTGCTGCTTGGGATTTGACCCCTGAGATCTGTTTGGGTCCTGTTCCTCCTGGTGCCAGGCAGCCAAGGCTGGTCTGTGCTCTGCCTCATACCTCATGTAATAGACCTCTCCTGTTGGCTTTCCAGGCTACCTTGGACTGGAAATCTCTTTCACTCTGTCGTTCTGTGGTTTCTGCTGCTCTAGAATTTATTGAGAGTCATTTTTTACAGGTATTTTATGGGAGGTGGGGGAAGTGCTAGTGTATGTGCATCTTTCTACTCCACTATCTTGGCTCCATCCCCTCAAATAAGAAATTTTTAGTAAGCAATGGGTTCTAAAGATCATGAAATCTTAAAATTGGGCTTATAGGTTTTTTTCAACGAAATGTCATATAGCTTGCTGTCTTGTGACATAACTACATCCAAATCATGCAAGGATATTCTTTAATATTTTCCTTCCTTCCATCTTTCTATTTAAATAAATTACTTTCATTTATTATGCACTCATTTCCCAATATTCTCCCCAGCCCCAATGCAGATCTTTCCCTTTCCTCTTCAATACTACTAGAAATAACAATTTAAGCAAAACTGACTAAAAAACAAATCATATCTGACAATGAATGGTACATTCTCTACCAATATTCTCCTATCTCTTTACAGAGAGGAAAAAAAGTGTTTTTCATTCTTTTTCTGAGATTAAGTTCACTCATCACATGCATTTCCTATTTTTGTTGCCATCTACTTTATGGCTTAAAAAATCTTTAACTTCTATTGTAAATTCAACTGAAAATAAGTATTGATGATTGAAAATAATATGTTCTGCTTGGAAATCAGAAGGATGTTTGTCAATTCTGGCTACCCTGGCAATACTGTATTGTGGGAAAATTAGACTAGTCCTCATCTGGTGGAAAGGTTTGTTTAGTAGATCTGGAAAACAATAAAATGGGTGAATTGAGTGTTTGAGATGTAAAATAGATATTTTACCAGGCAATAGAAAAAGTAGCAGTAGCTGTGTCCAAATCAGTCAGAATAAGTTTGACTCCATTGGAAGTTGTTTCTGCCTAATATACCAATGAAATACCAAGCCATTCAAATAATGAGACTATTTTATTTATAAAGCCTTTGGTCTACTGCCAAAGCCTTTAGTACATTGCACAAGTCAATAATTTTTTAAAGCATTGTGAAAGCCATGCAGAAAGCAAAGAAAAAGCATACCAGGTATAGAAAGAAATACTTTGTCCTGTAGGATTCCCATGAATTTGAGAATTGTGTATAATCAGCACAATCTTTTTTTTTTCAAATTATAATTATGTTGATATGAAGTAAGCATGTACTTTTATGGACATAAATTCACTGATGTAATATTTTGGGGAAATTTTCTAGTAATTTCATATGCATAAGGATATTTTAAATATTCAGCCAGAGTTGATGAATATCTATAGTAATCTTTCTAGTAATATCTATAGTAATATCTATAGTCACTCTCAAAGTGACTATAGAATAGTAACTTTGCTATTTTTTCTGTTAGGATCTGTATGCCTGAATCTTTCTTAAAAGTTTAGAACTTTCAAAGAACTTTAGAACAGAAAGACATCTTAGAAAACTAGTAATCAAAAGTCCTCATTTTAAATATGGGGTCACTGAGACCCAGAGATGTTAAGTGATTTGCTTTAGATTATCCAACTAATTTGAGGTAGGACTTGCACCCAAGTCACTGATTTCTTTTCATCACTCCTTTCACCACACCACAGCTAGTGTGACCTGGCCATTTCAAGTCCACATGCACTTCAGACTATAAAATTATACTCCTGCAGGAACTAAGTCACATTGTATTTCAATCCCAATCCAAAGCTGCTGCAAGGTACAGAAATCTCTCCCTTTTTCTTTAGGAACAAAGAAATCAATGTTCTAACAATGTTCTAACAGAATGTTTTAACAGTCAGGGGAAAAACTATTTAATTAATTGAAGGTGGATCTAAGGGTAAGATTAATGCATGAGTTTATTTAAAATTAAGCTGGGATAAAAAAAAACCTATGATGTTTGAATGTATTAGAATATTATTGTATAGTAAGAAATGACAGAAAATGAGGAATTCAAAATAAGTAGAAGAGGCTAGTATATTGAATGACTATAGAACTGTTAATGAAAAAATTACAATAGGAATTTGTTTTCTGAATAATGGAAAAGACTAGGAAGAAACACAACATACTCCAAGCATGTGAAGATTTCCCCTAGTGGAATAAACAGATGAGAATAATTTGCTCCAGAGTCTGTGAAGGTGACTGGACTCTATGGTACACTTAGAGTTTGGTCAGAAATCAGAGTCTGATTTACATAAATCACTGCACCCTAGATCATTGCCAGTTATCCTGACTTTTGTCTTGTCATTGGACGTTGATGACTCTTGGAAGAGAGAGTGAAGTTGATGATTTTGTGCAACTCTGCCTCACTAAAATCTAATTCGCATACAGGTTAAGACCTTACCCTGTGATGTCATTCTTCCTCTTGGAAAATGAAGGACAAATGACAAAAACAACGTAAAGGCCATTGAAAGTCATGGAAAAGAAATGCTGACACATAGAGTCAGAAAATCCTGCCTGTTTCTTCATGGCAGGGAAGTGAGAGAGCACTAGAAGAAAATTATATACATTGTTAGACAGTTTCTATATCAGGCATTTTTGCTTAATTCTTTTCTTTTGTTACAAGGAAGGGTTCTATTTACCAAGAAGGTAGAAAATGACTGTGATGTACAGATTAAGGTAACAATAAGACAATACAGTCAAGTGAGCAATAATTAACATATTGTACTTAAGAGATGTCATTCAAATCATATAGCATTTGTTAAAGGGAATTTTACCATATCTCACCAATTCTTTAGTAGTCAATTCAACAAACAATTTTTTAGGTGACTATTATATGCCAGAAGCTTTGTGCCTAAAGGGAAAAAAGGAAAAAGTCCCTGCCCTTAAGCACCTTGCATTCTACCAATTCATTCAGGACTTCACTGCATATTTCCATTCCATGGAAAACTAGAAACTCCTGTTCATACACTCTACTAAATCCTGCAAAGAGGATCCATCTAGTATATTAAAATATTTTCTCTATTTTATGGATAATAATGTGGCATTCAGACCTTCTGTCCATTAGCACTTGTCACTGAACAGTTGTATCACCTCCTTTTATTATACATTTCTTGGATGACATCTTTAGCAAAACATCTTACTCAAAGTAATGATTGCTAATAGACCATTGTTTGTTTATATCTAATATATGTCTGTACCCTGTTTGCTTTAATCACATTTTTGATTCAGAGATTTTGGTGATTCATATTGTTTAACCATATAGCATCAGTAATATTAAAAAACAGAGATCTTTATTTCAAGCAACTGCTTGGGAATATTAAAAGCACCATGAAATTTCCTAAATGCAATCAATGCAGTCTATCCTCTTCTTATTACTCAGTTTTGTGTAGGTCAGTTTGTAGTGCCTGTCCAAGACACATGCATTCTGATTGATGAACTCAATGCAGTCTGGCCAATAAACAATCTTCTCTACTTGAATTTCTCTGTGGGGATAATGAAGTCCAAATTTGAGGGGTTGAGCATATCATTAACCAGACTTTGCAGAATTCTGAGTCTTGGTGAAAACATGACATAGTTCAAGCAGCACTGGCTCATGATTCAAAGGACTTGGGTTCAAATCTCACCTCTGATACTATGTATCTGAACTTGGACAGTCTCTTAATTTTCTGGGCCACAATTTCTTAATATGTAAAATTAGAGGGTTGGCTTCTGAGTTTTCTTCCAAGTAAATCTGTGAACCTATGAGTTGATGTCATCTCTAAGGCATAGAATCCAGAAGACCTCACATTTAATTGAGGATCCCTCATTGATGAAAATTCAACAGTCATAAGTTGAGATGAGGCAAGGGTATGCATTTATTGGTTGCAAATTCTCCTCAAAAAAATCAAGAGTACAGCCTCACTCTCTCCTCCAGATTCATCAGAATCCAGTGGAAAGGCATAGGTTAGAACAATTGGTGATAGCCCTGCATACAGTAGGAGACCTTGACCTTTTTCAAGCTAAAGTCTTTCCCAGATCTCAGTTGTCTGAGGCAACCAATGCTTGAAAGAACAAAAAGAAGGAAGGTATAAAGGAGACAAAGACATTAGATAAGTAGGAAGAGAACAAGAAAGAACAGTGTCACAGAATTCAGTGGTGGTGAGGATCTCCAGAAGGAGAGGTTAATAAAGAGAGTCTGAAGCTGCAGAAAAGTCAATGAGAATACCTCTAAGGAGAGAATCTGACCATATTTTGGAGGTTCAGAATTCAATAGGAGACAGAATGTGGCAGATTCATAGCCCAGGACAGACTGGAAGGTCGATGGGAAGGATCTGTTCCACGGGGGTGAGCCCACAGCACAGCGCACAGAACCTCCAGTCCAGTGGAGTGGGAGGCCCTGGGGAGGGCTGAGGCAGCAGCAGGTAGAATTGCAGAGTGGCAGCCCAGGCTAAGAGACCAACATAGTCAAGAGACAGCTGCTGAGCCCCAGATATCACCCACAGCAGGTCCTGAGACCTTCAGCCCACAGATTAAATGTCTGTAAGTCACCTACTTGAACTTCTGGGAGCCAGGATAGTGGAGTGATCAGTAAATGCTCTCTCCTCCCCCCTTGATGATCTCAAAAGAATCATAAAATATTTCCCCAGAAAATCCTGTATCAGTAGGAACAGCAGAGGGGGCAAATAGTCTCATTACTATTACTAGTCTCAACTACCTGAGGCTAAGAAAATAGCTAAGGGGGATTCCTCCTATTGTGGAAGAAGCAAACTGGAAGGAGAGGGGTCCCAGGGTAGTGGAAACTCGCACTAGGACCCAAGTGTGCCTCAGCTCTAGGAGAGGAGCTCCAGGGGAGGTGGAAACTCTTACTTAGGCCCAGGCAAGCCTCAGCACTCCAGGGGAAATGGGAAGACAATAGGGCAACTGGGATCATCAACCTCTGGGCTTACCTTTGCCTCAGCTCAACTGAGGAGCTCTCCTATGACCAGGCAACCTCCCTCCTCCCCCACACTTAACAAGATAGCCCCAGGGCTGATTGGGGAAACACAAAACAAAAAAATAAAAAGACAATTTCCCTTAGTTTTTTCACACCAGTCAGCTCAGCATCAAGTTCTGTAGCTTCTAATTGAAAGAACCAGAAGCCACAATACGCAATTACCATCATGAGAAGGAAAAAGCAAAATAAGGGTGAAAAAATGATAGAATCTTTCTATGGGGACAAAGACTAAAACACAAATACCAAAGAGGTCAGTAGTGAGATTGTACTTCCATCTGAAACTTCAGAAGGGACTATGAACTGCTAGTAATCAGAAACAGCATTTCTGGAACAGCTGAAGGAGGAAATAGAAGAAAAACTGGCCAATGAGTTTAAAAGTACAAAAAAAGAATTCACTGATGAGAACATCTTTTTAGAAAGGAAAATTGAACAAATGGAAAAGGAAGTATAAAAATTAACTGGAGAACATAACTCCTTAAAAGGAACAATTGGACAGATGGAAAAGGAAGCACAAAACCTAACTGGGAAAATTGGACAAATGGAAAAGGAATTTCAAAAATAACTGGAGAAAATAATTCCTTAAAATGAAAAATTGGACAGATGGAAAAGGAGATGCAAAAGTTAACTAAGGAAAACAATTTGATAAAAATTAGAATTGGGCAAGAAACTAACGACTCTATGAGACAGCAAGAATCAGTCAAATGAAAGCTAAAGAATGAAAAGATAGAAGAAAATGTAAACTATCTAATTGGAAAAACAACTGACCTGGAAAATAGATCCAGGAGAGAAAATTTAAGAATTATTGGCCTGCCAGAAAGCCATGATGAAAAAAAGTCTGGACAATATCTTTCAGGAAATCATCAAGGAAAACACCCCAGAAGTGCTAGATACAGAGGGCAAAATAGTCATTGAAAGAATCCATCGTTCACCTCCCAAAAGGGATCCCAAACTCAAAACCCTAAGAGTTATTTTTGCCAAATTCCAGAACTACCAAATGAAGGAGAAAATACTATAGGCATCCAGAAAGAAATTATTCAAATATTGAGCTATCAGGATCACACAGGACCTTGCAGCTTCTATGTTAAAAGATTGAAGGAATTGGGATCCAATATTCCATAAGGCAAAGGAGTTGGAACTACAACCAAGGATCAAGTATCCAGCAAAGTTTCAGCATAACATTTTGGACAAGGAGATGGTCATTCAATGAAGTAAGGGATTTCCAGACCTTTCTGACAAAAAGGCCAGAAGTAAATAGAAAATTTGATCTTCAAACACAGGTCTTGAGAGAGGCATGAAAAGGTAAATGGGGAAGAAAAAGAAAAAACCAAAACTTTGTTACTCAATTTGGGCAAATTATTTACCTCCCTATAGGGGAAGATGATACCTCTTAATCTTGAGAGTTGTACATCTGTTATGAAATAAAAAAGGTATATAAATAGAAAGAATGGGTATAAAATAAATGATGTGATGATAAAAATATGATTTAAGCATGCTAAGGGATTGTAACAGGACGTGTGAAAAGGAGGAAAAAGAAAATGGTAAATTACATCACATGAAAAAGTACAAAATTACAGTAGAGGGAAAGAGGGGAGGGAGATGAGCATTGTTTGAGAGGTACTCTCATCTGATTTGGTTCAAGAAGGGAACAATAAACTTAATTAAATGTATAATTCTAACTAGCTCTATAGGCAGTAGGAGGAGAAGGGGGAAGAAGGAGGAGTGGAAGACAAAAGGAAATGAAGACATAGTAAGGGTAAAGGTAAAAAGGTAGGGGGGCTAAAAGAAGGAAAGGAAGGCTGCAGGAGGAGGTGGTGAAAAGTGAAAACTATTGAGGAGGGGAATGGAGATGGGAGAATTAAAGCACAAATGGTGGGAAAGAGGATGGAGGGAAATACACAGACTGAAATCATAATTGTGAATGTGAATGGAATGAACTCCCTCATAAAGAGGAGACAGAGCAGAATGGATTAAAAACCATAATCCAATAATATGTTGTTTACAAGAAATGAAATCTTTATTTGAAATGGGGGATGCACACAGGGTGTAGGTAAAAGGTTGGAGCAGAACATATCGTGCTTCAGCTGATGTAAGAAAAGCAATCCTAATCTTAGACAAAGCAAAAGCAGAAAAAGATCTAATCAAAAGAGATAAGGAAGGAAACTATATCCTGCTAAAAGGCACCATAGACAATGAAGCAGTATCATTACTAAACATATATGCTCCAAGTGATATAGCATCCATATTCTTAGAGGAGAGGTTTGGGGAGTTGAAGGAAGAAATTGATAGCAAAACAATACTAGTAGGGGACCTCAACCTCCCCTTCTCTGAACATGATAAATCTAACCTCACAATAAATAAGAAAGAGGTTAAGGAGGTAAATAAGACTCTGGATAAGGTAGATATGATAGATCTCTGGAGAAAATTGAATGGGAATAGAAAGACATGGACCTTTTTCTCCACAGTATATGGCACATATACAAAAAACTGACCGTGTACTAGGACATAAAAACCTCACAATCCAGTGCAGAAAGGCAGAGATAATCAATGTATCTTTCTCAGATCATAATGCAATAAAAATTATATGCAATAAAAGGCCATGGAAAGATGAACCAAAAATCAATTGGAAACTAAATAATGTAATACTAAAGAAGGAGTGGGTTAAACAACAAATCACAGAAATAATCAACAACATCATTCAAGAGAATTACAATAATGAGACAACCTACCAAATATTATGGGATACTGCAAAAGCACTTCTTAGGGGAAGTTTTATGTCTTTGAATGCCAACATGAATAAAATAGAGAAAGAGGAGATCAATGACCTGGGCATGCAGCTGAAAAAGCTAGAAAAAGAACCAATTGAAAATCCCCAAGTAAATGCCAAATTAGAAATACTGAAAACCAAAGGAGAGATTAATAAAATTGGAATTAAGAAAACTATTGAATTAATAAATAGAACCAATAGTTGGTTTTATGACAAAACTAATAAAATTGATAAAGCTTTGGTCAACTTGAATAAAAAAAGAAATAAGAAAATCATATTACTAAAATCAAAAATGAAAGGGATGAACTCACCTCCAGTGAGGAGGAATGTAAAACAATAATTAGAAATTACTTGGCCCAACTTTTGCCCATAAATTAGACAATCTAAATGAGATGAATGAGTAATTTAAAAAATACAAATTGCCCAAACTGACAGAAGAGGAGGTTGAATACTTAAACAACCCCATCTCAGAAAAAGAAATTGAACAAGCCATCAATGAACTGCCTAGGAAAACAATCTCCAGGGCTGGATGGATTTACAAGTGAATTCTATCAAACATTTAAAGAACAATTAAACCCAAACTATATAAACTACTTTTGAAAATTGGGGAAGAAGGAGTCCTCCCAAATTCTTTTTATGATACAAGTATGGTTTTGATACCTAAATCAGGAAGAGAAAAAACAGAGAAAGAAAATTATAGATGAATGTCTCTAATGAATATAGATGCAAAAATTTTAAATAAGATTTAGAAAATGAATACAGCATCTCATCCTGAGAATAATACATTATGATCAGGTAGGATTCATGCCAGGAATGCAGAGCTGGTTCAATATTTGGAAAACTATTAGCATTATTGGTCATATCAGCAACAAAACTAACAGAAACCGCATGATTATCTCAATAGATGCAGAAAAAGCTTTCAACAAAACACAGCACCCATTCCTGTTAAATACACTTGAGAACATAGGAATAAAGGGAACTTTCCATAAAATAAGAAGCAGTATCTACCTAAAACCTTCAGCAAGCATTTTATGCACAGGAGATAAGCTAGTTGCATTTCCAGTAAGATCAGTGGTGAAACAAGGATGGCCATTATCACCATAATTATTCAATATGGTACTAGTAACATTAGCTGTAGCAATTAGACAAGATAAAGAAACTGAAGGAATAATAATAGGCAAAGAAGAAACTAAGTTATCACTCTTTGCAGATGATATGATGATATACTTAGAGAATCCCAGAGATTCAAGTAAAAAAACAACTTGATATAATAAACAACTTTGGCAAAGTTGCAGGTTACAAAATAAACCCACACAAATCTTCTGTGTTCCTATATATTAGTAACAAAGTCCAATAGCAAGAGATAGAAAGAGAAATCCCATTTAAAGCTAGGCTAGATACTATAAAATATTTGGGAGTTTACCCGCCAAAACAAATCCCGGGACTATATGAACACAATTACAAGACACTTTTTGCTCAAATAAAGTCAGATTTTAGTAAGTGGAAAAACATCAGTTGCTCATGGGTAGGCTGAGCCAATATAAGAAAAATGACAATTCTACCTGAATTAATTTACTTATTTAGTGCCATACCAATTAAACTATCAGACAATTATTTTCTAGAGCTGGATAAAATAATATCAACCTTCATCTGGAAGAACAAAAGGTCCAGAATATCAAAGGGACTAATGAAAAGAAATGCTAGGGAAGGTGGCCTAGCACTACCAGATCTCAAATTGCATTATAAAGCAGCAATTATGAAAACCACTTGGTACTGGCTAAGAAACATAAGGGTAGACAAGTGGTATAGGCTAGGCACTCAAGATACAGTAAGCAATGAATATAGCAATCTCCTGTTTGATAAACCCAAGGACCCCAGCTTCTGGGATAAGAACTCACCATTAGACAAAAATTGCTGGGAAAACTGGATAACAGTGTGGTGGAAACTAGGCATAGACCAATGACTGACACCATACACAAGAATAAAGTCCAGATGGGTACATGATCTAGGTATAAAGCTTGATACCATCATGAAACTGGAGGAATAAGGAATAGTATATTTATCAGATTTATGGAGAAGGGAAGAATTTTTGACCAAAGAAGAGGTAGAAAGCATTGTGAAGTACAACATGGATAATTTTGATTACATTAAATTGAAAAGTTTTTGCACAACCAAACCCAGTGCAACCAAAATTCATAGGGATGTATTACATTGGGAAAGAATTTTTATAGTTAATCTCATGGATAAAGGCCTCATTTCTAGAATATATAGAGAACTGAGTCAAATGTGCAACAATACACATCATTTCCCAATTGACAAATGGTCAAAGGATATGAACAGGCAATTTTCAGAGGAAGAAATTAAAGATATCTGTAACCATATGAAATAATGCTCTAAATCACTTTTGATTAGAGAGATGGAAATCAAAACCACTCTAAGGTACTACATCACACCTATCAGATTGGCAAACATAACAGAACAGGAAAATGATAAATGTTGGAGAGGATGTGGGAGAGTTGGAACAGTAATTCATTGCTGGTGGAACTGTCAGCTCATCCAACCATTCTGGAGAGCGATTTCGAAGTATGCCCAAAGGGCTACAAAAATGTGCATACCCTTTGACCCAGCAATATCTTTTCTAGGACTGTATCCCCAAGAGATCATAAAAATGGGAAAAGGTTAGGATTCAAAAATATTTATAGCAGCACTCTTTCTAGTGGCCAAGAACTGGAAATCAAGGGCATGCCCATCAATTGGGGAATAGCTGAATAAATTATGGTATATGAATGTAATGGAATAATATTACACTATAAGAAATGATGAATAAGAAAACTTCAGAGAGGCCTGGAAAGACTCATATGATCTGATGCTGAATGAAAGGAGCAGAACCAGGAGAACTTTGTGCACAGCATCAACCACAGTATGCAAGTTTTTTTTCTGGTAGACTTGAATCTTCATAGCAATGCAAGGAATTAAAAAAACAATTCCCAATGATCTTCTAAGGTAAAATGCCTTCCACATTCAGAGAAACAACTATGGAATTCAGTTGCAGAATGTGGTAGATCATTTTTTGTGAGTATTTAATGTTTTGGTTTGTTATATGATTTCTCCCATTTATTTTAGTTCTTCTACACAGCATGACTATAGTGAAAATGTATTCAATAGTAACGTATGTGTTGATCCTATATAGAATTGTATACCATCTTGGGGAGGAAGGGAGGTGGCTTGGGATAGGTAGTGGGGAAAAAAAAATCTAAGTTTTATGGTAGTGATTGTAAAACACTAAAAATAAATAAAATTAATATTAAAAAAAATTGAGTATATTTTTGGGAGATATCCAGATTGGAGGCAGAGGACAAATGGTGGTTCAGGAAAAAACATAACCATGATCAAAATCTAGGTCAGAAGACAGCTTTAAAGAACTTAAGAACTCTGATCAGCCCAGTGACCAATAACTGTTCCAGACGATCAATGATTAAATATACTACCTGCCTTCTGACAGAGAACTGATGAACTTAGAGTGAAGAGTGAAACATACTTTTTGAATATGTTCAATGTTAATATTTGTTTTGTTTAAGCATGCATATTTATTATTTTTTTAAAAGGTTGTGTTTTTCTTTTCATCCAGTGGTTAGGAAAGAGAAAGGAGAAGCAGATTTTCTTTTAATTTAAAAAAATACTGATTTTAAAAAATGGATTACATGATCATAAAGCCTTAGTGCTGGTTATAAGAGAAGTTTGAAAATGCCACAGCCTGTTGAAATGCTCAAGTATTTCAGTATTATTTCAGACACTGTTAGGCCTACTCTGGGGAGAGAGAAAGAGTTAAGGTCAAGTTGGGATCATGCAAACAGTGGTCACAGGTGAAAGTTTAGGTTGTTTAAAAGAAATTACAGGATGTCATGTATAGTATGTAATATAGCATAGCTTCTTTTTTAACCTCAGATGATCACATATCAACCATGTTCCCTCCTACTGTTACTTAACAAACTACTTAGTTTGGCCAACTAAGACCTGGATCCAGGAAGAAAAAGATATAATTTTTTTCAGTTGATGAATCATTTCATCTTTGTCTTTGTATCTCCATTGACTAGCACAGAGCCTGGCATTTAGTAAGGGTTAATTAAATGCTTGTTGAAATGATTTGAACTGAATCTGGAAACTTTTAAATTAGTTTATACTACATTCTTCTGTTTGGGTAAATTGGCTTAATGGTGTATACAATTTTAAATCAAACTCAATAGATACTTCTTAAGGGCCTATATGCTAAGAATGCTACTATTTGATGGAAGAGTTACACAGAATAAAATATTTTAAGTTTGAAGATGACACTAAGATAGATTATGTGGCACTTATACAAATAATTATAAAAATAATGACTGCATAAGAAAGATAAATTTAGTGCTGAGTGAGGTCTGTAGAGAAAGTAGGATGAGTCTTGGTGGGAATGGTAAAAAGATGAGGGCAGGATCAAGAAAGGCTTTGTGAAGTATTTGGTATATGAATTGGTCCTTAAGGAGTAGGTATTCAGGAATACCCATTCTGAAAGTAATAAAAAGATTAAACAAATGATGAAAAATGCCCTTAATCTATTGTGAGTGATGATCACAAGGAGGTATCTTATAAGGGTACATGGTTAGAACAGAGATGTCTTATTTACAAGTTTATTTCCTATGCTGTGCTTCTTATACCACTTATTTTTCGTTTTCTGAAGGGGCAAAAGAGGAAGTTGAAATTCTAGAATTCTCATTAAAATTGAATTTCACCAATGATAAACTATTTTGAATTATTCAAGGTAATCTAGTGTTTAAAAAGGATTAATTATGAAAGTTATCCTAAACAGTCTTTCAAAGATCCCATTACATATAGACTACAATATATTTTCAAGGTTCATTTTTTGGCAGTGTCTGCCACTTATTGCTTATCCAAACAAAAGATTTTTGTTCAGGTATACATTAGAATGAGATTTTGTGATTCTGATAAGTTAAGGTAGAAAGTTTATCTACTGAAATCTCACAGAATTGCCGTTCAAAGAGTATAGATTTTCATGCACTGGTTCCAATTCAATTGAAGAAACATTTATTAAATTCCCATTATGTGCTTTGATTTAAAGACAAAAAAGATAAGCCATTGCCTCAAGAGATTTCTTCTCTGTTGTATTTCATTCCCAGTAAATTGATTATTACCAGACTTTTTTTTTTATATAAGTATTTCAGGAAGTTAATTAATTTAAAATTATAATAATTGAGCCTTAAATAAGGCAGTGTGGTACAATGGAAACAGGACTAAATTAAAAGAAGGGCTAATTGGACTTTAGCTTTACAAAAAAATGTAGGGCCCCATCCAGGATTGTTCAAAGAAGTTAAACCCATCAGGAATATTGTAGAAGCTGTCTTTGCATTGGCTGTGGGATCAAATGAGATTACTTCTGAGGTCACTTGCAGTACTGAAACTCTGTTTCTAGTCTTGACTGTCACTAAAAAACTATACCAAATCATTGACTTCCAATTTAAAGGGATCTTTCAGAGAATGTAGTTTACTCTGCCCCCCCCTCCCCTTTTTTTTTGTTTTTGTTTTACAGAGGAAGGAACTGAAGACTGGAAAAGCTAAGTGATTTGTCTCAGGTTACATGTAGAAACAGAGTTAAAATTCAAAACCTAATTATCTCATTCTAAATTCAAGGTTCTATATACTACCTGATACAGTTTATGATTGAAGAAAAGTCACTGTTTTTATGTAGTATGAGTGGATTAGATGATTCCTATGGTCCCTTCCAGCTCTAACGGTATGTAGTTTCTTTAAAAGTTCTGAAATTTCTTTTTTACTTACATTTCCACATTTTTACAATGAGTCTTATCTGCTTCCTGCAAAATTCACTTGGCATGATGCAGGAGGAAAAAAGTTAGAAAGTCTGGCTGCAGTTTTTTTTTTTTTTTTTTTTTTTTTTGTATTTTACAGTTAAAGATATTGAACATCAAGTTGGTGTGTGTGTGTGCGTATGTGTGTGTGTGTGTGTATGTGTGTGTGTGTGTGTGTGTGTGTGTGTGTGTGTGTGTGTGTGTGTGTGTGTGTAAAGAGTTACTGAAGGCTTAGTCAGAAAAATGCCCTTTCACTGGCTCCCGTACCACTGCCTGGATTTCGGCAAGATCAAACCATTTGACATAATAAACTCAAACATAACACGTCTCTGATATGTCCCACAAAAATCCTCTAAGTCTGAGAATGTTAGAATTATTTCTATACTTTTCCAGAACTATGAGAGTGACAGAGGACAAGTCTAGTAGTTTTTGGGGTCAAAGAATACAAAATTACACATGTTCCTATTTTGTCATGGAGTGACTTTTTAATTCCTGACATTTATTTTTTTCCCTTTCCAAGTAGCTCTTTTCTTAATTGCTGATACACATTGCTAAAGCAGATTTTAGAGCTTGGGAGAAAGGTTCACTTAAAATGTCAAATGTCTGCATTAAAGGTATAGAATTGATATGATTATATATGGTAAACATATTTTACTGTTTCCTCAACTAACCCACAAAAATATTTCAGAGAAATATCAGCCAACCTATTGTGTACCTAGCACTGTACTGATTACCTCCACCTGTATAAGACATAGTCTCTCAAAGGGTAGCAATCCAGTTGGTTAGAAAACAATCTCAGATAAAGTAAAGAAATTAGTGAATATACATACCAGAATCATATATTTACTGTTTGTTCAGTCAATATAAATAAGAATAATGAGGGACTAATGATAAAAGATAGGTACATACAAAAGTAGAGAGTGAAGGGAAAGATCAAAAGAGAAAATCTATGTGAATTTTTTTATAAATATTACATGTCTATATAAATATCAGCTGAGCAGAGTTCAAGTTTCTCCTCTTCTACATATTTTCTGTGCAACCCCAAACAATTTATTTAGACTCTCAAGGTTTCCATGCAAATCTCTAAGTATAAATTACACAAGAGTTGCTATTTGGAATTGGTGGAGAGAAATAATCTTTGGCCAGGTTGCTTTTCTATCATTATTATTTTTTCCATGTTCAGTATTTTAAAGATAATTTTACAGAAATATAAAGTAATTATGAGTTCTAATTTAAAAAAAAGTATTATGATATATTTATTCTTATTAGGCTCACTAAAATCAACTTCAGTAGCAGATATGATAGGATATTAGGAATATTATATGTCTAATCCTATTCCTATATGATTTGGATCTTTTCTGTTAGCATATGTTTCAGACTTAATTTTTTTTTAAGTTGGAGATTATTTTACATTAACATCTATTAAGATGTTTTTAAATTTTTATAGATCATTATTATGTCTGGGAAATTGTGGGCAACAATACAATTTTTGAAAATAGTTTCGTTATTGTTTAGTTTATTGTTGAATTATTCAGGATATTTTGAGTTATAATTTTTAGCATAGGAAGTTATTATATATTTGTGTGTTTTCCATGGTTTTTGCCAACTGGCCATATCTTGGTAAGTTTTTTAATAGGTACTAAGTTTTTCCAATTTGAAGTGATGCATTGCAAAAGTATCTACCATTTCCTTTCATAACCTATGTTGATCATGAAGCATGGAATCCTTAAAGATAACCCTTTTGAAATTTCTGGTGTCCTGGTCCTGAATTGCCATCACAAGTATTTGCTTTTCTTACAAAAAAAAAAAAATTCCTCCTGATAGCCATTTGTTTAATATTTCTTGTTGTTGACATCTTGTTGGCTAAGTTCATGTGGATATTGCCTAATAGGGCTTTTAAATTTCATTCTTTGAGCTATCCTTTCATAGTTTTCACCCAGATTTAAGACCTTTTAATTTTATGTATCAGTGGTGAAACTTGTACTCTGGTCAACTGACATTAGACAAAATCGATAACATGAACCTATTATTAGCTTTCACTAAGGGAAGTGATCTCTCTTTGTTCAGCAAATATTTATGTTTAACTTATATTCTAAACATTTCAATAAATTCTCTCCTACCTTTCCGGCAGGACAGTGCTTATTATTAATACTACTATGGTCTAATTCATTTTATCTTTTTAGAAGGTGTTTAGGTAAAAATCTTCCTGGGATAATATAGTATACTGTATGTATTCTTTAATATTTAATGTTTGTGGACTATTTCCCAGGTAGATGAAATGACTGCTATTTGTAATTAAATGAAAGTATTGGGATAAAAGTTCATATTCTGTAGGCTTCATTGAAAGGATCATCTGGACAACTTCAGTTGCAGATAGGAAAATATGGATCATATGAGCTACATACTATTTTTGCATAATTGTGGTTTCTTTCACTGTTTCTGTGTTTTGAAAATATTTCCTTCCATCACTTGGAGACTGAATATTCATTATGGTGTCACTCTAACCACATAGTGCTCCCATCCTAACTACTCAATGCTTCTAGTTTAGGTATATATTTGCAATTAAACAATTGCAATATGAGGGGGGGAAAGGTATATTTCCAAAAATACATTTAGCCAATGAGAGGCCATCTTTGTCACTTCTTTGGCATTGTCCTAACAGCACCTACACAGATTGGAGGTATATATTAAACTCTGAACCTAGTGCAATATCCTATGTATAATAGGTGTGCAAATAATGTGGGGTATGTGTCCATGTTATACTTCTCTATAGAATATGATCTTCTTGAGAACAGTGGCTGTTTCACTTTAATCTTTTTGTTTCTTTTAAATTTGTATTTCTTTTAATCTTTTTATTTCTCCAGGATCTTGCACATAATGAATATTTAAAATGTTTATTGATATATTGATTGATTGAACTACGCTGAGCAAAAGCACAATTATTACAGTGAGATGTTTAAGAGAATGAACCAAATGCTATTGGATATCATTTAGCTATTTTAGAATGATATGCACGGGAAGCTCAGATGGAAAAGGATAGGTGTGGTTATGAGTAACTGTATAATAAATTATTCCATCACACTTATGAGGAAACAAATAATATTAAATATTACCTATGTAATGGAAACTATGTGGAACAAATATTTACATGAATATAGGGATTCAAATGATAGGTTATCTCTTTGAAAATTCTGAGAATAATTTAAGTTCCATTCAAAACAGATGGAAGTGTTTGCTTGCTTTGAAAAGAAATTTATGGTGTTGCAAATATTATACTTTTTAACTTGTGATAAAGAGAATAAAAAATCAATGAAATCTAGTAGAACATTCTTTTGAGAAATTCAGGCTTTAATTACTTTGAAAGGCACAGAATCAGTTTCCATATGGGCAGGGTTTGTTTTATCTCAAATACTTTTGCTTGCCTTGAATATACTTAAATATTTTAATCTAAGTGGACTTAATCTTTGTATTTTCAGATAATTATGCCTTTCTGAAAATAGGTACATTTTTACATATGTCTTTTACGTATCCCTTCCCTTGTTTTCCCTTCCCTTGTCTTCCCTTGTCTTCTCTTGTCTTTCTTTCCCTTCCTCTCTGTCATTTTCTTTGAGATTCTAGCCTTCCAAGTTATGCCAAATCAGAAGGGAATATCTGGCTGAAACTCTGTACACCCCAGGAGAATGATTAGCCGTTATAGTTCCATCTTTGAGTCACAGAGTAATGGTATAGTTACCCTAAGATATCAGTGGTTTGGGATGTTAGACCACTTAAGCCTTTTCAGACTTTTCAAGGTAAGGAATCCAGTTCAGTTCCATTTATATTAGAATAGTGTGCATTTACAGTTCCACAGTGAAAGTACTCCTTCCATTGGCAGTCTTATTTGGCCAGCTTTTCTCTTGTTTCAATATATTGCAATTTAGGTAGGCATAATTTATACTACAGTAAAAACTATTAAGCAAGTCATGTTAAGAAAAAAGAAAAGTTCTTGATGACTTTTTGATCAAGAAAATGAAGGATTTACATTAGCCTGAAGTACATTTTATAAACAACATTCTTGGATTGCTACTACTTTAGAAATTGGTTGTATTTTCTTACAAAAACATAAGAGTGTGACATTTAACTAGATGTGCATCTTAGAAAAATCTTTTAGAATTATTTCAAAGAAGGTCTTTTATCATACTTGCATTTTTTTAAACAAACAAAACTCAATATATCTATGTCCTCAGATTTACATCTTTTTCATTGTCTCATGTCAAATAAATAAAAAGGATAAGATGACCTTTGTTTTTAATAGCAGGTTGCTATAAAAAATAGAGTCTAATTTTCCTAAAGAGGAGGGACAGTGTAAATGCCATTAAGGAAATGGGAATGTACAGAGACTGAAAAGCTGACAAAAAAAAGGATAATTTTACTATTTTTCTAAAACGAATGCTATCAGATCTCTCTTCAAGTTCTTTTCTTGTCTGTTTGAAAATATTGGAAAATGCCAAGTAAAAGTCAACAATTTAGTATTCTAGAGAAGAAATCTGGTTATTGGCATGATGCAAATTTAAAGCCAAAAAGTAATGCTTTACAAGTAAGCAGCAAAACATTGCCTGCTGTAGTCATGTTTCCTAAGAACCATTTTTTAATTTGATTTTACTCCCTCTAGCTACTAATTTTGGGATGAACTGAGGTCATTCATCCTTGTCCAGTTGACAGAAATTGGCATGATTATCCATGTGCCTAAAGTTTAGAGTAAGAACTCCTGGGATACAAATTTCTTTCAGCTTTGTTATTCTGGCTTGAAATTACACTTTTAAAATGTACCTTGGTTTCCAAATGTTTTGGGTATCCTTCTTTTTCCTGAGGATGGTTGGCATGAAGCATTACCCAGCTGTTCTCCTGAATCTTTAAATCTGTCACATGTACATCTCTGAGGAGGATGCTCTTGTCTCATTCAGGCATTTTTTTCATCCTTCCTGTCTACTTACTTGCTTCATAATACAACCACATGTGACTAAAATAATTCATTAAAATTGTTTAAATTAGTCCAAACTCAAATTTGGCCAGAACTCTTAAGTTAGAGATAAAGAATACTTTGAGCAATATAATGTACTTGGTGAGATGAAAGATTATATCTGTTATTCTCTCAAGAATTTGAGGAGAAGGAAGGAATTATTTCAGGGAAACAATCTTTAATATGTTAAATATGCTTTATTAATATGTTTATTTTTATATCACCTATATTTTCCATGGTATGTCTACACTCAACCCCTCTTGTTGAACCATTCTTATAATAGAGAATTTTAAAAATAAAGTGAAATTTTACCTCTTTGGAATTTCAATTAAAAAAAGGAGGAGAGGTCGAAAATGAAAGTAGAGGCAACATGTAGCATAATTTTTCTGACATACTTCATTTGAAATCAGAAGAGTTGAACCCAAGCTTGGACATTTACTAATGTCCTTGTTCAAGTCACTTAAGAACCTTAGCCTCGGTTTTTCAGTAATAAAATGGAAATTTTACTACTTAAGCCATGGGATTATTTTGAATAAAGACTTTTGCAAGTTGGCAGATGTGATATAGTTGTGAACTAGCACTATTGCATAAGGGGAATTAAAAGTACTGCTTAATCAGATATAAAATGAGTCAGCATTGACTGAAAGGGCAATTAAAAATGTCTGTAAAATGTTAACGTTGATGCATGCTAAGGCACTATTCTGAGACATGACATACAGAATACTTGTCAGAATTTTTTGATCCATGAATCATTCTAGGTGGACAAAAGGTGTCCTAAGAGCTAACTCCTTCATCTGCCAGTGCCTGCTAATACAAAGTAAAAAAAGTCACCAGAATGAGTAAAAAGAATGAACCTGCATTTGATAATATCCCAGTGAGGGATACTGAACATATATTATTAATTTGTACCAGGAATCAAGTGAAGCATGGATATTGTCATGCTCTCAGCTCTTCTACTACCAGTGGGATAGGGATAATATTTCAAGAACAGTTTAGATTAGAAGGATAACTGATTTCTGACACCTGAATATGTGAAGCATGTTAAATGAGATATTGGGTATAGTTATATAACCAGAAGTGTTAATGACTAGGGTGACTAGGATATGGGCCAACTCCAGGCACAATTGTAAAGTAGGAAAATGTTTGTCCTTTGTGCTCTCCTGCATCTCTCTTCAACTCTCCTTTCTTCTTCTTTAGGGTTAATCATTTCCAAAAAGCCTTGTGCTCCCAATCTTCCTTCAGTCCATCTCTCCTGCACCCTTACCCACCCTGGGCTCTATCAATGCAGGACCCCATTCTCTGGGTCTTTTCTTGGTCCTTCAACCCTACCTGTAAAACCTATATACCCCTTTTTCTATTCCAGAAGAAAATACAATTTTAATTTTAAAGTGGACATCTTGGCTCTTAGAGATGGCACAAATTAATTTGCCCTAAAATATCAGGGATCAATGATGCCTGAAGGTGTATGCATTTCTTGTTTTTTAACCTCGTTGATAGGTGACACTTGGAGGTATAATTCCACTACTCAAAGTATGACATAGATAGTGGTGGAATTGTAGGCACTTTTAGAGGCCAATGGATGAGATAGGATAATGTAATGGGGGGAACACGTCTACATTTCAAATTAGAGTAGCTAGGTTCAAATTCATGTACTTATACTGCCTGTCTAACTGTTGACCAGGTTACTTCTACTCTCCATTTTCCTCACCTATAAAAAGAACGGATTGAATTTCTCAAATATTTTGAAACGGGATTTTTGATTCTATAGGATATGTAAAGAATGGCAATATTCAAGTTATGCTTTGATGGAAATTGCCATCCGCAAAACTAAATTTAACCCTGTTTAGTGATAACTATGAATATGATGCTGCCTTAGAAATACATTATAATATTACCTGTATCAATCAATCATCACTCATTTGTTAAGTGCCTATTGTGTGTCAGGCACTGGCAATACAGATAAAAATTAATGAAAAAATCATCACTGCAAATAGTTTTTACTAAGATGTGTTCTTAAACATAGGTTCACTTAAAATATTAGCATTGTCATTGCTCCATTATGATTGTAAGCATGTAGGAGTTTTACATTTATGGAATTTTAAAAGCATTTATCACTATTCTATATAATTTTCAAAGGCATCATATTTATAAAGCATCTTACAATAATAACTCACCAGGCAGTTCCTCCAATGTTATGAGACAATTCGTTATCATGACTGCTACTTTATATAGAGAATAAGATGGGAAGATGTTGAATGGTTAATCTGAGCTCATGGAGAAAACCAGTTGCAGAGGCAAGATTAGAAGCCTTGATTTCCAGTTGAATATATAATTCACTGAACTAAGCTTACATCTCCAGGTGCATACAGATCTCTGGTGTCCTAGATAATAGTTGAGTTTCTACAACTTTGAGTTTCTTAACATTTTGGGCTGCAATAAAATCAAGAACTATCATAGTTTGGAATTTTAAAAATCCAAATGGACTAGGCTTCTCTGGAAGCTGTATGGAATCCATTCCTGAACTTTTCTATTGCATGAAAAATGAGTTTCAATATTCATGTACTTTTTAGGCATTTTGGTTAATTCCTGAAGAATATAATTAATTAGTTGGTGGGAACTTTATTAGTCTATTTCTCTCTGATCATTAACAACAAGGTCGATTAGATCATTTTGATGTTGATGCCACATATGATACCTACATCTGCTTTGTAATTGATTTTTGAGACTTGGCTGAGCAGAACCAACCTACAGAATATAAATGATATTATCTCTGTTGGTGGAATTCTAAGATGTCATAGCTACCGATCGGATACACACAACCTGGAATGCTGGCGATTTGGGAATATAGTAGCAAGGTAGCATAATTGATCTCAATCTGAAGAACAGTTAGCTCCAGCAGCTATGATGTGTCTCTAAGTCTGTGCATGTTCAGTTGTCAGATCTCATAACTCATTAACTGTATGTCTTTGGTTTTATGATCTTTGGATAGTTGAGGACTGAACACTTCATTGTTTCTGTGGTAGGAATGTCTTTATATTTTTATAAGTCGGTTTGCTTGGGATTTCAAAGGATTTTATAGTACAAATGGAAGTACTTTATACTTATCAGGAAGAAATAAAGTAATAGTAATATTCTCTTACCCTTCTATCACTGAATAAAGATTACAAAGGTCTTTCAAAAGATGGGTGAATGTTTCTATCCAAGTCCAACTCTACTTTACTACCTTGAAACAACAACATGGTCATTTGAGGGCCAATCTATTTCAGAGAATGTTGTTACCAAGTTGGCCAAAAGAGAATGCTCTTCTCCCCCCTCTCAAGAAAGCCAAAATTTCATCTATTGGTGTATTAAAGGATTGTGATTTGTGTCAGGGAAAGGAGTATGCATACCAATTAAATTCCATATCCTTGAAGTATTGAAATAAAGATCAATGGATAAGTGGAATGCAAAGAATCTTGGGAAGACTTATATAAATCACACTGGCAGATGAAATTTCTGGGTTGCTGTCATTGATCTTTGAAAGACTGTGGGGAAGAGGAGAGATTCTGTAAGATTGGAAAAGGGCAAACATTGTGCTAATTTTCATAAGAGAGAAAAGAATAGAATATCAATGCTCTCTGGCAATGAGATTTACTTTGATTGCTGGCAAAATCTGAGAAGTCATTATTAATGGGAATGTTAGGGAACATTTGAAAAGTGATTGCAAAGAGTCAGCATAGCTTCATCTGGAACATGTGATAGCAGACTAACCTCATTTCAAATTTCTACAGAAGAGGGATTAAAGCATCTAAAAAATCTCTCATGCTGTTCTGGAAAAGTTGAAGGGATGCAAGTCATATGACAATGAAATTTTGGGCTATATTGAAACAGATTTGGATCTAAATAATAGTCACTAATTATTCCCCTTCAGCTAGGAAGTATGCCTATAGTGAAGGACTCCAGGGATATGATTTTTGTCCTTGGCTCCTTACAATTTCTTTTAATCAATGATTTGGATGAAGGCATAGTCAAATATTAAATTTTCAGATGACACAAAACTAGGAAAACTAATGAATACACTGGCTGATAGATACACAGATTTAGTAGGTTAGATTATTGAACTATATATAAGTATATATTAGGAACAACTACAGTTTTAATCATGGGTTTAAATGATCTGCAAAAATACCAAAATGTCAGATGTGGCCAGACAAAAGCTCATTTAAAAATGATCTTGGGGTTTTAGTGGACTTTAATCTCTCTATGTAGGTCACCAGTGTTATATGCCAGTCAATAAAGCTAATGTGAACCTTAATTAAGACAAAGAAACACAAGAAACTTGGACATTGCTGAAAGCACTGGGAAAACAGAGAATCGCTGGGCTAAATAATGTAAAGAACAGAAGATTTAATGGGAGATTAGGGAAATCAGTGCAAATTAAAACAACTATGAGATTTTAATTCCACATCTTAGAAACTGGCAAGTCCTCTGATCATACCCTTTGACCCAGGGATTCCACCCCTTCATGCATAACACAAAGATATAAGAATCAGAAACGGAGGTCCAATATATATGCACACATATACATACACCCACACACATCAGCATACACATAATATACAAATATATACATATATGTTCATACATGTATATACACATGTGTGCATGTGTGTATAGGTGCATGTGTACATAGATATCCATAATAATATTTTTGTGGTAGGAGCAGATTTCAAGGTAGTGAATGCTTATTAATTATAGGAATGTCTAAAACAAATAAACAAACAAAAAAACTCTTTGCTTTGCATGATGGTAATGGAATATAATTGTGTAGTAAACTTATGAGTATGAATAATTCAGACAAAATTGGGAATATTTGTAAGAACTGATGTATAATAAAATAAGCAGAATCAAAATAATAATATACACTATAACTGTGAGGATGCAAATGAGAAAAATGCTAAAAAGAAGCCAAATGGAATGACTGAAAAAGCTATGATGATCCTGAAGAACAAACATGCAATGAAACCTTTTTCCCTCCTTCTAGCAGACTGAGGAATGATTGCTCAGAGACAAAGTTGTGTAAGTTGTT